>NC_056538.1:5253000-5937000 GCF_910596095.1 Thunnus maccoyii | reverse complement strand
TTCCTTTCTTGTTCACTTCAGTGGCTGTCTATTGACAGTCTCACTGATATGGGCTTTTAAAGGCTGGCACCTGTATTTCATTATGCTTGGAATTTAACTGCTGATATCTTAAATGGAAATCTTTTATCCCTTTATCAACTGTGTGGTGCAGATGTAGATATATTGACAACAGAGCTATCTGTAGCAATAATCAACAGGCTTAACCATGCTGTGCTAGGGGCCTGGGAGCACTTGAAGCAGTGAGATCTTCTTCTTAGCAGCTTTAAATGTGATGTCATGATGTATTAAGTTTTTAATATAAATTATGAGTTGATATTTTGTTTGATGACTGCTTTCTGCTTTTTTTTAAAAATTAATTATTTAACTTCAGAGTCAATAAACCTGGAAGAATGTGTTTGAAAAAAAGAGCATTAACTGATTTTTTCTTTTTTTTGCTCCAGTTGGAGGCAGCACAACAAGTTGTAAAAAGCAACATTGACATATTAGCACCTTATAAAGTTGTTATGGCTAACAAGCTAGCCAGCAGTAGCCTATTTACACATCTAGTAGACACAGAGCGATGTTGGTTCAGTTGTGTTTCAGGCTTCCTGGTGAATGTCAGTCCTCTCCTGACTGACTCTCCTTTTAGCTCTGGTTTGGTCTCCACCACCTCCTGATCAACATATAGTATCTGGCTAGTTGCTAAATGTTCCACGATGTTAACCAAGTCTCAGAGGGTACAGTGTACAGTGGGTTTATCAGAGGGGGGTTTTTGGCAGAAAAAAGTGGAATGCTGTGGCTGAAAAGAGATTAACTTCACTGAACCAAATAGTAGAGTTGTGAGGCTGCAAAACCAAAACAATGGGATAAAAAGATATTAAAAATCTGAGGGGAACTGCCGAGCCAGGTGATAATTCTCTGTGGGTTCATCATTACGAGTGTTTCCTTTCACATTATGAATAGTTATTTGATCAATTGTTTACATAAAAATATTGACTCGTGAAGCTTTAAAGCACTAAATCTGACCATTCAAATAAATTCTCTCATATTCATCATATCAGAAGGTGGATGTCAGTGACCAGCTGATATCCAATTTTCTTAATTCAAATTCAAAATATTTACATTATGATGGTAAAATTGTACATTGAAACCAAAGCCAGAATGACATGACCACATGATGACTGATCATATATGATAGTAAACTGCAAGATCAAGAGTATTATTCCTTTTCAATCCCCCCAGTCCTCAGTGTCTTTTTGTGCAGCCAACTCCTCTGATTGCTTCTATTTTACCACAAATAGTTGTTGCACCTTGTCTGAGGAATGAATTAAACTAGTCTGCTGTTGTAAGATTTATCACATTTTTTAACTTTGTACGTGACATTATGTCATATTAATTTGCTGTACCTACATCATCTCTCCTCTATTTACTATAGCAAGGACTTCTTGTGCTGTCCTTCCTGTCTGGCCAGACTGTGGACACTGTCTGGATGTGGTTAGGATCTGTCTGGATCTCTTAGACTGCAGAGATACTCTGCTGATTTGTTTTGGCAATGTAATGTTGATAAGACTGCCCAGACTCAGTCTCAAAATCTGGCCTACCATTTAGTGGTCATGTCTCAACTGCAATTTTAGTCTTGGTTTTCTCTTGGGTTGGATGAATAAGTACTTTGGATTTTTTTAACATGCCATTTAAAGCTGTGTCACATTTTTCAGTGGCTTAAATGCAGCATTTCCAGTTGTCAAACTCATAGAGGAAGTGTAGTCAAATTCAAATACGTAGTCAAACTCTGGGTGCTGACTAAAGCGAGCTTGAGTATGATACCTATACAACCTGGTATCACGGCAAAGCATACAATGCACCTGCTGGTCCACCGTGTCTGTCACATTTTGCTTCGCTTAGGCGTGAAAACTACACGTGTATATGTTAGGAGCATTTTCCAACATGGCACCTCAGGACAACATAATAAACACACACATACCTACACACACACACACACACACACACACACACACACACACACACACACACACACACATACACACACACACACAGGTTACTCTACTGACTGACCCCTGACCTCCCAACAGTGACTCAAACCTGATTCTTGGATCTACTCAGTACACAGTAAAGTAATTGGCTATGGTAATAACTATGCATGCCAGCACATCTCCATGCATGATGTTGCCCTAACAAGAGTGGTGTAACTGCAAAATGTTGCCCTGAGGCACCAAATTAAAACACACTGTTTTAGTATATAAATAAAAACAAAATATATCTTTAAAGAATCAAATATACTTCATTACATACTCATGCACATGCATGCATATATTTTTTTATATAAAGTTATTTGACTTTAAACATGTTAAAAAGTGACTGTTCCACCCCCAGACAAAAGGTCAAACCCACTTCAGCCTCTCATTTCATAGGACACAGACATGTCTTGTGATATCTTTTTTTTTTAATTAAAACATGTACAGGGGCGGTGTGAGCTCCAAAAAACTGGTTTGTTGCCTGAGGGCAAGACCATGGTTAAAATGTTATCCTACCATGTCAAAGCTAAGGATTACCTTTGGTAATATCTAGATCTATCTGGGTATAACCCAGATATTTAAAGAATATTGTCTATTACTTTTTAATTATTTACAGAAAAATCAGATCTTTTTAACTGATCTTTGAATCAGTTAAAAACTGTTCTCAAAACCTCTTTGACATCAATGTCCTCCATACCATAATGTCATGCTCTGTGTGCTTGTTTGGCTCAGTGTTGAACTTGGCCACATCCTGCGTGTACATAAAACTGCCTACGAGGCTGTAACAACTACAGTAGCCATTCTTTGTTTTTCTGTGTCTCTCAGCTGCATGTCATTACTATACCATCAGTGTCCTATCAACAGGAAAAACTGTAATTTGTTCAACATTGCAAGCCATCCAAGTTGTGCCCCAGTGAGTGTACAAACAATCAAGGAAAACTATTATCCAGCACAAATTGAATGAAAATGTTAGCGGCATCGTGCACACACACAAATGCACAAAATGAACACAAACACACACACAAACACACAGACACAAACACATAAAGTGTTTTGCTCGACTGAACTCTTTCGAGACCAGCATGAAATTAAGGCAATCTCAATTAAATCCTAATTTCTAAAACTCCACCCACTGACTGAAATGGATGAACTTCATTAAAATTGCTTTTTCCTTCACTAAAAGTACATTCATTTGAACAAGATTTGAGAACAAAATGGGTAATTAGATCTTCTTCCAACACATCATCCAGCAACACGCTCTGGCTCACTCTCTCAGGCCATCAAAGTGGGAGCAAGTTTCAAAGATCAATATTAAATACTGGGAACAATCCAACTGCTCTCTGATGCTCAATATCCATCCCCCACCTGACTCCATCCCTGTTCAACATCTTCCTCTCTTCCTGTCTCAACAAGTCTTACACTGCCCCTCAAGTGGTGAACTTTAAAGAAAAATCCATCACATGCGCCCTGCAGCATGTCTGCTGATACATTTGGTGTTCATTTGGTGGTAGACAACTCTATCGGTCTCGTGGATGTGTTGGACTGATTCGTGTTTGAGAAACCCCCTCTAGCCTGCAGACCTGCAGCTCTTAACCCAAACCTAATTGTTTTACAGTTAAATGTCAACGACAATGTTAATAGGATGTGTCTAAAGAGCCCAAGAGAAGAGATGAATAAATTTAGTAGGTTTGTGGAGTGGAGAAAGTCTCTGTTCAGCATGCAGTACAAGAATAATGTTTTACCTTTAGTTTCAGAAGACAGGATAGATTGGATTGGCCATGAAGACAAAAATCACGAATACCATTACTTTGTAGGCATGGAAAAATGATGTAGCCTTCCCAGTTTAAATCAAATGGTAGCACTGTGAGGGAATTTTCAAGCAGTAATGTTCTTAGCGGACACATTTTTTTGATAGTCCCATTTTTCAAAATAACAATTCTATAATCCCAGTTCCATATTTATGTCATCACACCACAACCACCAGCAGCTCCTCTCACATTCATAAGAACAAATACGTAAAAGTGTTATACTGAAAAATATTGTGTTACGTAGTTTTACTTTGAAAATCGTCAATATGAAATCAAGCACAAAGCATCTGGTAACACTTTATAATACAGCCCATGTTTTAGAGTGTAACTTCCCGTCATTATATATTCACTAAAACAACATAGTCTACAAACATGTAACGTATGCAATTTGTACACAGTGCCAACTGGCATAATTTTACCTCTTCATCTTATAAAATAATAGTAAGATTATGAAATCTATGGTTCCTAGAAACACTATCAGAACCATGTGGCAGGTTACATTAGTGTCAGCTGTGATGTAAGTACTCAGGGTTTATAGTTAGCATCTCATTAGCTATAATACTCTTGTGAATAAGTTCAAAAGTTTAAAAATTAATATTGATGCAATCAATAGATAGCATTTAACTCCAAAACATAATGGTATGGTGGTTTATTCCTGTAAATCCCATTTATTTGAGACAAATTTGATTTCTTAACATAAACTACAGAAAAGGGATTGGGATCTTGTGGCACCTGCACATGCTTTATTTTTCTGAGCAGCTCTCCTGACATCTTTTTGAAATCATTCAGAACATTTCTGCATTTATATCAGCTCTAATTGTAATCCGTGTATGTAAGGCTCTCAGAAATTAGTACAACATGCAGTGTCACCATGGGCTGATATTAAAAAAATATATGTGTAATTTGTCATACTCATTGCCCCAGTTTAACAAAAGGTGACTTAATATTACATCAATATACAGTATATCAAAATACGATGGGGTTTATCAATATAAAATGTTTCCAAAGTATCATTGACATCCAGTTCATTTGTGTCAGTTCTTTTGGATTAAAGCGTAAAAGCTTCTTTCCAGAGTTTCCATAGAATCACAGAGATAACAACCACCTGTAGCTTCTACATCAGAATGCACATCAACCAGAAGATTTGTTCAGAATAGTGACTCAATGCACTTTCTAACAATAAAATCACTGTCTTAGTGTCACAGTCGCTGTCAATAGTTATTATCACCTGGTACATGGAAAACCCAGCTGGATGCAACAGGTCAATGAGACTTCACTGAAGCACTGTGGGAATAAAATCAATGATGTAAGAAGTAGAAAAGGGCAAAATGAGGGAAAACAGAAAACTTGCAAAAACCTAAATTCAAAAACGACTGCTGGAATGCTGTGAACATGTGAAGCCGGAGTATCTGAAAGTTTTCCTCCTCCAACACACGCAGGGTTAAATGTGGGAGGCTATGCAACATGGTTGCTCTGGGCCCCCTAGTGGCACAATCCAGGCACAGTCATGGTCCTCATGTTGCCACTCAGCATACAGAGTATTTCACTGAGAACCTGGACCTGTGGAGTGTTCATGCACTCTGCTGCGGGCCAGCGCCTTGCCTTTGATTCCTCTTTGACAAAATCAAAGTCAACTGGTCGCCTCTAGCCAGTTCAGCATTATGACAACACTGTGTGTGCTCGAGTGTGTGTGTGTGTGTGTGTGTGTGTGTGTGTGTGTGTGGTGGGGTGTGTGGAGGGGGGGGGTCATGACTGGAGACGCCAGCCTCGCATAATTGGAGGAGTTTTTTCCATTTCTTGAAATTAGGGCACATGATTACTTCGCCCATTAAGTCACAGATAGCCTAATGTGTGTGAAGCGTCGAGTCTCTCAGAGACCATCTTGTGATTTGCGAGCCTGCAACTGATGTGCAGATATCATATCTGTCTTGTGACAAGTAGAACCATGACCACCGCGCCAAACCAGCCCCCCTTTGAATGTGTGTGGGCATGCGCGCGCGCGCGTGATGTGTGTGTGTGTGTGTGTGTGTGTGTGTGTGTGTGTGTGTGAGAGAGAGAGAGAGAGAGAGAGAGAGAGAGATGGTGGAGGTGAGGATGGAGTGAGGAAGTTGACTGAGAGGAGACGTGAAGCCGTTAAGGGCAGATGAAAGGCAGTTGATGCTGTCGCTGTTTCACAAACACACGCGCACTCATCAGGCATGCGGGCGCGCAGTGCGCAGCCTACTCACCATCCTGCCCTGGGCCCCTGGGTATTCCCAGTATGTCCAGTAAATCCCCAGTAGGCGTCCTTAAGCGGCGGTGAGCGGTCAGTCACCTGCAGCTCTCCATCTCTCACCCTCCGAGCGCTGAGGACGGAGGAGGGGGGAGGAAGGGAGCGGCGGACAGGTCGAAATCCCGCAAGTTTAAAGACAAAGTTTCATTCAAGGCAACTGTTCATCCTCCTCAACAACTTGAGTGCTGCTGCTGCTTCAAAGATTTCAGATTGCTGTCAACTAGCCCAGTCCAGATCCTGTTGTTTCAGGCTGCCGCCGGGGCCAGGCTGGATGGAATCCTATTGGTTGCAACAGCCCAACTTCCAAGACGCATTAAATATCCAAAAACACACCCTCTCTGTAATCCTATTAGGATGATTTTTAATGACTGGAGTGGGTGGGTGTCTGCGCACAGTGTGTTTATCTGTCTGTTCAGTGCAATATGATCATAAAATAAACACGTAAAACAATGACAAGAGGCGAGTGATGCTCCTCAGACATTCAACAGCCAGTCCTCAGCATCGCTCCTGTGTTGCAATGCGGGTTGATGCCGCGACAAAAAAAAAACCTCTCGATCCCGTCTCATCCCTGGTTCCTCCTCGCTTCTCCAGATGTGCAGAGCTGAGCCGGGCTCCCACAACCTGGAGCGGACTGGACACACTGGGATGCGGTGGGTGGGGGTTGTGCGCACTGCTGGGGGGAGGCAGGCGACGCAAGGAGCAGAATGGGAGAGAGAGGAGGCTACCTGTGGGAGGTTTTTGAGAATTCGGTTTAGATGCCGGCACCGACGGGAAATCACCAAGCTTGCAGACGTGAGGAACATCTGTCTCATCTGCGCGTCAAGGTGCAGCAGCTGACATTCCTTCACATGTAGAGGGCTTTTTTTTATAAAGGGTGAGAAGATTATAATCCAGAAAAAACGAATCCAAATCATATATTTCTTGTGATTAGACATCCCTCCGTCTTGTTAAGAATAGTTATAGATAACAATTTTTTAAAAATTCAGATGGATGTAGTCAGTTGCTGCAAAGTAATTTGACACCTAGTGCGCATTAGAGGCATGGAGCTGGATGGAGGTGAGCTCTGCGTTACTTTTGAGTTTTTAAATCCGATTAAAACACCTCCAATAGAAAATTTTCACATTTAAGAAAAAAAAAAAAAAACTTTAAGATATAACATTGCATGCATTTTAGTCAGTGTTTGTCTCTTTTCCTCCTGATTCAGTAAAACAATGGCACGAGGCACCCTTCAGGGTTATTAAAACTAACAGCTTTATTTATCTTTAATGATTTACTTATAACTCACTTATGGTGCTTATAAAACGTATTCAACTTCTTTTTTAAGTCGTCATGTTTTAATATCTTTAAACATCAAAGTAGATGTAGCCTAATGTGTCTTTTCTGAACATCATCAGCAGACAAAAACCAAAAACAAAACAGATCTCTACAAAATGATCTAAATTAATTACAAATATAAAATACTAAATACATGTTTGCACACATATTCAACCCCTCTATTTAGTTGATGCACTTTTCACAGCAGTTGCAGCCTTGAGTCAGTGTAGATAGCTCTCTGTCAGCTTTGCATTTTCCTCATTCCTCTTTGCAAACTGTTCAAGCTCTGTCGGGATGCATGGGGATCCTGAGTGAATCGCCTTTTTCAAGTCTAGCCACAGATTCTCTTTTGGATTGAGATCTGGCCTTTCATTCAGCCACTCCATTGTTGTTTTTGAGCCATTCTTGTGTAGCTTGCGGTCATTGTCTTGGAGGAAAAAAAACATCTTTTCCCAAGTGGCAGGTTTCTTGCAGACTGCAACAGGATTACCCTGTAGTTAGCTGCATTCATTTGACCCTCTACCCTCACAAGCCTTCCAGGACCTGCTGCATCCCCACAGCATGATGCTGCCACCACCATGCTTCAGCACAGGGATGCCAGGACATCCCAAATTACCAACATTTATACTGTGACTCTATAATTTTTTCACAAACAGGCAACTGTGAAAAAAACACTTATTACTTTATAACTAGTCTATAAAGTTTATAGTAAATGTTTTATTTCCCATTAATGAATCTATTAATTACAACATATAAATCTTTTATAATGGGTAACTTATTATATATAAGTGGTGCAAAACAGAGTTTTACAGTTCCTCAGCACCATAGTAGCTCTATTAACTTTTGTATGGAGCATTTCATGCATTCTTAAGCAGTTCACCACACCACTTCCATTTCTGAGCATGGTGTTTGTTATAGAGAACTATTAGGTCTATAGAAGGGATTCTGTCACATTAAAATACCCAAAGAACCTGCTTCTGCATCTTTAAACCTTGTTTAGGGAGACTGATCTGAGTAGTTTTCCTCTTCTCTCCTGCTGAGTAAAATCTCCTTCTCTAATTCAAACCTTTTATTTAATGAGTCTCTGGTTTGCACACATATCTACAGTGTATGGGGATATCAGAAAGCTTAGTACAAGATCAGCATACTATAGTGACTTCAAAATTTTCATTTCAAAATGTGACACTCTGCCATAGGCATTCAGGTCAAAAGTAACACCTCACCATGAGCATTTGGAAACTGAAGAGATGAATGTGACGGTGGCCTAAAGGGGATATAATATCCAAATGATTCTGAACTCCTTTACCCACTGAGAGAGAAAACTCAAACTCAGTGAACTTGTTAGCATGCTGATGTTAGCATGTAGCTCAAAGCACTGCTGTGCCTAAGTACAGCCTCACAGAGCTGCTAGCATGCCTGCAGATGCTTGTTTAGTTACACTGCTTTATTTTTTACAAGACACATTTTTCCTCTTTTATTGAGTCCCAAAGAATCGCTCTTCCAGAAAACCTGAACCAGGGCTCCAGTAGCTGATTTGAAGAGTTAAAGGTGCAACATGTAGCGTTTGGGCATCAACCAATCTATACTACATTCATCTACATTGTATGCAAATTGCATATCAGCGTGGATTTCTTTACAGCGCAAAACATGAGAAGAAAGCCTGTTTCCAGCACAAAATTTGAGATTTACAGGAAACGTGCTCTTATATTTGTTACATGTGACTCCTGTCAGTGAGTCCCTTCTACTGTGAACACTTGAACATAAGTCGGATGATGTCATGATGTGGTATATTTCTTTAAACACGCTGCTGAATTTCCAAATATAAGCCAGTGAAGCAGAGGCACTAATTATTTCTGCGCCTTTTACATTGTGACATCAGACTCTTCTTCTACAACCATTCTTCACATGAAACGCCGAGAGCATAAGGAAGTCAATAAAGTAATTTGCGACACTCCTGCATTGCCCCCTTTGCAATCTCGCTCAATTAGCACACAGACCAGTGAACCAGCTGCCGAGATCCTAAAGCAGATTCATCTGTGCACTTTAAAGACTTATCAGATATATAGGAATCTGGAATCTATAAGCACTAATTAGAGCCTGAATATCCCAGACTGGGGTGTCTAAGGTTAAAAGGTTGGACAAACAAACAGGAAGCTTCCTTGCTGAGCTTCTTCGCTGCTTGTGTCTCATTTACAGCACCCGAGTCTGCTTGAGAATCTCTTTGTCTTTGACTCACCTGACTTTTCTTCTTCTCCTTGTTTCCCGAGCAATAAGAGGAAATATGAGCAATGCATGTGAAACTAAAGAGATTCTACATCCATCCAGTGTCTATGAGTTACTGTACAGACACACTCCGGCACCAAAATAACCATTTTTGTTCTGTTTCGTCTGTCTCTGCCTCCTCTCACAGCACCAAAATCAGCTCTTCCCCTCCTACGTTTAGACTGTTAACTGTATCCATACAGCCTTGCACTGATAATATATAGAGAGAGTTGAAACATATTTTAGCTCTTTCCTACTTTTTTCCTCTGCCAGTGGGAGATATGGCATAATTTTCTCTGTCTGCATGGTTCGATAAGCACAGTGGAAGTGACAGAGCCCCTCCACAATAATAGAGTGCAACACTTTGGGACTTTTGGAATTGAACAGCTTGAATTGTAAGTGGGCTACTATAGGGTATTACTGTGGCTGGAGATGAATATGTGTCTTGGGAGAGGCATGTGAAGTGCCTTCCAAACATGAAGAACACAGCTCAGGGTCACAGAGCAGAATAGTCAGAATAAGCTGTTTAATTCAATTAACCTCAGTGTGTGTTTAACCGCTGGCATGTCATTGCTCTCATTAGGCGCTAGGTAGTAGTAGGTCTGTTTATGTGTTGTTTTATGTGTGTGTGAGGAAGCTGTTATGATTGTTGAGTTTTGCTGAATCAGGCTTAATGAGCTGTAGGTCTTAATGGAGTCAGTAATGCTGTTTAAGGGCTGTTTTCTATACTGTATGTCTGGGTTTGTTTTCTTTTACGGTACAGTGTAGCTCTGTTCATACAGAGGAGCTATACAAATATAGTTTATATTATTCATATCTGTAGTATTATTAATACTTGTTAATAATCCAAAACCAGGTAAGACATGATTTTATTTAACCTTTGTTTGACCAGGTTAGTCCCACTTAGGTCACAAACGTCTTTTGTAAAGGAGAGCTAGCCAAGACCAGGGCCGAATGAATCCACTAGGAGGTCCCCTGGAGCAAAAATGAGTTCCTATTGAGCCTGCCATACTGACAAACTTGGGCCTTTGGGGCCCTTCAGGGGCTGGGACCCTGGGCAGTTGCTCACTTAGCCCAGTTGATAATCCAGCATTGGCCAAGACAACAGTGTTACAGATAAAACAATAACAGAATGAATCAAAGAAACTGACATGAGATTTAAAAGAAGCCAAGAGCAGAAGCAAAAGCTAAAGATTCAATTCAAAGTGTTGATAAGATAATGATTTATTCACAACAAATGGTTTAGTCTCATTAGGTTTCCTGAAACACCTTTTCTAATGAGATAAATTCACATAAAGGCACATGTGGTTTTGCACATTTCAAATGAATGTAATATTTCACAAAAGTACACATGAAAACATGAATTTGATGTGTGCTTTTTTGTATGGGAGATGACACAGGTGTGGGTCCTTTCAATTACAGTAATTGAAAATTTTCAAGTATTCTGGTTTGACAGCTAAATATTCATATTTCATTATTATAAGCAGCGCATGACTCTGGTCTGGAAATATGATTTAACACATGTAATATACATTATCTCTGATATACAGAATCAAATCATTGGCTCTCATAACAGAATACACACTATCATTTACAGCTTAGAAAGACTTGATCCTATCAGAAAATGTTTGGGATACACAGATTGCTGATAAGGAAACATTTAGGACTGTGTAAAAGAAGATGGATCACAATTTCATTCTTGCAGTGAGTTTGTCTCTCCATCTGTCTCAGCAGATGTCAGCAGTGTGTTGTCTGTCTTGTCTTGTCTGTCCAGCCTCTAACCCTCTCAACCTCTGCGTTCAGGTTGCAGATAATGTACGTCAGTAATAGAGGTAGTAGGAGTAATGATAGTCTGACATTACCATATCTGGCCCTGCTGTCACTGATGAGGCGGCAACAGAGTTACAAGATGCAATAAACCCCGCAGGCAATGATGAATTAAGCCATATCCAGTTGGCAGAGGAAACATGTTGGGAGGTAGCTACTCATAAACATCCTTCTTCTATCAATGAAGGGAAAAAGTGATCCCACAAGTGATTTGCTGGGATAAGAAAAGTGAAATTTTTTGTTGCAATTTTTACAATCACATTACAGTAGTTCAGGTTAGGATTCAACTGAGAAATAAAAAGGTAAATGTCTGCTCATGTCTTTTACATCACTTTGGTACTAATTTTCATGATAATGCCTTACAAGGTGTATACAGATGTGTTTACCTTCTACTGCAGCCTTAGCTTGGGGCTACCAACAGATTAACACATGAATTTTGGAGGAAGTTAAGACCATTTGTGCCTCAGTCTGTCACACTTATGTGAGTAGTTCTGCCTCCTGCTCATAGCAAATGGAGAGAGTTAATCTAACAATCTTTAAATCAAGTTGTCTGGCTGCAAATATAACACTGCATTTGTCAAAAAGTAACATTATTAACTAAAGTCTGCTCAGAGTGGTGGAAATTGAGCAAATAACAGAAAGATTTTTTGCTCCCAGCACAGGAGAAACTTGACCTATGTGAGAGTAGAAGAGCGCTGAGTATAATGTGAGAAAATAGCTCATGAGGCTGTTTCTACCCTGCAAAGATGAACAGAAAAGCACAATTTTCTGTTTAGTGACATGCAGACAGTAAGAAGCAATAAGTCTTTAAAGTCATTATTTGGAATGAAAGTCTATTAAAATGGGGAATAACATAAGATAACATAAGACAACACATGACAGGACATAAAATAATGATGATATAACTACATCTGAATTGACTTTGCACAACATAACATAACATAACATTCCATGACATAACATGACATAAAATGACGTAACGTAACGTAACATAACATAACATAACATAACATTCCATGACATGACATGACATGACATAAAATGACGTAACGTAACGTAACGTAACGTAACGTAACGTAACGTAACGTAATGTAATGTAGCATAATGTAACATAATTACATGACAGGACACACCACTACATAACCTAATTTAACATAACATGACATGACAAGATATGGCATAACATAACATGACATGAGGTAACAATATATCACAATAAAACATGATAAGACATAAAAATGCAATCGATGATGGATAATATTCAATTTTTCAATGCTTCAGTGTCTCAGTTTTAATTATCTCCATCAATGCTTTGATAAAAGAATGAAAAATGATACACTTGTCTATTTTTCAGACATTCGCTGATAAATTGCAGGTAATAATTGTTGATTTTTGCATAAAAGAAGGTGGAAAGAGACATATGGTGCAGAGAAAGTGAAGAAATTAACAAAGATGGGATTCATTGAGTTGAAACCATCTACGGGTGCCATCATTTGCATATAAATACAGAAATGCATATGAAAAGTTTATAACTAAAGCAGGATTTAGAATGAATTTAGCTGCTAGAAGATTTATTAACATATTCTCACAATTAAAATGAATTATGAATTCAATGAGGTTTTTGCTAGCATCACAATGAGAACCAAGCTCCTTGGATAATTGAGAAACCCAGCGACTGCACAGATTTCACATCTGAACTCCTTTTTTCAAAAGACAAACATTACAAGAGATGACCTTTAATGCCTGTCAGCTGGAGAAACTTCTATTGCAAAAGAAAAATAAAGATTCCTGGAGCATGCATCATGTGAAGTACTTTAATCTTTGATGGTCTAGATGAAGGAAAAGCTGGGCAGCAAGCTCTGAGAGGCTGGCTGATGTAACCACAGAAACATCAGACGACGTGTGGCATATACATCCCACCAAGTGGCCACCATAGAGGAGAATCTAGCAACCTGTGAGAGGAAAGTCTGAGGTTTGATCCCCCAGCACCCCAAATGTTTGCTGCCTGGCTTAAGTGTCCTTGAGTAGATACTAAATCTTTAGCTTTTCCCCTGAATTCAAGAGAGCATCACAATTAACAGCTACATGAGGGTTCATTAGTATAAAACTTAGAGAGAGGGAGCAAATCAGAAAAAAGTTCAGTGGTTTTTAAAACTACACAGCTGTAAGGTAAAAATGATGAGAAACTGGGTTTTGAAAAGTGTAGTTTACTGACATGATATGGGCAGAAGTCTTTCAGTGTTTATCTCTCACTGCCACTCTGGGCCAATAAAATGCCTGTTGCAGCTTTAACCAGTTCAAAGACTGATCAGCTCCAGCAGAGGTCTGGTAATAAGATTTTATGTCAAACATTTTTGTCAGATATTGATCTACTTTTAAATGGGTTCCTGATATTGTAAAATATAGATATACATCTTTCTTACCAGGCAGTTATTGTTAAACTATTGTTAAAAAATTACCAGTCAGAATTTTGATCACATTACTGCACTGACACTGCTCTTGTATGACATCTATTTAAACACAGTCAGTGGCAGAATTTCAGTTCTGCATAAGACACAGTTGAACATATTACTAAACAGACTGGACAACTGGATGGGACTTTTTGGCGCAATGCTAAACTTTTAAATTCCTGTTTGTAGGAAAGGGACTACTTTGTGTCCAATTACACATCTGGGTGAACCAAAAGGACGTGGAGTTCCACAAGGCTCCATTTTTGGGCCTCTTCTGTTCAACACCTACGTGCTCCCACAAGTTCAAATTATGGAAAACCACAAAATATCTATGCAGACAACACACAAATTTACTTATTGATATCAGCACATGGCTATGATTCCATCTATTTACTAAAAAAGTACAATGAATACACCAGTGACTGGATGTGAAAAAATGTCTTCCACTTTTGTAAACCTAAAACAAAAAACAGTTAAAAACCAGTGCCAGACCACAAACCAAGCCAGAAATCTTGGTGTAGTTTTGGACCTAAATTTTAACATCCAAGTCAGAACATATTAAGAATTAAAGGACTTGTGTCTCAGCAGGATTTAGAAAACCTTGCCTATGCTTTTATCTTTAGCTTAACAAGAGCTAAAGATGAAAGGCAGTGTCTGAAATGTCAATCAGACAGCTGCAGCTGATTCAGAACTGTGCTGCTAAAGTTCTAACTGAGTCCAAAAATTTGGACCACATCAGTTTCAGATCTCTACACTGACTTCCTGTTTGTGAAAGGAATTGATTTTAAAATACTGCTGTTGGTTTATAAAGCACTGAATAGTTTAGGACCAAAATACATTTCTGATCTGCTGTTACTTTACAGTATGAACTATCGTGACCTCACAGATGGTCTGGGACAGTCAAAACTAAACATGGAGAAGCAGAGTTCAGTTTTTATGCATGCTCCAACTCCATACTCCATACTCCAATGTTTTAAATAAGACTTAAAACTTTTCTGTTTGCCACTGCCTTTAATCAAATTAAAGTTTGGACTAAATTAAAGTATGACTTCATTCATAAGTCTCATTCTCACTGTACTGTAACTGGACTGTAATTATTATTTTCTTTTTCAATCTGTTTCATTCTATTTTAGCTTACCTTTAATTTCTTTTACTCTTAAAATCCCATTTATATGTGTCTTTTTTTTATAATGCTTTGTGTTTATTTTATATTTTGTTTTGATGCCTTTTTATGTGTTTTATATTTATGTCTTAGACACTATAAACATGTGAAATCCCAAATGTGAGAACAGCGGGTAGAGAAGGAGATAGAAGTGTGTAAGTGACCTCTTCAGATAGAGAGGTTTGAAAGTGGCTGCTGATGGTATAAACTCAAGAAAAGGTTTAACAAAGGGATAAAGACAGAAAGCAAACTTTTCCCCTTCATTTAATATAATATTTGGCCGCGTATAAAACATCAAGTCCTTTACTTTCATCCTTAATCCCAGAGAATGTTTTGTTGCTCCAGGCACAGGTTAAACAAAAAGATGAATTTCCCAGAAAATTACAGTCAAAGTCATTTTGATATGATGAAACTGGTTTTGCTGCAACTTTTTCTCAATCTTCTCCCAGATGCACCTGGACCTGTTTGTGTATGTCCAAGGTGCCTGAAGGTTAGACAGACTAGCTAGGCTCAAACAATCTGCACAGGGAGAAGAATTTAATTCTTTCCTTGAGTAATTACTGCCGTCATGCCCTTTAGCAAGGCATTTACCCTTGCAACTGCACCAGTGGAGCATGTAAACTGTGTGAAAACTCAGAAGGGCAACACTGAGAAAGAGAATTAGTCATCATCAGAGCATATCGGAGGCTGAGACATCTCAGAACAGTTTTGAAAAGGTTCTTAATGACGACATAAAGGCTGCTGCTGCGATGGTACAAGCCTAAAGAACCAATTTATGATGCCATATAGGGCTCATATATATTTATATATATATAGTTGATTAAACACTGTAAATCCTCATTTTAATACTCTTCATTTAAAATGTCAGTTCAGCTGTTAACAGCAGAGGGCAGCAGTGATAAAATATTGATAAACTTTCCCTCTCTCTCCAGTATAGTGTGTCTGAGGGTGTCCCAACCTACTGCCCTTGATGAATACATTCCTAACACGTCATTCATATATTATACATATTTCCCCATCAAATATTTCTAGTATTACGGTATTTTAAGATAGCTTAAAATATACCAATTTAAGATGGCTCAAATTTTCAAAGTGCAAAACTCTTTCTGCAAGTAGCCAAACAGACTGACTTAGACAAAATGCTGTTGTTACATATGAAGTGCAAAACACTGAATCAGATGTTCATTCCTCAGAATACAAACTCCTCAGATTAGAACAAGTTTTAATATTTATTACCTGTAAGTGTACAGATCAACTGAACAATGCAATTTGTTAGACATGTGACCTATCATGCCTTATTCACACCCTTTCTCTAATTGAAAGTGTTGGTACTGGCAGTGCTAGGGGGAGTAACCAGATCATTTACTTAAGTAAAACTATCAATACCACACTTTAAAAATACTCTGTTATAAGTCCTGCATTCAAAATATTATTTATTTTTAAGTATTTATTGGATAGTTTAATCTATAACAATGCATTATATAGTTTGTTGATCATATATTTTGTGTATAAAATCTATAAGCTACAAACTGTCAGATAAATGTAGTAGAACAGCAAATACAGAAGAGCTTCTATTCTGCATAGAAGTGGAGATCAAATATCAAACATGGAATGAAAAATAAGGTGGAGTAGAGTGGTATAAAATGTAAATTTTAAACGGAGGTACAGGATCCTCAAAACTGTAATTGAGCATAATACTTACTAAGTAAATGTACTTGAGTATTTTCCACCACTGGTGTTAGGGAATTTGCTGATTGCCATGGATACAATCATTTACCCGTTTTTTACTCTGCTTCCCTGACGTGAACTGCTCACTGGACCAGTCAGTGATAAGTCACTAAATTCATTCACTAAAATTATGTAATTACTTTAGATTTCTACTCCACTACATTTGCAGATAAAGATTTCAGATACAAACTAAATCACCTGATAAAATATGACGCATCATTCTAGATTAAACTACCCAGTAGCATATGAGTTAAAATTAGTTTAAACTAGTAGCAGTCAAAGTATTAGTTAAAATTCTAATGTTAAAATTAACATTGAAATTAGCCTTTTTATATTCATGTGTATGCTATAATATTAATATGACTACAATAACAAGGGGAATGTGTGTGTGTGTGTGTGTGTGTGTGTGTGTGTGTGTGTGTGTGTGTGTGTGTGTGTGTGTGTGTGTGTGTGTGTGTGTGTGTGTGTGTGGCAGAGAGAGAGAGAGAGAGAGATAAATGAGATCTGCTGATGACCAAACACCTGTTTTCACACTATAGCACTACTGTCAATACATGATAAATGTGGTTGTGTGTGGGTGTGTGTGCTTACAGTGTATTCTCTGTTGTTGTGATACCCTCAGTATATTTTAAACTGTGAGTTTTGGTTCTGCTGACATGTGTGTTTGTAGGAGTTCTGGTATATAAAAATGAAAAAATGCCAACAAGACTTACAGGCTCTGAAATGTATTTTCCAGGTCTCTTTCTCTCTCTCTCTCTCTCTCTCACACACACACACATACACTGTTTTTTTCTCAGCAGTGTGAAAGATAAATAAAGATAAATAACCCTGGTCACACCAACACCGCAGACCAACCTCCTCCACCCCCTCCTCATCTCAGTTCATTATTTCTCTCCTCTTCTTATAAACCCAACGTTTTTCCTTCAAATTAGCTTTTCTTGCACCACCCTCCTCTCACATCTCTCATGACACCATTTGCATTATTCTTACTTTGTCTGTGTTTTGTATTCATTCACACTAGTTTTCCCTTTAATTAACTGATGGGTCATTAATTCACTAAACTACACAAGCTTCAGCCAAGTCCTTTCATCTAATATAATCGACACCCATAACTTTAAACCCACCTAATTGGCCCCACTGATCTGCGTCATTATTATAATTACATGTTATGTCAATAAACTTTGCTCCAACTCACAGAGGGTTATTATACCACTTTATTTTTAACTTTAAAGCAACTAAAAGGACATTTTTAAACTAAATGGCAAAATAAGATAAGATCAGATCGGACCACCAAGTCACCAAGCTTTGAAAGTGAGGTATATTAACAATAACAACCAATATTAATGTTGTTTTATATTCTACTCTATGCTACTGAACCTCTTTACTGAATACACCTATGTAAAAATATTCTTACACAGGATCTGCAAATGAAATTAATGCAATTTTAAAACATTTTTTAAAATTACTATTAAAGTCTTGCTATACCCAGCTGACACTCATACTTTAGGTAGATATCTACAGGAGGATTTAAATCTTCCTGTAGATATCGGCCTAATTTCTAATTGCATAATAATGTGATTCGACTACTTACTATAAATGCTCCATAGGTCTTAGCATTATTATTGTTGGCGGATGTTTTATCTGATGTTTTATATTGTATCTATCAAGCTCATTTATTAATGTTATTTATGTTTTCTTATTCCACATACATCTCCCTGGTGCTTTTTTTTGCCACTTTTGGGTGCCGTATATTGTATTATTTATTTGTTTGTTTGTATGTTATTGCACTGCTCCAAACAAATTGACCCTAGTGGGACTCATGAAGTTGTTTGTATTGTTTTTTATCGTATAGGACTACCGCAAAACGGAAAACAAAAATATCTGACAAGTGAGAAATTTTGACCTAATGATGGTGCTGGATGAAAAATTAAGGGATCATAAAAGTTATTACAATGAATCCTGAGGGGAACATGAATGTCTGTACTGAATTTCATTGTGCTCCATCTTATTGTTGTTAAGACATTTCAGTTTAAACCAAAAAGTGAACCTCATGGTGGTTCTAGAGCAAAAGTAAGAGGATCAACAAAGTCAGTAGGATTCATCCTCTGGTGACCATGAATGTCCAACAAATTTCATGACAATACTTCTGTAAGATGTTGAAAAATTTTGGTCTGGACCATTCCTAGAGCCATGCTGCTAGCTACATGAAAATGATTGAAACAAATACAAATTTACATCTTCTATACATGAAATGAAACATTTGTTCATATGATTTTCTAACACTTAATATTCAAACATTCCTCAAAAAAAATGTTCAAATCCAGAAGCTGAAGGTTTTGTGAGTTCTGCTTTACTTTATAAAGCGAGAAATGTAGCAGTTTACATTCCTTTCATATCAAATGAAACACATATCTCACACTGTTATGCTAACAACTGTGTGTGTGTGTGTGTGTGTGTGTGTGTGTGTGTGTGTGTGTTAGTAGGTGTTGGGACAGTGCCAGAGAGATTTAAAGTGGTTTTCAACCAAGCTAAACAGAAGCAAAGATGAGACTAAATAAATGTGTAGTACTTCAGGTCAGCGTTGCCAGATGGGAAATGTTAAAGTATCATACCAGAGTCTTAAAATGATTGTATTTTGAGAAAAATTATCGTATGTGAGTCATAACCAACAGGTTGCAACAGGTTTTAGCCATCCAGTAAAACTGGGTTCACTTTCGCACTCATTCCTGTATGTTTGTTGCTGAGTTGTTGCTAAGTTTTTGGCTGTTCCAACAATGATTCTGTCCTCTTCTTCGGCTCTCGTCTGTCTTCACCTTCCTGTTCAGCAGACGTTTTCTTTACTTTTTTCACATGGATGCAGCAGTAAGCTATCTCTTGTGCAAACTCTCACGGGAGAACGACAACCACAACAACAAGCGTGATTGGCTGGAAAGACATCATGTGATAAGAGATGCGTAAATACAGACGTAGGATCCATATTTTACTGTCCTGAACGTGGCGGGAAGTCAATAAAATGAGATAGCTTAGACTGATTACAACTACTAATACTAAGTGTCACAAAATGATCAAATTATTGTACATTATGGGACTTTTGGCATTTGACCAAACATCGTACAGAGAGCAAAATTATCATACAAATACATTAATCGTACATCAGACGACGCTGCTTCAGGTAGAGCTCTATTTGATCCAGCTGAATGAAAATCAGTCGACCTGTTCACTGACACCATCAGTGAGGCGCATGAGGAATGAATGAGAGAAGGAAAAGGCAACAGAGGAAGACAAAGACAGAAGAATGAAAGAAAAATAAAAGACAGGAGAAGTGAAAGACAGTGTGTCAGTGTGTGAGGTATGGGTTTTGGCACTGCTAATGGAAATGTATGTACCTGAAGTTTTGCACAAAGACATAAAGTGTTTCACATGGCAAGAGGTTCCGCATGCTCTTTGAAGCCATCACTAAACTCAGTTAATAAATAAAAATGGAGCTAACCGGATAATCACAACACTGTAGCATCTAGGAAGCAGTGTGTGGAAGTATTTTGGGGGCAACACCGAAGATGGCAAAGTTTCCAACAAAGATAAGGCTGTTTGCCAAATTTGTGAAAAGCAGCTGCGTTACTCTACAATGACAACAAATCTGAGATCAACAGCTAACTTGCCACATAAATGAAACAGCGGAGGCATCAAACAAGCAGAGTTAACTCTACAACCTTATCTGACCGCCAACTTAAGACACAGTGCAATCCCAAAACACATAGTGCAGTTGTATGATACCATATGGGAAAATATAAATACTGAACAGTAAGACACACTCTCTGACCGCTGATAGATGGACATCGCTGGACATATATGTTTATGACACATCAAATTGTATCTCAGACATGGTAAATGAGTTGTGTTCGAAATGAATTTGAATAAATTACTTGTTAGTTTGAATTTGACCTTTTGAAAAAGCGACAGCCCTCATAGAGATGTTTGGTGGTCAGGAGGAGGGTGTATACTATCCAGGCAGGGGCTCACCTGTTGCATAGGCAAACTGGGGTGCCTGCGATTACATTTTTTTTAAAATTCTTAACACTGGATACATATATTGATTTCATATTGTATATCGATATCAGTTTTTTAATCACACTAGCAGCTTTAGAGATAGCAATGTTGGTTGCTTGGTTGGTCGGTCTAGTTTGGTTCAGACTGAAATATCTCAACCACTATTGGATGGATTGCTATGAAATATTGTACAGATATTTGTGGTACCCAGAGAATGAATCCTAATGACTTTGGTGATCCCTTGACTTTCCCTCTAGCTCCATCATGAGGTTGACATTTTTGACAAACATGTCTTGACAAATATCAAATTGATTGTCTTTGAATTTGGTGCATACATCCAGGTCCTCTGCAGGATGACTTGTAATAATCTTGATGATCTTCTGAATTTTTCATTTAGTGCTAGCATCAGGTCAAAAACTCATATTGTCCAATTGTCCATTATACCCGTAAAACTTCCCATCATCCTCAGCTGCATGACAGCTGTTTACTGTTAATTAGCAAATGTTAACATGTAAACACACTAAACTGAGATGGTTAACACAATAAACATTTACATGCTAAATATCAGCATGGTAGCATTGTTATTGTGAACATGCTAGCATGATTGCATTAGCATTTAGCTATGCCTAAGACCAACCTGCTGAAATATATAAATAAGAGGTCTAAGAACAGTGAGTAAAAAACAAATCAGCATGACATCCATGTTGGACAAAACAGTGCAGCATTTTACTTTAACCACAACAAGAAATGGGACCAGAGTCCCGCTCATTACATGTGGCTCTAATTTAAATTGAATCAGTGATAGATAATAAGAATAAGTCAACACAGTGTCTGTCAAATGTTTCCTATCAGCAACAGAGAGAACAATATCTGAGGACGTGGAAGATGAAGCCAAGAAAAGAGCATCAATATACTTTTTGTGTCATGATTAGATATTAAGATATTTTTGGCGTCTCTGGCATGTTAACTCTATTTGTATACATACACTGGAAAGAAGTTCATCACAAAATTGCAAACATGTGTCAAATGTTCAGAGAGAATTTATTGGAATAGTTTAGGGAAACTTTCAGTTCTGGGTTGTTTGTTAATTTTTTGTCTGCATAATTCTTGTCAGTTCTTTGGCCTATATCATTTCTTCTGGACTGTTCAAGTTGCTGAGCATTTGCACTCACACACACACACACACACACACACACACACACACACACACACACACACACACACACACACAGGCATATATCTGCAGGTGCAGGGCTCAGGCTGATACATGTCTCATGCTTCTTCACAGGCTGCCACAGTCCCAGAATGCTTAACCTTTGACCTCCACCATCCGGCTATGACAACCCCCCCGTACACCTCTCCCTGCTGTCCTGATGACTTTCCAACATGCCTTTAGTGCAAACACACACTTACACACACACATACACACTGCTCTGTGCCTTGGGGAGGTCAACAGGTGCCGTCAGAACCGCTGTCAGCCAGCAGGATTTTAGTGGGCACCTTTACTGTAATTATGTGATTAGGCCAGCAGAGGGCAGTAGCAGATTTTAGTGGTCTGTCATAGGCTACTTCTGGGGACAAATTTCAGACTTAGGACCAGTTAATTAGGGACACAAAAGCTGTGTCCCCTATTGGGAAAAAGCTGTTGTTAAGGGTTAGTGGTTAAGGTTACGGTAAGTCTCCAGGAAATTAATGTAAGTCTATGTAGTGTCCCCAAAAGTGATCATGATATGTGTGTGTGTGTGTGTGTGTGTATGTGTGTGTGTGTGTGTGTGTGTGTGTGTGTATGTGTATGTGTGTGTGTTGGAAAGAATTCTGCTTGCCCTTTGGCAATGTGTGTGTTCCTGATTCAGGAGTTTGTACATGTGTACATCTGTGAATATGTGTTTATGTTTCAGTCTGTCTGCACTCTGCATGTGTGTGTATGAGTGTGTCCATGTGTGTGTGTGTACATGGGGAGGTATGTAAGGGACAAAACATTGCTGAACACATGTGGTGACTGTCTGAGGAGGAAAGCAAGCGAGGAAAGGAGAAAAGAAATGTGGAAAAAAATGAAGGAAATAAGAAAAGCGAGGAGATCAGAAGAGAACGGGAATAATGGAAAGAAATAAAAGAACAGAGGGAAAAAAATAGCCGATTAGAGGAAAAAAGGGCAAAAGAAGATGAAGGGAATTGATGAAGTGGCAGAGACAGAAAAGTGGAGAAAGAAACAAAAAGTAAAAGATTAAGTCAGGTCAATCTGGCTCGTCATCCCTCTAATCACAGCTCCATATGTGAAAAAGTGAGCGGAAAGAGAAACACAAATGGAAAGAGAGAGACAGCAACACAGTGGAAAATCCCATGGACTGGAGATGAAAAACTAAGATATAAATGCAAAAAAGGGAGCGAGGGATGGGATTATTAGGGGACGCTGGTTAGTAGCTGCATCCAAAACAAACCCACAGGCATTCTCTCTTTTACCAACAAACATCTTTTTTTATTTTGTCTCCACACCATTCAATAAATACAAAATACAAACCAGCTTCATATTCATCAACAACAATGACAGAAAAATTCATAAAATATTACTTAATTCAAAACAGAAATAGGAACAACCAAAGCAGAGATCAATGAGATCAACAGGAGGTGAAGACAAAGCTTGTGTTTGCTAGTATTGTACTAAAACAACAACCAGCTGAGCTACTTCAAGCTTCTCTCCCAGTGAAGTAACACTGATCTTGATGCCTACTGCAGATGATTGATACTTTTTGACTGGTTCAGTTGAGTGGAAATATATTTTTAATAGAAAAGAATGTAGCAGACTGGATGAAGAGACACTTTTCCAGGTTTTCACTGTTTTTTTTTGTTTTTTTTTTACAGTTTTTGAACCCTGCCTTGCCATCCAGTAAGTTTACTGTGATTTACGTGTGTATTGCTAATTAATTGTATCTTTACGGGTTAAAAAAAATCTCACACACACACACACATACACACATCCAGACACACACATACACATTCACACATATTTAAGCAACACTTTCTTCACTTCTCCATTCAGTAGCTATGGCTTTACTTCAAAAAGAAGCCCTGTCAATGAAATACAACTCTTGCCAACGTTTGCCACTTAAAACCAAGTTGAATCTCTTTCAACAACAACAGCTAAACAATCCCACTGAACAGCTGTGTTTTATATCTACGTCTATGTCTTTTGTCCATTGAGAAGATAAAAAAAAGAGCAAAAAGAAATTCCAGCAAAAAAGGAAGGCAAGAAGCAGACGGTAGCAGGTTGGTAAAGTCTGGTTAGTCCTCTCCATTGCTTCATCCCGTCACTTAACGAGTCTTTGGAAATATTTTCTGTTTGCATTTTATTACTCATCCGTCTCTGCTCTTCTCTGTTCATTACAATCCTGAAGCTGATGACAGGGTGGGTGTGAGGTGAGGAGGGAGGGAGGGAGGGAGGGAGGGAAGAAGACCCAATGTGCAGCTCTGGGTTTGGGTCCATCTGGGAGGAGGAGGGTTAACTGGGTAAAGGTGGGGTAGATCAGTGTCTCGAGCTTCGCCTTTTGTCTGGAGCCTTCATCATTAGGTCATCTTCCTCTTTGGAATCTATGGGGAATAAAAGAAAAATCCATTTAGGATCAAAGTTCACAAAACTGAATCTCCTTAGGTTTGACTGAATTAATTTGTCTCTCTACTAAAGGAAGGAATCTCTGTATGTCTGTCTGTATGTATTCCCTTACACATATCTCTTGAACCATTCATCCAATCGACTCCACACTTGGCAGATGTATGGCTGGGAACCCAAGGGAGTGCGGTGTCAAATTTGGTACAATTTGGACATGCAATATGTTTAATATTAATAAACTATGAATAAACCAATGACCAGCAAGCCACTCTGCACTGTGCAGGGCCAGGGCGGAGCTTCAAAGCTCTGCCAACTGACTCCAGCATGTCAGGGAGAAACCAGAGACAAGGTGTGACACGAGTCAGAGAAAAGTGCTTGAAAAAGAGAAAAGTAGATAGCAAAAACATTGCTTTTAGTCAAGAATGGACACTCTTAACCCATGTCTAGACAGAAAGCATTGTGTTAGCAGCACATTTAGCAGATCATTAGCAGCAGCAGCGAGTGACTACACAGGAGGTGTTCAGATACATTGTTGAGCGTAGGTCACCTGCGTTTTGGAAGTGCTCAGAGCCCAATACACAATGACTGTGGTTACGCGTGTAAAATGGAGCAAATACTTCCACAGGAAGTTCAAAACCAGTTTGTCTCACATGTTCTGAGACTGTGGCAATTGTGCAGCGCCACTACAGACAAAGCCCAAATCTTTTGAGCAAACATAGCGTGAGCAGCACGTTACGCATATCAGCAGCAGTGAGTGAACCATTGTGTTTACACAGGAGGTGTTCAGGTACAGTGTTGAGCGTAGGTCACCCACATTTTGGAAGAGCTCAGAGCCCAACATACAGTGACTGTAGTCGTGTAAAACGAAGGAAATACTTTTCACGGGCAGTTCAAAACCTGTTTGTCTCACATGTTCTAAGACCGTGACAATTGTGCAGCGCCACTACAGACAAAGCACAAATCTTGCAAAAATCTACTCACTCAAATCCGAACTGAAGACACAGAAAATATGAACGATCTAAGGGTCCAATATGATCGATCCACTTTATTTTAGGATGCACATTATTTTATTTTTAAATGCAGCCCTTATTTTAGGCTACTTGAAATTAGAAAATAACATTACTATTACTATTAGAGTACTTATTATTTATATAATCTGTGTATAATAGAATGTTAGTTTCTTTCATTTTGTTGTTGTTCCCCATTGACACCTCACATCAACTGTATTAATTTTTCTATGCGTTGAAGTAGTAGCCGGAGGCCAAGCTATTCGGCCCATTCCAAACAGGCACTCCACTAGTTAATGACAAAGATTTCATTGCAGATCTGACAGATTATTACATATTTCTATTCAGTGAGGAACCTCCATCGCACAGGACTGGTCAGACCTATCAGCCTAACCCCTGCTGGTGCATTTTGTGTGTGTTCATTGCTCACCAAGGCATTCAGGACAGCAGGAGCCCTCTCTGCGGGTGATGTTGGTGCAAGTCAGTACTGGACATTGCTTCCTTTGACACTTGGTCACACCATGCTGTGGAAAATAATAGGGGAAGATGGAGGGTTGGTGAAATGAGGCAAAATGTAGCGGTACAGGTGAAAGAGACACGAGAAGATATGACAAGACGACATATCACAATATGACACAGGGAGCAACACGCCATGCATCTGAACTGCAGATTACAAGGTTACCTCCACTATGACAGGAGGTACCAACTATGATTTTGTTAGACTTTTTTTGTTTTTATTATATTAATCATCTATTCAAGTCGATATGGTGACTGTGTTTGCAAACAGTTACATATTTATGCATTTGGAAACATTCTTCTGGCTATCTGGTGAATGTAAGTCCAACATTGGCTCTCCTTTTAGCTCTGTTTTGGTCTCCACCAACTGCTGAGGAAAATAACTGTCTAGTTAGCGGCTAGATGCTCCACTATGTTCAGTGAAACCCACTGTACACTATACGCTGAAAAAAGCTGCCTTTTGCATCTGGAAACAATGTTAATGAGACTGGTGAGAGTGAACCAAAACAGTAAAGTTACAGGACATAAAACCAAAACAATGAACTGAATGATGCTAAAAAGCTCTGTAGAGCTTAGGGAGAACAACAGAGATGAGTGATGATTCTCTTTGAGTTTGTTGATACAAACCTTTCAGATTACAGCCATTTGACCCTTTATTCATATAAAACTAATTAGAGCAGCAGAGATAAAAAGGCTCTGTGCACAAGTAGAGCATATTTGCTAAAGTGCTGACTTCAGATCGTTATCAAAGCAATTTTATTTTGTTATGTTAAAAGAATTTAGTTTGAACTTGTTATGAACTGTGACTCATCATTTTTGTGCTTTCATGAAAAGAAAATATTTCAGTATTCTTTCCCAAAACATAACTTTAGTTCAATGAATCAATTTTTTGCTACCTTTGGGTCATTTTTATGACAACCAGATATACGTATATGTCAATAAAAATTCTGAAATGACAATATTTCCACTTGGGTCACATTTCTCGGCTCCCACAATACTTACATCACACCAGCAGTTGATGCACTTCATCTCCCCTACCACCGGTACCCAGGGATGCCAGTTGTCACTGTTCTGGTAATAGTTCTTGCCAAATTTGCAGTGTCTCGGGCCATCTGCTTGCATCATGTCGCTGTGCTCCAGGCCTGCAGAGGTCCTCTCCTCATCCGGACACTCCTTACAGCAGTCGGAGGGATTCCGTCTTACAGGATGACTGCAGGTCAGCACCGGACATGTCACCTTCTCACAGTGTACCTCGCCTGTTGACCCCTAAAGACATAATGTAGAATTAGCAGCAGGTTAGCAACAATTACTTTCTTTTTCCCAGCACCAAATACAGTTGACTTAGTGTTTTTTCCATTTAAAAAGTCTGAACGTTTTCCAAGAATGAACTGATGAGAAATTTATGCCTCAATTTCTTTGAGTCTAATACAGGATAAATGATCCATTAAGGGCTAATGGAAAGTAAAGCCAACCAGATGTGAGTGGGTTTATTGATGTATATTTACCTTACAAGTGCAGACAGCACATTTAATGTAGCCAAAGGGAGGTACAAAGGGATGCCATGTAGTTCCTGGGGCATGCATCTTCTGGTCTCCTTCAAAGTAACAACCTGAGAGACAGAAAGAGGATAGAAAAGGTTACTGAGGACAACTGGCAAGAAAATGATTTATAGTTAACTTTTTAACAGTAGGTGGAAATTCAATGAAAGGGATACTGTATTGAGAGATAAAAGGAAAAAGAGAAGAACTCTTTAGAGACAAATCAAATCAAACAAAGAGAGGGAGGGAGCAAGAAACTAAGTCAGACAGGAGTGTTAGTTCCTACCTTCAGGATGTTCTTCCACCCTCTCTGGAGCGTTCATGTCCTTGGGCTCCTTCCTCTCTGTACAGGAAAAAGGAAATGGGGACATAAAAAGGATTAGTCTTCAACTTTATGATTACTGTAAGGAACTTTGGGACTTCACCCAAAACGATAAAATCTGCTCACAACCAAGAACTCGCAGCAGCATAACTACTATAAAAACACTGTTTCACAGTCTAATATTACACACATTATATCTCAACTAAAACAAAAACCTCACCATCACATATCGGGCAGCACTTGTCCTCAGGCTGAATGGTTCGGGAGCAGGTCAGCACCGGGCAGATTACCGGATCACAGATCACAGTTCGCTTCTGAGAGAGATGAAGAGGAGTAAGTTTAGTTTGTGACACAAGATAAAATACAATATTAATTCCTTACAAATGTATTTCTTAGTTTCTCTTCAAAAACATCAAAAAATTCATTTAACAGACACATTTCATTGCTGCCTTGGTGTTTGTTGTTTTTACCTGGCAGCTGCAGGAGAAACACTTGTCGTAGTTGGGCGTCCAGCGGGAGCCGTGAGCGTGGTGCTGGTTCTCAAAGAAGCAGGTATGGGGGTCTTTCTTCAGCTCCTCGGGGTCTTTCACAAAAAGGTCGTCAAACTCAGCCTCCTCCACATCCCCCCTGGTCCCAAACTCACAGTTGTTTGGCACATGGACCTAGAGGAAGGAAAGAAAGACAGAAAGAAAGAAAGAAAGGGATAGATGGAGGTAAAAGGGAGAGAGGGATGAAAGAAGCAAGAGAAAGAAAGAAGAGGGAAGTGAGTACATTAGTAATTTGTTGGCCACACCTGATTTGAGGCTGGTGTCAAGCTGACTTGTTAATTGTTCCTAAATGGAACATTTCTGTGCTCCTGAGCAGATGGTTGTTTATGTGTTGGCCCTGTTTGCTATTAAAACAGCTGGACTCTACTGATGTGTGTGTGTGTGTGTATGTGTGTGTGTGTGTGCGTGTGCATGTGTGTGTATGTGTGAGTCATCACCTTTTTTGTTATAACCTGGCTGCCTAAAAGAGCTCATCAACCACTACACCTGCAGAGCTGCAAATAGGTTTGTGAGCAACTGTGGTCTGAGTTTGTGTGTGTGTGCATGTGTGTGTGTGTATGTGTTTCTGAAACCCAATAAAACTTTTACTTTTCAACAAAGTCTCTCCAAGCAGACAGCACCTGCCAGTGAAAGAGTGTGTTTGTGTGGGCTAGTGAGCGCTAAGTGAGCAATCACACAGACACATAAACACTCAGATGGTTAAAGGAGGCCTCCGGGGACTCCACTGCTCCTCTTTAATCTAATCACTTTTTCTGCTTTGCCTTTCTTATGGTAGAGCGGTACTTCTTGGCTTGGTCCTAAAATCTCAAAAACATTTTCTGAGATTTGAAAGTGCAAAGTGAGAAAATTTTAAAATTCTAAAGCACTTTCTCAATTTAATATTCATTTTAATGTTTTGAATATTAGCTCATGCCCTAAAATCTGTTCCTGTCTTATAATGAATCAATTTACAGAGGCCAAAGATTGAGCACAAAATGCTCTAATCCCTCTGTGTTATGTAGGACTGTGTGAAATCCGTCGGAATTTTTTCCAGATCTCGTTTTATTTTTTCCCAAATTCTGTGTTTTCCGTTTTAATTTTTTTTTATTCTGTGTTTTACGATTTAAGCACATTTTGTCATCAGAAAGAGTATCTAATCATGAGGTGGATGAATATACTTTCAACAATTCAATAAGAGAATATTCAAAATTTAATTAATATCAATGAATGTCATGTAAAACAACATTGCACTAGTTTTTATCAAAGAAAGTGCTTCAATACAGTCATAAAAAAAAATGTCATCCTTTAAAGTGCTTCACATCTGAGCTTCACATTCATATTTTGGCAAAACATACAGAACAGTTGTTCTCCTGACTCATAGTAGTCGTTTGGATATTGCTCTGCTCTAAATTTAGCTGTTTGATTCCTCAGTTGTTTGGAGGACTTAGCCGTGCTGTGTGTGTGTGTGTGTATGTGTGTGTGTGTGTGTGTGTTTGTGCGCGTGTGTGTGTGTTTGTGTGTTTGTGGAGGAGGAGGAGCTGAGCCCTGCCCTCCCCTTGGTGAAACACAGATACATATACAGAGGACAGAAGCTGCAGCAGCGTGCCCGTAAATAACACCAAAACCTGACTCAGCATAGTTTTTTCTGTTCATTCAGCTTAAGCGCTGTGAAAAAAACACTCATAATGGAAGGGAAAAACCCTGATTTTTATAAATTGCATCCACATTTTGGCAAATTCCACAATATTCCATGTTTTACAGTTTTACCAATTTTATGATCAAATTCCACCACTCTGTCCATGTATTCAGCATCACAAATCATAGGGTCCGAGTCATGGCTTGGTGCTGTCAGAGACTAGCTTGCTCTGCTAGCGTTTATAGCACTATAGTTGTAAAATGGTTGTCATGCAATAGTAAAACAGTTGTGTTTTACTAAACCAACTGCGTGGGTAAGTAACTGCATGCTGTGGCTGAGCTGTATGTCACGTATGGATGTAGATATGGGTTTAAATTCCATTCCCCTTTTCTGTGTTGAAACTGCTGATATTCATATTTAAATGCTTCTTTAATACCTTTAGAAATAAAAATCACCAGGAATTCTAAAACTTTTAGGACATTAAAATCCTTTGTTGAAATGCAGATGAATTAAACTTTTTAGGTGACCAACCCATGCCTAGTGTTTGACCAGGGATACTGCTTCAAATTTAATAATACATTTTAAAAAACAACAAAACAACAAAAAAGCAAGAAGTATAGGACACATTGTAGTATCTGTACATACCCGTCCACGCATTTCTCCTCGGGGGTTCAGCTTGGTGCTGACCTGGATGAATGCTGTTCCTTGGTCCAGGTGTTGAAGCAATTCAACGCTGATGTCCTTCAACACTCCCTGAGCCTGGAGGAGAGGAGAGAGAAGGGGACATGAGTGTGTTTCCGTTTGAGTGTACATTCGGTGTGTTTGTGGGCATGTGTGCACATAGTTGCATTTATTTCTATGTGTGTGTACACTGATGTACCTGTGAGCCATAGAAGCCGGTCAGCAGCCTCTTGTGAGTGGTGGTGCTGTCTTCTAGCTCTCCGATCTCAGCCAGCCCATGGAGGTGGGCGTTCACGGTGAGGTCGTCAGTCTTGCTGAGGCCCGCCACGATGATCTCATAATGAAGGTGACACTGCTTGTCCACTGACACCCAGGCGTGGCCAGAAGCACCAGTTCTTACTGGTGGGTACACAAAGTGGCCAGCCAGAGGGATGGGCAACTCTGGAGGATGAAGAAAATGGTTAGATGAGATATATGTATGGATTTAAAATTTAACCTTGAAAATGTAGCACTAATGCTAAAGCTCCATGACATTTCTGAGCTAAGTTAGAGTCTTCCAAAGACTTATATAGATATCTACAGTACATTTAGAAAGCAATACATTTGTTAAATTCCACATATTTCAGAAACTCCATACCATGTCTGGGTGCCTCCAGGCCGCTGTAGGGCAGGGCCTTGATCTGCCCCCTCAGCTCCCCCTCCTGGTTGTGAGCCGTGGCCACATTGATGAAGAGTTCATTCTGCAGCAGCATGTGGATGTGTCGGGCCTCCAGACGACTCCAGCTGCCCGACGCCTGGCCTGTGCCCTTGTTGTACTCCGGCGTTAGGTCGTACAGTATCGAGCGCTTGTTACGCCGCCGTGGCTTCAGCTCAATTGTGAGGCCGACCACATCGCTGGTGAGACCTGCAACCTGAACCTGAAGGAAGGGGAGGAAGTGGTTGATTGTTGGTGATGATTTTTATGTTCTCTCTCCTGTTTTATTGCTGTGATTTTTATTGAAAAGACTATCAAATTCATTTAAAGTAACATTTTAAGTACTCCCTTCCTTCATGAGATATAACAATGAAGTAGTAATAGTAGTAATGGTTAGTTGTGTGATGTAAATTATTTATAGTAATATACTCCACCATCAGGTTGAAGTGACATATAATCAAATAACTGCATTGAAAAGAATAATGCAGATACCTGGTAGTCCAGTGTGCCGTTATCATGGAGGTTGAAGATAGCGGAGCCAACACCTCCTGTCTTCCCCGGAGTCAATGCATCACCGCTGGACATCACACTCTGGATGGCTGAGCCAGACAGAGACAGATTAATATCAAAAATCGACTTTAGAGCACATTCCTGCACACATTACTTATCTGAGACCATCACTTTTCCCCTCGGAGTTTCCCTCCCTTAAACCATAGTAGAGCCTGACAGCATGCGAGATGAGGCAATGATTTCTGTCATGTTTAAATTTGCTAGTAAGTTGAAGGAGGGGAAAGAAGGGGGCACATCGCATTCCCTCACGTCCTGCAACCACACACACATCCAAGCCACACCATCCCTTCACCGAGAAACAGTCATTTAGGGGACAGACTCAATTGGACCACTAATCAGGAGGCGTGTCTGCTTGTGTAATTGTCTGTGAGACCTTGGGCCAAGAACATACATATTGTTGTACTGTCTGGCACACACACACACACACACACACACACACACACACACACACACACAGAAACCCACCCAAGGTTAAGCCTTAGAATGAGGTAACCCTTGCTGAATGCAGCAGGCTTAAAAAGATCGAGCTGAGGAACTGAGAGGACAGGAGGGAATGAGTAACAGAGAAAGATGAGAAAAGCGCAGAGAACAATTTGAGAATGACACAGAGACAGAAATAATGGTAGAAGACAGGAGGAGGAACGACGCCAAAGAGACACAAGAGAGGTTGCAGATGACAGGATGGAGACATGAAGGGAGAGACTGTGAATGAGAGAAAGCGGGAAAGAGAAGGAGGAAAGAGAGGGAAAGGAGTGTGTTGGGTTTGAATTCTTCACACATAACGTCAAGCTGTTAATCACAGCACTGGAACACCGGCATGGAGAGTCAGGTCCAGCAGACTGTGACCTTGGCAGCGCCAGTGTGTGTCGGTCTGAGAGTGTGTGTGTGTGTGTGTGTGTGTGTGTAAAACTTGGACTAAAAGAAAAACAACTTTATATATATTTGTGTCTGTTTGTGCTTGCGTGTGTGTGTGCGCATTAAGACAATGCGCCATTCAAAGCGTGTTGGACACCTTGATGTTCAATGTTCATGTTCAAGTATGTGTCTCATGAAAAGACCATGTGTGTGCTTTAACGGTTTCAGACAATTGGGCTGTCCACAACATTCCTGAAACCTCTTTCTCTTTCTCACACACACAAACACACAGAGACAAGCATACACAGTCTTGGTGGGCCACCAATTTAAACAGAACGTCTATAAACATGGTTTTCCCCTAGCGATAAGACTTGAAAGGATGGAGAGAAAAAGAGGGAGAACAAGTATTTATAGAGGAGAATGACAAAAACAGCCACAGATGGACTAGCACAAACGAACTACAACGCAAAACACATTCTTAGCAACCTCAGTATTTGTTGTCTTTACAGTGTATGGTACCAACTCGCTGGAATAATGTGGAGAAGAGACATGTAGAAGAAAAGATGATTTAATTTCACCTGTGTAAAGGTGTTTGATTGTGACGGGGAAACTTACTGTCACAGGATTTTCTGCCAGTAATGAAGCCAGAGATTTGCTGGGGATCTTGACCCTCGGTTGCTACGGCGATCTCCAGCTGACCACGAGATAACCAGAAGAGTTCGCGGCTGTTCAAGTCTGTCAGCACCTCTGCAAAGTCTGGATCCTGCACAGATTGAGATAGTTAGCTTGAGGCTGAGATGCTGGTTTATCTGGGTCCACAAATGGGTGAGTAAGAATCCTTCTCTCATTGTAAACAAGCGTCTATTCAATACCAGAGACGAAAATGTCACATTATGCCATTAAGATCTTGTTGATGTGGTTTTGTTACAACACTGACATGTTACCAAAGTAACTAAACCCCAACTTATTTAGAAGACAGACAAAAGTAGTGTTTTCTTTCCAACTAAAATGAACTTTGGTTTATACTAAATAAAAACAACCAGAGCACAAAGGGCCGAACAGGATGGAGGACAGTAAAATCTCTTTATGATAAGATTAATTCAGCAATCACAAAGGCATCGCAAAGTTATAAAACATTACGGACACAAAAAGTGGTGTTACATAAAAACACATGCTTTAAAATCACCCCCACTCACAAGTACACACTTAAAACCCCGGGGCGAAAAAATATGGCTTGCATTGCCTTAACACGTTTCATACTGAGCGAGGTTTAATTTTAAGCAGACAGACTAGACTCCAGGAGGACGAGGGATTGCTGAGGACGTTGAGAAATGTTGGATTAATAGGACAGATGTACGAGCGCGTTGAAGAAATGTTACTTTTATGACCTCAGGGCCTCAGTTCAGTATAAATATACATGTACCATAAATCCACACAGTGAGGAGCCAAAACAGAGTTGGAACGGAGAAGGGGCTGGTCAGAGGGAAGGCGACTTAAATTTGTGAAAATGAATGAAGAGAATAATGAGAGGGAAGTAAGGTGCGAAAATGATGTATTGGAGTCTTGTGTAAATCAATAACACTGTCTGGATTGCTAGTCACTCAGAAAATGCTTTCACACATTTAAAAATATTCAAAAATGAAACGTGTTTGCTTATCTACGCAAGTTTGGGGACAAAGAAATTAAGGAACTCGTATTCTTAAACTTCATAATATGTGCAATATGTTGTTTACATGCCTCTGTTATTCGGCTTGACAAAAAAAAAATGAGTCAGCACTTTGGGTTTCAGCGTCTAGCTCAAGGACACTTTGAGGGGTCATGTGGCTGTAGCTGAACGTTTCACATATTTTTCACGGACGTTCTCTCTCACCTCCAGGCTCAAAAGAGGCGCATCGGCCCTTCACGCAATTCCTGGCAGAATTAAAAACAGACCCGCCTTTCATCACTCCTCCTCCCTCTTTCCCTCCCTCTATCCATCTCAGCCCACAGACCACTAACCACTGACATGTGTGAGGAGTGTGTATGCAGTCCATCCTCTCTTCCTCCCTCCCTCTTTATTCTGTCTCTCATCCCTCGCTCACATCTGTCTCCTGCAAAAACTCTTCTATCTCTCTCTGTCTCACACACACACACACACACACACACTTTCTCCTGTCTCTTATTCCTCTCCATCCATTTTTCTTGTCACGTCTCGGGTTAGTTAGCTGAGATCAGAGCGGTGGCGACAACAGTGCTAGGATGTGGTGACTGAACCACATCCGTCTCCGAGAGCAGGAGGAGGAGGAGGAGGAGGCGGGAGGGGTGGGGGGGACCAGGAGTGTGAGTGTGTTGCTGTGTCATATGTTCCTAACCGACAACAACTCTACTCCTCCTCCCACACTCGCTCCTTAATTCTTAGTCTGTCCCTGATAACACTTTTTCCCAACTCTTTCCCCTTTCTCGCATCTTTGATAGCTTCTGATATTACACTGTTACTCAAAATTAGTCAGCAACCACCAGTATGATGAATAACGCAGTTTGCATGATTAATTCCAATGCCACACAGCGTAATTCGCTCTTTCAGCTTTTCCAAAACATGTCTGGGCAATACAGGAAATATAAAAATATAAAATATGGCAACCAACAGCTTTCGGTGTTCACTTTGAAAAGCCCATGTCAGTCACAAGATATACCCTTGTTAACATGTGTTTTTACTCACATGAGAGGTGATGTTGGCTCGGATCTCTCTCAGGATGTGATGGCGATACATCAGCTGGACCCGGATAGGCACCAGAAGAGGCTCTGAGGAATGAGGGAAAGTTTTCTCATTAATGTCTGTTATTAATGCCACCACTTCAACATTGATCCCCAGATTTAAGAAGGTTTTAGCACCTAAAAGCAACGGTCTAAAATGGCAAGAGATCCCAGAGGATGATTGGAGTCAGAGTGGCTTTGTTTAGCCTTTATTTTTCCAGAAAGGATTAACTTCCTGTCATCCCAAAACATATTTCTTTCTTTTTTCTGCTCATCCAAACCCCCCTCTCCCCCTTTGTCTCCCCCCTCTCACCTTTGTCTTTGTGTTTGATGAGGCCTTGAAGGATAAGTATAAAGTGGAGGTTGTTCTCTGTGTCACTCAGCGTCAACATGGCGATGCCTCCCATGCCTGAATTCTCCTCCTCCGATGTCAGCGTTGAACTGAATGTCTCTGTACATAAAACACATTATCGTACTGAGTATCTGTATTCTCTTACAGGCCTGTGCAAATACTTCTCTATAAACAAACACACATTTTAGCTACATTAATCCATGCAAGGCTTTTTAAGATTACATGAGAAGATATACAACTCCCCTGCTTTGTAAATATTGAGTTTATTGTATACTGCAACACAAAGACAAACGCATAAACATGTCTAAAGGAAAGATTACATAAAAAAATAATGCACAAATAGAAACAACACATTTATACACATATGGTATAATATGCAATAATATCCCACAAACACGCACCAGCAAACAGAGCCCTGTGTTTGATGATCTTCCCTTCTACTTCTTCTTGTCTGCTTGTCGATGTGGTCATGCTGATGCGCATCTGCTCCGACTGCAGCTGTTGCAGGAGAGGCTTAGCTAGGTTCTTCCATACTCCACAGATCTATACACACACAAACAAACACACAGGCAGGTAAGCTGTAGTATGGTTGCAGTGAAAACTGTGTGGACAACAAACCATAGTTGAGCTATGATTTTCAAACATTTTCATACTTCTCTTGCACATTTAGGCAAACACACAAAAACACATCCAAACAGATACACACAACACATGCACATCTGTTGAATACATCAAACCATGTGATTGTACACTCAACCCCAGGCTGCAAACCTTCAACATAAAACTCCTATTTCTCCCTGAGAGAGGAGGGAAGATATGTGGCAGTGTGCCGGCACCTCATAACTCAGAGTTCAGGGGTAATCTCCGTTTTAATTAGCGATACTCTCTGTCCCCCTGCTAAGCAGTGATGTAACATGTGAAAAATTCTCTCTTTCCAAAAGTTTTGCTCCAGCAAACTCCCTCATCCCCCTGTGTTCCTTTTTTGTGCTAGAGTGTTTTCTCTAAGGTCCTCTGGTGCTTGACACTGACATTTATCTAAAAATAATAATAGGCCAATTTCTGGGACCTGTATTTAGGGGGCTCCTGCCTCGCTGAGCAGAGTGTTTGGCCTGAAATGGAATGAGGAGATGTGTGTTTTGGCAGGAAATGATGTGTAGTGATAAAGTCAGACCTTAGGGAGTGTGTGGACATGCATGCATGGGTACTACTGTTACACTGACATATTGGTTTACTGATTTATCAGGATATCTGCCTTTTTATTAAAACTCAGTGTTCTACACTTCTGACCTGATAGCTGTTTGCCCTGATGTTACCTTTAGTGTGAGTGAGTGAGTGAGTGAGTGAGTGAGTGAGTGAGTGAGTGAGTGAGTGAGTGAGTGATTGTTGATGTTTGCTGCAATCAGACTGAGCTTGTAATGTTTAGAAAGAAGCATTGAAGCAGAAAGCCAGTGTCACTGTATGTGTGTGTGTGCTGCTGTTTATTATTGCAGAGTGAGTTATGGGAAAAGAAGTCAGAGTTTGAGCACAGAGTCATGGAGTCAGAGCATTCATCATGGTGATTCATCATTCATCTCTCTTTCAGGAAACACGCAGACACCCATGCACACATAATAAAAAAGAGCACTAACAGAAGCAAGAGGTGATGTTTCTCTATTTGTGTGGTGCCTTACCATGTCTGACTGTCCCTTGGGGACTCTGTATTCAAAAGCAGTCGTGCCATCTGAATCCAGGAAGACTATTTTACTGGGACGGCTCATTCTGGAAACAGGAAAGAGGGAGGTAAATTTAAAAAAAGGGACAGAAATTTGATTAATATAATTTGATTAATAACAGTGTTTTCATATACATTTGCTGCCTCTTTATGCTGACTGACACAACAAAATTGTGGTTCAAATAATAGACAAATTGTTGATTTGAAATTCTGAAGAGAAGAGTGCCACCTTTGGAAACTACAATGCCACAAAAATGTTTTACCTTTGGTATGTGATGGAGAAGGCCAGGCTGGTTCTGCTCAGAGAGAAACGAGCTCTGGCAACACCACTGGAGGTGGGCAGCCATGAGTCCATCACTCCTGTCAACACTGCCACAAAGTCTGTAGGAAAAATCAGGAGAGATGGTTAGATAGGTACTTACTATATTAAGACATGTTTAGCAGGCTTGTTCATACGTACTGATCATTCGTACTGTGTGTGTGCGTGTGTGTGTGCGTAATTGCATGTGTACAAGTGTTGCATGACTGCGAAACCTTGGAGTTATTCTTGCAGTTGTATTTAGACCCAATAAATTATGTCATTTTTCCCACTGAGTTATGTTATACTCTTTAACACACTATCTTAATATGTGTGTGTTGATGGTCTGTGTGTCTGACTGTCAGTGCTCATACTCACCAGTGCGGCTCTCTCCGGGGCCCATGTCCTCAGAACTCAGGTAGGATCGATCATTGTAAGATTTGTGGAGGTCATCCTCCTTCCCTTTGCCCTTCTCATGGAAATACTCAAAGCTGTCCAGCACAGAGTCTGTCTGTTTCTTGTCATCATCACCTGTGGAAAGATTTTTTTTTACAGTTAATTAAAGAGAGATAGCTGCAGTTATCCTATTTTGTCGTTTTTATAGTTTTCTGGTAGGAACCCTATTAGCAGTAGTGGTTTTCTGGTTTCCAATAAAGAGTTTTAGTGCCTGACTTTGAGACTGTTTCGGTGTCTGGAAAGATAAACCAAGTGAACCCAAACTTTTCAAAACACATTCTGCTACATAGCTCTCCAAAGTCTGGTGCGCAGATGAGACTGAAGCATTGTCTGTCTTTCTTTTCCCCTTGATTATGTTTGGAGTATGGATAGATAGTGTGAAATGTGCGCACATGAGCAGCCCAGTCAGAGAGGGAGTGTGACAAACAGGTCAAAATGACATTAGGAAGGCCAGACACTGGAAGAAGGAACTCTAGCAGGAGAGAACACCAATTTCAGTACAGCACTGAAGGCTGAAGTCTCTCTTCTCTCTCTAAGCCAGCAGTAACTAACCAGGGTAGTCTCTTGCAGCTGAGGAGCTTAAGGAGAATTGGGAGTGACACTGGCGTGCGATCCCAACAATGACCCGCTGTTCCACACAAACTGCTGTGCGTCCTGATGTAATGAGTAGACCTCACTGCTTTACACACACACACACACACACACACACACACACACAAATACACAGTGACACACACAGCGCTGCACTTTCAGCCAAATCCAGATACACTGACATGAACTCGAGAAAGAAAACCACACAATGGTTCTAAGTCAACCAAACTTTACTTCTCCCCGGCTTATATGAGGAGCTCGGCTGGATTGTCTGCTTTCTTTCTTGGTGTCTGATTCACACACACACACACACACACACACACACACACACACACACACACACACACACACACACACACCACCCACAAATCTCAAATCTCATCATTCCTTTCTCACTCCCTCACTCCTCTGCTCCACTGGGCACGCACGAGGGCTTCTGGGTAGTGTCACTCTCACTTCTCCCCACTTAGCAATACTGTATCCTCAGGTGCACCAGTCATTACACACACATATATAAACACACAAACACACACACCATTTTCCATCACTTACACAAACATACCAGCAGTGTCGGTGCCAAAGCTAAGACAAACACACTCAACCTTTTCCCTAAAACTTGACCACAACACACACATACATACACATACACAGCCCTCACACTGTCCAGTTCTTGACACACACACACACACACACAGCACAGTGTTGTCCTAGTGATGGAGGCCACAGTGCTTTACCTTTACTTTCCATTCCATTACCAGACACATAGCGTAGAAAAACACCCAAATCTGCTGAATAACAGCGCAGCATGAGGACCCACCCTGTGTGTGTATGTGTGTGTGTGTGTGTGTGTGTGTGTGTGTGTGTGTGCACGTGAGTGTGTGAGCGTGTGCAGGGGAGCTCTAATTCTCTAATAGAGGGAATTGTATGTGCAGCAGTGTGTGGACAAGGTAAGTGGCAATGTGTGAATGAGGCTAAATAGATGGGTGGTACTTTCGGTTGTGGCTGGTTAGAGAAAATGTCTATTTGAGCCAGCTGAATGGAAAATCAATTGACCTGTTCATTGTGTCCAACAGCTGTTTTAAGACTAACCAGTTGACAGGAGGAAAAGAAAAAAGCTAAAGACCCAGGAGAGCAATTGGGAAAGACGAAGACAGACAGGGAGGGGGAAGAAAAAGAGAGAGAGGTATGTTTAAAACAAAGAATAAACATGTGAATAAGAGGCCATTACTGTGACAAAGGAGGGATCGACAACTGAGTGCAACACTTTTTTTGTTTTTCTCCCATAAGGTTTTTGCAGTAATTTAAACAGACATTTTAGCAAACACCTTCGAGCTGCAGGAAGTAAGCGTGGGTCAGTGGTTGATTACCTTTAGGGCAGGTTTTACAGCAGTGCCCTGGCAGCAGGACGGGATCATCACAGTCAGGGTCCGGACAGTCCTGCTTAATGTTCTTACAGTTTACTTTCCCAAACACCTTGCCGCGACGACTCTTTTGCTGCACAACACCAGAGAAATAGATATATCAGGTTATATCTAGGGCAAGAATTGATTACAAATTCACCTGGAGCTTGTCGTTAAGTGAGATTGATATATACAGAGACTGAGAAAAAACTTACAGGTTCGCAGAGGCACTGGACACAATGCATGACGCCAAAGGGCTCCCCAAGGTCTGGGTGCCATGTGTCCTCCAGAGAATAGAATCGACCTCCGAATGAGCATCCTGTAATACAAACACTGCTGATTACACATGGCTGTCTTCAGGGTCAAACATTGGATGATTATGATCACAATTCTTTGGCTCTTTCCAAACCAGAGGCTGTCTTGATTAGACACTAAGTGGAATTATATGACTACATATGAGGTTTGTCCTTTTTAATTATGCTAGAATTTAGCTGCAGCTTGCTTTAATGATCACATTTAAAGATGTGAGCTGAACTCTGCCTTACATAAAGTTCCTGATATTGTAGAGCAAGAAATAACTGTCATTAAGTGTCAGACCGCAGGATGAAAAACTATGCAGAGTGAAGCATTGTACCCATTTCCATATTCAACAACAAATAAATCTTGCACAGCTCACTGCCCAGGCATGTTGGAGGCGACCGAAACTTCCTGGATGCCTCATGAGTTTTGGGACTCAACCTTGCATCCTCTCTCATTTAAATGATCCATGCACAGGCATGGGAGACATTCAATTTTCCACTGAAAGATTATCAGAGGTTCCCAGAAATGTACAAGATATAAGCCAAGCCTTATTCCAAAAGATTTTCAGAAGCCATTAAACAAATTTTGAAGACATACTATAAATCCTACATGAAAGCAAGCAATTGGATATTAAAATAGTATAAAGTACTATTTATTATAAGCTCACACAAAAACACACTAGACATGATGTATATTAAAAGGATTATATCAGTGCAAGCCATACATGGTAGGGCAGTTTTTTTTGGCTCTGTGCTTCTACACACTGGATTTGAAAAGAAACAATGACTATGGTGTTTAAGTGCTGATTTTGTGCTTTAATTTGAGGGTTCACATCCACACCATTTGAACTCTGTAGAAATTACAGACCTTTGTAGACAATCCCGCTCAGCCAATGTGGATGTAAACACCCTCGAACACTGTTAAAGCTAAATGTCAGTGTGTTATGGTTTCATGTGAAATCCAGTGTGCTGGAGTAGAGCCAAAACAATGAATATCACTTTTCTAATATATAGTGACTGCACTGTATATTGACGTTACAGGAGATAACAATAGCTTTTAGTGTTATTATTACTATACTAAAATCATAATTGAGTGTTAGTCACGCTGAGTTACTACAGGAATATTATAGTGATCTTTGGTTAGGATAAGTGCCTGTATGCAGTGTTCGTGGCGAGCGCCCTTGTCTGAGTGTACACACACGCACACACACGCACACGCACGCACACACACACAAAGACACACACACACACACACGCACACACACACACACACACACTAAACGTGATGTTACCCTTCGCCAACTTCACCGCTGATGCCTTGCCTTTCTCGCTGCTACCAACCTGGTTCATATTATTCTTTCATTACAGTGACTACACACTTTAAACAGTCCAGTCCAGTTAAAGAGAGCCAAACTGTGAGCCGCTCGCTTTGCCTGCCACTTCTGTTTCATCTGAAATAAATCATCTCAGAGGAGCCAATGCTTGTAATGGAAAGTCGATTGATTACAGTTTCCAACGTTGAATTACACGTTAACGGCGCTGTGGAGTTCCCACAGTTTTGAACTCCAGAGCAGTTACCTTATAAAAACCGCAGTGAGCTTTGTACGTAGGGGCTTTTACACATGAATCAAATGGCATTCATTGCGGTTATGACTCAGATAGTCGCCGCTAGTTTACACATGAAGCAGCTCGAGTTTAGAGGAACATTAACTACTTAAGGAAACATTGGAATTGACAAAATTTTGCTTGCATGGTGGTAAAGCGGGAAAAGTTAAGACCACTGAACCTAACTCTAGATACGTTTTAAAAGTTGCAGGCTGCAGCTTACAGGCTGATGAACTCAGGTCACTCACCTGGCACCGGTACCCGCCTGCAGAACAACACACCAAACTTCGTGAGAAAATCTGATAATTTAAATTTTCACTGTTTTTCTGCATAAAACAAATACATTTTATACTTACACTTCGACTGGTAACAATGCCAGTATGCTCACTGCAATTCGGCATAATTGTGATGCAAAACACAGCATCAATTTAGACAAAATCAGGACTTTAAATTAGTCAACGTAAACCTACTTGTGCTCGCTGCTGCCCCCCTCTATGTGTGATGGGTCGAAAATATCAGAGACTTCTGATGCATGACATTATTGCTATTATAACCGTTAAATGCTGTTTGTTGCGTAAACCGAATTGACGACTAGCTCCTCTTCGTAGAAAATGTAGCTTTTTACTCTGCAGTCATAGAGACCCAACGTGCCGGTGACTCGTCACATTAAAATTTACACATTTTGAAGGGAGTTTCGCTACTCTCTTCCTCCTTCTGTTGCCTACCAGACACAATTGCACCATAGATAAATAAAAACTTAAGACAAAAAACAAAGTTATGATAACATGTAGGTTTTCTTACCTGACAAGCCTTTGGAGGGCAGCGGCTCTCTCTCTGACTGGATGGGCAGAGCGGGAGACTTGAGCCGCGAGGCCGCTCCGGTGTGCAGCCACGCGCAGCTCAGTACGCACAGCACGGAGCGGAGCGCGCGCGGAACCAGCATCCCAAACGTCAGTCTCTTTCTCTCCACGAAATGTTTCCCTCAAACCTCCGTTGTCGAACAGTTTATGAAGCCACTGTCGGCTTGAAACCACTAATTACGTCCCCTAACAAACGTAAAGTTCCCTCTTTATATCCAAGTGTCCGTGGTCATCAGCTGAAGGTCCTCTGTTTTAAATCATCCGAGTTTCAGTCAGACAGAGGTTTTCTGGTCAACTGTGCTGTGTGTCTTTCCTCAGTACCAGCAGCCTCCACAGAGCCCCGTCCCTTTCTGTTTTATAGCCTCCTTCCCTGACAGCTTGAGGCAGCCACCGGCTGGGAGGGGAGGGGAGGGGAGGGGGGGGGGTGATGGGAGGGATGGGTGATGGGTGATGGGTGGGGGTGGGTGATGGAAAGGGAAATTGACGCCCCTATCAATTCACTTACGCTTAAGGTATGGAAACGAGCCTGCGTCTGATACATTTTCTATCCAAACTTTCCACTGTTTTTTTTGTTGTTGTTGTTGTTTTATTTTTTTTTTTACCAAATAAATTCTTACAGACAAAGTGAAGGGACATATATTATTTTTGGGGGTGAAAGAGAGACCCTAGCCCTGAATGCTCTGCTTATGTTAAAAAGATATGGTTTCCTACTAGAAATTAGCCTAATGTTTTTATTATACATTTAAATATAAGCTGAGTTGCATATAATGCATTTACCATAAAAGTACAAAACACTGGTTACATCTCTGGAGACTAAACTAAACTTATAAGGACATAAATTGGCATATTCTGAAGTGACTTTTTATATCTTTATTGTTTTGTTTTCCAATCAATTGTGCTTGTCTCAGTGAGGTTGTGGTTTTGTTTTATTTCATCATTTTAATAATCTAGAGCAAATAAAAGTCTATTATTATCATGCTATTGTTGTGGGTGGTGGTAGTGTGGTCATTTCTGCTTCTATACCTATTCATTGGCTTGCTTGTTTGTTTGTCATATGGCCTCTATGTAGAATTATGACAATTCTACTCTGATTTTCACACTCGGTTGCAGTGATAAAACCTAAAGAATCTGCTCAGGATGCCACACTTTAGTCAGATGACACCCTTGAAGTAGAGTGGAGTGAAACAGTAGTACGTCACAGCTCCTGTGGAGACAAAGTGTGAATCTACAGATCGTGTACAGTAAGTCAGGAATGTGTGTGAGGGTCTGCAGTGGCTGGCTGAACCGTCTATTTTTTCAAGTGTGTTTGGAGCTGAGACCTAAGTGACTTAACAGAAACAAATGAAAATAGTTGGAATACCTTGAGGCAACCCGTTTCAATTTGTCCTGGCCCTCTACAAACCTCTGTCCTCTTTCAGACCTTGAACTGTTTCTTTTGGCTTGCCTCGAAGCCTATACCTGGACCAGTCTACTTAAAATCCCATTTATTATGACTTGTTTAATTTGCAGGCCTCTCTCATGAACAGAGGTGCCAGAAGCTATTTACCATCAAATCTTTTAAAACTAACTGTGGCCAGTGTGTTCACAACATCAATAAGGAGTGAAATTTATTAGGGCCTATTTAGATCTGGGAAAATTTCCCATCAAACAAAACAAAGCAGTTGAGCAACAGTTCGGTTACTCTTATAGGGGTCCCTCGGGGGCCAGAGCAAACGCTCTGCGGTTCAAGTTTACATTACTGTAGTGGTGCTCATGGGCTGATTTATATCAGTGAAGGTCAGGCTTATTATATGACCAAGATGTTTGGAATAACTGAATGATTGATTGGGGAATTTTGATAATAATAATAATCAGTAATGATGATAATGTTGCCAAGCTTATCGCACACGTTGTCCTGTTTAAGCTCATCTAAGAGTAGGTTTGTTACAATATAATCTAGAGGAAAAGTGCATTTACAGTGAGATTTTGTTGTTTGCTCTTATCATTAAAATCTCCAGACCACACTCTGAGAACCAGTGAGGGACAACAACACCGGTGTACTTCACTTTCTTTCATTTAAGTTGTTCTGTGGTCTACTTTGTCCACAGATAAACAACTGATCAGCCCCCAAAAGCCCCTAAACTGTGTGTCTTTATAGCGTCACGTAAAAAAGTGTCAAATCTGACCGGTTTTGTGCCAAAAGTGCAGGTCAAGGTGCGAGCGCAAGGTGTTATTTTTATGCATGTGTCACATTATGTGGCCTGTGGGAGCCACTTCCATCCTGGTGTGGGGATTCACGCAGCTCTCCCCCCACCAGCAACGAGAGTCGATGATGGCCTGTTTGCACTTCATCATAGGGTGATAAGCGACGCTTTTCTTCTGCGCTGCACACGGTGATTCATTAGGCAGACTGGATGGTAAATTGTCTATTGGAGCTAACAAAACCCCAGTACACTTATAGCCCCACTGGGATAATGACGGCAACGTTTTTGTGTATTGGAGGCGTCCAGCGCATGTTTAGAAACGGACTCTCTGGGAGGGCTCCGAACTCAATTTCATTATAAGGCCATTTATGAAAAATAAATCATGACACGAGATCCTTCCTGTGTATGAGGCCATCATTGAATCGGCATCCAAATACTCATCCAATACTCCTTTCAGTCATAAGGTGTCCATGTAACTCCAAGCATGATGTTATTTTGGTGAAAGTTGACTCTGGCAGTTTAATAAAAGCTTGAGCCCATTGCCGAGTGTTAATTATAGATTTGGAAAAGCGTTTTTAATTACTAGAGTCATGCAGTTTTACAGACGCAGTCTTGATTAGACACTAAGTGCAGTTTTATGTTTTTTTCTACAAAAAACATAAAATTGCCAGATTCCCTAATGAAGTTTGGACTTGGAGATGCATAGAATCCAGCAAACCTTTCATGCGTACCTTATCATGAGGCCACAGAAGAACCCACATTCTTTTCAATTAGCATGTTATTTACATATTATCAGATATGGTTTATGTTGATATTGAATATGACTTGTTGAAGATAATGGGGTAATTTGCAATACATTTAACCTCAGATGGCCCCAGATAGCCTGGGTTCCGCTGCAGGACGCACATTTACAAAGCTATCTCATCCTCATTTACCGACTTTTTTTATGTGTTTTAAGTCAGGAGAGGTGTGACGTAAAGGGAAAGAGACTAGAGGGGGAAAAAGAGTGAGAATGAACTCTGAAATCATTTCTAATATGCCAAGAAACTCTACAGCCCAATAAAATCGATTAACCGTGGACTGCGCTTTATGACTCTGATTCCGATCAGGACTTAATTAGAAGCAGACATAATGTTCCTTTTTTTTAATAATATCGCTCCACAGTCCAGGAATCTCTCCAGAGGAGAGCGAAATAAGCCGATATGAAACACTGCTGGCATGGAGGAAATATGCAGCTACAGATTTTTACAGACTCGCATGTGACATCATTAAAGGGACATTATCGAAATTTGCTCTCAGGCATGCCTGGGGAAAGTGTGTGTTGGGGGCGAGCGGGGGGGGGGGTATCGGCTGTGAATCATCCATAATGGTGCATGATGGTGCAGCTGGATGGATACACACATGGATACTTCACTTTCCATCACCGCGCTGTGTATTTGCTCTTGTTTGTCAGACGGCCTGGCTTGCAGGTCATAAATGCGGGTTGTTTAACGGTATCAACCCCCCCACCCTCCACCCTCCACCCCCCACCCCCTCAAATCTGTCTGTCTGACTACACAGCACCCACCGGGGACCGCATCCTGTTTGCTGGTCGGACTGGGAGGTGTGAATATTCAGCCTGTGAGCTATGGTAGCCCGGCAGATGTGTCGTCCCCCCCCCATCCCCTCCCCTCCTTTTCCCTTCAGTCACACACACACCACCTGTTCCTCATCACATGGAAGCTTGTTGCACTAACAAGCATGACATGTTTTACCCCTTGCCTTTTACAATGAGACTAAAATAGCCTTGTGATTTGTTAAAAAAATTAAAAATTAAAAATGTATGCATGTAGTTTTTCTCAGCCTACGGGATTGTAAATAAAACATGATGCAGTAGAGAACATTTCCAAAAGGATTTATGGAACTAAAAAGGCTCCCATGTGGCCTATAGAATAAACTCTGTTTAGAGTATACGTGGCCTTCTCTTTCTCACATGTTAATTTACTGGAAATGCTTCTTAAATACCCAATTATATCTGACTCAGTAATTGTGCATTTCCCGTTGCATTCTTAACTTATGTGCGCATTTTAGGTTACGGTTATTGTATCAATTGTATCAAAAGCAGACATCTAAAGTTACTTACGAGATGTAGGGAAATTATCTAAAACAATCAGATCTGAGCTAAACTGTATCCCATTTTTCCCAGCACAGGAGCTGTAATCTTCACCTCACAGCGTCATTGCATATCAGTTAAGGCAGGATGTACCTCAGAGCAAGCCGTAAAAACTGCCCGAGTTCCCACTAAATAGCAAATGACAGAGCAACAAAACAAGACGTGCATGATGCCTTCACGTCCACTGTTATGCTGATGTTGATAATGATGGTAATAAGAGGCGCCCCGCTCAGTTGTAAAGCTAATTTCTTGCTGCTGCTGGCAACGGAAAGGAGCGAATGGGCCCTTCATCACTCAATGTGCAAATGTAGGAAGTCTTGCAGAGTTGATGTTTATTCATACAAACGGAATCCATTTGCAGACACAGTAAAAACTTCTGCCTCTCACCGTCGCTATTTCCGAATTGGGATCCGTGATGGAGAGTGTGTGGCAATAATTACTGGAGGCAATTAGCGAGCAGGAGCCAACTCCAAATGTACTGGGTGTGCTTGTTGTGGAGGTGTGTGGAGCTGCTTGGTTTGTTTTGACACCTCGGGGAAAGGAACTATGTGGGTATAGGGTAAAGTCAACCACTAAAAGGCATAATTTGCCACCAATAAAGAGTGTAATTTCTGGAGAAAGAAAATGGAGCGCCATGTGATTGACTGACAAGAATATTCAAATTTCAGTAGGGTAAATTAAACTAAAAGGTGATGCTTCCTTATGAGAGACTTTGTAGGTCATCAGATGTGTTTGTCACATCTTGCCAGTGGTGGAAGAAGTATTCACATCTTTTACTGAGGTAAAAATAGTAATACAACACTGCAAAACTAGTCCACTGCAAGTTGAAATTAGCTACTGAGCTAATGAGCTATTCAAAATCTCACTTAAGAAAAGTACATAAGTATTATCAGCAAAATTACCTTAAGTCTCAAAAGTGAAAGAGGTCATTACGCAGAAAAATGTCCCCATGTAAGTCTTATATAAGGTTGTTATTGCGGTTGCAATTCATGTCTGAGCAGCATTTTAATGGTGGAGGGGGAAGCTGATTTTAACCACTTTATAATTAGTTGCTGGATAGATTCATGTATAACAATGTACCATATTTTATACAACGATCATATATTTTGTGTGAAATCTTAATATGCAAAGTAATATAGTAGAAATAACGTACAACATTTACCTCTGATACGCAGAGGTATAAGTAGAATAAAAATGGAAATACTAGAGTAACTCTACTTGGTTACATCACAACACTTCACCTTGGCATACAGTTCATGCTCAGAAGGACAGAATATATAAAGGCTGCCAAATACGCACACATGGCACAACGCGTTTCAAGTCTTATCCATCCTTCCTGGCAGACTCCCCCTCTCTCCTCGGTCCTTTGAAATCTGCATCACGCCGGTCTCATTTCTGTTTACAAGAGTGAAATTGCTTCCACACACTTTATTCTAGGCGGGTTTCGTAAAGCCAATAGATCTGCAGAGAGAAGGCTGCGCCAAAAGCGGTCTTTTTTTACTCGAGCGGTAAATACCTCGACCTTTAAACATCAACACTCAGTCATCCTGATGAGTGGTCTGAGAGGCGACAGTCAAGCGCCTTTTTTTGACTCATCGGTTATTACAGAGTCTGACCCGTTGCTTAACTGATTTGGTGCATGCGTGAAATGAATGAATCTCAATGGAAAATTGGCCACTGCTACTCGTCCTCCAAAATCCTCCTGTAGTGCCCCTTCTGATTAATGCTTGTTTTAATTTCAAGGATTTTTTTCTTCTTACAATGAGATTTACTGTTTAGGACCAAAAACTTTGAGATTGCACCTCCCAAAAAGCCAAACACAGTCATTTCAAAAAACAGAGACAGGAAACGAGAAGATAGGACAGGAGGGAGTTCTACTCTAAAGCCCACATTACTTAATCATAAGTCAAGTGGTCACAGGGAGAGTGCATATGAACATCGGCCATGCCAAGTATAAATAGTCCTCGGCACCAGTGGTTCTTCAAATGGGGCTTGGATCTCCAGGGATTGAGGAGAAAATGAGGAAAAGTTTATACTTTCATTACTTCCTTTGCCAAAATTGCACAAATTGAATCTGGGCCTCACATGCAAAACCAAGGGTGTGTGGAGCTAAAAGCCAGTGAAGAAGAGACACAAGAGAAGGTCTTAGTTGCAGAGAAAAAGCTCAGCAAAGATAATAAAACATAGCATTTTCATTCAACATCTAGCCAATAAAATGATGTGTGATTGACTAAAAGCAGTGCAACAGGTGTGTGTAATTTCTTCTCTTAATGTGCCAGGACAACTAATGACAACAGTTGCCACATGGTTGTCTATCACTATACTGTAATCTTACTACTTCTAATGTAATACAGTGGCTTATGCAGCTCAATACTTCCTTTAAACTAATTCTCAGATGGTGTGGCCTGAGCCAGTTGATCTATTCAGACCTTCTTGCCATGAAAGCTGTTGGGAATCCCTCTCTCAGCTCATTTCTTTTTACCAGTTCATCACCTGCTGTCTTTAATTCATGCATGCTGTTTTCTCTTTCTCCCTCTCTGTTCTCTCGCTCTCTGTCGCCCCTTTTGAAGTCTTTGGGAGTCCTGTGGTTTTCAAAGGGTCAGGAAAGGGCAGCCTACTGTCCTATCGAGGGCAGGCCGTGGGATAAACGTATGTTACCACCTGTCCTCTCTGCTCTGTGTCAACACCGCTGGTGTCACTGTACTCACACCTCGGCATCTCACCCCCCACTGCTTATACATTGTTCTCTCTTGCTCACACACACATCAGAATCCTTGAGCGACTGAGCAAATGCACACACTCATGGGTAGTGCTTGTGCCCACATACACACATACAAGAACGTGCATGGCACTAGTGTAGGACCCCTACTGTCTGACAACCGTCATACAGAGACAAATCAAGGAATCCCGCTGGTAAAAGCCCACCCTTTCCTCACACTTCACATTATAGAGGACTCTTTCTGGCCCAAGCCCAAAGCAGCGGGGGTTGTTTGGTTGAGAGGAAAGGACTGTGTCCTGGGGAGAGAGTCAATTGCTGGTCCGGGGTCACGCAGAGAGTGGAAAGAGGCAGCCAAAAGTCCTTCAAGATGAAAAATTTGCCTTTCAAATGACACCCAAAGATCAAACCCCTCACAGGAATTGTGGGTATGTTGGTCGGTGGATGTTTCCATTCAAGAGTAAGACTCAAAAGTTCTTCTTATTCAGCCCCAGCTTCCTGTCCTGTGTGCCCAGAGGGAAACATCCCTGGAATCCCAAGATCTGGAAGTGACGCCAAGGTGGAGCAGGACGATCCAAAAGTGGACACCAGGCCTGAGTCTGTGTCCGACGCAGCCAGCTCCTCAAACTTCTGAATCACTTTCCGCACCGACTGGAAGGGAATCTCCCTGCGCCACCGGCTTCCACTGGCCCCGCAAGCCCCCCTGTAGGCTGAGTCTTTACTGAGGAAGACGTGGGGAGGAGTAGGAAGGCTGGAGCGCAGCCTCAGCCTGCCCTGGCCCAGACCCAGAGCTGGGAGCACACCAGCAGGGTTGAAGCGGGTTGGCAGTGTGGCAAGGTGCTCCTGGGTCAGAGGGTTGTGGAAGCTCAGGGTGCCCCCTCCAATGTTGAGGAAGACCCCAAGGGTTTTGATCTGGGGTGGGACAGTGCAGAGAGGCTCCATGCTCCCATCATACACTGTGCAAAATGACAAGCCCTGCCTTTCGAGCCACCAACCGCCAGAACCGTCCAATGAGCTCACACCTGAGAGGGACAGAAGACTTGAGTTCCATATTCGCTATGTATATTTATGCATTTACAGCCTTTACAAAACAAAATTCTAACATTTTTAAGTCTTAAGCGCATATCTTGAGTGTTTATCTCAACACCATATTTCAACCCATCTGATTCTTTCTTTAATTTTATTCTATTTTATTCCACGCCTACAAATTGAAAATCATTGTAGTTAGCCATACTAGCAACGTGGCATTAGGGATGGCGATGCTGGTCTGTTGGTCAGTCTACAATTTTAATCCAGACAGAAATATCTCATTAACTATCAGATGGATTGGAATTTTGTATAGACATTCATGGTCCCCAGAGGATGAATCCTTGCTGCCTTTGATGATGCCCTAACTTTTCCTATTGTACCACCGTGAAGCTGACATTTGGTTTTTAAGTGTAATGTCCCAACAACTCCTGGATGGATTGCAATAAATCTGGTACAGGCATTCATGTCCCAGTCAGACTAAATTGTAATAACTTTGGGGACCCCCTGATTTTTCATGTATCAAGATTAAAATATAAATCAGAATACTCTGCAAAACTAATTACATTTCCATCAGCATGAGCTGCACTTAGTGTTTAGTGCTAATAAGCAAAATGCTAAACTAATAACATGGTAGACTTGCATGCTGAACATCAGCATGTTAGCATGGTCACTGTTATCATGTTAGCATACTGACTTTTGCATTTAGCTCAGAGCACTGCTGTACATGCAGCCTGACTGCTAGTTGTAGACTCCTAGACTTGTTCTAATGTTTTTCTCTAAAAGTTTTCCTCCAAAAAGGTATGCATGTGATAGCATACCGTAAAAAAAGAATGAGTAACTTTCTGTATGTTAGTTTAGCACCAGGGTCCCAGGTATGCTGTAGAGTAGCACTTTCTTTGTTTCTCTGATATTGGGGGGTTTTGATCACAGTGACTGAAAGTGACAGTGACAGAAAATTAAGATGTGTCTGAAGCACATAATGTTGTGGATTACAATTTTGCATGAAAATGACTATGCCAGCTCAGAGGATATTAGCTTGACCACAAAGTAGTGGACAGGGCACACAAACATGTTATGAAGACCACAAAACAGACTGTGATGTATGATTATTGCTGACTCGTTTTGCGGAAACTTTTGAAAAACTTTTTGGCACCTCTAAATTGTTGGAAAAAAGCAAATACATTGCAAAATATGTTTTTTTGCAGTTTAATATTGTCAATACTATGTTATGGAAGGTTACAAGCAATTTTATTTTAATTTGCAACTGTTGTCTGCATGTTAATGTGTCCCCAAAGACTTGAGGTATGAATGCAAAACACCCACGCATTTAATGGTTAAGGTGGACAGGCTCAATATTAATTCATCCATTCCCTTTAAATTAATATCAACATTTAATTTTTTAAATATCAATCTGTTTATGCCCAATACTTACAAATACCAGAATGATGAGACATTATTCCATCCATTTTAAACCACTCCAGGCAATTTACAGGCATCAATTTTCCAAAAGGAATTGCATCAATCAAAGAGGCTTTTCAGTGGTTGAATTTTCTTTTTCAAAGCTGTAAAGTGTCAGTTTCTCATATTTTAATGAAAATATGTTTCTTATCATGCCATAGTAATAGAAAATAAAGTTTAACACAAGTTGCAGTTATTAGGGAAACTTGCTCCAGGCTGCTGATAAAGAATAGAAATCACTTTTCCTGTTGCTTAACCAATAATGTGTGGTCTGTCAAAATCCTCACCACATGGTGGCACTATGAACAATGAAATTGTGTCTGATGACGTGTGCATGTGTGTTTTTGCATATTCGTGTACATGTTTATGTGAGTGTGGGCTTGAGCAAGCATAGTCTTGCTGACTAACGGTGTGGGTTTCTGGAGGCAGTAATCACCCTGGCACTGAACCAACTCAAACAAATTCGAGAGTTCTTACCAACTCTGTAGATGGAGCTGTTACAGACATCCACTTCCCAGTAATACTGTCCCCGTGTGATAACAACATCAGCGCACACCTGAGGGAGGGCCAGCATAACCCCGGGGTCAGAGGTCATCATGGACCTCCTGACTCTGTTGTCTGGAAGTGGACCAGGAGGGCTCTCTCCTTGGTAGAAGACAGTGAGGGAGGAGTTGGAAAGACGGAGGGGTGGAGGGACAGTTGAAGGGTCCAGAGAAAAACATAGTCCTAAAATAGGTAAAAAAAGACATTTATTAATGGATGTGTTGGCTCTTATTATAGCAGTTCATTCAGCTAAAAATATTGCTCATCTTCAACATACATTAGTGTATTTTAAAAGTATTTTGTGGGAATTATAAACATGATTGCTGACCAAAAACAGATTGCGCCATCTCTTCCTCCCACAGGTCTTCAGCACCATCCACTGGTGTTATTGAGGAACTGGTAGCAGTGGAGCCTAGTTGTATAGGGGGAATGTTGTCAAAAGATTCCCATGTTGACATCAGGATCATATATGTTTACTGTTATAAACCGTCTGGACTTATGAATCACTTAAATCAATCGAAATGTATTTTTATAGCACAATTCATACATTGGAGGTAATTCAAAGTGCTTCACATAAAAACAAAGATTAATACACTAATAAAATACATAAATAAGTTAAGAATCAAGAGAATAAAACAGAATAACAACAACACAGAAATGTATGTGTAATAATAAAAAACAAGCTACTAACTTGATTAAATTATTGAATTGAAAAAACAATATGATATAATACATATACAAATACCTTACTACACTCACCATGTAAACAGCTCTTTGCTGTTTCTTCACCTGCATCCCTGCAGTATGTGTCCCCCTAGATATAGTGATAGTGGAGGGATGGAATTTAATAATTTTAAGATTTCATAAATTCTTAATCCAAACCAGTGAACATAGTATCAGTCAGATAAGTTGCAAGTTTTTTTGCAATTAGAATTCATTTTTGCTTCCAGTAGTGATAGTGATTCTTCAAGGTAAAGGTAAAGAAATGGTTTGAGCAACCATTTCCAGTATTTGTACTGCTATTTGACGGCTTTTACTTAAACAAAAATAAATAAGAAAATAAATAAGTACATATTTTTTTCTCCATCACAAAACTTGATAGATCAAATCTGAGAACAAATAAATCAAATAAATTCTTTTTTCTGCATAATGTATGGCTGGGGGTACTTCAACACATAATCTCAATAGTTCTAAAATCTGGCCTACAGCCCTACTTACATACTTTTACATATATATATATATATATATATACATATACATATATTTATACAATGTAATAAGTCAGCCTCAAACACAGCATGTCTCTCTCACCTGCAGATGCTGGAGGTGATCTCCAGATGCTCCCTCCTTGGTGCCTGTCTCCTGGCTGACACATGAAGACCTCAGGGTGGGATGTTTTGGTAGACAGGAGGTGGCTGATGACCAGGTCTGGCACGGCAGCTCCACAGCATGTCGACAGCAGGGGCACAGCACAGAGCAGACAGGCACGCTTGCACTTTGGCGGAGAGATTGACCTGACCTTGTCCCCCCTCCAGCTGCTATGCAAAGAACACACATTGTGTGAGAGCATGGTAGGATCAGAGCGACGTCATATTCTTGGTTACAGGCAGGACAACTGGAGAACTGCTGCAAACAGTCAGTGTCTTTTGCCTCATCTTCATCCCTGTCAGACTTTCCAACATCCAGAAGGAGCCTCTGCTCCCTGGGTCTTCTTTGGGGACAAAAGGTCTTTGCTGACATTACTGATAATTAAATAAATTCTTTAAATACCATTCCTCCTTCGACTTTCTCATTTCCTCTACTGTTATAAATTAAGGCCAGGTAAGGAAATCTCTTGGGCCGCACGCTTCCTTAGATGTGTATCATCCAATTTTGCTTTGAAATTAAGAGAATGTGCTAACAACATGAAAAGACATTTCCATTTATTCCCAAAATGGAGGTAATTCCTGAGTGTGTGTATCCAGCCATCATCTTCAGTAAGCAAGGCCTTGGTCAGTGTAGAGGTGAGACCAGGCTGGTGTAGAAGACGCATCAATGACCCATCCTCCCAGCAGACACCGGCTTTACATCCTGTTGTCAAGATATCCTTTTGATAGAAAATGACAAAGATGTTCTAGTAGTTAGAGATATCCCACTGTGGCAAAAATGACAAAGTTCCCTCTTTTTCTAACAGACCAAATGCACATGGGCAGTCTGCAGGATATAAAGAACCCAGCTGAACATCAAGAAATCCCCCTGTTGTACCATCCCCTCTGTCTGCCAGCTGACTATTGTGGGTGAATTGGGTAGAATGGCCTGAGAGCTGATAAAAGAAAGAGAGAGAGAGATAGAGAGAGGGAGAGAGAGAGAGGAGCCCAGCCTTTTAAAAGGTACTCATTGCTTGGTGTTGCCATGGTAACGGCTCTTCCCGTAGGGACACACAACTGCAAGATAATGCGCTGCAAAGGACCCTTGTGCTACACGTACACACACACACACACACACACACACACACACACACACACACACACACACACAGATACACATCAATGTTAACAAAGATATTAATGCCATGAGCATGAGCCAAACCACTTAAAGAGAACCTCTGTGACACTGATGTATAAAATTACATTACATTCATTTAAACATACATTTTCTTCTCCCGGTCTGGATGCTCTGCTCTGCTGTCCACCTTTGGGACTTCATGATGTGAATGGCAAAGATATTTGTCACAGCTCTTTGTAATTCACTGCTCTGAGATGGAGACGGCTCATTGTCCCCTTGCCTTGTCCACAATGTAGGAGGCACCTCTGAGGTCAGCGTAGGTAGGGCTTTCAAATTCTATGAATTCTATGACTGGTGGAAAACGTAACACTTCCAGGGAATGTCTTATCAGAAAAAAAAAAGATTGACTGTAGTTTTGAATGACAATGGTGATGACGAATTTGGGATGAATTTTAGGACATGCCTAGACTTCTCTTTTTACATTCTGACTCACCTCTGGTATGATCCTCATACCTCACTGGAATTCCAAGGAAATATTCAAATTAAGTCACAGCATTGCAGCATTGCGCAACATAACCAGACTGTCATTGCAGAGCCTTTTTCCCTCTTGATTTTAAAATACACAGAATGTAGTGCACTCTAATGATGACACTGTAGGCACATTATAAATTGAAACTTTTTTGCAACCCATTTTTCTGTTTAGGCCTCTATTTGTAGATTTTTTACATGATTATAGCATCCTTGAAATTGCTCTGATGGCATATAGTTTTAGCAGTGTTGTTTGTTCAGTGGTCGTGGGTCAGTGAGTAGAGAGTGGGTGGTTGTCAGCGTAGTATGTGCCAAAGTCAGAGATGTTCAAATGATACACATAGTGACCTTAATAATGAATGATAAACTCAAATTCTTGCTCATATGTGAAGTGTTTGTCATCCCCAGACTTATATTCACTGAGTGGCCAGAAATACAATACTAAGTGAATGTTGCTCCATGCCTTTTGGGGGTGTAAGACTAGTTAATTGTTTGCTAACACATTTGCCATAACAACTGCATAAAGAGATAATATCTCAGTTTCGTGTTTTCAGTTTGTTCTGTTTGTTAGTACCCAAAAAAACATTTATGTAATATATTGTGTAAATTATTCAATGAATGGCCAAAATCAAAGCAGTAGAGGCTGAGATATCCTGATTTATGATACCTAGTATGGTTCAGGCTTCCCATACTTCCCCATAATGTAATATGAATATCTTTCATTAGTCTCCCTGCTTACTAAATGCTCACTTCTCTCAAACCCCACACCCCCAGTCTGTAACACCAGCTTTCTGTTTGAAATAGTCTCAAGCCCAAGCCAGGATAACACTTATTAGGGTTATTTTGTTTTCAACTTCCAGAGACTCACAGGACATTTTGCAAGTGGACCATAAATTCTGCTCATATTGCTTATCTCAAAGTGAAAACTGCCAAAACAAAATTTGGTGAAAAGCCAGTATCATCAGTTTGTTATTCTACACTTTTGTTTTGTCATGCATTGGAATATTAGTAGTAGTGGTAGTTGTCATAGTAATAGTTTGTAGTAATATTGACCTTAGCAGCGCTGGTTGTTATTAAAACAACCCTTCTCTATTTTAGTGTGATATGAACTAACAGATACAGATATTCCACAGGATGAATCAACACAAAAGATGCAGGTAAATCCTTCATGTCTGTATTATCATGCTATAACTGAGTTAGTGTCTGGTTCGACATGGTGCCTCTCTTGTCTTATTTGCATTGAGGATCCAGAGTCAAACATTAACTTTGGGCTAAATCAAATATAGAGCCTACTTGCTTTACAAGCTTGCACTCTATGTTACAGTCTGGCATGATAAAACATTGCCAGTTTATTAAACAGCTGGTCTATTGTCCTAATTTTTTAAAAAAGGAAGCAAGTTGAATGATGTTTTCACCAGACCATGGACCTGTTACTCGTGAAATGGCCTGAACTCTACACACGGAAAATGGCATTTCTGCTGGATTCAAAGTGATCTATAAATCTGTGCTCTGAGCTCATTTCTGTGAAGTTACGTGGAAGAGCAATGGAGATGGACAGACCACAGCTGAGAGACACCATGCATCCAGCAACGTGTTATGGCTTCTAGCAGTAAGTTTGCTGCCTGGACTCATGCCCTGTATTACAAACCTTATTTACAAAAGGGGGGGGTCTAGTGTCAGTGTGGTTTATACACACTTAAAGTGGTGTAAATGTGTCATCTGGAAGTTAAACATGATATTTCATTCGAGATCATGTGAGGACTCCTGCTTTGATATAAAATATCAGTCCATTAGGAAATCCACACCATTCATTAGGAGTAAACAGTGATTCATAAGTCATGGTAATCCTTTCCTGAAACACTTCTTGAAACATATTAACTCACATACAACTTGTCAGGGCAAAGCTTGGTGTGGCTGGGATTTTGGCAAGAGAAGAGAAGGATATGGAAACAGCTTCCGATGAGATGCAGTACTTGCCGTTATCTTTATTGAGCACGAGTGCGACCGAGGGCAATAAAAGGGAAGGTGGATGGCACAATAAAACAAACACGGACAGGTAACAGTCCGGCTGCTGCCTCACAAAGGAGCTAGATGGCAGTTCGTCATTCATCTCCGCTTTGTGCTCCTGTAGGACTCCTGCTGCTGCTGCTAGGAGTGTTTTCCTCCCATCTATCTGAGGTCCAAGCCAGACCCACTGACTTTTGGTGCAACTATCAAGAGAGGAAAAAAATGGAGCAAAGGACCCTTGAGGAGCTGAAGAGAGACATAGTAAGGGAATGAATTATGCATCTACACTGATTTTAAAAAAGGAAGAACAAGAAAAACATGTTTTGGATCACTGTTGAAAACAATCTAACATCACATACAAGAACTTTCCTTTCTTTTCTTTTGTTGATTTAAAAAATGGTGATTTCTGTATGTGCGTGACAAAACTTTGTTAATGTACTCAGGCTGACTGCGGGGGCTCGGACACACTGCCATCTCCTGTACAGTTACCAGGTGTTAGGTTACGTGCTGCAGAATGGGCAAATAAAACTGTAAGTAATACCTCACATCCACCAAAGTATGTACATACATCTTCCGTCTGTCTCATTCATACATTGTGCAATCAGTTGAAAAAACCAATGGCATGTATGTGGAGTTTTATGCCTTTCCTATGTGGTCTTGGTCCACTTATCTATGAATACTGAAATGCAGTGAGAGGGTGCTTTTTGAATTCCATTAACTTGTTTTACAGTGTAATAATATGCTACTTTGTTTGGCATTTTACATATAAAAACATCTAACATGTAGTTAAAGAAAGCAAGCAAAACATATCTCCCCTCATCAAGCATCATTCACTGCATCAGTAAAGGGCTGAGGAACAAGTGAAAATCTAATTATTGTATGAGGACAACATCTAAATTTTTAAAATAATAAATCATAAGTCTCCTATCAGGACTGATGTTTTTTTTAATCTAAATGCAGAAAGCATTCATTTAAAGTGTGACTGCACTGCAGGTCTGAGCCTTACTCCATCCACTGCATAATTTCTAAAAATGCTAAAATGTGGACAAGAGGCTGGGGGGCGGGTGGGGCGTGGCTGTGTGAGTCATATAATAAAAATGAGAGGAAGACAAACTGCATCTTGTCCTGCAGCTCTTCATCCCTCTGACTGTCTGTTCCTGCAGTTATCAGCTGGTACAATCTTGTTTTAAAACATTCAATTGTTGTGTAACTGGAGCTGTTACTGAACCTTTCAAAGCACAGTTCTCCTCCACTGCCAGTGTTTCAGTGGAGCTACTCAAGCAGCAGACAGGTTCAGCCTAGCAGGTAGTTCCCAGCCTGAAAAGTGAAACCAATGCGGAAGTGCCTTAAACCTGCATTCTCTCTTATGGACAGCAGGGGGCAACTCCACTGGTTGCAAAAAGAAGTCCGATTGTATAGAAGCTGAGATGAAATGACCCTACTTTTCACTTGATTTATTACCTCAGTAAAAGTTTCCTAATGAGTTTATGGTCTTAATTGGAGAGACAGTAGTTGGTTGGTGAGTGTTTTTGAAACTTTGTTTTGGAGTTTGATTGGGATTGTAGCTGTTATCAGGCTTTGTTGGAGCAGAGAACTTCCTGGTTGGGTCACACACATCATCAACTCCTCACTTACAATGGGTGGTTTCTCCACTGCATTTAAGCAAGCCCGAGTCACCCCGCTGCTCAAAAAACCTACACTCAACCCAACCCAGATTGAAAACTACAGACCGGTTTCACTCCTGCCCTTTCAATCAAAAATACTTGAGCACACAATCTTTAACCAAGTCTCTGAATTCCTTTCCGAGAACAACCTGTACAACCCGTATCAGTTCAGTTTTAAGCAGGGTCACTCTACCGAGACTGTTCCCCTGTCAGTTATGGAATCACTACGCTCAGCAGTCCTCAGCCCTTTTGCTGCTGGACCTGCCAGCTGCTTTTGATACAGTTAACCACCAAATCCTCCTCTTCACACTCATTGAGCTTGGTATCTCAGGATCCTTCCTCCGCTGGTCCATGTTCTACCTGTCAGGGAGATATTTTAGAGTATCTTGGAGGGGAAAAGTGTCCAAACTGCACAGCTTATACGCAGGGGTTCCTCAAGGGTCAGTGCTTGGTCCCCTTCTTTTCTCATTGTTCACCACCTCACTTGGCACAATCATCCGCTCCCATGGTTTCTCATACCATTGCTATGCTGACAATACCCAGTTCCTCCTATCATCCCTGTCGGAAGACCACACAGTCTCGGCTAGGATCTCGTCATGCCTTGCCGATATATCCGCATGGATGAAAGAATGCCACATTCAACTCAACCTCTCTAAGACCGAGCTCCTTGTCATCCCAGTCAGCCCCTCCATACAACAAAACATCAGCATCCAGCTCGAATCAACCCAACTCATGCCCACAAAGTCTGCCCAGAACTTGGGTGTCATGATCGATGATCAACTAACCTTTAAGGTTCCTGTGGCCTCAGTCGCTCAGTTGTGTTGGTTGCCCTGTACAACATCAGGAAGATCAGACCCTACCTGTCTGAGTATGCAGCACAACTCCTGGTACAGGCTCTTGTAATACCATGCATTGACTACTGCAACTCCTTATTGGCAGGCCTCCGCATGTACGTTCAAACCTCTGCAGATGATCCAGAACGCGGTGATGCGTCTGGTCTTCAACCAGCCCAAAACAGCACGTCACCCCACTGTTGATATCCCTCCGCTGGCTCCCAGTTGCTGCCTGCATCAAATTCAAAACCCTGACACTTGCTTACAAAACAGCAACTAAAACGGCTCCTGCCTACCTGAACTCCCTCATTCAGGTCTACACTCCCTCCCGCTCACTACACTCTGCCAATGAAAGGCCCCTGGTACCACCACCACAACAGGGCCCTAAGTCGCTAGCTAGACTCTTCTCCTCTGTAGTACCCCGGTGGTGAAACAAGTTACCAAACACTGTTTGATCTGCAGAGTCCCTCTCAATCTTTAAGAAAAGACTTAAGATCCAGCTCTTTGGATGGATGGATTATAAGAGCTGGATAGGGCACTGCCCCTCAGCCTTTCAGCCAATTTTTCTCAGTGGTCATCCACGGTAGTGCAGCGAAAAATCCCTCTGTGGCCAAAAAGCATTTTCCCCATTGACCACCATTGTAAAAGAGACGTCTGTAAAACTGTTGACAGGACACCTTGAATTGCAAACAAGGTCAGTTATGACTCTTTCTATTAGGAATTTTTGATCCATGGAAGTTTTATATTTGTAAAACCTCGAGCTGAAAAAAAGCAATTTAAAAATCTGTGACATCATCACAATGTAAAGTCTATGGGCCGAGCAGGAACTTGTGGATGGGGCCAGTGGGGGAAACACCACTGTGCATATACAGTGGGCCGCACAACATGGAAGCAAACCTGGAAGCTAGAAACTTTTTTTGATGTATGTGCCAGCCGAGCAATCTGGTGTCCAGCTCTTAAAATATATGGTCAAACCTGGCATGTACCTTGATTCAACAACAACTGTCTTGTGATTAGTCTTGTGATACCAAACAGTCGGAGAGCTCTGCCTACTGAAGTCTGGGGATCTCTAAATGCATGGTAGTTGCTTGAATGGCGGCGAGAACAGTCGCTAACAAACCTATGCTCCTTACAATTTGTCAAGGACACGCCTTACAGGAAATGATGCTCTCTGCCCATTCTTTTACGTAGTGAACTGCATGTCACCACCCCAATATGAAGGGCCACCCTAAAGACTTTGGATTGGTTCTGCAATGCAAGGTTTTTTTAATTGTTTCCACCCAGCTTTAACAAAAAAAACCTGTCCTCTGTCTCTATGAGCGAAGCATTTACTGACCTGAGAGTCTAGTACTTCCCGTGCCAATAAATCTGCTGTAATCACAACCTTTGTGCTTCAAACCTTAGCAGACAGTGATCCAATGGGAAAAAGTAAGACAAATATATAGTATATAAAAAAATCCTATCAGTCATATCACATGTTGAATGGCAATGGCCAAGACATTTGACTTGACGCTGTGGCTTACCAGCATGGAATGCATAAAAATTTACATCCAGGGATCTTGTGCAGGGCCATGGGGTGTGGAGCCTAATCCAGTTCATTCATTGCATGGAATTCAGTCATTTCATTTTAGGGGGAAGTATGATAGTATCTACTGAATGAAATCCAGTAGAAATGAAAACAACATCCAAGATAAGATTCACTTTAACAGAGCAGAACCTAAACACGCTTGGTGGAGGAGGCTGTTGCCATCAAAAGAAAGAAATTCAATGTGAAAGACAGAATGAGCCATAAATAGACTTCCAAATCAGTGCACTGACAGTTGATGAGGTTAAAGCTAAAGTAACAACCTATATAGAGTATTTTCACATGCAATGTGAAAGACATTGTCATTTTCTCTTTTCTATGATTGATGTCACAACACAGTGACTCAAACTACAAACAGTTTTTCAGTTTGCATCAATTTGCTGCTTGCTTGCCCACATTTTAAAGGAATAATTGACCCAGACTTGAACTACCACATCAAATACTAGATTCAAGATTCAAGAATCAAGAGTTAGTTTGTCATTTTCTTGTGTACTTCCATTCACAACAAATGAAATGCTGTTCCTCCCAGCCAACAGCAGTAACAACAGAAAGGATAAAGATATATATCTAAAAATTCCCTTAAAAATGATAAAAAACATAAATCCCAAGAGAAAAAAAACAACAAAAAAGAACTAACAGTTAGCAGCACAGTGCATTCAAGTGCATTTAGAGAGAAAGTGCATGTCTCAGTTTGATGTTCAACTGCTACAGTGACAAGCACTGATGGGGGGGACGTATAATCCATTTTGCTGTCAAGAGACCGAACATGAGCCAGCATGATTGTTGGAACTGCTGGTTTGTATGGGTTGGCAGTAAGCCTAGCTTGTTCTCCTCTGTGCACGCCCTGTCGCACTGCTTTTGACGTTTCCTCTCCAGCGCAGCTCCAGGCAGGGCCGTGGTCTCCTTTGGGTCCACTGGGCGTAGCAGACCAAGCTTGCTCAGCTGATTCAGCTCTCAGCCAGTATTTTTTGTGGCAAAACTCTTTGTTACAAATGTCCAAAAGAAACTGACGATCATAGACATATTTCCCTTCCACTCTACACAATGACACAGACATAGACGTAGACATGGACAAAGACACTGCATAGTCAGAATTAGGAGAGGCCGCCGCAAACATCAGTCACACCGTCATCACACCAGCTCATGGAGAGAGAATGCCACCAACAAGGACCCCTTAAATTGTCTTCTTGTCCTCACAAAATACCTCTTCTGTTAGCTACCCCAGTGAAGTTTCTTCTTTGGAATGTTGGTGCTGTGCAGGTAGCAGTTATCAGTAACAGCGAGCTAGTTGATTTGATGTAAGAAAATATATCCAAAGATGATATTTCCTCTTCTGTTCTTGCTAATGCTGTTACCTCTTCCTTAGAGTCCTTTCTGAAGATTATTTGAAGGTTATTTTGCAAAATGTCCCACTTTTTAGGTCCAAGTTTGAGATGAATTCAGTAGCTCATATATATATGAGTGCTAAAACTCATAATATATACATATATACATATATACATATATATATATGAGTGCTAAAACACGTTGTTGAACATATTTAACTAGTAAATGATATTTCACAGCAACATTGTGACAGTTTGTGTGTGTTTATGTTGGTCCAGCTCCAGCAGAAGCATGCAGAGGTGTTGGGGGCCCTTCAGGTGCTTCAAGATGGAGTGCGGGTGGCAACTAATCAGACCACATCAAAGTGTCAGAGCTCCTTGTTGCAGAAACTGGAACATCGCATCGCAAATCATCTGCTCATAGTCAACCAAATTCAGCCACAGGTACAGTCATGTCAAAACGCAATGTTGTCACATAATGTAACATAAACATAGCAATTAGACCCAGATAAGATACATTTATCCATTTGATAAAAGAAAAAAAAATGATGTTAAGAACATGACAAAGAAAATCAATTTTGTGCCACTTTTACTGAACTCATTTCATCATTTAATTCACATACTATGTGTTGCAAACAGATGGCAAATACCTGCAGTTTAATTGTATTTTAATTGGACCTAATTATCAGCAGCCTTAATCAACAAATGTCCAAATTGGACTCAAGTATTGCTTAGTGTATATTTAATTGATTCTACTTTTGGGCCCTTACAGAACAACACTCTGACACCATCTGAATCCACAGTACAAAACAGCACCAGCCAAACCAGAAAAGTGTTGGAACAGTATGAGAAGCTACTAAAAGGAAAACTTGAGCGTCTTGCTATCGACCTTAAAGGTAGTATCTGCAAAGTATAATCCAGCTCAACCACTACCAGAGGACCTTAGGGTTAATTTGACAAATGGAAAGGATCTCATTTGTGCTGCTGTGCTGTGTTGCCTGAGAACTGATCCAAGACACAACAGGAGTATCAGGAGAGGAACAGCCCAACGTGGACTGAGAGGATCTGCCATGCTGATGAAGAATAAAACCCAAGTGGAACGGACTGGGATTGGACTTGTGTAAAGAACCATATCAGGGTGGAAATCATCTATTCAATTCTATTATTATTAATTATCAATTTTATTTTATTATTCAATTCAATTTTATTTATTTATATAGTGCCAAATCATAACAAAAGTTATCTCAGGGAACTTTTCACATAGAGCAGGTCCAGACCATACTCTTTAATTTACAGAGACCCAACAATTCCCCCAAGAGCAAGCACTTGGTGACAGCCGCAAGGAAAAAACTCCCCTTTCACGGGAAGAAACCTCAAGCAGAACTGGGCTCTAGGTGGGCAGCCATCTGCCTTGACCATTTGGGCTGAGAGAGAAAGAAGGAGGGAGGGGGAGAGGGGGGAGAGAGACAATCTGTGGTTTTGCAGTTTGCATTGGAAACAAAGATGGATATTGGGATCAGCCAGTGACAAGGAAAAAACAGGAATCAGGAGTTCTAAACTGAGGGTAATAAAAACTCATAAAGATCAAACTTTTCAGTTTGGAAAATCCTCTGAAAAAGTAATAGTCTTTACTGGCAGCAATACTAAGGAATTATTTTAAGTGTATTAGTAGCTTCTCTCTCTTGTTTGAAGGTATATATGTGTTGTTCTCAAGCATAACTAGTTTTGAGCAGAAGACAATAGAGTCTACAGCCATGCTAGCTACTCTGTGAGGCTGCTCTGATGTTGGGCTAAATGCTAAACATCAGTATACTAACATGTTCCCAATGTAAGTGAAGGAGTTTGTACTGATAGTAAATAATGTGAGCCTGTTTTAGATTCAAAGGTACAGTATGAAATGGAGTTAGTGAAGTCTTTACCAAGAAATATTGTGCAACTGTTAGTTATCAGGACATTTTCACAATTGGGGACCAGGATCTTTCAAGTGAAACTAATCAGAAAGAAAATCTGTTTTCCCATCTTCCCTCACACACAAGCTGGCTCTATGTCAGAGCCCCACACATTTATTTGTTTCCATGTGAGTAAATCTAACTGTGATGGCCATAACTTTGTAACTCACTGTGCCTGACAATGCTAAACAGTGCATAGTATGGCAGTACATTATGTGGGTCACACTTCTTCCAGTGTGTAATGAAAACTGTGGCTGTAGCACCCTCTGCGGGTGCTGGAGTAGGGGTGCTTTATGTTAGGTTCTGCATTGACCTAGCTCAGTGGAGCAAGCATCTCTTCTATATTTTAGACTGTGTAAGGCCGGTAAATGTAACTGTACATTTTTAAGCCCTGGCCTGCAGGAAGACTGATGGTGATTTTAATAGCTCATCATTGTAAATAAGGAGGAGGAAAAGAAAGAATAAAAAACATTTAGGTCTTTGTAATACCTTTAAAATATGAAACAGATAGAGTTAAACATGAAGACACACTTGGTGACTTTGTTATTTCACTCAATATATATAGATATGTATATACATATTTACTTAAGGTCCACTTCTCCCAGAGCCTTCAACCACATTTTGTGGCCTTCATCAAGTGATAGAATTTCCTCAAAGGGCAAGCTCAAAGTGGACTTTGAATTGAGTTGATTTTTTTTGTCTAGTTGAGTACATTTTGTGTGCTACAACTAAATCAGTTGTGTATGTTTAAGTATGTAATGTTTTGTTTTAGATCTTAGGAAAAAGCAGTGTTTCAAAAATGTATGCATGTATGTATGTATGTATGTATGTATGTGTGTGTGTATGTGTGTGAGTCTCAGACCTTCAGCGTGTCTGCATGTCTTTGTGGAAATTAGTGAAGCATTTAGCATGAATGTATCAAAGTTAAGGTGTTCACTTGTATGACAAGATAAATGAGTGTGTTTTTTTAGTTTATTTGTCTGCATTACTTCCATAGATTTTGTAGATATGGTGCATTGTTTTTTAAGTAGCCTAAATGTATTAGTATGTATATATAATATATATGCATGACTGCTACAGTATTTTTTCAATAATATGTAGTTTTGCTATATCAATGCATTGTCCACTAAAGATGTTCAGACTCTGCTAGTCAGAATCTGTTATGTGTATTAATATATTATTTATTTCCTGGGGAGAACTTTTGACTGTTTGGGCCACTACACAGTTGTATCACTCTGTAGTATTTGGAACACTTTTATCATTAAAGTGTTAAACCAGACTGGATAAGGTTTGAAAATAAAAGCCTCAACGGAAAACAAGTGTTGCCTCATCCTTTGAGAATACAGAAGTGAAAATAGAGGATGGAAGTGAGGGGAAACCTACACTTGATCTAATCAATCTTTTTGACAATGTACTGTGTTTTCATACCCACACAAGTCCATGAACGATGGCATTATAGTGCTGCCGAAAGAAATACTGACTCACAATCCAAAAAGCAGATATACGAAAGGTTTATAGTTAGTTATTGTTTGTATTTGTTTGTATATATTATGGCAAATTAATTAGTTAAGCTGGGCAACCCTCACAAAGCAGAATACATCCTAGTGATTTATGTATCTATTTTACACTTGAAATTTCACCAAACAAATATAATGCATGTATTGAAAATAATTAAATTCAATATCTAGTAACTTTATGTTCTTTTATCATTGTTATGTTCTGAATTGCTCAAAAGTAATAACATTTAAACTTCACAAAGTCAGATAAATCACAGATTTCTTTAATGGTTATCCGTTTCTAACCTGATGCAGTTCCTACTAGCAGGTGGCCAGAGAAATGCAGTGCTCTGATTGGTCCAATCAACCTGATCATATGACTGAAAGCAACAGGCTGGAGTTGAAAAACACAGGAAAATCCAGGCGCTTGAAAGATTTGTCAAGCTAGATACAGAAAGGCTGAACAAAACCGGAAGTTATATTATATTTTCATTCTATATGCTATGTATTTTCATATATTTTAAACAATATACCAACATATATTTTCCATATGTTTACACTGTGACTCAAGCACGGATATTTCTATTGGTTAGTTATTCTAACTGTCTGGACACATGTGAAGGCTCTTGGTGTTTTCTGAGCTCTTCCTCCTCCTGAAGGTAGATGTTTGTATGGTACCAATGATTTTTACAGCCTGTGGCATTTTTGCATAGATAATGATTTGTCATGTTACTGTAGATCAGAGGTTCTCAACCTTTTTGGTGTCAAGGACCCCCATCTGATAAGATTTAGTTATTCTATAACTGTCCATACTGTAGATTGGCAGATTAACTGTGAAGAGTGTGAGACCTAAGAACAGAATAGTCATAAACATTCTCTTATTGGGCTAACTTCTGGTCAATGAAATAATTGAAATTAATTGAGTGAAATTAAAATATTCCCCATTTTTATGGGGACCCCTGGAACCCCCTGACGGGCCCTTGGGGGTCCCTGGACCCCAGATTGAGAACCACTTTGCAGATCATATATACTATAGCTAAATAACAATAAACACTGCGTTGTGCACATACTTCTATTAAGTGTAGTACATGTTGTAGTAGTAAGCGTTGTACTCGTTCATCAATAGCTTTTATTCTGAGTGTCAAAACCGGAAGTAGATCTGTGAATGACGTGAGTTTGACAAATCACATGATATCCTACAGTAGTTTACAGAAAAATGAAGGAAAGCCACAGAGGCTGGACATGAGCAGCCTATGATGACTTTTAATACTATATGTAAGGACCGGTCAGCTCACAACATAGGTTGAGTGCTCTGGTTTTATTTGTATTTATTTTTATTCATAACCAAGGTACTTATTTCCTGCTCTGCTATGTAGCTAGCTAGGTAAGGTTGAGGTTTGATAGTCAGTAATCAGGACGCGTCACTGATTAGCATCTGTAACATTTATTAACTTGTCGACGGTATTCGTTAAAACAGTTAGCTTGATTTTATGATCAAAGCTGGGGCTGGCAGCTCGCTCTGAAATTATCCAGAGCACTTTATTCAGAGGCGGGTTTCACAATGACAGAACGGACTCCTCTCCTCCACTACCGGCTCTCCGCCAGCGTCAATGAATCCGAGCCGCGGCCACCTCCGGCCAGCCAGGCCCTGGAGCAGCACCCGGGCAGCTCCAGGCAGAGGGCGACCCAGCAGCGGCAACCGAAGAAACTGTCCATCTTCTTCGGTGTGGTGATCCCTACCTTGCTGTCAATGTTCAGCGTGGTATTGTTTCTGAGAATAGGTGAGTGATGAGTTGGACTGATGCCCACGTAAATCACTGACACCTGTTTGTGATTTTTGCACCACAGATGTACACCAAACCCCATTCAAAACTCTGAGGTCTTAATATCACTTTGTTTTTCAGTGAAGGTTCATGGTACATAACATGATTTTGAGGAGCCACTGTTGAATTCGGTATGCAAGCCATAAGTTACATCAAATCTGACTTGCTTCAGTAATATCAACCTTAGAAGTGCTTAATCTCTATCTGAATAACATGGAGGGCAGTAGTGAGCAATGTGAACCAATTCAATAAGTTACTTTTATTGAAATAAAGTTTAAGTGATGAATGATCCTTTATTGATTTTCTTAATTAGTTCAGTGGATTTATGTTGAGAAACAGATGAATTGCAGAAGGACACTCACTTCAGGTTCCACACACTTGCACTTAAAAGCAGGCTCCCATTTTTATTTCTGGCATCTGTCAGTTCTGAGGAACTGATGTAAATAGAACCACCTTAGGTAAATGCAACCTTTTGGTGCATTGCTTGCTTCTTTCTGACATCATAGTGCACATATTGGTTTAGTGGTGATTAAATCAGAATGCTAGGAGGCTTGTTCAATGTTCACAACATGTCAAGTACAAGTTTGGTGCGTTATGTGTTGTAAGTATGGTTTTACTAGTCTAGACAGCGCCCTCTTATCTACATCCACTGAGTCAGAATGAAATGTTTGACTTTTTTGTTGTTTTAAATGTATATATAACCTACATTTTGCAGTTCCTCTTATCTCATCAAAAATGGAGAACAGAGAAATTCTAACCTTAACTTTTGAATCTCAACAAATGTTTATACACAGCAGAAATGTACAGCTTAGATTCTGAAAGTTGCAGACATCCTCAGGTTTGGTTAATATTTTGACAGGTTTATGGATCACAGACTGGCATGGAGGGATCAGTTTCACACATCCTGTTGTAGCAATTTCCTGTAAGTGTTAGTATCTATAGGGAGGAGGTGATTAACTGGTTTCTACAAGTCAAATCCCTTTAAGAGGAAGGATTTCAGTTTAAGGTTAAAAAAAAGTAGTGGACTTGGGCCACGTCAGAGAGAGCAAAAGTTCCATTTTCTTGTGAACAATGTGAGTATGATGCTGGTAAGCATGATGCGACATGCAAACCAAAGTTTCGCATTTCCGCTGTCAAAGCATAAAAAAGAGGCCAGATGCTTAGAAGAAACCTTTCACTTCTCCTCTCTTATCAGTGTTTAGGATAGGTTCTCTGTTATACCGCCATATTTTCTAACTCTCTCTCTCATCCCCCAACTCCCCCCACCCCCACCCCCCCCCCACCCCCTTCCCGAGTCTCGTGAGATGTCAGCTGCTGGGGAGTGGACACACTTAGTGCATGCACACACACACACACACATAAACACACTCACATGGACACGTATAGTAACTTTCTTTCTGTGTGAGACCAGTATTCTCACACTGTAACGTGCCAGTCTGCACAGGAACTCACAGTGGTTTCATTGTGGATGTGAAACTGCAGTAAATTTATAAGCCGTTAAGGACAAAACATAAATGTGGATGGAGAGACTTATGTGTTGTTGGACAGCATATTTTTTTAAAAATCAGTCATTTTACAATCAATATCATGGCCAAATGTATCCCAGTAAATGATATTATTTATTTATTATTGGTATTTCAAATAAAAACATCTGTTTTATCAAAATCTACAGGAAATTGCTATCAGTGCTAAAACAAAGTGAAAAGCTTTTTTTAAAGCTTTTCCAAACCGGGTATCACCTTTCCCATGAGATTTAAGTCCTGGTGTGATCATGTGACACCCACAACAGTGCTGTAGATAAAAGCACATTATGAAGACAGCAGCATTACACTGTTAGTCACAGTGGCTGAGTGCATATATATATATATATATGTATATACATATATGCAGTCAAAGGTCACAGTAGTAGAAAGTACAAAGTGTGGAAAATATGTATCTAACACGGTGTGAAGTGACACTGATGTCTTGTCACACTTTGATGAGATGCACATGACGATGCTTATCAAGATGTGAGATTTTCTTTATTTGACCTGTCACCTGTTGTCGGCATCAGAAACTAGTTTAGAGAGTTTATTCATTTGCACAGCTATTAAAACACAAACATGTAATCCATCAGTGGATTAATAAAGAACTGTGCTGGTAAGGTTTTTAGAAAAAAAAGGCATCACATGAACAGAAGTAATAAAACAATGACAACTATAATTGTATTTGATCACAGAAGAAACAACAAAGAGAAGAAAACCGAATGCTGACAATAAAATGAACATGAGATAACAGGCAAGGGGCCACAAAATACTAACTTCATGTAGTTGAAGTAGTTTGGCTCATGAGATGAACCTTGAGCCTTAATATAAAGTTGATGAGATGCAGGATTGTGTTGCATTATGGTTATTATGGTACTTCTTCCACAGCTGAGATATGTATCTGATGGAGAGTTGTTGTAAATCTTAAAAGATGAATATGATTTTCACATCTGCTGTTAAATGTGTTGATTACTAAATTTGTCTGAAAATCTATTAGATATTAATGGCACCAAATCAGGAGGATAAACACATTTGTTTATGAAAGTACATGTTGGATATATTGTGTTTTCATATTGAAAATATAAAGTCACAGAAGAGCGGAGCTCTGCTAAATGTAACAAGTCTGGCAAATCTTTTCTTGTAAAGAAAGATCTCAGTGAGGTTGATGGAATGAGTGGAAGCTCAAACAATATTACAATATGTGAGATAGAGCTGCAACTAACGATTATTTGCTCGATTAATCAATTGTTTTGTTTATAAAATGCTCATTACAGTTTGCCACAGTCCAACGTGATGTCTTCACACTTCTTGTTTTGTTCAACCAACAGTCCAAAACCAAAAGATTTTCACTTTACTGTAATGTATGACAACCAAAAACATCAAATCATCAGGCATTTTCCTTCAAAAATGAATCAAAGAATTATTCCATTATTGTATGAGATATGGGTAAACTAAACTGTAATAAAGAGTTAGCAAGCATGTGCAATGAACCAAACCACACATTTTTTGATAATACCAACTGGATTATCTTACAGCAAACTGTATGAATTAGTTTTTACCAACTCGAGTTCAACAAAGAAAGCACAAACATTATGAAGAGGAGGCAAAGATTGATTGACATTAACTTTTGTTTTTGGCACAAAATATCATGAAATTAGATTTATTGACATTTAAAGAGCAAGCTTGTATTATGATTTAAAAAAGTAACAGATGCATGCTGGGACCAGGCTTTATGAAAGAACAGGCTCAGTGGTATGAATGAAAAGTCAAAGTTTTTACTGGCTGAAAACATTCAAATCTTGCCGAGCGAACTCAAAGTTCTTCATTAGATCCTTATTTTTTGCTCTTCAATAGACTTGTGACTTAAATCAGGAACTATTTTTTTCTGGTATTACAGTAAAGGTGTGGGAAACTGTAAATTGTTTTCAACATGTGATTCCAGTTTCACAATAAGTCATTTTGTGCACTCAGACAGTCACATTCATTTTACTTTGTTCAATGGTTTTCAGAAATATATTCATTATAAACTACAAGCGCAGTGCATCCAGTATGTATTAATTCATTTATACAAACGCTGCTGACTTGTTAATGATAATCCTGTGAATTCATGTGCTTCTCATTCCTCGTCGCATGCTGTGCTGTGAGTGTGGACTCTTTCCAGGAAAGTTTAACTTCCGTCTTTAACTGCACTGATGTGACTGCCAAGTCCAAAGTTCTGCTTTTGACCAGCTGACCAGCTGCCGTCTGGTACTGAGATCTGTTTGTGTGTGACTTTCCTGCAGGGTTCGTGGTTGGTCAGGCTGGACTGTACCAAGCTATTGCCATGTACCTGGTGGCCTACTTCATCATCTGTATGACTGTATTGTCAGTCTGCGCCATCTCCACCAATGGAGCCCTGGATGCTGGGGGAGCCTACTGTATCCTCTTCACACACCATTACATGTGTCAGCGTAATATCAGCAATATCATCAGTGGTCAAGATATCAAGAGAGCACACACACACACACTTATGAATGTCCTACACTCAAAGACAAACAGTGTGTTTATTGTAGAGTCTCCTCATTCAAGCGTAGTGTAGTGAAGCACAAGTATACATTGTCTATGACGCTGAATGGAGCCTGATTTGATTATTATCCGCACTATAGGACGCTGTTCAGTGCAGTATTTGGGATGTAGGCCGGCATGACTGCTGGAATTTGGTAAATGATCCCAGTCAATGCTGTTTATCTGACAGGACAGCCCAACTCCTACATGGTCTGAGATTGAAAAACATGCATGAACATGTAGGGTGCAATTAGACACACATACAGTATCATAAAGGAGCTTTTTTGCTTTTGCAATCAGTTGTTGTTTTTGTGACCTCCCGTAGATAATTAAATGCAATATAATAATAGCAATACCTTAAACACTGATCAAAATGCACTAATCGGGCAACTTAGTGCCTCCCAAAAATATTCATCTGCTCAAATATCATAATATTGTGATTGTAGCGCCCAGAAGTGAAGCTGGATCAAAGTAATCCCATCCAATTTTATTCTTAACTCAAAGTGCTCAAGTTTGGTTTCAGAAGTGGGAAGGGATAGGGGGTTAACATTAAAAGGAGAATATTATAATAATAACTGTAAATAAAAAGTATAGATTAGATTCCTTTTTTTTCTGAGAAAAAAAAAACATGCAGAGAAGGTGGAAATACCTTATTTTAGCCCTGAGCATAGCCTGTAGTCTTCCTCTGAGGCTGCATTTAGCTGCAGCAACTTCCACCAATAACATAGGGTAACTGTATATAACCTGGTAGGCGAAACCCGAGGCAAAAAAGACCTTTTTGCTTCTTGTTAAGCAAATTGCTCTGAGCGCATGGTAGTATTCGAAGGTGACTAAGATGAGTGTATCAACATTTTCTTTAGAAATTCAACCTTAAACTACAAAAGTATTAGGCACAAAAATAGGATTTTGGAAAATGAAGAGCGCATGTCTCCCCAAATCCCCAGTGGAATTTACACCCTTGCTTGACTCTAAACCCAATCTCCAGCTCTAAAGTAATCTTAACCGTAACTCTTCCTGTAAACTTATTATAATCTTGACCAGAAACTAACCCCTTGTGTGAAAAATGCAACCATAAAAAAAATTCCCTCAAGGAGCACCCTGGTAGCTGAATGGTTACTGCGGATACCACAACATCCTTTGTTCGATTCTAGCCAGTGACCTTTCTTACATCTCACACCCATCTCTCTCCCCTTGTTTCCTGTCTGCCACTTCACTATCCTCTACCCAATAAAGACAAAAACGTCACTCATGTCACTCATCACTCAAACACAAAAGTGGTTTCTGTCTATACAATACAAAACATACCTGTTCTTTCATTGTACCCAACAACCTTCCCTTAATGTAGCTCAGACATGATCAGCCGAGCGTTGGGCCCAGAGTTTGGTGGCAGTATCGGCATCATGTTCTTCCTGGCTAATGTGTGCGGCAGCGCTCTCTATGTGCTGGGTCTGGTTGAAGCAATTGTGGCCACCTTTGGAGTACCAGAAGGTAAGTTTAGTTTTAACAGCTTGTAAAATGCTGTCAGATCGACATATTTTCCATCTTTTTTAGTTTAGGTGGAGGCTTTTCATCATAATTAAAAGGAAACCAGACAATTCACTCTAGAAAACTACATTAACAAACCAGGAGGAAATTCATAGAAATGAATGAAAAATCATGGAAAGGTCCATGATTATCCAGAATATTGGTGGAATAACAAATAAGACATGTTCTTCTTGCTCAGTAACTGACTGTGGGATAATTCTAGGTGTAAATGCATAGGACTGTGTAAATATAAATTCTTCCTGGGTAAATACAGCTTAAAAAAATTGGGATTTTGTGTTTATTCCTGTGAAAAGCTTTTTGTCAAAATGCGCCTGCTCATATTCAATTTGAACATATCCTTTCAGTCATTTGTAAGTAACCCCTCCCATCTTATCCTTCCCCAGACGGGACACTGGCCACTTCTGCCTACCAGGTTCTGCCGGCGGGCTACTGGTGGTCTCTTCTCTACGCCACAGCCGTCGCCCTGCTCTGCCTGCTGGTGTGCATGGTGGGAGCCCACATCTACGCCAAGGCCACCTTCCTCATCTTCCTGGTGGTCATGTTTGTCCTGGGCACCATCTTCATCAGCTTCTTTGCCGTTGGGCCTCGTACCATCACCCTGCCCAGTTTTCCAAACCCGGCCAACGGAACAGGCCCCGTGTTTCCCACCTCAGCAAACTTCACTGGCTTCAAGTTGGACACGCTGCTGGGGAACCTGTGGGGTAAGCTGGAGAAGACTGATCTTAAAACGGTACTGCAGATGAGGTTCTTTCAGGGTGTGCTTATACCAAGCATGTTTGGAGTACCCTAGTGTATATCTGATGCGTTGACTTCCTTTGTTCATTCAGAAGGTGAGGACAATGCGATTCAAATTTGGGAGGACAGATTATGAAATATGTGTCTAGCATGCAAAGGCACAAACATAAAACATAATCAACTTTTCCATTTTTATTTGGTCTGAAGTTTTTGAAGCTCTTTCACGTCCTGAAGCTTTCAGAAAACAGTCAGCTCAGCACTAGAACTAGACATCAGTTATGAATGAGGCAGAGATGTTGACATCAGGCCAATCGCAGACTTAAATTAAGCAACAACATATTAGTGGGTCCTGACACTGAAAAACAGTAAATAAAGTAATAGTAAAGTAGTAAATAATATACAACATAGTGGTTTTGACAAATAAGGACTACCTTAATGGCATATGGAGGACAAGGTTGAGCAATGGTAGCTTTGTACAGCCTTATTTTAACCCAGTCAGGATGTGGATATGGGCCAGAGTTGATGATGGACTCTGTCGCTTGTTGTCTGGATGTGAGTATGCTAGCTATACCTCGCGTACACCTTTTTTTCACAAGTGGCCTGACAGTGAACAGCAATTCACTAATCAGTTTGATCACTACATTACCTAATAATATTAATGATTTATTTTGACTGAATCAATGTACAATATAAAGCTTTGATTTATTCCCCCGTTAAGCTGTCACACTGCACAAAGCTTTTCAAAAAAAGCTTTTAACAATCCTTGTGTTATAGAGAGAGTTTAACTGGGATGGAAAATGTACTGAGTACTGCTAGTGCAACAAAAAGGACATGATCCCTCACTGGCTTCCCACACATGAAACCCATAAAAGCAGAAACGCGAGTGTCTGTGGTGGTGGCGAGTCCTTTGTCCTGTTGCCACCCGTGTGCCTGTTTTTCTGAAAGTACATAATCTTTTTCCTGCACTGTCTGCAGAGAAGGGACATTTTTGATTGATCTGTCATTAGATATTGTACATTTTCTCAGTTTCTGAAAGTCCACAGTAATGCAACTAAGCACTCCGCTCTGTTTGCAGGGATTTATATCCAAGCACATGATCATTAAGCTAATTGCTGTAACTCGGGCAGGCACATGTGAGCACTATTACACACGCGAGCTTTGAATAATCCTGATTTGTGAAACACACACACACATAGAAAATGATCATTTTGTTACCATTTTAATGATAATAGTTATGACTTTAATTGAACAATGTGAATATTTTAAAGTCCAGAGATAAAAGGTGATCAGGTGCTTGTAATTAAGATGCCTAATGTTCATTTCTCCACGTGACTATTTCTAATTACATTGTAAGGAGCAAAGGGCCTGAGTGGAGACAGCAGTGAAAGTCTCTGGTTGTTTGTGGGTGTTTGTTCGTTGTTATGTTTCATTCCATCAAACTGTCATGTGAGGGAGGTGGTGAATACGATATTTATTTTCAATTGCATACATGCAACCTCATCAAAGAAGATTTCTTTTCTTAAATATGGGTGTGTAGTCACCTCTCACAGCTCTCAGCTTTGAAATGGAATTTTTATGAATAAATCCCACTCCCTGTGATTGAGTAGATGCTGCTGTAAACAACGGCAAAGACAGGTAGAGAACGGTTTCCTCAAAAACTGTAAAACATGATGCAATCTGGCGTTGCATCTGTATGGAGGAATATCTGTCAACAGCCCCATATTGAACTTGCTGTTTGGAGATGATGTCGATAAACTACAATGGTTGTCTGTTGTTATCCCTTCCCACAGCTCAATACACCTTGGATTACACGACAAGAACCACGATGAACTTTGCCACTGTTTTCGCTGTCATGTTTAACGGCTGCACCGGCATCATGGCTGGTTCTAACATGTCAGGTAGGTTAGGTTGAGTTGTTGCACAAGTGTGTTTGTGACTTGATTACCTGAGCATAGTATAAACACAGAATGAATATGTCTATCTACCAGGCGACTTGAAGAATCCTAGCTACTCCATCCCCCGTGGCACCATCACTGCTGTCATCTTCACCTTCATCATCTACAACCTGCTCAGCGTGCTGGTGGCTTGCTCCTGTGACCGGTCAGTAACACACACACACACACACACACACACACACACACACACACACACACACCCTTTTCACGTTTTACTTCACGTTTCCTTACTTTCACATAAGTGCAGTTGGTTTGAGACTACCCACTGTAATGTATTCTGTTAAGTTATGTAATTTACATCAACAAACAAACAGAGAAAGCAGAGAAAATACCTATAATTGAACATTAATCCACACAGATCCAAACAAGTTAATTAAACCTCTAGGTTAATAAAAGTACAAGTGCGGTGCTGTAGTAATAGATGTTAGCATGTTTTGTTTTCAGCAGATGAAATCTGATACTTAGTGGCTATCAGATAATGCAAACAGGGTTCATTTTCTGCTTCACCAAACAAAACCGGAGCATCAGCGGAAGCCAACCCCAAAACCATCTATTCCAAATGAACGTTATCTGGCACCAGGTGTCAGTTAATCAATCAGAACACCCGCAGCATGCATGAATGCAAGGGGACAAACACATGGGAACACACATGAGACCATTAGCAGAACCTTGGTGCAAGAATGACCAGTGGGTACCAGCCCATTTCTGACACTGGAGCTTTGACAATTTAGAGAAAAAAAACCCTTCATTCATTGTTCTGAGTGTTTGCACTCAGCTGTGTTATTCAAATGAGTAGCAATTACTGTATAATGCAGCTCCAATACACATCATTTAAAATGTTATAGTAGCAGCAACAAATTCATCCAACCATGAAAGGATACTTAAACTGACTGAAAGCTGACTGGATCACGCTATATTCAACAATGACTTAAACTTGCACTTTTTGCAGTGTTAAGTCTTAGCTAAATGTCCATCCAGCCAACGCTCAGCAACATTTAAGAACCATACTACCGACACTGACGTTAAAACAATGCGCTGTCATGAAGCTACGTAACTGCGTCGCAACTCAAGCTTTAGAAATCTTGTCTTGGTTTTCAGATTGTAGTTCTGACTTGAAGGGATGACGTTGCTTTCCTCTTGAATGGAATGAATAGGAGCAACCAGGACGTTCCAGTGTGTTGGCATAAGGTCCTCTGACGTGCCACTTCTAGTCTAGCTACAACCCCATAAACCCTTAATGCTCCTCCATTACACTGGAACACTTACAGTTTCCAGGGAAATGTCAAGTTGGTTAAAGGCCCTGCACACTGACACAGGTGTTTTCACTTATTCTAGCTGATTAGACCTCAGGTTTTAGTTTGAGCTATGCTGCAATCATGTGAGGTCACTAAACATCATGAACCAAGACTTTTAAAGCTGCACTAATCAATATTATCACGTTAACGGGGGATGAAATGACTATGTGTAATGTGAAGGGGTTCACATATATTGACGAACCCACGAAGAATTATCACTTGACTCTGTAGCTCTGTGTCTGCTAGACGTCTAAATAGGCAATTGTTCGATAACAAGTTCACCATACAAACTTTAAGGGGATCATATGTCAATGATGTGTTTAAAAGTTGTTCAGCTGCCCTCATGCGCCCCCCCAAATTCAAATACTGCTTTAAAGATGTGACTTTTCTGCCCTAGTAGAGGAGGGTCAGAGAAATGTCAGTCAAGCACAGTCTGTACGCTCCTACACTGTGCTCAGATGAGGTCTTATCAGATAAATTGAATACACCTGTGTAGGTGGACCGTGGCTGTGTAGGGCCTTTAAATTACAAGATAAAGTGACGAGAAGGTAGACACCAAAATCACTGTTGTCGTCAGTAGGTCACTGTTTCTTTTATAACATGCTAACACTTTAACATACAGTTTGTTGAGTGATAGTAGACAACAAGCTCTAACAAAAGTAAAAATTTTGAACAGCCAGTTTGATTTTTGTTTTCTGATAAGCCTAGACTGTCCACAGTCTACTCACATTTACTTGATATACTTAGTATGATATTTATGTTTATTTTATTCCTATTAGCATTTAGCGACTTAACTTCAAAGCTAATTTTTCCTTTTTTTCTCATTTCCTGGTTTTGAGTTGTTGCTATTGGCCTACCACTCAACATTGAGTATTCTTAAAGGACTACTTCACTTAGAACGTCTTTTGAGTGTCGAATACATGCTAACTGGACGCTTGAAAATTAGCTCTGAAAGTTTGTAGCTTGCTTCTTCATGGAGGACACCAACTGAAGTTAGCTTATATACGCAACAACCACAAAGGACTTCAAAGTCAACCCAGAGTCATGGACGCCATGACTCTGAGTTGACTTTGATGTTCACGTAAACTAAGCCCCCAGGAAGAGTGCTGGGCTTTGAAGCTAATTTAACATAGTGGCCAAACCGTGTAATTACAACGTCACATGATGCTATTGGGCCCAAAAAAACTTTTCCCCATTGACTTACATTGTAAAAGAGACGTCTGTAAATTAGCAGATAAATTTGTTGAGTGTCACAACCCCCACGAAATGACTCGTTTCACTATTAGAATTGGATGCACTCGGTCTGATCACATTTCAGAAGTCTAGAAAAGCTGCACGATTGAATTGTTTTATCCCCGTTCAAGTTAGCCGGGTGCTAAACCAGAGGTTAGCCGTCTCGGCTGGTGGAAGTCTCTATGGTGCATGCTCCATTGGACGCGTTGGGCCCATAGAGTGTGCGCAGTATGTTTTCATCTGGGTATTTCTTTACGGCGGGAAGTGGCTTTTTTGGCTTCATACACCACTGAGCAACTTTCACAGGAATGAACGCGGCTCCATCTCCAACGCCTTGTCCAGTTCTCTTTATACATCCATGATGTAAACCCCTCATTTGCCACTCAAGACATATTTATGGTGAAGTCTTCCTTTAATTGTTAGCATACAGCTAACAATCTGTCAGGGACCCATACTGTAGTTAACTTTGGTGTCTGTATCCTCATCACTTCACTTTTAAAGTGAGAGCAGTAAAGTCTTTACTTTGATGTTGCAGTGGGTATTTACTTCTTTCTGTTTATTTGTCGGCCCTCTCGTTCCCTCTCTCTATCTGTCTCTTTCTATCTGTCTTTTGCTGAGTGCCAGAGTTCAGTATTGATGTACCTCTAAAGCAAGTGTTGCCAAGGTGCTAAACTGACATGACAGGGCTATAAAAGAGCATCAGAGATCAATATAGCCATCATTTACCCTGCTGCACCGTCCTCCCTGTGTCCGCCTACCGCACACACTTACTGATAAGAGTTTCTTAACACACTTCATCCACCTCTGCAGTATAGTATTTTCCCCATGGGATCACACATTTTACTTCAACATGTAAGTGTATATTTACATGTTTTCTTTTCATTGTAGACATCTAAAGCAGTTTAAATAAAGATCTTTATGATGGAGATATAGCTTTTCAGTCATCAATGAAAGGAGGCAGTGTCAGTGTGTTGGAGTGGGACACCAACAACACTTAGGCTCTGCTCACATGACGCAACAAAGAGGCCACAAGGGGTCCCTCACGTGATGTGTGTGTGTGTGTTGTGGTGGTGTTGGTGGGGGGGAGGCTTTGTTCACACTTTAAATCGTGCCTTAGTCACAAATGCAGGGCTCTAAACACATCTGTGGGATATTGTCACTCAGGCCACATTAAGAACACATGTGGTGTTGTGTAAATGTGTTCCCACAATTGATTTGATGTAGTGAAACAACTCTAACGTGGTTTTAAAGTGAGTGGTTGAGGTGAGGTATCAAATGGCCACTGTAGTCCTGTTCTCTAGCTGAATGCAAGTGTTCGTATGTGTGTGTGTGTGTGTGTGTGTGTGTGTGTGTGTGTGTGTGTGTGTGTGTGTGTGTGTGTGTGTGTGTGTGTGTGTGTGGTTTGTTTCCTGTTTAGCAGTGATCACTGTTGCCCTACATATAAAATCAAATGGATGCAGTGAAGTGGAGTCAGATCAGAAGTGGCCACTTGAGATACATTTGAGATGCATTCTGTTGCCAGGTGTGAACTTCAGCTAGATATAGACACAATGTGGACACATGACAGACAAGACCCGTGTGTGTGTGTGTGTGTGTGTGTGTGTGTGTGTGAACTACATACCTAGTTCTGTGCTGTTGCAAATAGATGACCTCTCTCAAGTTTATCAGTGGAAATTTGTTCTGTTCTGCAGCATTTTTACTGACTTGTCTGCTCATGCAACGGTTCTGTGGAAGGTCATATGACTTCATGACTTTCTGTAGAAAAGAAATGTAAACAGCGGTGATAGATTCTTGTTAATGATGCTTGACAGAATGAACAGAGCAGGGGATTAAAAAGTGAGACAGACGTCTCGATTATGAAATACAGAAGATTTTAGCACAAGGGGGGTGTAAAATCCGGTTTTATTGGTTTGATGGCAGAGACATCACTCCCTGTCTTATCTTCAGTTAGCTCGGTTTATTGGGGTTGACCAGAGTTGAACTGATAATGAATGTATGGTTTCTCAGAAGCACTAGGAAAACCTTCATTAAGAGGAAATTCCCTCATTGTGCTCTTGTTTCTGTTCATCCACGTTGCAGGCCAGATGTCTGACCTTGTGATTTTTGACTTTTATTTTTATTAAATGCTGATTAACGTGAGAAAACAGGTAGAAAGTTAACCTGTTGTATCGATTGGGTAGATTGCCTCATACTTCTCAGAGTGCGTTCCTCATCTTGCTTCTAGATGTTTTTGAGGGATTTTCCGTGTTTCGTAAATGAATCTCACCATGTGATCATTTCCCTTCTGCATTGTAATAGCTGGAATTCACTGCTTTCACTTCCACAGATAAACACAGTAGTATGATTGTGCACTGTGGAAAAAAGTCTCCAGACAATATTTGACACCTAACTCACAAGAATGCAGCCATTGACTGGCCAGCAGCCATTATCAGGAGATGATAAGTGGTTCCACAGGGACAGTGACAGGCCTCACTGGAGAACAGTCTGTTTTCATATCCAACTTTAATTTTGTAATGGAGGAAACAGGAGCTTCTATGTATTACCTGTATGTAAGCAGTGTGCTGCATTGTATTTCATCTTCTGCTTGCAAAAAATGTTTACATTCACAACTGCTTCTGCTATATTAAGTCAGCTCACTCCTAGAAAAAAATACTACCAACAATACCTAAAGTGCATGATAAAACTTTATTGATTTCCTGTAAGAAAATTAGAAAAAGGCCAATATTTATCATTGAATCCAAGTGCAAGTGGTTCTAGAAATGAAGAAAAACTGTCTCACAGCTGTTGTTCATGCCAAATCTAAATAGCACATACATGTGTCAGGCAGGCAGGCAGCATTTTTTTTTCTGTCATGAAATTATGCAAACAGGGAAGCTAACCAAATTATTTTGGATTAAAATATGACTGCTTCTATTAAAGTCATCCGTCATGTTACGGCGCTACCACACCACATGCCAGGGAGGCTGTCATGCCTGAGACAAGATGCCAGGGCAATTTAAATTACTGTATAAGTGAATGTTTCTGTACCACAATCACATATAGTGCTTGCCATGTATGTGCGTTTGCATATGTGTGTATATATGTGGTATGTCTGTTGTTTTTGTTTGTGTTTGTGATGTAAGTTATGTTTTTTTGTGTGTGTGTGAGAGTATTGAATATGTGTTTGTGTAAAACAAAAAAAGGAAAAAAAGAAGATATAAGGTTAACTACAGCAATGGTAGTATCTAACTATTATGGCAGTCACTGTGGGGAGGGGGTAGGTAGACTTTACTTTATACCCCCTTATTTAGCATTTATAAGCAGTATATAAACACTTCATATGTTGTTTATAACACATTATAATTAAGCTATAATCATATTTAATGATATGTTTCTACACATGTACAAATACGAATACGAGTTAAAAACTTTTTTTAGAATATGTTTAAACTTTTAAACTCAAGGTCCACTTACTAGATTCCTTTTGAATCTTTCAGCAACATCTCATGGCCTTCATCAGTGGATAGAGTCGCTCACTTGTTGAGAGTGAAGAAGTAAATACTTATATATGAATTTAATAAGCCTAATTGAATATTCAGTAATAGATACTATTTCCTATTCATATTAAATAATTACTATTGTCGTTATCTGTTTATACACCAGTAACAGTGTATAATACTTCCTGCTACACAGAAGGAGTTATAGTTATTAACAAATACTGATTAATAAACACTTAAAATGTCCTAATAAGGAAATTAGAAAAAGAGCAATATCTATCATGGCACAAGAATTGCAGTAACATCCATTTACCAAGTGCACATGTGTGTAGAAATGAGGGGGTGTTACTGGAAGATGGTGTAGCAGAGTGAGTTTAGCATTATGCTAATGCTGTCAGGGTAACAGGTCTGATTCCAGCTGTGTCTTCCTGTATTGAAAATGTATACAGTTTGATGCATGATTCCTCTGATTGTTAAATAATACAAGCAAAAGAGAAATTCAGTGACTGTTGCAGTTACACAGGTTGTCCAAAGGGTGGCAGTCACACTCTCTTACCAGCCAGCTACGCTTCCCTTTAAAGAGAATATTTAGAGTGACAAACTAACCTTTTCATAAGGCTCTTCTAAATTGCCACCCTCTGCAAATTGTAGTTCTGCATCATAGCTTTAAAGGCAAAGTAGTTAAGATTGTATTTAAAAGTGAATGTCAGGGAGGTGGGAGAATGGCCTCTGAAAATGATTGTAGGCTACTGCACGGTGAGAGTACCTCTTTATAACTGCCTACCTGTGTCAGTGTGTGTGCTGATATCATGGCATCGGTGCCCTTGCTCAGGTGTGAGAAGGGGAGATGGGGACTGTCAGTGTGTGCTCATTATAACGAGGGATGAGGTAATTTAACCCGGACCGGACAGCTATATCTAGTTCAGACTTGGTTTTTAACATGAACTATGACATACCTCAACAGCCAGAACACTTCTCTTATGCTCTGTATGTGGACTTCCCAAAGGTCATGGAGTTCTTGGAACATCAGAGAATTTTAGTTTGAGAGTTCTTGGAAGGGAAAGTTATGAGATTTGGAAACGATCTCCACAAGTCACAGGATTCACTGACTGTTAGAAGTGACTCACCATACAGAAATATGTCAGAAAGAACAGCCACACTTTACCTTTTTTTATTGCAAATTTATAGCATTAACAAGGTTTTCAGAAGCATTCCAAGTTAGCAATGCAACTTTGTTATGGAACATTGTGGAATTTTCCACCCAGTCCACAGTGGGAAACCCTGTGACTGTGAGATTAACTTTGTAGATGCAGTGACAGTACTGAGCACATTTTCTGCTTCACAGCTATTAGCACTGCAAAGAAAATGAAGCTCATTTGGATGTGAAAGACGTACAACTGGTTTCCAGGTCACTGTTAATAGAGTGGGCCCCATATTTTGTCTGTTTTGAGATTATCACTGATGATATGCCATTATGGTAAGAGGGCCGGTGATGATGGCGATGAAGGCTGAGGGGATGTGAGATAGGGGGAATCTATTAACCTCATGTGACCAGCTAGCCAGCCATGACAGATTGCCCTGTCGCTACTTTATCAAGCCCTTTTGCTAGTGTGTGTGTGTGTGTGTGTGTGTGTGTGTGTGGACACTTAAAGCAACAGAGTGAGCATGACAACTCACTCTGTTGCTCCACAGTTTTTTATTATTTTAGATCTGGTTTCCTGCTAGAATATTAACTAACTGGTTTAGTGTCTGTTTTAACTGTGGGGGTTTTTGTTTTTGGTTGATTGACTTCTTTTTTGTGTGTGTGAGCGAACACACTACACACACGTGTGTTTCTGCTTCTCCACAGTATTGTGCGGCAGTGACCTGTGGGCTAATCCGCCCCGTGCTATAGAAGCTTTTGTATTAATAACTGACTTGATAATTATATTAATTTGAATCTATTGGGCCCTCTTTTGTAGTGCTATCTCTGACATGCAGCCTGGTGAATTTGTGTGCAATTCGCATACCCCCCGAAGTGCCTCTGTCTCTCTCCTCTGCACCCCTACCCAACTCTCACACAAGCACATGCGCTCGCACGCATGCACGCGCGCACACACACACACACACAAGTTTGCGCAGCTATCCCTGTTAGGACATTGCATTGACTTCCATTCATTGTGGACAGCCAAACCCTAACCCTAACCTTAACCATAAGCAACTCATGCCGAACAAAAACACTAGATGTGACATATAATGACTTACCATTCTGGTATGGAACCATATGGAAGCCATCTTACCTGGGTCCAGTTTTAAACTTGCTCTTAGTTGGAACCTATGGTGAAAGAGGCTTATGTTGTCTTCATAATCCTTGTATTTTTCTACCAATACAGCAATACTGTTTTTTTATTCAAAGTATTGAGCATAAGACAACTGTGCCTGTCTAGACTGAACCAAAAACAGAAAGATTCTGGTAGAATTTTGATTATGGCTCCAAGAGAAGAAATCATGCTTTCAATCATGAAGATAATCTCAAAATTGTGCATTTATATTGCAGACAATGATTTTGTGTTTTCAATTTTGCCTGAACCTGAATGGCTAATTCACTACATTAAACAATATCTTTTATGTAGAAATCCTAAATAAATTCAGAATTATGGCCTGTATTGGCAGGCAATTACAGTCAGAAAGACACCTGCTGTAATATATTAATATTTTTATTAATGTCATAAATTGTACATAAGGCAAGATATCTCTCTCTCTTTCTCTCTCTTTCTCTCTCACTCACTCACTCACTCACTCACTCACACACACACACACACACACACACACAGAGCTATACTTGTTAAGACATTGCATTGACTTCCATTAATTGTGGACAGCATGTAATTCCTCTCACTTTTCCAGAAAAGTTGCATCTTTCTCATCACTTTGCACCTTCCTTTTTTCTCTCCGTCCTTCAAAAAGCATGCAGTATGTCTACTCTTCCTCTTGTCTCTACCCACACACTATCTATTTCCATTCCTTCTTACTTCCTATTTTCTCCCTTTTCTCTATTACTCACTTTTTCTTACTCATTCACCAACTTCCCTCCCTGCTTAGTCCTTTTTCTAACTGCAAGATTCTCTCCCTTAACTCTGCAGATTTTTAAGAACTCAGGGCCTTCACCACTTTCACCATTCAAGGGTCCTTTTTATTTTCTTTGCCATAGTTCCTACCCCTATAAAAATCCCTGTGAACCAGCAGACCCATGTTAGCTGCACGTAGTCCCAGCAGCGCATTGAGCTACATGCTAAGATCATCATGCTAGCATGCATTTTCACAATGACAATGCAAACATGCTGGTGCTAAACATAACGTTTACAATATTAATCATCTTAGCGTTGCATGTTAGCATGTTAACATTTGTTAATTAGCACTAAACATAAAGTACAGCTGAAGCTGATGAGATTGTTACTTTTGCAGGTATTTGGTTGTAAACCAAAGTATTGAACAAGTGAAATTTTAGACCTGATGATGGTGCTAGATTAGAAGAAAAGTCAGAAGATCAAAGTTATTACAGTTCATTGTGAGGGGGACATGAATGGCTGGACAAAACTCATGGCAATCCATCCAATAGTTGTTAAGATATTTCCGTTTGGACCTAAGTGATGGACAGAGCGACATTGCTGTCATTGCTGCTACGGTAGCTATAAACATGGCAATAAAATGATAGAAATGTCAAAACAAAGTAAAGCAGTAGTATAAATGATCATGACAAACTGATGGCCCGACATTTTCTTGCATAGAAGCACATCCACTTTCAAATTAGATTTTAAAGCCGGTATTTATAAGATTTGAAAATGATGTGACTTTGGTGACCTCCAGTGGTAGTAATAAAGAAGACATCAATGTAATATCCCCTACCTTACATGTATCCGACCTGGGACACTGAATTAGTAGGCAAAATGAATGTCACTAGCCATTAATTGGGGCTTCAAACAGTGCAGGGCGAGGTTGGAGTACTAAATGGGCAAATTGGGCAACTGTGCCTGGGCCCCAGATCTCTAGAGAGCCCAAAAACCCTGAGAAAAAAAACTGAAAAAAAAGAAAAAAAAAACTGAGAGGTTGAAAATTTGTTAGGGAACAAAGTACAATATCCAGCATTAGTAGCAAATTTTGTGCTCGTGTTTTGTACAGCAGCCCTGCTGGGAGTCAACAGGTGCCCAACACCAAATTTTTGCTAACAGTTAAATCCAGCCATGTAGAGAGGAAACTCAAAACCAGGAAACAGGTTTATAAAAGACTACAATATCTCCAGTCACACATCTGTAGTAACTTCTTTCTTACAGTAAACATAATCTCATGTTTTTTTAGTCCATGATGTTTTTAGCTCCTCTCATTTATGTTCTTCTTCTGCAAAATACAATCAGGAACCATGTGTTTTATTCCACACTCCATCTCCCCCCCCTCATTCTCAGGCTTTCTCCTTCTCCTTGTCCAGACTTGTCCTGCATCCCTTCTTCCCTCATCCCCATCCCCGCCTCCTCCCCATCCTTTACTCCTGGCACTATCACCTCACAGCAGCGTTCTTGGCTTCCCTCTTTCCTTTCTTCCTCCTTTTCCTGTCTATCATTCATCCATCCATCCACACAGCCGTGCTCCCTCCTTTTGTTATTCACCCCCTATCTCTCCACTGCAGAGATTCCAGTCACTTTCGCCCCCTCTCTCCTTTTTTTTTTTTCCACTGCTGTCCCCGTTTGTTTTTTGAGGAAGGGGGGGTAACAATGGCAGCAGCACAGGCCAAGTCTTCAACATCATGTCCTGTCTGAATTCAAAGCTGCAGGGATTGAAGAGGGAGACATAGAGGGAGGATTTGGGTGTCAGAGAGGTTTAGATATTGGGTTAAAAAAAGCCCAAAAAAACATTTGGTTGGCTGCCCACTCTGTTATGATAGGCATGAGGCAGTTAATGTGATTTTACATTTATTATAATTGATGAATATCTCTCATCTATTGAAAGCACTAAATTTGAACTCTAATTCAACTTCTTGATCAGATTCCACTAGAAATTATGTAAAGAGAGGCAAAGTCGTCACTTCATGTCCAGCTGACTTCTGTATGATGCAGCCTCTCTGATGGTTTCTGGAAAAAGTAAAAAGTATTTCTGGGGTTTATTATCTATACTCCAAGATAAATTGGTGTCTTGGGGGGGTATTCAATTTGTTCAGCAGTTCACAGTTGGATGTTGTTTCAGTCAGTTAGAGAAACAACTGGCAAATCAGTAGGCAGGATAAAGAATATAGACATTATCCTCCTACATAGCTAGCTAACTACCCAGCTACAATAATGAAAAACGGCTACAGAATGGATTAGCTTGACGCAGCAGGTCAACGTACAGAAATAGCAACTCTTAAATAGACATATTCCTTTGATTAATGCAAAAAAACCTCAAGTTAACTGCTCCTAACAACTGCTGCCGCAGCTTACGTGTCAAAATAACACCCACTCAACAACAAATCAGCTAACATGAACACAATGTCAGGCTGAATGAATTAAGTGAAACAAAACTGTCTCTCTAGATAGTTGATGCACGTTAACGCCGGGAAATAGGACAGTGACGAATCCCGGGGAGCTGATGTGCTTGTGTTTGTTACCCACTGTTTCTCCATTTTCCATCATATCCACCCACACGCTCCTCTAATGTCACCTGTCAAACTCTTCAGCTGTAATATCTGCTGTCTATAAACATCTATGCCAATCGGCCATTCTTTCCCATTCACAGAACCTGGAAGTTCTGCTTGCTTTCACCTCAGCCCTATATATATATATATATATATGTCGTCCAGTTCATTTGAGACCTCTGTCATCACCCAATGGTATACTTGCTTTTCCTTAGGGCGTTTTCCACCCTGAATATTAAAAAAAAAACATCTGTTGATTTTGCTATCCAATATCAGTCAACCTCTAGTTACAAGCATGGAGGGCAAATGATGAAGTAATATAAACAAGTGGCTGGAGATTGGAAGTTGGTGGAAAGAAGGACCGTATAGAGAGGCTGAAAATGGAAAACGGTGAAATGGAGAGCGGTCATAAAACGAGACGAGATTATCAGGAGAGATTTGATAAACATTTTAAAATGTGAATGAGAAAACGGGCCCCAGAAAAGCTGAGAAGTGTAGAGTACATTTGAAGTGTTAGGAGAGAGTAAGTGAGAGTATACGAGAAGGGGAGGGAGTGAGAAGAAGACAGTGTGTGTGTGTGTGTGCACAGAGGCCTTGTTAGTTATTGATCCCATTTAATAATCCTTAACCACAGTCTACTCCCCTGAGAGCACTTAACTCTCCCTCTCCCTCTCTCTCTCTGGCTCCTACAACCCCCTCTCTTACCTCCCTTTTGCTTTCTGTTTGCCTCCTTTTCCTCGGCTGATGCTTTGTCGTTATCTCTTTCTTGCCCCTCGTGTACGGTGGCTACACTCTAAAAGCACCAACAAGGTCAAGGTGAAGTGAGGCTAAAGACCAACACTAAATCCCAGCAGTAAAGGATGTAGCTCTGAGCCGGTACATTTGTTGCAATGGAGTCGAATCAGTTGTCTCTAAGAGGCCTGAGCTCGCATAAAGCGCACCAGGCCAGATACAGATTCTGTAAAGGTAACACGGGTCTTTTGTGAATTGAGATCCGAGTGAGTTCAGGCTGCTACTGTTAAGAGTTTTTGAAGTCTGCTCTGAGGATTTTGGAAGTGGCTTTGCTTGCAGAAAAGAGTTATTTGTTTTTCCCCATTGGCACGGTGGAAAATTAGGCCATAGAATTATCACCTTTTCATGTCGTTCAGCTGAGGTGCAGCATTTTTACTTTTGTATCATGCACTTTCAATTCAATTTTAGCCAGGATTACGGTGCACTTATACAAAGCAGACATATATATAGTGTTTTTTCATTTAATATAAAGACCAGAAATGCTAAAATACTGTAAGTCTGTAAGTCTTAACCTGTGCTCTTAAATATACTGTGAAAAGGACACTTGAACTTCTTGGAAAACAGTATCTTAAAAAGTCCAACTGGTATAGTCATCACAAACTTTTCAACAATCCCACCTGCCGGTCTGTCCGTTCAAGTTCTCTCTCCATGAGTAATAGGCTATTGCTTTACACTCAAAGGATGAGTCTGGTGATATTCTATATTTTTGTTATTATCAACGAATCCAATGAAAAGACCAAAACCTACAATGAACTGATCCTACCAATTAGTAAAGCCCGATGTATCTTATTCCTCTGTGCCATAGAGCCTATTTGACCCCAGTCCAAAATCTATTAAAAACAAATGAATGAGCCACACCTTTGCACTGGGAGACATGTTCCTACATTAAATGACCGCAGGCACATTTTAAAAATCTATCAATACCACATATGCTGTCCTGTCGTTAGGAGCACTAACGAGCCAAGTAGTATCAATTTTAAAGCTGCATTAATTGATTTTCTTGGCCAAATAGGGTCAGAAGAAGTCCACAAAAACCTGACAAACAAGCAATCTCTAACATATTAAGCAACTTTATAAATTTGATATGACTAACATGTTAGCAAAAAATTGCCTGTTTACACACCCAACACACATATTGGTATTAATTTTATTGGTGTCATGTTGTTTTCCAATGATGATTGTATTTCCAGTCTTTACTCTCCTTTTTACCTCCGTTTTGGTCTCCACCACCTACTGAGAAAAATATATCCTAGGCTGCTAGCTATTTGACTTTCTCTTTGGGCCAACTCCTAACTTTGTTCTCCATGTGGTGCCAGACAGTGAGTGTACAGTGGGCTTAACATTGAGGATTTTTTTTCCTATTTGAAACATCTTCCTGCTGATGGTGAAAGCTGAATTGTTGAGCCGTAAAACCAAAGCAATGGTCTTAAAAAGGTCTAAAAAGCACCGTGCAAAACTGGTTGACAATTTCCTGTAGGTTTTTCTCACCATGAGCAACCCCTCTCTCCATTACACAGTCATTTGATTAATTATTCATATAGAAAATATTGATCAGTACATGCTGTTGTAGAAGATTTCTTACCACAAAAAGATAGATAGACGGATGATCCAATTTTGGGATGTTTTTTGCTCATCATAATCTAAGTCTAATCTAAGTTATCTAAAAGTTTTGAATAATGAACCTCAAACAATGGCTTTCATCAGCATTTATACAAAAGCCTCATTCTGCTATTTACCTTCAAAAAAACCATCAGTCCATCCTTGCTTGCAAACATAGAGAGAAGGACAACAAAAGAAAAATAGAGGAGCTATAAATGCTGTCAATGCAACATTGATGGAGAGATTTATCAGAGGGCCTTTGTATTCTACAGAGAGTGGCTGTATTGACTTACAGGACCATCATGTCCATATTGGAGAGAAGCAAATGGTCACATAACGGTGCAATGAGCATAACAGTGATGTTAGCCATAAGCCAGAGCCATCTCAAGAACTAGCTATGGTCTCATTTGATCATTTATTGGAGATCGAGAAGCCTTTTTCTTCAGATCATTAAACTAGATGATTCTGAATCGTTATGTTAGCGCTGATGAGGAGTGACCTCGCCCCGGGAGAGCTAAGACGACCAGGATCACAGCAGAATAAGCGCTGTTTGTGATGGCAGTCAGTGTGTACGTAGGTGTTATAATATACCTAAACACACACACACACACACACACACACACGTCAGCACTTCATTTTTCATCCCAGTTGAAAAATAGCAGATAATTAATCCATAATGTTCGACCAAAGCGCTGGTGAATTATCAGAAGCACAAACACATGAAATGATGGATTAAAAGATGAATACGCATGAATACACAAATGAGGGCATGAATAAAAATGGTAAGCAAATGAGCTGAAGGATGGAGAGGGCCGGGAGGAACGAGAACAATCGGCCGAAACAATCTCTGCGGGCTCCTTTTAGTCGTTTAGCTTTGTTTCCTGTTCCTCTCTAAACGAGCCTCCTTTAATCTGTCACTAGCTCCCTCGCGCTTTTGTTCTGCTCTTTATTTGGATGGCAGAGCTCATTTCAGCTGGATGATCTGATCAATAATTACTATCCAGGGCCACCCGCCCACCCCCACCCCACACACACACACACACACACACACACACACACACACACACAGAGTCACATATAAGCAACACTCCCTTGATAATGAATGCACGGCTTCGAAAGAAACACAAAATTATGAAGCACAGTTACTATACAAATTGTTGCTCGTTCTATTATGACCCAACACATGAACAACCCCCCCCCTCCCTCTCTCACACACACACATGCCCACACACACACACACACACACACACACCATTTGTCATCACTGTCACCCAGTTTGCAGCGGCTTTGTTTTTTGAGAGCCAGTTTGGAAATGTCAAGCTTTTTGAAATTTATTTTGCTCCTGCTACACGTCAGTGGAATTGATAATCAGCCTGTAAGTTTTGACCCACATCATCACTCACCTCTGTCACAGACACACACACACACACACACACACACACTTTAATTCTTCATCATGCTTACCACTTTTTAACATAATGTTCTTTTTTTTGTGTGATGGACACAACCTTTGAAGCATGTGCTTGTGTATCAGACCGTTATATATATATATAACGGTCTGATATATCAGAGACTCTGATTAAAGCAATGGTTCATAAACTTTTCACTGCAGTGCCCACGCTGTAACACACACACACACACACACACACACACATGCCAAATAAACAAAGTAGTTTCATTTCCTAATTTCGAGGGTGATTTTAACTTCTCTGCAGAACCTTTTGTTTAGTTGATTTGTGGTAATGCAAAAGTGTGTGTGTGCATGTGCGCGCATGCGTTTTTGTTACTTCCTGGGGACCTTTTCTGGTATAAAAATCTAGCCGTTAAATTTTACTTTCAGATCCAAAATTATAACTCCCCATCCAACACTTGCTGCTCTACTTCCAAGACACGACACAAGGCAGGAACGCATCACCAGATCAGTTTCACATGCACAGGTTTTCAAAAACAACTATGGTCAGAGATCATCTTTTCACACATACACTAAAATCTGGAATGAGATCCCATATCGCATTAGAGCTATAACCTTTAATACACACTTCAAACAGGCATATAAACACTGTTTTTATTTTATAATGTGTTTCAGGAACCTGTCAGGCTGGTTTGAATGTAAATCTGTAATGTTACTTTTAATCTTTTCTTGAATAACAATAGTAATAATAATAAATGAAATGAAATTAGGTTAGGTTAAGGTTAGGGTTATGCATGAATTGGTAATGGTTAAGGTTAAGGTTAGGCTGTCCACAATGAATGGTAGTCAATGCAATATCTTAACAATGATAGCTGTGAAAACAGTGTGCGTGCACTGCCTGCCTCTTGGGCACCGTGTGAAATAATAGTGTGCTCGGATCTTTGGATGGAGTGAACAATACTTAATAGGGCCATGATAATAAGTATTAAAATCACTGGACCTGAAAGAAAACGTGATGAGACTCTTAATTACGAGAGAGAGAGAGAAAAAGAAAAAGAGAGAGAGAGAATGGACTTTGGCACAAGTGGAGATGTAATGAGAGAGGGGGGGGGGGGGGGGGGGAGTGAGACAGAAAAGCAGAAAGAAAAAAAAAAAAACCTCGAATGGGTTTTAAAAACATCATGATGAGGGAGATGGAGGTGATGAGGGAGGGGAATAGATGGAGCGTGTGTGTGTGTGTGTGTGTGTGTGTGTGTGTATCGAAACACCAAGAGAGATTGGGATGGATCTCCTCTCTCTAGCTGTGTTGTATTGAAGAGAGGTGGGGGGCAGGCCGTAATCATGCACACCCCGCTGTGGTTTTTGTACTCTCTGATCTCTCTTTCTCCACGTCTAGTGCAGCACCTCCTGCACACACACACACACATACACATACACACACACACACACACACTCTGGAGTGAGCCCCTTATTCCAAGCATCTCATCATTAGGCACCCTGGCAGTGTAATCATACCTTCCTCTTCAATCTTGTTCTTTTCCATTGGGCATCGTTTTGCCCCCAGAACAAATGAGTTTAAAATAACAAACTACCTTTTGGACCACTTGATTTTGATCTCCTGACACAAATATAATAAAATGATAAAACTCTGTTTATGGCTGCAAAAATGATGGATGCCTTCTGTGTGGTGTTGTTGTATGGGAAGTTTTTCAACACAAGGTTGTAGTAGTAGCTCGGACTTTATTTTGCTCTTTCTCTGCCGCTCTCTTTTCATAATAAGAGGTTGATACTTGTGGTTGATACTTGTATAGATTGCCATAAAATTTGACATTCATGTTCCTCTCTGGGTGAATTGTAACAACTTTGGTGACCCTCTAACTTTCTATACAGCACCATCATCAGGTCAAAGTCTTAAGTTGTCCACTATTTTTGTTTATGACCAAATACCTGCAAAACTAACGACAGTCCCTTCAGCCTCGGCTGTACTTTGTGTTTAGTGCAAATGTTAGCATGCTAACTTAATGTTAACATGCTTACACGCTAAACTAAGATGGTGAACATAGTAAAAAATATATAAATTTCAGTTGAAGTTACACATAAAACAAAACTATATCAAACTCAGGTTCAAAAAAACAATCTCATGTCAAGGTCCGCTTGACTTCAACCTTATCACTCAGCCTTCATGGACAGATGGAGTTTGGTCGGTCGTCATGGAGCACTTGTTAAGACTTTCATCCATGTTAATTTCAAGGTTAAGTAAGATAGTTCATTCTTGACCATGAAAGATTGAGAAAGGTTAAAATGAAAAATTCAAATGAAAAACTCTGTTCATAAAACATTTACTGCTGTACTTCACTGCTCAGCTATTTCTTTAATTTTATTTTTCTTTTGATTTCTTTTATTATTTGTTTGTAGCATATCTTTGTTGCTCAGTTGAGTAACAGAATTAGTGAATTATTTTCTATTTATTTATGTTTGTTCAAGTTATCTGTATTAATCTCAGGTTTATCTCTAAACCTTTGTAGTGTGCTGCTTCAGAGGGATTACAGCTTCCTCAGAGACATCAACGTCTGGAGACCCTTCGTCACTGTCGGGGTTTATTCCTCCACCCTCTCCGCTGCCATGAGCAACCTCATCGGAGCCTCACGCATCCTCTACGCCCTGGCCAGGGATGACTTGTTTGGTAGGTGCAGTGAAGTGCTTCATATGCTCCCTGTCAGTTATGTTACATCATCTGAACTAAAACATATGCAGTCCAGTTGCAATCTCAACTAATATTGCTCAGTTATTTCTTTGTGAGCTCTAACCAGAGAAGTGAAAGAAACACATAAGGTGCAGTAAAGAGCTCCATGACCTGCTGTCAGGAACCAGACTGGTTTTCCCACATGGGTCCATGTAGCACTGATGATGTTGTATGACAATTATCAGAGTCACCTGTTAGTCTGTGGACCAGAACTGAAAGGCAACAATGTATCTTTTTTTTCCTTGGTCCGGACCAACTGAACTGAACTACAGTCAGTCAGGCTATCACTATTTTATTTGACAAAATATTGACACAGTGTGCTTACTCTGCCAAGTGACAGCTTGTTCCAAAGTGTTTTAATGTAACAGAATTCATGATTTTTTTTTTGTTCTCATTTACATATTTTTCTGTTTCCGTTGTCAGACAACGGAATGAAAAAGTCATTTAATTGTGTCCCATCAATACGACCTATTAACCAGCAGTCATTCTCAAGCTGCTGCACTGTGGTGATAAAAAAATAATTTTATAGTTGCAACGTCATCTGACAAAATCAACATAAATTCTGGTTAATGATGACAACTGCATCGTGTATTCGGCTACAGTGACTTTTAGGTTTGAGGTGACGTAAAATCTCCTCTTAACTTTACTGACACACAACTTTACTGCCCAGCAAACGCCAAGCTGCTGCTTTAAGATTTACACACTCTGGAAACTGTTTTAGAAAAGATCAGTTTTTGGGCAAGAAAAACATCATTTTAGTCTGGACAGACAGCTGAAACAGAGAGAAAAAGATTCACCTGGCTTAGTTTGGACATACTCTTAGTCTAGACTATGTTTACATGCACAAAATATTCCAGTTTTTCCCTTATTCCGAAAAAGACAATACTCCTACTAAGGTGTTTACATGCAGAGGGTTTACAGGGTTTCCTTCTGCTCCAGTAGGAACAGGAAACTCAAGATCTCTGCAGGCAGTGAAGTAAACCAGCAAGGTGAAAAACATCAGTGAGCTGCTGCCTGATATTTATAAGTGATACTGATATGACTGATATTATACATATATAGTTACAGGCACATCCAGTACGCAGCTTGTTCCATGATGTTTACTACACCGCTGAGTGTTTTTGGTGCATCGCACTGAGTCGTCAGCGTCAGTCAGGATAATAACCAATCTCTCCTTCCCCGTCTTGGAGAAGGCGCGCTTATTTTTCCAGCCTGCCCTGAACAGCTCTCCACTCTCCTTTCATTCCTCTCCTCTGTCTGTCTTCCTGCTCCAGCATATGTCATCTTGAAGCAGTGTGTCGCAAACTGTGGTAAAAACCCCAATTGAGACACATATTCTGAATGCACTGTATACATGTAATGCTCCTAATAATACCGGCATATTCCACATGTCTTAATCTGAAAATGCTACACTCAGAATAAGGTCTACTTCGGAATATCCAAACAGAATATGCTTATTACATGATCCGTATCAAATTCGGAATAATAGTGGAATATTAGTGTGCATGTAAACGTGGTCAGTGTCAGCTGGTCCATTTTAAAGTTTTAAAAGTTGTCATGTTAACCATGAAGTTCTTCTAGCAGTCATTCTCTTATCAAGCGAACGCAGCCTTCGTGTGATTTCCATCTCTCTCTGCCTCTCTGTGTGAATCCATGCCGCTTGGTGCTTTGTCATTATTAATGACCGTGAGCAACTTCCTTATCCCATCCTGTGCTCCTTTTGTTAAGTCTTTTGCAAATTGATTTGGCCTGTTTCTGTCTGTGTGTGTATAGCTGTACGCGTGCGTGTGTGTGTGTGTGTGTGTGTGTGTGTGTGTGTGTGTGTCAGGGGAGATAAATGGCTGTATTAGTGCAAGTTCCTCTGCGGAGTGATCAGATGGAGCAGAGGCAGATGACTCAAGTTCAGCTCTGTCTGATCAGCAGCAGTCAAAGGGTTAACTTAAATTAGATTAATCTGTTCAATTAAGAGTCGGTGTGGAACCATAAAATGTGTAATGCGCTCGTAGGGGGGGATGAAACGGTTAGTATGACCACACTGTATGCGTGATGTGTGTAAGTGTGTGTTGTTCTTGTTGTTGTAATTCATCCATGCTACTCACTGCTTAACCTTGCCACTGTCCTATGTAAACAGAGTGATGGGTGCATTATTTTTCCAACACATACACACATACACAGAGTTCATCCTGCCATCCTACACATCTTCCATTTCTTTCTTCTCTATAAGTCGCTGATAACTCCTTCACCTTTGTCCTGCTTTCTCCATCCTCTGCCATCTGCTCCTCTCAGTCGCATTGATTTGACTTTAAAGTCTCACTGATTTAATTCCAGTCATTTATCAGCTGTGAAATTTAGTCTTAAACTCAGATTCCCCTCCACCGCCCTTTCACCCTCCTCCCCAACTTCACTCTGTCATTTTCTTTCCTTCTTCATATGCTTTTTTTTTTTTTGTCATGTCCCTTTATCTCTCATTGCTTGAAGTCTCTTTTGTTGTTCATGTGAGGTTTAACACAAGCCATCATGACGTGAAATTTCATATATGAGAATATGAGAGGTTGCAGTTATTGGTCTTGTAAGAAGTAAAGTTTCAGCTGAGTTTGTCTCTCTCACCGTCTCGCCCGCCCACTCACTCTCCCTCTCTCGCTCTTCTCCGTTCTAGACTAGACGTGTAGTTAATTACATGAATTTTGTCTAAATGTCAGTAACATTAGAAATTGCCATCTCTAATTCGAATCCGATCGGATCTGTAAACCGTCACATTATCACTGCCGCTCTGATGTCTGACGTTCAAGAATCTGGTTTGTGTCTGTTGCCATGGGAAACAACATAGATTATAAGAGAAACAGGATACATTATGTTTTAATAGACTTTTAGTTCCCACGCCTTCAAGTTGTTTTAATTTTCCCTACTACAGTATATTAAACAGGCCCAGGTCCATTTAATGAGGCATATTTTTAGTTCATGTCTTCTAAGGAGGCATTTTAACAGCAGAGTAATTGTATTAGTGGGTGTTTAGACTGAAAATGCCACTGATTTAAAAAAAAAACAAAAAAACACAAGGGGCTGTGTTAGTGGGGACGTGTTTTGCCTGTACTGATGAGACAATGAAATAGGATCCAGGAAGGCTGATCCATGAGTCTGAAGGCTAATCAGACACCAAAACACCACACAGCAGTTATGATAATCAGAGACAGGAAGTTACAAGTTATCACAGTGGCAGTCCTTTTTTATTTTGTCACGACGATTGTGAGATAAACTGTAGAGATACAGTATGGCGTTGCATGTATTTGACTGGCCGTTGCAGCACCTCGTCAGATGATGCTGAATTGCATTGCAGCAAAAGTTGAGCATCAAGCGTGGGCACACAATGGTCTCATTGAAATGAATGAGGGGACTACATTTCTTTCACACAGTACTAATGTAGGTCTAAACATGGCCTTATCATTTCTTCAAAATAATAATCAGTTAGAGAAACATGAGCCTTATTTTCCTTGTGGGGTATGAAGTTGCAGGTAGGAGCAGTAAAAATCTCTGCAGGAGTGGGTGGGAGAGTGGTGACACGTCAGGTGTTAATTATTGTTAATTATTGTAAATCCTGCATGACTGAGCAGGTGAGGGAGTGAAAACACTACTATATTTTATGTCTGCGTTAACTGAAGTGGCTTTCTCCTGTTTGCTCCAACACCTGTTGAAGAGCTTTTTGGATGTGCATACTTTCTTCTCCATTACGTTAACTTAAGTTCTACATTTTCTTAACCAAGACAACAAATGAGTACATGTTCTACTCTCTATAGTTCTCCTGTACTGTGTAACTGTATACTTCCAAGTACATGCTAAAATTTAGTGGGAAGTGCACTTGAGCCTTCTCAGGGTTATCAGAAGATAACTAAGTACTTACATATGTTCCATAAAAATATGGAATATAGGCTGTACACAAGGTATTAAAATGCCACAGTAAGTATTATTAAATAAGCTTTATGTGTCTTACCTGAACTAAGACAATTTTCATACAGTGTTTAACCGAGAACTGTATTCTTCTCAGCGTGAGGATGCTCTGAAACTTCAGACGATCATAAAATCACTCAGTTTTTGTCCACCGGCAGCAAAACTACACACGCCAAGATCTGCTCCTCATTCGATAAGTGAATACATTAATATTTCATGGAGGCTTGTGGGAAGTAGAGTGTCAAAAAACCATCAGGAATAGCAATGAGGAGGAGGTGTCAACAGAAAAGTTTCACTATGCAAGTTAACACTTGCACAAGTACTGACAACAGACATCTCTGGAGTGACATCTGATCAGCAAGGAATGTCCACCTTCAATTTTAATTTACTTTACGCCCACAATGTATCTGAAATTACAGAGCGTAACATTTTCCAGTGCCAAGAGCGATGCCTGTGGACGTGTAATTTCCAATAGTAAATTCTCTATCAAAACCAAGGATGCTCATTGATCGTATTCTTTCTTTGATTAAATCTTCTGTCCACTTATACACCCAGGGTTTCACTGTTGTCGGTTTTCAAAGGTCAATGGTGATATTTTTAATGGTGAAGCAGCTGATAGAGAAAACCACTCATCACACACCATAGAATCTGTTACGATTTGCATCCATTCTATGATATAGTTTATGTAATTAGTCCAACTGCATCAATCATAAATGTGTTTTCAGAGATGTCTTGTCTTCTCTTTTTTTTGTTGTAGGTAAGGTGTTGTCTCCTGCTAAGAAGACGTCCCACAGTGGTAACCCCTGGGTCTCTGTGCTTATCTCCTGGTTCCTTGTGCAGGTGAGTGGAGATAAACCGCTGTAGATACTTAATAGAAACCGTTTGATACTTAATCAATGTGCTTCTAGCAGTTTATGACCATCAAAAAGGAAACGCAGCAAATGCCAGCAAATCAGAAAACTGTAAGCACTAAACAGAAAAGAATATTTTCTTCTTCAGACACAACATTTTGGCTTAATTCGTGCCCTCAGCTCCACATTTTGTCTACATTTCAGACAACACTGAGGGCAATACTAATTAGCTGGCAATATTCAATTAAAAAAACAAGGATGAAAAACATTTCTAAATAAACTCCCTGATTTATTGTTGTCTAAAAATATAGAGCTTCAAGGGTCAAGAATACAGATAGAACAGCACAGGCCTCAGACTGTTTTTTAAATATTGAGATGAAATTGATAAACCAGGGATAAATACCTGCTGAGGTATGGGAGCAATGAAGCTCAGAACAAAAGGAAGGAAGAGAAGCTTCAAACAATCAGCTATTATTCCTGGATAATAAAGGTTTGCGAGGTAGTGAGACAATTTCAGCCCAAGCTCCTATTGTTTGGATGGTGAAGTGTTGCTGTAGAAACTTTCCTCAGACTTAAAGATAAGAATGTTCTCCAGTTTGACTTTAGAGAATTCTTCCTTCAAACAGAACGGATTAATTTAGAGGAGAAACTAGTTCAGTTTGAAGAGTTTTGATTCACTCTGCATCTACCAATAACATCTACACAAACCTGTCATACGGTTCTTGTGCATTTCCAGTGAACAAATACTTTTTAAGTCATTCATCTTGTTGACCAAAGAAGGCTCCACTACCATCGAGGTTTCTTGTGTTTAATGGCATTTAATTAGATCCGCAGCAAAAATCCAAATGACTTAAAGCTGCTCAAATCAATACTTTTTATGTTAACTATGGGTCAGATGACTGTGTAATGTGAAAAGTGACACTCACAGATCACCCGACTCTGTTGTTCCCCTCCGCTTTATGGAGCGTTTTAGCGTCTTTCAGCTCATTGTTTTGGTTTTACGGCTGCAACTTCACTATCAAGGTTCACTCTCACCGCTCTCATCAGTGTTATTTCCAGCTGCAGCAGGCGCTACCTGCTCAGCACCAAAAAGTTAGTGACTACCTGGTGAATATAGAGAAGCATGAAGAGCCAGATATTTCCCACACGAGTGTGGTTACTGGATGGATCAGATGTGTAGGATTAATGTAGCAATTTTATTTTAATTTTTGTTGATACAGAGGTTGACATTTTCTTTTCCTGCAGCTGTGTGGTCAGTTGATTTCAGACCAAAATATGTGATTTTTTTCTTATCTTTTCTAATTTTCTGCCATAAACCACCTTCACTGGAGTTTTATGACTAAGAATAGTGAAGGAAAATGTACAGTAATAGGAGGTCACTCTTAATTTGGCATGTTTGCCAAAAAAAAAAAGATATGTACTGTATCTGCTTGTGGATTGTTTGATATGGAAAAATTGGCCCCTGTTTTGAATCACTAACGGAACAAAGCATGAATGGCTGATGAAGTCCTCATCTGTGCCAGTTATTAACAATCATAACAAAGTGATAATAACTCATAAACGTAGTCCTTTAGCCAGAGAAATTTGTAAAAAAAAAACAACAACAAAAAAACAGAGGAGATGCATCATTTTTGTCAAAACTAGTGGCGTCTGAGAAACGGGGATGACGACAAAAATGATTTCAAGAACAGAAGGAGCAATCAGAGAGAGGGATAGTATAAGAACAGCTGAAGGGAACACACAGTTTTTCTACTCTGACCAAAGAAGACAAAGATATTTTTTTTCTGCGCTATTGTGTCTTCTAAGTGGGGGAAAGAAGTCAATTTAAACGGAGCAGGAAATATTGGCAGAGAGGAGGAGGGTGAGAATAGAGAGACAAAGAAGAGGAGGATTTTAGGAGCAAATAGGCCTGACTATCCCATCATTATCAGAGGTGAGTGTTAAAGGCTGAATGGCTTGTCATTATTTGCGCTCTCTGTCTCTTTTCCTCTCTCTCCTCACCTCTCTCCTTCTCTTCTCTTCGTCCCTCGACACTCTCCATGAGTGGAGGAGGAGCAATTAGATGGAAATCGTTAGCTGCTCAGAGATCATTGACTCTCTCGTCCTCTTCCTCCGCCATTTGAATGATTCACTGATGACAAAGGTCTGATTGTAATCTCGTCTCGAACACTCACGCACGAGGCGGGATAGAAAAGGAAGGAAGTGAGGGAGAGGAGGAGGAGGAGGATGGCATTCTTTTATTGGACTTTTAAGTAAAGAGAAAACGAGCAGCCTGCGAGAACGGGGAGAAGAAAGAGAAAAAGTTAGAAGAGAAGTTAGAAGAGAATAAAACTGGATGGGTGAGGTGAAGTAAGATGTAGCCCAGCATAGATTAATGTGATGGAAAAGAGGGACGTTGAACATGATTACGCTAAAATTGTACATCAGTCAGTTTTATTCAGTGCTTGCATGAATTTGCAATCTTCCGATACCAACAATATTTATGAGACCTTACAATATTTTCAATTCCTTGCAACTTTTACATAAAACATCAAACTGGCCAATTTTACCAATCTCCACAGTTTTATGCACAAAAATGATTCTTTTAAGAATCACTTTTACAAGCCAAAGTCAAATAAAAATCAGGCTTCAGTCTCAGTCCCGGTCACAAGTTTTGACTGTTCATTTTTAATGGGAGGTGAGTAAATTACCTCTCAAAGCATTGTGGGATAGAAGACCATGTGAAACTGATGGGCAACAAACAAAACTGTTTGGCCTAAAACTGAATTTCTGAATTGAACCATTTCCTATTTAATTCCTATAGGTAACCATTTGCATTAATCACCTTCTTGGCAGCACAACATGACATTTAAGGAAGAATTAAGGTAAAAGTTACTTCACTAAATACATTCAGGTAAAACGAAACTTACAGAAGGGTGTTCAAATTCTCACTAACTGCTTAAAGAGCCAGTGTGTGAGATTTAGTGGCATCTAGTGGTGAGGTTGCAGGTTGCAACTAACTGCCACTAAATTCCACACACTGGTCCTTTAAACTAGTATGTTACCCATGTACAGGGCCTTCTGATATAATATATTTACTGGCACTGGAACTTATTTCTCATTATGAGTATCAGTAAGTTCTTTTAACAGTCACAACTTTAAAGAGTACTTGAACTTGTTTTAATTATACTGCAATTTATCTGAAAATAACAGTGTTAATGTTTTTTAGCTAAATTATATGTAAAAAGTAGACACATATTTGGTCATTTTGGCCCTCAGTAATCACAACAGAATTTTAGAATTTTGTTAATTACCTCTTGGTTGAAGCATTTTAGAAAAGATGTATTTTACTTAGTGCTTCATTAGCCATGCTGTATCTACATCTGAGTCCAAACACACACTTAAGCAAGCACTGTCCACTTGTTACCTGTAACCCTGAGACATTTCTGGAAAAGCATTGGCTTTGTGGTCCAAAACATTACTCAGCTGCTTCCACTCAATTCTTTTTATTTAATAAAAGTGTCTGTGTGAGCCCACTTATTTCAGTGAAATTTATGGCAATTTATGCACACTGCTTTCCAGTAAAAACAGTCTTTGAAATAGCCACACAAAAACATACCACACACACACACCCACACTGTGTGCTGTGACAGCGGTTGTCCATGCTGGCTTGTGTCTGAGTTAATGGCTAATTAATGCTCTAGTAGAGCTGGCTCCCATGGGAGCGCTGGAGAGACACCCACTGACTTTGCCTGCCAGAGGTCAGAGATGCTTTCTTACCCGCTTTCTGTCTTTTTCACTCTTCTTTCTCTCTCTCTCATCTCTTCTTTCCATCTCATTTTTTTCTTTCTTCTTCTCTTCTCCCTCTTCCCCTTCTCCACCCTCATTGCTCCCTCGGTCTGTCTCATGTCATTTTTTCTCTCTTTCTGACCGCCTGTCAATAACGTGACATCATTAATCTCAATTCCCCATCATTACCTTCTCTCTCCTCTCTCTTCCCTTCAGTTTACTTCTGCCTCATGGTCACAAAGTTAGTGATGGCAGAGTTGCTACAGTACTTAGTCCCCTCTCCTCCCACAGTACCACTGGTACGCCCTTGAGCTCAAGAAAATATGCTCCAACTCCAGTTTCTCAGTGGCCAATCATAAAACACATGGTAATTGGAGAGAAAGACTCTGCCTTGTGTTTGTTCCTGGATACTGTAGTTAACTCCTTGTTCTGAGCAATCTGTCACAGCCGCACACACACGGATAAAGATAGCACACTTGATGATGATGATGATGATGATGATGATGATGAAGTGTGCAAAGAAAAACTTCATTCAGTACAAAAGAGCTAATGATAGCCTGTGCCTGAAAGTTATGTTTATTCACACTGTGTGTTCTACCTGTAAAAAAAAGAAGGAAGGTGTGTGGTACGTGTAGAATGGAGGGTAACAATTGGAAAGGTTTCTATTGTTATAACTTGAAAGTGTTCACTGCATCGCACAATGCAAGAGACAGATTGCTGGTAACGAGTGTAATTTACACACTGAATGAATAGTTAAGCTACGGTTCTATGAGCTGATTATGCGAGGATAAAAAATATTCTGCACATACCAATGTTGCATTAGAGTGCTTTGAATGATGGATTCATGTCACTCCTAGTTGTGATTATTGCTTGGATGTCTACGTGAACGGCCAGAAAATGATAAATATGATAACTTCAACATGATGGGAACACAGCATAAGTGTAAATAAATATCTGAATAGATTATGTATGAAGTTATTGGATAATTGTGCATTTTATGAGGAAACGGTGATCTTCTTGAAACATTACAGTTCCTTCATTCTTTAAAGCAGCACTAATCAATATTTTTATATTATCAATGGATCAAATTAGTAAGTGTAATGTGAAAGTTAGTGATGAACCCACAGAGAATTATCAGCCAACTCTACAGCATTTTTAGCTTCTTTTAGCTTTTTTTGGGTTTTGTTTTGGTGTTATGGCCCACAATTTCACTGTTCTGGTTCACTCTCAAAGCTCTCATCAACCTTGTTTCCAGCCGCAGCAGGCAGCTGTTTTCAGCTAAAAAGCCCTATTAAACCCACTCTACAGCACCTACCCACCACCAAACAGCAGACAGATAAAGTTAGCAACGTGCATTTGTCAGGTGGCCAGAAACACGACACTAATGTTGCTCTATGTCTGCTGGATGTGCGACTATTTGCTAACACATTCACCAAAACAGCCTAATAAGGTGCCCATAAATCAAGTGCTGTAGCTTTAAAATAAAAAAATGTATATATCTACATTGACACAAATATGAACTACTTCTTACATTAAATGTAACCATAATTGGTAATGTAAAGTATATTGCTATTATAGCCAGATGTAATGAAGGTGAAACAGTGGAAGCTCTTACTGCTTTCATTCTTGGCTTTCACATCTGTGGTAATTCACAGTGAGGCACACACAATCTGATGTCAGAGAACATGTCAGAGAGCAGTACTTATAATATGGTCTGCACTTCCCTCCTCTATTAGAAGTCACCTACTACACCTCACAGTGGGAGAGAGGGTGAATCTCATACATCCATGTGCCGTCAGGATTATTAAATGTACGACTCTCCCTCCAAATCAGGCACTGTGAATTTTAAATATGACTGGACTTGACCATGTTGTCACGTAGCTGCTGTAGCTAACATAGCTGACTGCATGCAGCTGAACAGTAGCCTAGATACCATCTTAATTAAAACTGAACATTAGCCTCAATCAGTGGCTCCAAAAGTGGAGTCTGGGGAGACCACCTGTGGTCCTTCAAGGGTCCCCAGGAAAATGTAGAATAATTTAATTTTAACAGTCTCTCGCTCTCTAGATATTGGTCAAATCTATCCTTGATGTCACCTTCCTACTACATTGCAGGCAGATAATAATATTTCATAGCACAAATCTGCATTGGGGTTCTTGGGACCAAAATGGATTAATGCTCAACTCTTTGGGGATCCTTGCCTTGAAACATGTGTGGAACCTCTGGCGTCAATGATGGCATACTGAAAGCCACTATATGTTTTTCAGATTATTTTGTTAGCATAAGTTTTTATTTGTACAAAAACAGGACAATCCCAGCTTTCAGCCATTCATTCTTTGCGATTAGGGTTGTAATCTGATAACAAGTTCCCGATAAGCAAAATACCCAGATTCATTAAGCTCAGAAGCTAATGAATCAAAAGCAAATGAGCAAGGTATAAAACATCCAGGTACCAGCTTTATTTCATCAGTTAAAATTACAAGTGTCATTTTAGCTGTATAATTAACATTAATTCCATAACAGGTAAAAATGAAACTTTTGGCTGTTGCCTTGTATTATTACCAGTGGACTGTGTGTTTCTGTAGTTCAACAAGATCAACAGAGTGGCAGCTCTTCCCCTGAGAAACTCCCCAGCTGAGTACATGATGCAATTTTAGGGGAATCCTGGTTAAACTAGATACTGGATTCGGATTAAATAAAATGCTATCGAACTCCATCCCTGTTGCAGATTTAGCACAGAGACAGCAGTGCTATCTTTTTTTGGTATTACCACTAGGAGTCACCGGAGGCAGAAATCTTTAAAGAGGAACTTCATTTTGTGCACACATAAGGGCTTTAAAGACTGAAGACAGAAAAATCAGATGATATACATAAATCAGATGCTTCATCACCTTATTTTTACCCAAAATGCACATTAACATGCAAATCATGTAGCTGACTTCATATTTTAGAAACATGTTTTTTGGCTGTGAGATGCAGGTGGGTGCTGAAAAAGGTCATATGAAAAAGGCATTAAAACACACTCGTCTGTCCGACTTTGGATTGTGTTGCTGTGAATGTGAATCTCTTTTTCCCTTTCTTTATTTCTTCCTCTCCCTCTTCTTTTGTTTTGTCCTTTCTTTCTAGCTGGTGCTGTTTTCAGGGAAGCTCAACAATATCGCCAGTATTGTGACCATTTTCTTCCTGTTGGTGTATGCTGCCGTGGACTTGGCGTGCCTTGCTCTGGAATGGGCCTCTGCACCTAATTTCAGGTAACACACACACACACACACACACACACACACACACACACACCTACAGTATGTGGGCCATGAGAGTCAGACATACAGTACATAAGAACATTTGACACTGTAAAGCAGACAGCAGTTAGGGTACATCCCCTTAAAAAAAGATGCACACGTGTCACTAACCTATCACACACACAGTTCACTTGTCATTAATAATGAAGACCTGTGGTCAGGGTCCAAAATGAACGCTTGTCATTCACCAAATTCAGGTAAATTTAGTCTTTGGTGAGCACATTATGGAGACCACCCGCCACTCTGGCCAATGGGAAAAAATGAATTTCCTACACGTGCTGGAGAAAGCTGCTGTGTTTGTTTGTGGCGGTAGATAACTCTGGTTCACACTTTAGCATTGTAGGTTGCAGTAATGCACCTTAACACTGGTTGCCACCTGCCATAAAATGGAAAAAAGAAGAAGATAGTGCTGCACACCCAGCAGCAGGCTGACCAGGGTGAGTCTGAGACGGAGGCAGGAGCAGGAGAGCTGTCTGGGCTTTTCGGGCAGAGATGACGTTATCTTCTACCTTCTGCTTAGAAATGGCAAAGTTATAACTCACAGCAACTTAATACAATATAGTCTCTGGCTTTTGTTTGATATCTAGTGGTGGCAAAAAATGTCGTTGCACATTTCTGATCCGTCGTTAGCGTAGTTAGCACACATTAGCTCAAAGGGCTAACTTGGTGAATGTTGCTGTTGCTGTCCCAGCGAACCCCGTTTAAAAATCTGGCTGCTCAATAAAGCGTTGCTTGTTGCCACACATAGAATGTACAAGTAGTAAACAATTTAAAGCATTTTGCAAATCATGATCCTTCTAGTAAATTTGGCATCCAATTTAGAGGCAAAATAGTTCTTAATTAAATCAGCACTGAACTTGGTGCCAATGGATTTTCTGATTGCTTGTGCTGCTGTAGTCTAAACATTAATGTGATGGCATTTAATTCCAACATGAGCACATTTATGTGTTGAAGAATGTTTGCACACTGCTATAATATTGATTGAGAATCGTATACGAGACCAAGATGACATGATAAATAGTAATAATAGCAAGTTGCAGTAGTAAAAAGCAATTTATTATTTTGGCTGGTAAAAAATCAGTCTGGCCAGTAAATTTTTTCAAAAGTTAATTTTGGACCCTGCCTGTGGTCTCGTTCAAATCAAACACTCTCGGATGTAACTTCCTGTAGCACTTTTTCCCTTTTCCTCACTAAACACACTCCCCTTCTTTCTCTCTTTTCTACCTCTGCCATTCTTTATGTATGTGTGTAAGGAGGGGGTTGTTTGTCAGCTGGATGCTGCTATGGCGACAGCGTACTAATTAAAAGACATAAAACTAGCCACCGCTTATAGCCCCATATTGGAGAGGAACGGACAATAAAACTGTGAGTGTGTGTGTGTGTGTTTGTTTTTGTAGGGACGCAGCCTGAACTGGATGTTCAAGTAACAGTGTTTGGAGATGCTTAGAGATTTAAATTTACAATGTCTGTGTGTGTGTGTGTGTGTGTGTGTGTGTGTGTGTGTTGTTTGTATTTCTAAGACACATGCAATGATCCTGATTTATAAAAGCTCCCCGAAGCCATTTTCACACAACAGCAGCATAACCTGAGGACAGAGTAGGTGTGTGTTTAGCTCAGTGATTACATCATGACACTGGCAGACTTTGGCATTCAATTCACTCTGCAACTATTTATGAGTTATTCCATATTTTCTGTATGAATTGTTGATGTCAGTGTCACTATTTTTAATTAATAAATGTACATCTCCAAATCCAATAACCTATATTGTTTTCCTAAGGTCATATGTTGCTTGATTAAACTCCTCTACTGGTTCTGAAATACATTTGAAGCATGACAACTGCTACTGTTTTTATTTGTTACGGAGGAGAGAGACCGTTTAAACAACATGCATCACTTTATTGTTATGCCAGATTGCCTCCAGCGTTGCAGTTTGTGTTATGGATTCCTCTGCAATGACGCTTGGATGCGAGTCTTTAGACGTGAGAATGTTTGCAGCTTCCCACATCGAGGACACATCAGTCAAGTGTAGTTGAAATCAGGATACAGCGAAAAATGGTGTTAACATACTGTACATCTGAAAGTCATTTCCAAATCAATGGTGTCTTCTTGTAAATATCGGTTCTATACACAGTCGGATTTATTCAGCACTGAACTATTTTGTAGGATGTTATTGGATTAAATACAAACTAAAGAGGTGGCTGTGTTGTCGGCAGGCCACAACCGTTGGCACCAAACCAAAGCTTGTCCGGGGGTTACCCAGTCATTCAGCTAACATCGGATTTAACTTAATTAAAGCCAAATTTCTCCTCAATCTACAATTCTGCAGTTCGCTTTGTATTTAATTCAGACAGCAAGTCATTATTTTGTTAAATAAGATTTGCCCACTTGTCCCCAGTGCATATATTGATTTTCGAGTACATTGCCTGACATGTTCACAGTAGCGGACGACTCACAAACCAAAACTGATTTAAAATTGGCAGTTGTTGCTTACCTTGTATCTTTTCACATTTCAAATACATAGTGACAAACATTAAATATCCCCTCCAGCTATTTTTAAAGACATATATAAGACTCTGCTTTGAATAATTATTTGTGTATGATATTTTTTTTTCTAAAAAAAGGTTCAGTTAATTAATTAGAATTTAAATGACATTTACTGCTTCTCCCTCAATGAAAAATACAGAATCTATGAAAATGCACATATTTTTCATTTAAAAGTTTAACAGCTGGACACAAGATGTCTACATGTACTGGAGGCTTCAAGTTTCCACATCACACTTGTGTAAGTTACACACTGGACAATTGACTCCCAGACAAGTTGTGATGTCACAAATCATGTAGATTTAAGTTGAGCAGTTCAGCAGATGGATGTGAAAACAAACATCATTCTGTGAAGCTCAAACATTCAACTGAAGTAAAAACAAGGAAGACACAGTTTTGAGCGGAGGGGGACTTTAATTTCTTAACTGCCACAAGAGTGCACTGTCAACATCAGTATTCAGTGTATACTTTATCGTATTAGTATAGTGAGAAACTGGTTGTTGAATAGTGAGTGTTGGAGAATAAATAACTTTCTGTACAACACAGAGAGCCTTTTCTCTGGTGCCTTCCACATACAGCTATCTGCTCATGCCTCGTTATCGCTGCTTTGACCGCTGGCAAAGGCTACAGGACACAAAGTTAGCCGCAAAACTTTTCCTACCGGCGATCTCCCCTCTCCCTGACGGCTGAGGGACCCGGGGCCCCCGCGTTCTGATAAGGCGGCTTGTCTGGCCGGCCGCACGCTTTTGGTCTCCTTCCCCTTCCCCTGAGTTATTAATTCTGTTAGTTCATTGTCGCTGTGTCACCGGGCAAATTTTAACGCCAGTTGTTTGTGTGTTTAGTTGTTTATTTATTTTTCCTCATGCTCTCTACTTCTTTCATTCTGCTCTCTGTCTGGCTCTCTCCCACGTCTCTTTCCAGGCGAAAAGAATTAAAAGCCATTTAGCGCCATCTCTCCCCCTGAGAACTGCTCTGTAATTAGCATAACTAATTTAGCAGAAATATTTCCCTTTCCCTTAAATTTGCTGTTGTGTAGGAGAGGGGAGAGGAGGGGTGGAAATTATGATGTAGCGGAAAAGATGTCTGCTTGTTAAGTGTGTTTGTGTTTGTGTGTATGTGCGTGTTTGCACTGGCAGTATACAGCAGGAGAGTGAAGATATGCAGTTTGGAGACTGGGTTTGTGTGTCTCAGATCCAAGTCACACTAGGTGATTTTTCTTTTTTTTCCCCCCCCTGATCATTTATGTGTGGGTGCATCTGCCTCTTGGAATCTATCAATATCTTTGTGTGTGCTTGCCTGTGATTGTTTTCTTTTATTTGTAAGTGTTTTGTGTGAGGAGGCTTCTGTTGGCTACAGCTTTATCAGTGGTAGCTCCAGCTGTATGGAGTGATCCTCAGGGGGTACTGTGTACGGTGTTTAATTAGTCTCAAAACCCGCGTACATAAAAACCAGGCACGTGCATGTGATACAAGCACATTATCCGTGAGCGGAAAACCGTCCTGGTGAGGGAGCGTCTCTGCTCTGTGAGCGCACAGAGCGGTATCTGCGAGTTGGAAAGCATCCTCTCGAGGGAGCATTTCTGCTGCGCGTGCACAGACGCAGTACGGTGTGCGCGGGGCTGTGACGAGGGCGAGCTCCACCCTCCCTACTTGCTCACAACTGCTCAACGCTTGCTTGCTCGTCAAGTTGACTATTGAGACTTTGGAGGTAGGGATAGAATAAACAGTCCACTCCTTTGATTGGTCACTTTGAATACTGAACATGACATTTGATTGGCTGTTTGGTTTGATCACTGACAGTCAAAGACAGGGAGTCACCTCAGAGAACAAAAGGAAACATAATTATATTAGGCAGCTGATTATCTGTTTTTTTTTTTACAACTCACACTTATGAAAAAGTGTTAGACACCTTAGCAAAAACCTTAACGCTGTTTAAACCCACTTTCAGGTTTGTGACATCTTTATTTTAACAGAAAAAACAGAAAAAAGGGTGATTTCACTGATATTTCTCCATCCAGACCACATTAGACAAGGGGTGTGTTCCAGAAAGCAGGTTTAGTGTAAACTCTAAGTTTGTTAACTCTGAGATGAGGGAAACTCTGGCTAACTTAAACTGTGGGTCAGTTACCATGGCAACTGACTCTGTGAACCTAACCTGTTGGCTGGCAGGTTTTCTTCAACAAACCCTGAGTTTCTTTCTGTCTCTTCCCTCTTACAGAGCCAGACACGCTGTTTAATCTCCTCATTCATTCAGTTCACATCAGAACGCATATCGAAGTGCATGAATTAGCGGAGGTCAACTGTCTAACAGAATCAAAATCCTGGTTGGATATTAGTTTGTTACTCAAAGACTCTAAATTACCACTTTTATGTGCATCAGTCATTTCTTTGAACAGCGGCTTTTACTCTCACATTCAAATCAGCTCAGAATAAAACCTCTGCATGACTTTTATAACACTGTGATGCTGTGCACACAAGACCTATCTGAGATATATTGGTATTGAAGTATGTGTCAGCTAGTAAGTTTCAAGAAATTGCAGCACAGAAATGCCAAAAGTACACTATGTTTCAAGAAATGTAATGTAACAGTAAATCATCCTACTTAGCATACATCTTTGTCACAATTCTCCAAAAAACAAGCTTAAGGAATGTTTATATAAGCCAATATGTTGTTGGATTTTAAAAGCAATCTCACCTCAAGCTCCATTTCTTAGCTGTTCTGGAGCTATCCATCATAGATGTTCAACCTTTCTGTGATTCTGAGCACTTCTAGGACTGTCAGTTTGTTTGAACTGCTCCTGCACTGAAGTGTTTATTGCACATTATGTCTTAGGATCAATGAATAATTATATCTATCACTCATGATGTACTTGGTCGTGAAGGAACATCAGTCCTATGATATTGGAGATTATATGTTAATATTTCTGAGTCAGCAGGATCGAGCAGCATCACTGATGCTGTTGAGCCAAAATATAAATAGATGTCTAAAAGTTTAACATCTACTGTATTTTAACCTTGATGCCTTTTCAAGTGCAAATCACCAAACACATTATTAGTGGATCAGACTGTGAGCTTACAATCATGTCTCTATGTCTTTGATCTATATATGTTTTAAATCTTTAACTATACTTTTCATCTTCAGTTGCAGCCTCCTGTGTTTTGTCCGTGAGATTAAAGCTGAACAAATATATTTAAAATGCCTGATACAGTCAGATTCCACTTTATCATCCATTAAGGAAACGTAAGTCTGGTTAATGGAAAAAACTGAATAAAACTTCATTGTATTAACTTGTTGACACTTTCCCCGCTCTGACTCAGGCTCTTTTTTTAAAGATGAATGTGCACCGTCCATGTACATATGCATTAATATCTCTACATCCACTGGATTAAAATGCAGGCGAATGCATGGCGAATTCATTACGCACACGCTTAACTTGGAGGGAACAGACTCAGAGTTGATTGAACTGACTCTGATCAGCTGTTATGGAACCGAAAACTCTGAGTTTTCCATCTCAGTGTTCATCAACTCAGAGTTCAGGGTTAGACTGTTGAACCTGCTTTTTGGAATGGACCCCAGGTCTACCATACTACCACCGTACTTAGACTTGTCAAATCTGGACCAGATTAACAAGGGGACTCCAGAGAGTCATTAAAACACAGTTTAGTGAAACCTTTTTTCTATTTGTGAAAACTGTGCCTGGTTTTTATCTGCGCAGGTTTTGAGACTAATTAAATGCCATAGCTGTGTGTCCTGCCACCGATGCTGGGTGGACACCGGCCTCTTGAACTGGTGGCTTAGACATGCATGAACACACACATAAATACATATACCCACAGTATCATAGGGTCACTGACCTGGATCAAGGACTCAACTGAGAGCTCCACACTGATGCCAAATGATGTTTGTAGAAAGCGTGGGACCCAGTCGCATACTGGCGATGACCTTCAGTCAGAATGTGCAACTGAAAAGCAACAACAACTGGCAGCTCAACAGATACAAACACACACACACACACACACATACTCTTTCTACTTCTAACAGCTCAGTGCCATCTGACGTCCAAATTACTGCTGCATTCTCTTCTGCCATCTTGATTGTCTTTGTAATATTGTGTGAACTGACCAGCTGAACCATTAGCTCTAAAAGCAAAAGCTTTGTCCTCTGCTGGGTCCATCCTTTGTCCAAATATGAGTCAGAGATTTGACTGGACCGTGTTATTAAATGAGATTTGGGGTGTGTAAAAATCCAGATGGATCATCAACTGTGTCTGGATGGATGAGAGAAAATAGGATGTTAGAGAATCATTATCTGTTAATGGAGGGGTAGTGTTTGATGATGGTTGAGGATAAAAGTTTGCCCCAGCTCAAACCATAAATTCAGAGTTTGGTCATTTAGTTTTCGATCAGATCTTTTTTAAGGAAGACCCTCTATGATGTTGTCCTGTGTCAGTTTATATTTAAATTGACCCTATACTGTTTTTCCTTATGTCAGGTAATTTGAGGAAAACATTCATTATTGATCCTTGGAATTAGTATGTTCACAAATAGTATTGACATAAGGTCCATTTGCAGGACATTTTGCAGAGCTTTCAGCCACATGGGCTGGAGTTTGCACATTTGCCATGGAGACGGTTCAGCTGTTATCACATGACCCAATTATGGAATCGCTGTCACATGCTAACAGGTGGTTGTGTATTGAGGGATGGTCTTTGGCATCTGATGTGAGTGATTTCCTTGATCTTTTCTCCAGCGGTCTCTAGTTGTCCACTGACTCCTGGTTGAAGACCTTTTAACCCTTTCCTGGGCAGTGTTATGACAGACAGCTGATGTTATCTGTTTCTGGTGTCTATTCAGTTTCTTGTCCAAGCTCCATGTATCATTCCCCATAGCTGTCACATCTGATGTTATATACAATTTCTTGTTTTTAGGGTGTAGAGCAGAGATCTTAAAAGAGGAACTTCACACTAATTTGTTTGGTTTTTTTGGCCTGGATTTTCAATTTAATTTCAGCTGAGTTCTTTGGCACCTCCCTAATCGTGATAAAATTGGCAAGAGGTCTATTTCAATATACTGTATATAAAGATGGACGTGTTGAGGGGCGAAGTCACCCATTGGTTTGCATTGGTGCCAGTTTGAAGCCCACAGTTGTGCCATCTTTTCCGTTTGGAGCCAGGACCTCCAAATAAGGAGTGTGGGGTGTTGCCTTTCACATGCCACGCTACCTTGGACCCAAGCTAAAGCTAGCTTACAGTGAACACTAAGGGATACCCACTCAGGCTAACGTTAGCTACTTTAGCTAAATTATGCTAACAGGGCAGGTACCATAAACTAGTAGATTAAATATACAGAAATATTGCAGCAATAGCCTGACTCAGTGCGAGTCCTAGAGCCGGGGAGAGAAGCAGTAGAGCCAGACATCAATCACAGCTGTCAATCAATGGCCACATGGCAAACATCAAAGCAACTATAAGTCTTAAAATCGTATTAATGGAGCAATAATTTCCAAAATGACTACCAGCACACTTATTAGAGGGCCTGAATTTAGAGATTGAGACCATAATGACTTGTTAAAAAATTATTGAATTATGGAATCAGTTGTAGCATCTAGTGGCCGTCGGTGACATTGCACTTCAAGGTTCTTCCACACTGGCTTCAGCCTCAAGCCATGGTAGTTTGTCTATTGTCTATGTCATATATCAGCTGCCATGCAAAGTATAAATAGCAGAGCGCTGCCTAACCGAAGCCCCAGTTTGTCTCAGAGAGGTTTAAAATCTGTAAAACATTTAACACCCTTTATGCTTAGAGTATGGGTTCAGATAAGGAAAAACAAAGGTAGAAACCTCAGGAAGACTAACAGAGGAGGGATCCTTTTTCTTAGATAGACATGCCTGCAATAAACGCTGTATGTACATAGCAGACAGAAGTAAAACAGAATTACAAGACTGAGTAGATAAAACGTAAAGTAGAATATAAAGCACAATGTATAATATTAAGTAAATATTAGGTGTAATAATATTTTAAATTGTTTTATGCAAAGTGAAAAGTTTTTTGAAATTTGACTTTGGGATTACACACACACACACACACACACACACAAGGCCAAACTTAAGAATACTATTCACACAGAGGGAGAAGAGACAAGAGATGCTAAGAGATGATGCTGCTGTTTATCATGGACAACATATAATGAAAGAACGGTGTGTAATTATGATAAGTCCTTTATTATGTTGTGTGATCAGATAGTATGATGACCCGAGGTTGATTGCTTCATGTAGATATGTTCAGGTGGCTCTTATAAGTTGCATTCAGGTGAGTTGGAGATCATGTTGTAGGAGGTTGATCCAATATCAAGTGATATAAGATTTTTTAATGTCAGTCCAGTCTCTACTGACATAATGTCTCATACACTCACTGACCTCTCACTTATAGAACCTGTCATCTCCTGGCAGCCGCCCTGAGTGTGTGTGTGTGTGTGTGTGTGTGTGTGAGGGAGAGTAAGGATAAAGTTTCTGTCCCCGCTTTCCCTCAATTATGACGTGTCTTTTGGCCTAAGGCCAGGCCTCCTCTCTCAATCTTCATCGTTCTCTGTTTCTTTTCTCTTTTTTTTATGTCTCTAAGGACTTGATTGGCAGCGATTATTTCAGGGTACTTTTGCTGTGTCAGCTAAGTGACATCAGTCGCTGGAGAACAAGAGAGAAGGGGTGAGAGCGAGGTGATGGTATGGAGGGACTGTTGCCACTGATGATAGAGGGACCGGAGAGACAAAAGAGATGGGTGGGGGAGGGCGGACCGGGCGGGCTAGCTTTTATCGTAATTACACCGGCTCTCCAATGGGATGGAGGACGGGATAAGATGAGAGAATTGTGGGCCAAGTGATCAAGTCAAGTAGAAATAAAAGCAAAGTTTAAAGACAGTAGGCCAATGCGGTGCAACAGTGGGAAGAGGAGTGATACATCAGTATGATGTTGGCCTTAAAAGTTAAGCACTGTATCAGTGGTGACTTTCATGTGTCATCCACCTTTTGATATGACGCAGCTTCATACCTCCTCTCAACATGGTCTCACTGGAGAAATCATTCCAGTATGGTGAGAGGATTTCACTCAACAGCTTCAGGAATGTCAGTCTGTAAAACCTGCATAAAACCTGCCTCTCTGTCTTAAAGAGATGCGAACCATCTCACTCACTTCATTAGTATGACTTTCACTGGTGACTTTCAGTGTCCCATGTGGTCGGAAAGCTATTTCAGAGTCTTCTCTGCCCTGACAAGAGTACATTTGTAGAATTTATTTGGAATTTATACATAAAAATGGTGCTACATATACTGAAAAAATCATTAAAGACAAACTTGAGAACAGAAGTGTAAAGGAATAAAATGTCTAAATTTTATTTGAATTTCCCTTTTTATGTTGCAGTTGTCACTTATTGTAATACTAACTATAACACTATTGTAACACATTGTAATACTACAAACTCAGCCTGAGGGATACAGCTGCATGGCTCCAGCCAAATTTAGCTTATCTGAGATATATTGGTATTGAAGTATGTGTCAGCTAGTAAGTTTCAAGAAATTGCAGCACAGAAATGCCAAAGGTACACTATGTTTCAGGAAATGTAAAAACAGCGTTGCCATTACACAATTTCTCCACCAGAGAGCACAGACAAGTTAATTTTTCAACTGTAAATCATCCTACTTAGCATACATCTTTGTCACAATTCTACAAAAAACAACCTTAAGGAATCTATATATAAGCCAATATGTTGTTGGATTTTAGCCTGTTCAACAAGCATAAACATGTAGAAAACATAGACTGTATAAAAATATGGATGTAGTTACTGTGACGTCACCCGTTGGTTTCTGCAGAGCGGTTTTGAGGCTCAAAGCGAGCCGCTCCGGCCGTCGCCATCTTGGCAGTGCGTGACTCTGCCTCACTACCAGCCAATCAGAAATGGGCAAAGAGGCAGGCCGAATGGCTGAAACAAGCCACCTAGCAGCTGGCGGACCTGTCACTCAAAGCAGCCATGTCCTTCATTATGTATAACTTTACGACTTAATAAAATTTAAACGAGTGAGTTATAAAAAAATTCACCCCCCGTACAGTTGTCATGAAAGGGGAAATTAGCTATAGAGACCAAAAGCAGGCTGTAAACATGTTTATTTCTGCTGTAAAGTTGGGCATTTTAACATGGGGGTCTATGGGGATTGACTCGCTTTGGAGCCTCAAGTGGCCATTTGGGGAACTGCAGCTTTTGGCACTTCCGCGTTGGCTTCATTTTTCAGCCCCGGAGATTGCCGCTTGGTAGAAAAGCAATATTTTCAACCACTATTCCCGCAGTCTCCCACCCGCTACTGGTTAGCTTAGTTTGTAACTTAGATTAAAATTTGGCAAAGTCTTATAAACTTAGCTCAACTCCAAACCAGCCTCCCTCTCACATCATCACTCACAATAATGTGAAAGATTACTTCAGGACATAGCACTTACCTCATCAGTGAGCATATCTGTTTCACTTTTATTCTTGCTAATGTCGGAGTGTGCTGATGTTACCCCCCACCCACCGCAACCACAGCACCTTAGCCCTCCAGACACCTAAAGAAAACCCTGCTTGAGGTGAAAGGTTTGTTTTTGGTCAGCTGCTATTTCCATCAACCTTGATGAGAAGTATTACAGGTGCTCAGAATTGTTAGAAATTTGAACATCTCCAGTTCCACAGCAAACGAGCAACCTCATGGTCCTCATGCTGATGAGGACCATGTGATAAAGTTGAAAGCTTCAGAACAGCTAACTAATTTGAGGTCAGATCGTTCTGGCAACTGCTGTTTCAAGAATGACCTTTGAACCTCATTATTGGATGTATAAATATCGACGTTGACCTCAGAAATTCAGTGTCAGTTGGGCTCTAACAACTTATTATAATTTGGACAAAAGTGCAGATTTACTAAGTTACACAGGATGGGACTCTTGAATATCAGTGCAAAATATTGGCTTTCAGAAGCTTTGATCTTTAAAAGTATTTGCTTTCAAGTTTCTAACCTTGGACCCACTCACATTTTCCACCCTCCCTCACCTAGGGAGAAAACTTGACCAACAGGAAGGCTAATGACGCTTTCTTTCTGTCTCTGTCTGTTAGTCTGTCTCTTCTCTTTTAATTCAGCCTACTGGTGGTCTCACCCCCTGCCATGCTGTCAGTACATTAGCACTTACCTGCTGCATAGTGTTCAGTGTTGCTCTCTTTTCTCCCACTTATAGTCTAATAGTCTTTATCTGCGTGTGGATCTGTGGAGGAAGCCAGTTGGTCATTTGAGCTGAATTGTGTAATTACAGCTGGGACTATTTAATGGCTGTTTATCCAAATGGCAGTGGTTATTGCAGAGAAATTGAGGTCAATTACATGATCCTCCAAAAACATAAACGCCTCTATCTGCCATGTGCAGCTCCTAACTCCACCATACCTTCATTTACACTTAATCAGCACACACGGTATATTTTGACAGGTAGGTATGAGCAGTGAATTGAACTAATGCACACATCCATGTATGAATTCAAGCCCATGCACACGAACACAGTGAACTCCACACCAGTCTGCAGCAGTAGCTTATTATCGATGTGTGGTGCTTGTGTTAATTGCTCTTGTCTCGGCATTAACTTCTCATTTGTTTTGATGCTGCCGTGCAATCACGCATTAGAAAATGGCCCTGTAACTCTCTGAGTGTGTGTGTGTGTGTGTGTGTGTGTGTGTTTGAGTTGGGGTCATTACAGTTTGTCTGAGATTCAGAAATCACTTTTGGTTAAAATCTGACCTTTTTAAAAAAACATTTTACTATAACAATGGCCAAAATTGCATTGCTGAAATGAATATTGATTGAAAAGTTTCATTAAGAAGTGCTTTGTTTACCTTGCCAGCGTAACTATTCAATTAAGCTAACATCTCCCTATTATAGTAGCGGATGTGCACATCTTCCTCTCTTTGTTCGAGTGTGTCTTGCTTGTCTGTGAGTCCGTTTGTACGGGTGACATCAGCTGACATATACTGTTAATTAGTATTCAACTTACAGCGGTTGTATAGGACAGTGGTACAGCAAGGCCAGATAGCTGCTGCCTGAACCGCTGGTGCATCAGCCACAAACTCTATAAAATGATATAGTGTCGGGCAAGAGGGAAAGAAATAACAGTAATGATGTCACAAGCCAAGCAAGTAGTCACGAGTAGAATGTCAGCAACACTGAACAGAATAACCCCAGGAAAATGAGCCTGGAGCTGGATTAAAGTTGAGTTGAGGTAACAGCTCTGACAGTCTCAACAAAAATCTTACATTGTGAGCTATATTAAATAATGATTTACTTCAGGGATATGATGTCATGAGGTCTTTATTCATTATCATAGCTGATATGTCTTTGAATATGACCACCTTTTGTCTCTGAATATCCAAACAAAAGGCATTTATTAAGTGTATTAAACATTTCCTAGAGAGTTACATCCTTGTCAGGATGGAAATGACTCACGCATGAACACCATCATGTGACATTAAAACTGTCCAGTGAAACCTCCCAAAAAAAATATTCAAAGTGGTGTAAGAGTCATTTATAAGAATAATAATGATGATGATCTTTATTTATATAGAACTTTACAAAATCTATGTTAAAAAGTTCTTCACAAAGGCTGCAAAATAAAACAGACAAGTCATAAAATCATTAGGTTTTATAAACAGATAGAAAGCAATTTAGTGTAACAAGAGAAAATTTAAAAGAAATAAAAACAGACATAAAAGACAGTTCAAAGAAAATACAAACTCAAGTCAAATCAGGAAAGGCTCTCAGATGAAAGTATGTTTAAGAAGAGACTTAAAAGAAATCACTGACTAAGCCAACCTGATCGTTCCAGAGCCTCGCGGTCCTGACTGTAAACGTTCTGTCCCCTCTAGTTTTCAGCCAGGCTTCTGGTACAGATAAAAGAGCTCTGCCCGAGGATCTCAAACTTCATACCGGCGCGTATAGCACTAAGAGATCAGAGATATAGCAGGGAGAAGAGCCTTAAAAGTAATCAGTAAGATCTCAACAGGAGTGATGTGATCAGGTGTCTTGGTTCTGGTTAAAAGTCTGGCAGCTGAGCTCTGGACAGTCTGGAGTCGATTGATAGATTTTTGGTTCAGGCAAGTAAAAAGGGTGTTTCAATAATCCAGGCGTAAGAGATTAAAAGATTCTCTCTGTGTTGGTGAAAATGTATTTTCCTGATGTCTCTCTCACATGTCACTATGAAATGATGTTTAGACATTTTACTAAAAACCAAAAACAGACATTACAACATCACACGGAGTGAGAATTCATCATTAAGACACTGAAAGATTCAGAAATCAACAAAAAAGTTGACCTTTTCATGACATGAAATCAAACCCAGCAAACAAAATAAGGTCCCCTAATGGTGACTGTGAACATCATAATTGTCCCCTGAATGTCCAGATGATGTCCACTGTTTGCTGGGAAGTGTTAAATTCCATCCCTGTTTACAGACTAAAAGAAGGATCTCATAGAATGTAAAAGATCCAATCTGCTGTTGCTTTCTAAAAATTGATTCAACAGCGTGGGAATAAGGTCAGTAAGTAGTATTACTCTGACTGAAAATGTATTTCTTTACTCGTGCCAGACTTAAATTATTCACTGTGAGATTCCTGTTTCATTGGTATTTTCAACCCAGGTGCATGGATAAGCATGTTAGAAGAATGTAAATTTGCTTTTTCACTGAAATCTTCTGTGGTTTGTCAAATCCTGCTCAGTCTAAAGAACATTTGACATTTGGGAAGTCCCTCTTCAGAGGTGTGGGATGGCAGCTAGTAACTAACAAAAGGGTTTTTCTTACCATATCCTCTAAAGAATCTCTTTAAAGAAGTTTAATGAAGGAACCATCTCTTTTATGACTCACATGGACTGAAATGGACCATCTCTTACTGTATTGCATGGAAAATGCCAGATTACAATCAGTGAAGAGTTATATCAGAGAATCATTCAAGTTCATTTACATTGATCTCAGAGAATCTGATCATGTTTGTTTGAAGTTTTCATAGTAAGCTGCACATATCACCTGGCGACATAATTCACTCCCAAAATTCTACCTTGTATATTACCAGACATCCTGACAAGTCAATAATTAACTGTGTTGTTTGCAGTACAAATTAAGAGCAGGATCAAATCAAAAGTTCCTTGAAAAGTTGTAATTGAATGTGAGGAGTAGAACTTCAGGTTGGTTTTGTTTCTATAATATTCTATTCAGTTTCGGTCTATCTGGAGTGGATGAGGCATTAATCTGTCTGCAGCATTTGAAGAAGTTTGGTTCTAGACCAAACACATTAGGTGGCTATTAGCATTAAAATGGCAACTCTCAGAAAAAGTAAAAAGCAGTGGGGATAGTGGGAAGTTCAGGAAGCAGCGAGACCAATTTGGAAAATTAAAAAAAAAGATAACTTTCACCAATGTTGGACCCTTCAGGAGGAACTATTTATTGCAGTGTCAGACATTATAGTTTTAACAAAGAAGTTCTCAAACTTTTCCCACCACGCCCCAATTTTGGAGCCAAAAAAGAAATCAAATCATGCCCATTAATCAGAAAATAAATTCATTTTTGCTAACCAGTAACAAATGACTGTGCAAATGAACAACGCCAAATGACACAAATCTCTCCGCTATACTGGTAGTGAACTCGACGACGCATCACTTTGTGTTTCTTCAAAATATACCCATCCTGTACATGTTGTTCTGTGTGAATAAATACTGCAAACATCCCAGTACGCTGCTGTGGACTTTGTTCTTTCATGAGTTAGATTCTTGCAACTTTACATCCTCTTCACATTATTCTCTCTGGTCATGTACGCTCGCCTTGCAGTGGTTGAAATTACGGCTCGGGCAGTAAAATTTACTTCTCCACTTCTTCTCTCTTCTTCCCAGGCCCACCTTTCGGTACTTCACCTGGCATACGTGTGTGTTAGGCATCGTGGGCTGCGCTGTCATGATGTTCCTCATCAACGCTATCTACGCCTCAGCCAGCATCGCCTTCATGCTGCTGCTGCTTCTGCTGATTCACTACCTCAGTCCCACCTCCAGCTGGGGCTACATCAGCCAGGCTCTCATTTTCCACCAGGTCTGACACACACACACACACACACACACTCTCTCAATACTGCCTTGTCATTACTAGAGCAACTAAAATCTCATCCCTTCAGCTTTACAAGAGCCTGTACCTCTGCCAAGCAATCGTTCTATCAAGTTTATAGAGACACGCAGACACAAACACAGACTGATCTCTGCTGTCTCTCCCTCAGCCAAGCGCTTTGCATTTAGCAGACAAACACACACATTTTCCCTCTCTCTTGTCTCACACATACACACAAAACACTGCCTTGTCATTCCTACAGCGGCCATCTATCACATTTATATCAGGCTTAGCAGACACACGCACACACACACACATCTGCATGTTTATCCTCTGCAAAGCTCTCTACATTTATTACACACAAACATACAGACACCTCTTTACATCATCCGGCTCTCCATGTCCTCTATCTGGAGAGCCTGTTGCTCTCAAGGAGAGGGGGGCACTGTTGCCAGAAGGGCCTGTTGCCGAGGGGAACCGTTGCCAAGGCTGCGGGCAGGGGTTATGGACAGGAAGGGTGAGGGTAGCTGGGTTTGCCAGCAGCTTGTCAGGGGGAAGAACATTATTACAACCACTTAACTTATTGCGCTTTTCCTCCTTCTCCTCCTCCATCATCCTCTTTCTTCCTCTTCCTCTGCCGTTTTTCCTCTCACCCCCAGACAGCAGGAAGCAGCTCAGTCCGATTTATACGATTACACTTATAGGTTCAGACCTAGGAGAGGCCACGTGTGTGCGTGTACATATCTCGTACACGCACTCGTCGTGCGCTCCTGCACCCAGCAGCGACTGTGCGCCAACTGGGTGACATTGAAGCAGGGACGGGAGAGACACAACAGCTCGCAACAAAAAACACACCGGGAGATAACAGGCGGCTGACAACAGTGTTTAGGAGAAAAAGCGCAGAGGAAAAGACAAACTGAGGCAAGAAATACTGATGGTATCATGGGAGGAGAGAAAGATAGAGACAGAATATAAGCAGGGAGAGAAACTAAGTGATGGATGAGACTGAAGCGACAGAGAAATGATGATACCCTGATGGATGAGAAGACAGGGAGAAATGGAGAGATAAAGAGAGACAGATGATTAGATGAGTGGAGGCAGTCGGACTTAACCCCTGGACCTTGTTTTTCGTTTTTTACAGCAATTACTGGACAGCAGCATGCAAACCGTGGCAGTAATTACAATAGTAATAATGTTGGAAATGTTTGCATCTTCATTTTTGATTGATGACTGTACAGACACACATGTACATTACACTCAGCAACTTCAGGACCTTGAGCTTAACTTGTATTGATAAGACAATCATTATCAGCATGATTCTTTTGGGTCTTTTCAGTTAAAATCCCAAAGTGGAGCTGCAACACAAAAGAGTGTCGTTCTTTCATTTTTCCTATAATTTCCTATCATTACTTCAAGTCGGTTGAACACAATGTAAAAACGTTTTCGAGTGAAAGTCATTTTGAAGTACTTTTAGTCATCCTCAAGTGACTCTCTCGCATTTAAGGGGTGTTGCTCACAGCCAAAAAGTGCCACCGCTTTAATTAGCAGAAGTACTTAAGACTCCGCTTCCTCCCCCCCTCCCCTTCTGCCCTAACTGTGAGGTGATTGGACGACTTCAATAAAGTTCACTTTCTTCTCATCACATCCCCATTGTGCTCACATCAGAGATGACTCTCTCTGTAACACTAAGATAGTGGTTTTCACCTGCACTCTCACACTTTTTATAAGGAGCACTCAAGAGTGTAAAAGCCAAGAAAAACACTGAATTATCCTTTAAAGCTAACCTTCAAAGAGTTGAATCCAACAGTGAAAGCTGCAGATTTAACATGGTGGACATGTCGTCACTGAGTTAATCGTCATTAATTCCAATGAGGGAATAAATTGAGTGTTAATCATTCCTAGTAGACTGTAGGTTTAGGTCTAATGTTTGGTTCCACATGGTTACATCTACTTAATGGTACCTTGATGCCACCTCATCAGCACATTGAATTCTAATGCTGGCTGTGTTACGGCGTGCATTGTAATACAAACACTAGCGTTTAAGTGTACACTCATAAGAAATCATAGACCGGTACATTTTTGCAGTTTGAACAACATGTATGTACGCATGCGTATACACATGCATGCATACACATTTCATTTGCAAGAGGAAGATTCTGCCATTACTTCTTGCAAAAAGTTACATGGTCTTACAACTTAAAGTTCCCCTCCAGTCAGAAATGTGTCAGTTTTCACATTCATCTGCTGAAGGGGGAAAGTTTCTCTGTGCTCCCCCTAAAGGATGTGTTGAACAGCAACTACGTTTACATGCACAAAATATTCCGGTTTATGCCTTTATTCTGAAAAAGACAATATTCCTACTAAGGTGTGTCCAAGGGTAAATGAAAATGAATATTCCACTAATATTCCTGTTTCCATGCAGAGGGTTTACAGGGTTTCCTTCTGCTCCAGTGTGCCTGATATTTATAAGTGATACTGATATGACTGATATTATACATTTATAATTACGTCCAGCTTGTTCCATGATGTTTACTACACTGCTGAGTGTTTTTGGTGCATCACACTGAGTCGTCAGCGTCATCCATGACTGCATGTCAGGATAATAACCAATCCCCTCCGCCCCCATCGTGGAGAAGGCGCGTTCTGTTTTTCCAGCCCTCCCTGAACAGCTCTCCTCTCATTCCTCTCCTCTGTCTGCCTTCCTGCTCCAGCATATGTCATCTTGCCTGTGCAAGGGTAAACAGGCGAGAAGCCGTGTGCTGCAAACTGTGGTTAAAAACCCCAGTTGAAACACATTTTCTGAATATGCAAACACAGCAAGCCTCCTGTGAAAAAAATGTATTTAAAAGTTTATTTGAAGCTTATATGAGGCTTCAGCCGTCCAAATTAGTCAAATAGATACGATATCCTTTCAAGTTCTGCTTTTTGTTACAATCATTCCTCTGCAGCTGAACAGGGAAACACAGAGAGGGGAATTTTATACTAAAAAATACCAACTTTTAACTTAAAGAAGGTATCCAGTTTATTTGATCTTCTAATGGTCAGTATGAACAGGAGAAATAATTGCAGCGAGCACAACCTGCTTCAATGATCATTTTGGCACTTGAATATAGTTTTAAGAAAGACTTGAAAAATAGTGAACCTGTCCTTTAAAGCTGAGTCTAAGACGTGTACCTACAAGCATAATTTGTGACATCACAACTAGTTTGAGCCAATTATTGTCCAGTATGAACAGTATGAAGCGTGAGCACATACGCTGGGAATGGACTTTTCATTAAAGTCTATCTACTGGTTAAACTTTTGGAATGAAAAATTATGACATATTCATAGATTCTGGATTTTTCAATGAGGTAGAAGGACATGTAATTTTAGGAAATTCAACCTGTAAACCATAATACTGTCAAAGTATTATTTAAAACATATTATTTATTTTTATATGTCTTAAAACATGTTTGGAGAGGATTTTTAGGTGTAAAGATAAACAGGAAAAGTCCATTCATACATGTTCCTACTGGTGTTGTTCAACTAAATTTGTGAGCTATTCATTCAGGTTATTGAAATCACTCTCATCTATCATCGTCTCTGATGCTGCCATGACTGTCTTGAGGATTTAATTTCTAAAGCCTTCAATCCCAAAGAAATGAAGGAATAGAAACATGAGCATGATGAAGCACATAGAAACTGTACCATGTACAGTGAAATAAATAAAGAAACGATGTATGAGGAAAAAATAATGCTAACAAACACGTAAAAGTAGCAATACTGTATTGAGAACAGTTTCTATTACTACACTTTTTGAATAATAATCATACTAATTTATGTATCTGCCGAGGTTCAGGGAAAACAAATTGTCATACATATGGGCTTAAAACTGAGGTGAAATTGATTTTGATGAATAATTATACTATAAGCTTTTTATAATCTTTAGCTTTCATCACAGCTACAATACATAAGAATTAGCACACAAATCCATTAACCTCAGTGTACTTGTTTAAGTAAATGCCTCCATCTCAATTAGAACTGTAAATCGTGTCATTAACAGTATTTGGTGTCTGAAGTGGTTTATCTAGAAAATTCAATTTCCTTGTGCATGAAAAATGATGTCAAATCTGAAAGCACTGATGTCCATTAAAAGTTACTTCCCCTCTCTGCACACGTCTCCCGTCAAGGAGGAAGAGCAAAACATGAAACAGACGTCTAACATATGAGCGAGCATGTTCTGTATACTGCCAATTTCTGCTTACTTAATTAAAATCCCGCAGTAATCTTTGAACTGGCCCACTGGTATGTCTCAAGTCTGAATACTGACAAACACAATTTCATATTATCTCATCTCTGAGTACAGCTCACAGAGATACATCTTTTAACAACCCCTTCTCCTCTTACAGGTGCGGAAGTACCTGCTGATGCTGGATGTGAGGAAGGATCACGTCAAGTTCTGGAGGCCTCAGGTCCTGCTGATGGTTTCCAACCCTCGCAGCAGCGTGGGCCTCATCACCTTCATCAACGATATCAAGAAGAGCGGCCTCTACGTGCTGGGACACGTCCAGCTAGGAGATCTCAGTAAGGACACACGATCTGACCTGCTGTTTATCTTCTGGTTGCTCTTCTTCTTCTCATAAAAACTTTTCCTTTAAGTCTGAATTGAATCATTTCTTTACCTCCGAACATAGCGATAAATCACTTTTCTCACCTGGTGATGAAATCAGATATTATTGTTCTCAGCATCTCCACGCAGGGAACATTTACTTCTGCACCATTTCCCATCTAAACCAGCTCAGTTTGAGCATGTGACGATTAATTATGAGCAAATCAGGGATGGTGGTGAGGTATTGTTTTTGGATAATTTAACTTGATTTTGATATTTAGATACGATGACAACATCACAAACATTATTGCTGTAATGTTAATAGCAATTTTTTATTCTACTCTTGACTGGTAAAAGTAGTAATATTGCCTCTTATTTGAGACTTGTCCAAATAAGTGAGCGAATATGAACAACTGTGGCACATTTGATTTCCTGTTTGCAATAGAAGTTTCACAGCGAGCGGCGCTTCATTTAGTGGGTCTTTTTAGCATGCTGCTCATCTGCTGCTGTTTTATTTCCAGGGAAGTAATCACACACACACGTACACACACACATACACACACAATGCTCTGGAGGCGTCTCCTTTCTTCTCTGCAGAGACACACACTAGCAGAGTTTTAAGGAGCAGGGTCATTGATTGTTTTCTTTGTCTTTTGGGGATTTTGTTGGAGGTTTTTTTTTTTTTTTTTTAATGTGTTGATGGGAGACTGGGACTGGCCCTGAATAGAGTCTTCAGAATCCAAATCCTCTTGTGTGTCTCATAGGAAAAGAATTATATGTTTATTAGCCGCTGAAGAGTCCTTCCCCTATTTGAGTACTGACGAAGCACATGGTCTTGAGAAATATGAAGGACTCACTCTTTCACACATAATGGCATTGAAGAAGAGTATGTTAAGAACTCCCAGCTACTTCCTGCTTTGTTTTAAATCCATCCATGTGTTTTCTCGCTTGTCTAGCCTAACGCGGCTCAAACTACCACAGGAATTAACTATGAACCGCCTGTAGATGTGGCCTCAGCTTTGCTCTCTACATACATATTGATGTTTTTGTTTTGGATGATTGATCACTTGCCTGCCTGTTTGTGCTTCCCTGTTTCTTTCTCTTTGTCTCACCTTCTGTCTACGCTGTCATTTGTGCTTGCATCTCTCTTTGTTGCCCTCATGCATCTCAGCACCTCTCACTCTTGTATCTCTCTCAAGCTCTGCCTCTAATTCCAGCTCTGTCATACCGACTTCTTCGCTATCTCCGTGTACTTCTACGTCTTTTGTTCTTGCATTTTTTCTTTCCTTCACTTGATCTGAATCTGAACACACTCCCGTTGAACTGTCAGCTGTATTTCTCACCTCACACTACTATGCTTCTCCTCCTCTCTCCCAGACACTTTACCGTCAGACCCTCTGCAATCCCAGTACGACTCCTGGCTGTCACTGGTGGACCATCTGAACATCAAAGCCTTTGTGAACCTGACTTTGGCTGATTCTGTGCGTCACGGTATCCAACATCTCCTGTTCATCTCCGGACTAGGTCAGTGTCATCACTACAATTCCCTGTTGGTCTGTAAGGACATTGAAAGGCCGGTTTCTGGGATTAAAGTTGCCAATATCTCATATTCTGTGCTGCGGTTTAAGATTTTTGTCTTCTCCAAGTACTAAAATTAAAAAATGAAACCACTAGGTGTAGTAATTTAGCATCTTTTAAATTCTTCTGATGGTGGAGTTTTGGTTTTACCACTTAAGGGCATCAACGTAGAGGTCTTCACGGGTCCACTTAGTTCTGAGGAACCGAGTCCCGACCCGGGACTGGGACCTCTTTTTTGAAAATTAATTTATGCACATCAGGTTCAGGTAGGTTTTCCATGGGTCCATTTTGGGTCCAACATTTTGGACCCGTGAAGACTTCTACATCAAAGTCAAAACTTTAGTTCAAACCAATTTCACACATACAGTAGTGGCTTTAGGGGGGTTGTATGTATTTCATCTAGTTTTCAGGTAGGAATTTTATCTTTTTAGGTTATTTTAAATGATTTAAATGATCTTTTTCAGTTCATTCATTCACTTCCATTTTTACTGCCATTTCAACTTCTCAGTAATTATGTTTCAACTGCCACTTTAATTTCTTTCACTGCCTTCTTAAACCGACACTTCAACTTTATTAAATACTTACACTTAGACCAAAATTTCAACTCTTTTCAGTACTGCTATTTCCCAATTCTCAACTGCCATAGACACTTTGATTTCATTCATTGCTTACTCATTGCTTCAATGCTTATTCATTTTACTGCCATTTCAGGAATTCTGTTCAAACTACCACCTCAATTTCTTCCAGTGCTTACTTAAAGTGACATTTCATTCAATACTTATACATAAACTGAAACTATAACTCCTCTCAGTACTTCCATTTCACTGCCATTCAACTTCTTTTAGTAATTTTGTTTCAACTGCCACTTCGGTTTCCTTCAGTGCTTAAACTTAAACCGACACTTCAGTTTCATTCATTGCCGACAGTTAAATTCTAACTCCTTAAACTACTTCCATTTTAATTTTTTTCCATAATTGAATTCCATAATTCCATCAACTACTACTCCAATTTCTTACAATGTCTTATTAAATTGACACTTCACCTTCTTTCAGTGCTTACACTTAAAGTGACAACTAAACTTCTTTCAGTAATTCTGTTTCAACTGCCACTTTAATCCCTTTTACTGCTACATTTTTATAGGCTTTTTTATGTTTCAGCTTGTTTTCAGACAGGCATAGTGCTTTTGGACATTTTTAAAGGATTTTCTCATTTTTAGCTTTAACAGTAAACTAATGCTTGTGCATGTTCTCCTCTCAGCCAATACTCCCTAAAAACTTAAATGAGATGCTAACTCTCAGTGGTTTTCTTGTTCTTCTTTGTTGTTTGCTGTCTTACTGCTTTCCTAAAAACTGTCACTCGTGTCTATCCTAGACCACTCTTCTTTTCTTAAGTCCTCTCCCTTATCTCTCTTTGACTTCCCTCCCAGCTCCCATTCCAGCACTCATCCACTTCAAATCTGTCTCTCTTTCACTTCATCAGATGAAATGACTGAACCTCTGCAACCCTCCAAGTAACTACTCTAGAAATCAATGATAATGAAAAAGAAATAATGTGCATTAGATTATAACTAATGGTCTTGTCTCTGTCTGTATCTTTCTTCTTTCTTTTCACACTTTCCAGGTGGGATGCGCCCCAACACCCTTGTCCTAGGTTTCTATGATGACTATCTTCCGAAGGACAAGCTGATCGATCCGTCACTCTGTACCAGTCAGTCCACAGATCCCTCATGTCCCTCTGAGGAGCTCGAGCAACAACCCCCCCTCTTCCACTTTGCCTCCCTGCGTGGTTCCAGCGACAGGAAGGATTATGGGGAATTCGGGGACGGGAAGGTTCTGGGCCCTCAGGAATATGTAGCGATCATTGCTGACGCCATGAAGATGCTTAAAAATGTGGTACTGGCCCGTTACTTCAACAACTTTGACCGAGCCCAGGTCCTCTCACCGCCCTCCTCCTTTCCAGGAAAGGGAACTGTGTACGTTGACGTCTGGCCAGTCAACCTCCTGCGTCCGGACAGTTGTAGCTACGTCGATACCTGCTCTCTGTTCCTGCTACAGCTAGCATGTATCCTCAACATGGTCCGAGCATGGCGCAAAGCTACGCTACGTCTCTTCCTTTGCGTGGAGGAAGGACGAAGCGTGAGAGGCTCGGAGGAGAAGCTGGGCCAGCTGTTGAAAGAATTGAGAATTAAAGCTCAGATCTACCCCGTGCCCTGGGACCAGCAGGCGGCACTACACTGGCAGCGCCAAGGCGAGTGGAGCAAGAAACTGCCGTCACAGTCCCCTGATACCGCCAAAGAAGAGAAGACGCCGAGAACAGAGGAGGAGGATAACGAAGACGATTATGTCAACAGCTTCCCAAGCAACACCACACGCCTGTCGGATGACTACCTGTCAGCTGTCAATAAGCTGATCCTGGACCAGGCCCGGCCACCGCCTGCTGTGCGTTTCCTATATTTGCCCCGCCCCCCAGCTGACACCCGTCGCTATACTGCCTACTTACGCCAGCTGGAGTTGCTGACTCAGGACCTGGGACCCACGCTGCTCATCCACGGTGTCACACCTGTCATCACCACTGACCTTTGAAAACATTTAATGAAGTGTGCCTTACATGCTGAGGGCTGCTGAGTTTTGCAGTGTCCCCACCAGCTGCTGATCTTCCTCTCAACAGGTGTGTGGAGCACTTTTAGTGCAGCATCACCACAGACCTCAGCAGTTCTGACCCGGTGCTCACCCCTTGAAATTTGACCCAGACTGAGAGATCACAGCTGACTCACAGATCCCATCTGCACTGCCTTGCACAATATGGACCAATGTAGAACAATGTCTCCCTAGAAACACAGTCTATTTTAAGAATATTTCAAATGAAGACCAGATATCACATTGTATATCTTGGTTACTTAGAGATCAAAGAAAATCCTGACTGGTATTTCCAACAAGCACCTGAAGGCACCGTAATGTAATTTGTTAGGTCAGCTTTAAGCATGACACAATGAGACTGATGGAAAGTACCAAAGTAAAGTCAGTATGGGGGGGGAGGGCATATCAGATGAACATACAAACTGTGGCCAATCTGAGCCAACAGGTCCACAGGCGAAAATCTCTACTCATTTAAATCACCAATCCACCGCTGTCACTCCATCAACTAGTTAATCACCTCTACAGTAGAGACAGCAGTCTAATTGTCTTCTGACTCCCCTTGTTCCTTTTCTAATGTTATTTAATTTTTTTCGGTGTGCTGCTGCTGCTGCTCACATTTCCTAAAATGATCATTCCATATGCCTTCAGATCAAAAAGTGCCTTGCTAGTTAGGGAGCTTAAGTTTGGAATCAGTCCACCACAGACAGGAAGTTGGACTGCATTACACCTCAGAGCAGTAACTTTCAGGAAATCTGCTTTTCCATTTTAGAGGTTAAAACAAAGGACACAATTGAACAGTAATGGCAACGGTGCTTCTATAGAAGTCTTAAAGATTTGTTCCAAAAATCCTTGTATGTTGCATCTCAGGAAGACATTCCTCTTTTTTTCCCAAATGCACTTTTGTCCTTCCTCTGCCAAACTGCATGTTGTGCAGATCTCCAAAATTACCTTAAAATGTTTACAGCACCAATAACTACTGTGATTAGCCACAATATTTTATTGATTGTTTTTATGTATTTTAGGTACTTTCTAACTTTTAGAATTGTTTTTACTCACTAGTGACTGTGTTGTTTGAGCAGCCTGGATACTGACATGCCTAAATGAGTTTTAATATCCGCTACAGCCTTTACCACAGAGTTTCTTGCATTTAAGCAGTATCATCACAGTGTTACCTGAAGCATGGTGTGACGTAGTATTTCCAGTCGCTGACACATTGATAGTACGATCTCTACATCAGTTACAGCTTTATTTTATTGTCTGAAGGCTTGAGATCCTTGAATTTTGAGTCTTGGAAGCCACTACAGATAAAACATGTTTATTTAGTTCATCCTGACAATCTTCACCACACTGACTGACACATCTGTAGGGTCCAAGTTCATATTTGACAAAAGGCCGGTTTATTTGGATTTGGACTTATCTGGACATCCTTGTGTTTGAAATGAGATCTATGTTTACTTGTGGGCCAATCGGATCCATCCTATTTCAATGGACAGGTCCTTGTTTGGACACTACACTCCTCAACAAACTATTGACACTACATTTCTTCAAATCTTTGTCCTGGATTTCTGTTCAAGGAGTGCAAAAAATACTGCAGGACACACTCATTTATTGAAGAAATGAAATGTTCAGTGTTTGAATTAATGTTGAAATCTGAAAAATATATATATACTTTACAAGATGTAAACTGAAGCGAAAGGAAAAAAATAAAAGGTTTGTATTATGTGTCTTTTTTTTTTACTTCCTCAGGAGATTGTTTGCCAAAGCCAGATCAAACTTAACAACCGCTCAGAGCGTTGAACTTTGTTCCATTTCAGCTGAAGACCAGTTTGTGTGTCCCAGAGCAGAGAGCCGAGGGTTTTTGTGTCTGCCGCACTTGTTTATTCGAGGTCAACTTTGGAAATAGGGGCTGAGATAGCTCAGCAGCTCAGACAGAGAGATACTACAGGGTGCCAGCCAGCCAAATTACCTTGTCCTACAGTCACCCTCGCTGCCAACCAGGCAGAAATGGATTCCATCTCCGCTCTGAGGTGAACAACAGATTGGAGAAATAAGCCCAAATAACCATCGATATCTGTTCAGGAGGAGGAAGGCTGACATTTATCACTGAGGGAAAGACCCCAGCTCCGAGAGGATTTGATGTGTGTAAAGAATTGGTTTTCTGATGTGTGTTCCTGTGTGTGTGTGGGAGTGTGTGTTTATAGAATACCACAGGCTTCAGACTTTAATTTTGCATTCAAAGTGTTTGCTTGTTAAAACACAAAAAACTGTAGGCTACAAAAACCCAAGAGATGGTAACAGGGAGGAGGGAGGGAGGACACAGCAGTGTTGAAGAACCGCTCAACCAAAGGGGTTTTCCTAAATATATATGTGTGTGTGTGTGTGTGTGTGTGTGTGTGTGTGTGCGTGCGTGCGCGTGTGTGTGTGTGTGACAAAATCAAAGATGGAGACCATCAGGCTGATTTTGCCTCCCAGCCTAAAACTGTTGCTCTGTCATGTCTGCGGCCCTGATCAGAGGAAACTTGTCACTACCTTGTCACTTCCACCGTGTGTCATAGCCCTAACTGCCGGGCACGCCACCGGGATACACACACACACACACACACACACACACACTAATCACATCACTTATAATTTCTACCACACTTTCCATTTCTTCTCCCCCTCTCCCCTTCATCTTCACATCCACTTAATTTTACATGACACACAGATTGCCAGAGTCATCTGATGTATCAGGGAAAGAGATGAAGGGAGGAAGAGAATTAAAAGATTGAAGAGGAGGGTGGGGTGTCAGTTGGAATTTGGTCACACCGACACCCAGATTCGATTACTATTTAAGGGTTTTCGGAAGCCAAACAGACCCCTGGCTTTTACTTTGAATCATGTTTGCATTCAAATATGCAGAACACGTCACACAGATTCAACATAGCAGTCGTAGTCTGTGATTGCTAAAGCGACGAGGGCACTTCCCCTGCGCCGTGATTGCACGTCTATTGTATGTGTTCAGCAGCGTCGTGCCGAGATTACACTACTTCACAGTCAGTAAATGCTCTGAACAAAGTGCGTGAGAGTATATGTATTCTTGCCCTTTGATAACAACAATCCCTCAGGAAAGTGCACTAAGTGGTGTCATGTGAGTCTGAAGTAAAGGTTTGCTCAAATCGTTTTTCATGTCAGTCAAACAGCAGCTCCATTCTCCTCATGAAAATGAACTGTGTCACTCCGCCAGTGTGCACTCATGATGTACAGCTCCACCATAAATCATAAATAGGGTCCAACCAGTGTGGCCTTTGTCAGGCAATTTTTTTTTAAAATTTATTTATTTATATTGGACCTACTGACGTTTTGCTGTAGGTAGAAATAACGCCTACAAGGGAACATTGCAGACTGGACAAACATGCGTGGCAGCACGTGGTGTAAGTTTGACATGAGGATGTTCCTGGTTGGCCCTTGTGAGTATGTTCTGTTTCCTTGGACTGATTTGACCTGTAACTGCAGTACAGGACTATCATCCATGTGATGTGTGTGTCCTCTTGCGGGGCTGGCTTAGATGGTTTAAAGAGGTCAAATATTCTGAATTCTGAGCTTGAAGCATTCTGCAACTCACAATGCAAACAATCAACATGGCTCACCACGAGAAACTCGTCATCTTATGGCAGGCAGCATATTAATTTTTGCCATGTCACATCAATGAAAGGGAGGAGGATAAAGTAAGAGGCTGTCAAAACATTTTACATCGATTTAGTCAGAATATTACACACAATAGCCTATTAAGTAGCAGTAACATTAGATGTTTGTGATAGCCTATGTCATTTACTAATATAGCCAAAGTAAAGTCTTTATTTTTAGAGTTTTACTCATTCAACACCATTCAAAACCTGAAGATCAAAAGTAACCACCAACTTTACTGTGACTTTATTAGGAGCGAACAACACATTTCACCCGTAGCTTCTTCAGGTTCGCTCAGCAAATTTACATGAGCACTCACAGATGTGATAGGTGCACATCAGTGGCGGCTGGTGACTCAAAAAATTGGGGAGGACAGGAGGAAACCAACCACCAACAATTACAACAAACCGCATCAAACTATATCATTGTCCCATCTGATGAAATCAGAGGGGTGGGGGGCAATTTTATATGCCAATAAAACAATTTGCTTGAGTGGTGAAAAGGCTGCTTCTTTAAAGACATTTAGCATATACATATTTTCTCTAAACAAAGAAGTGCTCATTTTAGCCATGGAGTGGATCAAATGTGTCATTTTACCATTTTACCAACAAACATATCACATGATTTACACATGTTTCCTATATATTTTCTTAGTATACAGAAATATATAAAGTAGCACAAAGCTTATAATGTGATACAGGTTCAGATCAGTGCTGAATACTAGAAAGACTGAACACTAAAAACATTCACAGATCTTAAAGTGTAGGTTCACACCAGAAAGTATTAATGCATGTATCAAATACATGACTTACACACTCTTATCTAAATGTACGATATACAAAATATAGTCTATAAAGCTGACATGTTAACACTAGGGGTGTTAACATGAACACGAAACTCATGGTTCGGTTTCATATCACGGATTTGAGTCACGGATCAGATCATTATTAGGATCAGTGAAAAAAAGGGGGAATGTTTAAATAAAATACAATATAATAAAATATATAAAATATTCAATGCTTAGTTATTGAAATATGAGGCACGAAACCTTCCTCTTTTAAACAGTGAATGAAACAGCCTCTGTCCACATCATCAAAACTTGATAACAAACATTCACCGCTAACGTCAGTTAGCAGCTAGATGCTAATTAGCTGCTCAGCTGCAGCACGTTAAACAGCAGGTAAACATAATTCAAATGTCACATCGGACCCGTTAGATGCTGGTTTGATCGTTGCTCTTCAAAATCCCTGTTAGCGACACGCTGTCTGTCCATGACTTGTACTTACAGCAGTTTATTTACTTTGTCTTAAATGAGACATTAAATTTTGCAATTAATCCGCAGTTCATATGCCTGCCGAACCGTGGGGGGCGATCCGTACGGAATATGGATCAACTACAATTTGTCACACCACTAGTTAACACTTGTTATTCTAATTACTTTAAGCTTATTACTCAATATACAGCTCAGCTTAAAAACAAACTAAAGAAACTGTCAGAAGCAAGCAGCCAGACCTCCTGCACTCATTCACTAATCACACATCAACAGGTGACTGAACGACCACTCAATTAAAAACAAATGAATGAGTGAGTCCAGACAGCTCACTGTAACTTTAACAAGCAAACTAACGTTACCCACAACACATTATATGATCTCTGCTGCATTCTTGTTAAGGAGATGAAAAACACAAAAAAGCCATACAGAGAGACATTTAACCATCAGAGATGAAATTAGCGACCAAAGAGACAGAGAGAGAGAAGCTGTATCTGACTCACGTTATCTGACGTCTTCTTCTTTCTTTCATGGAGATGAAGTATTCATGTCATAATGTTCATTTGTGACTGTTAGTCATCTTGTATGTTAGTTAACAGAACTTTATGGCTGCTGCTTAACCAGTCTGATATCATTAGCAACAATGACGAACAAGCTAACTCTCCTGGTTGTTTCTTCAGTTGCTTCTCTTTCCAGCCGCCCCAGCAGCGTTCTGCTGCTGCTGTGCCGCACAGTCCAGATAATTTCTCCGATTAGCTTAACAACAGTCCTTAACAGTCCTTCAATGGATGTATAAAGAGTCCTTCAGGCTGCTACAACAAGCTAACTGTTTCATTGGCTAATGCATGGAGCTATCTACTGCTGCTACTCTGCCTTACAGTGGAGAGAACTGAAGATGAAATCTGGAAACTATCATTGGACCAACTCAATGTCAATATTGCATTCTGGTTGTTGAGCCTCCCTTGGAGTGTCATTTTATGTGTCATGGCCAATCATAGATTAGCATGAAAAAAAAAAAAGAAATGAAATTAAGTCCAATGTAAGAGATCCCGCCCTGCGGAGGACAGCATTTTAAACAGAATTTCAGTAATGGATTTTTTCCAAAGAAGAGATAAAAAATACTTTATAAATAATACTGAGATTTGTAATGGTTTATTTTAACCAAATATTCTTTTTTATATTTTGATCTCCCTTTTGCCTCTCAAAAAATAGAGGAGGATCAACTTCCTCTGCCTCTATGGACCAGCCTCCACTGGTACACATGGGTCACATGACTAATTATCACAGTGTTCATGTTTTGAAAGTGTTTCAATGTTTTTTCAAAAGGTGAACATTTCTCAAGAAACATGACAATAATATTACACAGAATTACATTTTTGAAAAAACATGGCATGGTTCTACATAATTTTAATTCTTATTTAGAAAACTGACTCCGGTATGCAATTGACTGAATAAGATGAGCTAAATTTCTTTAGAAAGAGAAACTATCAGTCCTACAGCGGTCCCTCTACACCACTAAATGGGAAGGGTGAGTGTCATCTAGTGGCTCATCTCTCTCTAAGGGGCCAAATAACCTGTGGAGAGAGATACAAGTTAATATTTTCATATCACAGAAAATAACTCAAATCCTGTGTTTCATTAAATCATTTCAGTGTTGGTGGTTAATTTTGATCTTCACCTAAGATGATCCTGCAACTGACCAGCATCTGCAAATACTGGCTGTGCATGTGGAGTTCTGTTCACCATTCAAAAACTGCTTCTGTTGGATGCTGCCATCAGAGCATCTGCTTCTCTGTTAAGTCAGGGTTCATGAAATTGGCCCAACTTTCCCAGTCGGAGCTCTGACTTCAAGAGCTTTTCCATCATACTTTTTCAAGTAGGAGGTTGAAAGTTCCAAGTTGCCTGGAATGCATGATAAACTTCTTACTGTTTTCTGTAACGTTTGCTGGTATAAATGTTCCAAGTCAGATTCACCAAACACTCTTAACTGCACAAATTAAATGCCTGTTTTAACATGATGAATGCCTCCTATATCAATATAAATGATCCATAACCGATGCCTCCAAGTTCTGCTTCATTTATGGGCAAGTTTCACTCACAAAAATGTCACTCAAGCATAAAAAGAAGACTGACACCACAAAGCTTCAAGTGCTGTTCAGAATTCAACAGATTTTATACATTTGGCAGTGTTATTAGCCGTATGAGGGAGCACAAAAAAAACAGCTGTCAACACAGCCTCGTCACAGAGTTACAGTAAAGCGAGGCTGACCATGACTGAAATGTGAGGTGGTCAAATCAACATGATGGTCATGGAAATGGGTGACGGAATTCCTTTACACTGTATGCAATGTTACACTGTCAGGTGTTATAATAGAGGATCATCACCTGGACAGCAACGTGCATAAAGACCCCGAAGCAGCGGCTGAAGTGAGTGAATTATCATAATTGTAGAAGCTGTCAGCAAAATCTAAAACTTAACATAAAATTTAAATTGCCAGGCCATGATGCTCATCACACTGATATGTTCAGAATATTTATTTTGCAATGTGGTTTATTAAATTGGTACAGGTTTTGCTGGAGAAAGTATCTGTTGTTACGTTTAGGGGTATTAATAATCACTTAGCACATGACTGTACCAGCTACTAACAGGCCAAAACACTTCATGTCTTTGGTTGCAATTGAACAAGAAAGAACTTGATGCAGGTCTTACGTGAATCCAGTAAGCTTGACTTTCTTACACAGTCGCTTCACTTCTCTCAACTCTGTTGATCTCAGGTCATTAAGGTTGACAAATAGCTCAACTCAAAATAAAAGAAAATTGGTGAATGTGACACATTGTCTCAGGTCCCTTGTACAGTATGTGCCACTTTAGAACTAATCTGTTTGTATGAATGCACAGTTACACAGTTACGGTTATTATTAGTCCCTATAATATCAGCCTTTCTGCACCTTTGCACATCGTACTTTAGCCTTTCACAAACAAATTGTAGATTTTATTTAGAGCACATACAGCTATTATTATTGCTCCCTCACATCTGTTCTGGTCTGTCAGTAATAAGCCCATCCAATTACCTATTGGTGTTGTTAGAAGCAGTCACATCCTGTGATGGCCTGACACCGCAGTAGATCTACTGTATAATTGGTATGATAGGAGCAGCAGTCATCAGGCATCAGGTGTTTCTGTTTAAATTGTTAGTTTGGGCACCCTAGTGGCCTAGGGATAAGACGCCAACCATGAACTACAAGGCCCCCGTTTCATGTCCGGCTGGGGACATCATTACCTGTAATCTCTCTACTGTCAGCTGTCAAATAAAGCCATAAAATCCACCAAAAGGAACTAAAATCATTATTTCTACACATCATGGGACATTTGCTGCAGTGGGTGAGGATGTCCCGTGTGGTAAAAACAGTTCCTCCATCCTCACATCTCCTTATCACATCCCTGCCGGGAGGAGCTAAGTCCTGCTGTGTTGTGTTTAAGGAGGAAACTTGATAAGCTGTTTAAACTCAAATAGCCGACAGCTCGCCAGGTTGTGCATGCACTTGTTTGAATAAGGGAATTGAATTAGGGTGGAGGTGAAAAAAGCAAATCTGCACTGTTTATCTGCTCTTTGGAAAGTAAAAAAAAATACAGAATGAAAAAATACAGAATAGTAGATGTAGAGAACATCATTTTTGAGTACTTAAAAAGGGGGATGGACGGTTTCTATTATTTTGTCCAAGTCTGAACTTATATGCAGTGTGTACATGGTTGTGAACCTCCTTATCACAATATCAGATCATACCATGTTCATCTTTGCTTGACTTTCAGGCACTTCCATGTTATGAAACATCAAGTTGGATATATCAGAGTTTTCCAGTTGTTATTACAACTTGGATGTTGACGTGAATTCTGTTTACAAGTCGGAATCTTGTAATTATGATAATGCTAATATGGCATGAAAGCAGCATTAGTTCAGGCAGAGCACTGAAGTCACGCTTGTATTGGCTGATTGGCATCAGTTGTTCCTAATATGCTTCACAATCATTGGCTCATTCACAATTGGTTGGCCAGTAACAACCAATTATAATTTTGCATGTGTACAGTGTGGACATATAACCTGAAACTATCACTGTTTATTCTGATGATCACACTCCTGCAGTGTGCTGTAGCTCTAGTGTTTATACACGACTTTATAAAGGGGTAAATAATAATCGTGCGCTGCACATCTGCTCAGACATTCAGTGGTCAGTTCAGATGCCAGCACAGAACACAAGTCTTCCTGTGTTTTTGCTGTCGGACCACAACCACTCTGTCAGGAGCCTATTTTCCGGATTTTGACTCACCATTCTGGGTTTTAAGCTAAATATCCACTGTTGTGCTGCTTGTGCTTTCATTGCTAGTGCAATGCACGTTGTGGCTCAGTGCAGGCAATGCTAGAAAGCTAGTTATGAGGATACATTGTTGGTGGCAGTTTAGCGTCACTGCTGTGCTGTTGCTCTTCAGATTCAATTTGTGATGGGCATGAATTGTTGGTATTTACAGCTTCTACATGCTTACAGTTTGCTGTGCTAAATCTCTGTGTATTCATTTGCATTGATATTAATAAAAAAAATATAGGTGAATGTAGCAGTTGAGCTTATTTCTTGTGGTGTTGTCTACGTATTAGCCTTGTAGCTAATGTTCAATGATACATTTGAGTGTTGCAGTCTGGGCTGAGCTAGTTATGGGCATATTTTCCTCAGGCCATTTGGAGATGTTCTATGGGATTGTTATTAGCACACATACTGTATGCTGTCTAGCTGATCACTACAGAATACTTTATTCAACTGTGGTACGTGGTTGTTCATATAATGGAATCTATAGCCAAATTCCTGTTCATAAGGTCTAATGAAACCACTCCACACATCAAATGACAAACTCCATGAAATACATCTACAAAGCTTGCATGTTCCCCACACACACACACTCAAAGTAGCATAGCTTTACAGTATCACCAGTGTGTGTGCTGTATCACGCTGTGCTCCGTGTTGAATTTCCCACCATGGCTTTGAATATGTATTCTGTTATTCTGTTTCATGTTTGACCTACGCTGCAGTAGGAAATTTATTCATTTCCACACACAGGTCAGACAGGATAATGTGCATAAAGATGGCGGCCTACTGGGTGAATGTCATTACATTTTCGATTCGTGGGCGCACCACGCCGTGTTTGCTTTGTTTGTATTTGTGTGTGTGGGATGAGATGGGACATGATGAGCAAATCACATTAAATGGAACCAATACGGTGCTCCTTTGGAGGCCACCACAGTTTTGGGAAAGTGTTTGTATCTCCACTATTTTTGGTATAATGACACAATACGGCCTCACTCCTGTTTCTCCACAGCCTTGGTTCAAGTTTAGCAGGAACAGTTGGATTGCTCTATGAGGTTGACCTCAGGTGGCGCTTCTGAGATGTGTGTCAGTGAGTGTGTGTCTTTGTTGGTAGTGTTCAGGGCCACTCTGAAAGCCCTGTGTGTCCCTGAGTGGTGGAAATGAATAGGTGCTGTTGCCTTGGCAGATTCCATATTAATTCCATGTAATTGAAACAGGCTGAGTAAACATACTGCGTGTGGGAGTGTGTTGGCAACCTACGGCTCCTCTCTATCACTCTCATTTGAACATCTGTTTTCCCAGTTTTTCTCTCTCATCCACTGTCCATTTATCAACTGAGCCTGCCTACTCCTTTTCCCTCCTTAACTACCTGTCCAAGTTTTGAAATTAATATCCAGATTTCCTCTTATTTCTTGTCACCTTTTGTTCTCCAACACTTTTTCCTCTCAGTTTCTTCTTATAAAAGGTGCTATTTGTAGCAATTTGACATCACTAAATCGTTACCACATTGATTCTGGGACATTAGGTAAATAACTGAACAAATGAGACAATCATTTAGAAGATTTAACAGCCTTTGCCAGCCCTCTCATTTTTAGCAACCCTAGCAGATATGGATACAACTAAACAATTAATTGCCAGGACATATTGTACAGACAGCCATGGCCCATACAGAATGTATCCTACTGACTCCCTTCACCTTTTTTTCTCTAACACCATCATGGTGTCAACATTTTTCGTTTTTAGTGAAATGTCTTCACAACTATTGGATGATTGCCATGAAATTGAATTGATTTTTTTTTTAAAAGTTTTTACATAGATTTTTTGCATGAATTTTGTGTCATTTGTACATTTTGTTTGTAAATTGGGATGCTGCAAAATGTACATGGCACTGTTTTTTTTAATTTAATGTTTAAAAGATATTTCTTATTACAACTTGAGTCATCATAAGAGATAAGAACAATGGCCAAAACTACAAAAAAATAACCCAGACTGGAAATTATTATATTAATTATAACTGGAATTATTCATTAAATATGCTATTATTTAGCCCCCTCATGCTGAAATCAATAATTCATTAAACATTAATTAAACATTTTAAAGAGTTCTAATCAGTGTTGTAGTCAAACACACTTAAGGCTGGGGTGACCAGATGAGAACGGGTGAAATTCGGGACAGGGGAGTTGGGGTGGGCGTGGTCACACTGGGTGTAGCCTCCGGTACATTACATTCAGTGTCAACAAACAGTAAAACACATGAATGTCATAATGTCATATTTATTCATGAAGTCAACTGTCTGTCATTAGTAAAAAGAAACAATGACATGACTGTGATGTATGTAACAGTGTATAGGTTGTTATCCTTTACACAAAATACATGTTATTTTATTCATTTCATCAGTGCTGTGCCTCTCACATCGTCTGTTAGATTACTCCTCCGTGGCTGCCTGAAGCTACACTTCTCCTGTCCTGTGACTGCAACTTCTGTTTCATTATAAAAAAAAAAGGTGGTTTAATTTTAAATGTCAGAAGGATTAAAATGTATAGATAATTTAAATTAACATCAGACTAACTCTGATATTCGTTATTAATATTTTGAAAATCAGTTTGTATAGATGGATAAGATAGAGAGATAGATTAGCTCTGAGGATGATATGAAGCACAGTGTCCTGGCTGTTTACTAGATGCATGAACCGTTACACACAGGTGACAGGTATGTTACAGTCAATTAAAAGCCTTTTCAGCAGCCGAGATTGTCATTAAGCTTTTAGGAGCTTACAAACACATTTTTTTTAGATACTTTTATCTCAAATTTCTCCCGCAGTGGCGGCTGCACTCTCCATCAACTGCTTTAAAACAGGTCAAATGTGATCAACAATCCATTATTTATGATAGCCTAATCAGTGCAATAGACAAGTGAAAACACATCAATAATACCACATTTTTTAATAACTAAAAGTGGAAATTATAGCCTATAGCCTAAGTGATTTGATCAGAATATTTTCATGGATTCAGAGAGTAAAAAAAAACAAACTATTGAGCCACTAATTTATGTAGACTAATTGATAATTTAATGAAAGGCTTCTCTCATTTGAATTTAGAGTCTTCTACATTTTATTCTGGTGACAGCAGCAGCTTGTTATGTTATTAATTATTCATGACAATTTGGCAGCACTCCAAAAGACACAAAACGTTCAGTGCAGCATTTTTCAATATTACTGTGTCACCAAGTCAGGTCTGTTTAGCATTTTTGCCGTCTAGTCTCAAGTCAAGTCGAGTCCCGCAGCATACAGACAGCTCTTGTTTTAGCATTGTTCATATTCATCTATTGCTGTTATTTTAACAGTTCATTTTTGAGACTAACAGAACAGGATTCTGGATTCAGGACAACTGCTCGTAATTCTGGACTGTCCAGAATTTTTCAGGATGTCTGGTCACCCTACTTAAGCCCATTTTACACTGTGCGATGTTGGGCTGATGTTGATAATCGTAAAATCTTTGGTTATCAAAATCGTGGTCCTAGTTCGCACTGTGACAGACGTGTATACCAACTGTCAATTTGGAGCTTTGGCGACTGAAGACTGTGGCAGAATTCCAACAGTGTCAGAAATGTAGGTCCAAATTCTCACAATGTGACTGCCATTTTTGGATAAAGTTTAGTTGTGCAAAGGAGAAAAGCTTCCTCATATTGTTGCATTTTCAAAATCATTTTCAGATGGATGACATGAGTGTATGATGTTCCCTTTGCTTTCATATACTTTTTTCTATTTACATCATAGAGCTATGATTCACTACACATTAATTGCACATATCTGACATGTCTCAAATTGATATATTACAGTCTGACAGATTGTGACAAAGATTTTATTTGACCCATCTTGCAAAATTGTGACATGCAATAACCTTACACAATAGTTGTTGTCACACAGTTTAACAGGTGCATTAAAGTAATAATCATGAAGAATTTCATTTAAATAAATGTATGTTAAGTCACTATCTATCGCAGACTGAGGTAACACAATGGTGATTGAGTCTATGGCCCACTGATGAAAGCCTTTGCATTTCCAGTATTACAAATAGGTGTCAGTGGTGACATGAAAGATTGCAAGCAGTGCAGGGTTAGTGACACATTTTCCATCACCCAGCAGTGTTTGGTCCACCAGAGAGGGTAGGCGGAGCTAACACAACAGACTTGCTCTTCAACTCACTTGTGTGTGAAGCAGCGTACTGTTTTTTCCAGTCTCTGCTAGTGTAGCCTCAAATTGTTATGGAGGCGTGGCTCAGGTGCCAACTTCCAACTGACTGACGTCACACAGGTGACACTGTTTGGATCTCTGGGAAGTGAGGTCAAAAAACACACCTGCAATTACTGCTTATCGCCATAGGTGCCACCAAAGAGAACAAAACAGAGATCTTTGAGATTGTTACTTTAAAGTGGCATATGATACAAGTCCCAGTCCAGTCAGTTTCGAGATTGAGTCGAGACCAAGTACAAACGAACAAACTGTGATAACTTCAATGACTTAGTACAGTCCTTTGCATTTAGAAAAGTTTGAAATGTGATCTGCAGGAAACAATGCAAATGTGCCTTTTCTCACATAACGCTACAAGCTAACTCAAAAGGTGTGATATCTTTTCATGCATTTGTGCATAAAGCTGCATGTTAAGAATAAACATGCTTGGTTATAACAAAGGACACACTATGAAAATGTAATGCACTTGATACAGTACGTGACAGACAGTATGTGACAGTACATAACAGTGCAGCTGATATTAAAGATTAAAGAAGATTGACTGGGGACATTACAGTTTCATCTTATCTTGTAATCCACAGAACCTAAAGTTTTTCAATGGCTCACCACAGTCAGAATCAAATCATGCTCTAGCTATTGAGCTCTACACGACCTGACCACCCAACTGTGCCATTTTGTCTAATGTTCCTTATCAGTCTGCTTAAACAATACTAAGAAAAGCCGCACTACTGCTCATTTCGTCTTCAGTAATCAGAGCAGTGACCCAAATGAAGAACAAAAAGAGTCGAGAGACCTCATCTGCTCTAATCTACTTCAGTCTTGCCGCTTGTCATTATCTTTCCACCTCTTATTTCACTTACTGTCACCTCCTGCCTCCTTCCTTGCTTCGCCCCTCCACTCTGCCCACAGATGTAATCACATCTATTCAGTGATGAAGATGAAATTGCCCCCCCACATCCTTCTCCACCCACTCCCTTTTGAGGCTGGTTGAATATGGTCATCCTTTTGTTGTTCAAGGAACAAACAAATTACATCTCCTCACACAGTCAAGACAAGAATGATCACTGGAATGGACTCAGACAGAGAGCAGAAGGAGCAAGACAGGATGACTGTGGCTCAGTGAAATTAGCAAGGTAAATGGTTATGAGTGTTTGTCTTTGTGTGTGTTTACAGCGGTAATTAGTGCATTATGCTGTGAGTAAAATGCTCAGGCCAGCCATGCAGAGGAAATCGACAAGTAATGGAGTGTTACCTACGCCAAAGCACACCCACGGGGTTCATTTAACATCCAACACACACATACACATTCACGGTTGGGGATGCATCTAAACACAGAAACTAAATGTCATGCAGGGTAGTTGCAAGTGTTTTAGTTAAATGATCATTGGTCTGTGTGATTAACTCAGATTTCAGAAGTTGAAAGACAACTTAAAGTCACGTAAATTAGTGTAGGGGCCGTTAGAAGTTACATAACAGTGCAGAGGGTCAATGAAAAGACGAACACCCTTAACACTGTTATGGCAGCGGCTGGTTCCCTACGAGGCCATTCAAGCCATGAATGGATGCACTAATGGTTCTTTGAGGTGTCTGGGATAAAAAGGTCATAATAACCTTTGCTTCCTATTATGACGTAGTTCTTTTGAAACTTCTTGTTTTTCTCCTTAATTTGGCTTTAAATAAAAGCAATTTTCACACAAATGTTAAAAAAACCCCGTCAAAATCAATAATGGGTCATTATCTAAATACAGGTCTGAACAACCTGATATGAGTTTCCAGTTTCAGATTTTTTTTCTGAGCTCTCTAACAAATACAATTTTCTGTGTTTGAGGGAGGAAAGCTAGTGAGGCTGTTATTGTTGCTTTAGCAGCTGCTGCTGGTTGGCATGATCAGATTAACCTGTCAAAATATGCATTAGGTACACTAATAGCTAGGCCTACTACGCTCTGTGTATTGTGTACTATATGTACCCTGTAGACTCCAAGTTGTCTCACAGCAGACTACAGAGTACCTCATTCAGGTTTCTGTTTGTCAGTTACTTTGTGACAACAACTTTATTTAGGAATATGTGTAGTTTGAGAAGTTTTTGACACAGGATCCCTTGAGACTAGACCTCAGGATTAGCTAATACGGCAAGCCACACTTTAGTACATGTTGTACTATAATAGTGCAAATTCCCCAAGTACTTTGCAGTTAATCAAAACCAACCAAAACCAATTGACATGCAGTGAACCTGTGACTTTTGGGGCCCTTGGATGTGTAGGGCTCCAGGGCAGTTGCCAACTTTGTCTGGTTGGTAATCTCACCTTGCTGGTGTGCCTGGATCTGCAGGGATCAGAGGAAAAACTTTTCAATTTTGCATAACATGAACATAACTTAACAAGATATGTGTGAGTTTCTCCTCTAAACTTTGCATGGTTATTGTTGTTCAGAGGCAGCTGCTGATCTTTCACCATTCCCCACACATAAACTGGTATTTATGAAAATGGAATGTGAGGTGAGAATGTGCACACCTCAAGCATCCTTCAGACCAGACGTACATGTTTTTCTAGAGCCAGCTGCGGATGATATGAGAAGGTGAAGATGGAAAAAAGGTGAAGGTGTCGTTGATTGTAGGAGAGGAAATGAGGCTTGTGCATGTGTGCATAGTTCCACAATGATTGAGATTTATAAAACAGAACAATGTATAAGCAAAGCTTTATAAATATGACAACAAATAATGCGCATACATATTTCTGGCAGTTTTAGTCATAAATCATATGCATCTGGCCCGAAGTGTATCAAAGGAGGCAGATGGCTGTCTACATCCTCTCCAGGCAAATAGAACGGTTTTCAAATGACAGACTGTGATACGCATTGAAATCAGATGTAACCAAAGCTGGGAGACAGTCAGCAAAAAAAGATGTTTATCTAAAATATATTACAAGTTGAACAGCTGAAGCTCTCTGGACCAACTGAACCAGAGTCCAGGAGCCCTCATGGTAAAGAGCACAATGATCACTCGATGGATTTCATCGAGACTTCTTTTTATTTCACTTGGACATGCTGTTTTTCATTTAGACAGTGCAAAGAAATGTTTTCTGGGAAGAGCCAATAAAAATATGGTTGTTTTTAATCTTGATCTTGCAACAAGCAGTGAGAGACTGTCTGCAGGCTGAACGCTGTGGATGTGGAGTTGTGGAGGGTGTGGTAGTATACCAGACTCATCTCTGTCTTCAAAGTAAAGAAAAAACTCCTAGATTATAAAAATCAGTTCTAGCAAGGCATCAATGTAAAGATGCTCAAATTGGAATAATCTTAGTCTTGGCTAACCCTAACCAGCATGTCTTGTTTATCTAGTACACTTCAGCTTGTTGTGCAGTAGAAACATAGCAGTGTTAAAGTGCAGGAAACAACATTCAAAAGTTTGGGGTCTTTATTCAGTGATATCGAGGCTGTCATTGACTGCGTGATGATCTCTAGCAGCACTTGTGATTTCATTCACATCAGGACTCATTCAGTCCCAAATTGACAAGTCACCACTGTATCTTTCCCTTCACTAAAAAATACAAAATTCTTTCAAAATGAAATAATCGCTCAGCCACTGCACATCAAACCTCTGCCAGAAACTACACAGTGTTTGGTTGATAGATGAAGCCATCACTTATTGAAAAATGTGAGGTCTGAATGTGGAGAAACAGATTTACGTGTGTGTGTGTGTGTTTTTTTGTTTGTTGAGGTAACCGCAAAGCTAGACTGATGTCCCCTGACACTTTAACTGCTTAGTGTTCCTCAGTCTCTGTGGAAAATGGCACTGTCGTATAAAAGTCAGTCGTGCACAGCAGAGTTTATGCTGGGAAGAGGAAGAAAAGGAATTGGACATAACCAAAGAGAGGGAAGAGAGGGGATGAGGAGGGACAGAAAAGAAGTGAATGGGTCATAGGGATCTGATCTGAGCAGAGGAGCTGAGGAGCAGGGGGAAATGAGATAGGACATCTTAATTTAGTTTTAACATCTGCCTTACTCTGCAACGCAACCTGCTCTACTCAGGCAGACAGCAGCAGACTCAGCTCTCAATACTAACAGATGGATTTAGACTTTTAGACTCAGACGCTTGGCAATATTCGCTGCCTCAGGTGAGATTTTAGAATGTGGTATTGAATCAAGCGTATCAAACCGGTCTTGGGATATGAAAAGTTGATGCCTAAATGGGATTTTCTTTTTTAATTAGTCAATCCACCGCCATATTTCAGGGGTCCCACCTGTACGGTTTTTGCCTCGAGGCTGTGAGTTGTGTATATTTCTCAATTAACTGTCATGAAAAGAAGTTAAATGGCAAAGAAAGAGCAAAAATAATGGGAGGAAGGGTGTGACAGCAGCTGAACCCATTGCTGTCGCATTATACTTCTGCAGCGGTTAACTGAGGCAAAAAATTCATCCATGCTATTTTTACCCACTCTGTCTCTGTTTGCCATTTGTCATATTTAGTAGGATATTTGAATGACACTGAATTATGGTAGTTTTATTCCAGCAGAGATTTGTGTGTGGTGTGTGGGGCAGTTATATGGAGAGCCAATAGGGTCATATTCACCTGGAGGTGTCTGTCTTTACCACAAACTGGTGTCAAAAGCAGGTGTCTTTTACACTGATTGATTAGTGCCACCACCCACACAGATGAACACATGGATGCATGAAGATGTGTTGTAAACGTGCATACATTGAGTGCTCTTGTGAAGAAAACTGTTGGTATCTAAGTGTAAGGATGGAAATGAACAGATCTGATAAATGTCCAAATTTTTGCAGTAACATTCGCCAGCACAGAGGAAGTGATCTGTTTAATGCTTTTGGTTTGTTTGGAATAAATGCGTGAAAAACTGGGCAGCAGTAAATCCTCAAATAAAAAGTAATATTGGCTGGAAAACTGCATTAAATTGTCTGGAAATGATTTGTGAACGTAAACAATATTTCTGTTAGAGAAGAGAAACTGAGCAGCTAATGGGCGAACAGATCTTTGTACTGATTTAGTTAGTGCTGTGGAAATTCATCAAGACAACATGTGAACATAGATGAAGTTTAAAGTTTGTTTTAACAAGAATGCAAGCAGATCACAAAACAGCAAGGTTTCTTACTAAAGTATAAGATATACTTTAAAAACTGAGGAATTTAAAAATAAAGGTTTCTAATATAAGCTACTCTTAAATAGAGATCTGTTCCCACTGTGGTTGAGGCAAATAAAGGATACTGTCAATTCTCAAATGAATATTTGAGCATTTACAGTATTTAATGAACAGATTTCAACAAGAAAGATCTTGAAAGAATCTGCAGATTACCACTTGATGGATAAAAAGGATGAGATTTATCTTAGGCTAGGAATCTGTTAATGTATGGTAATACTGAGGTTGAGGTTCACACAAATATAGTAATACTGTAGTGTGTCTATACCTATATACCTATATTCCACACTGCCGCTGCAGAATTATGAGCACCGCTGCTAAAATTTCATACAATCATTAATATCAATGGGCTACTGATGATTTTCACTCTCACAGTGCGCGAGCACCATAACAACATACGTTACCGTGGAACTGTTTTGAGTCATCTTCCCTCTCCTCATTCTTCAAAGGATATCTACGTGAAAGGTACTGTTATAAGAGTAGCGTAGCTCCGTTAAAGAACAGGGCAGTGCATAATGTGTGTGGAGAGAGCAAGCGGCAGAAAAGTGACGGTGGATACGAGCGCAGCAGAGGAAAAGGTTAGCAGTAAGTTGTCAGTCTGGCAGTTAATAAATGCTGCAGCTTCTCGAGACCAAGAAAAGTCTTGTCTGTTGTTTCCACATCTGCTGGAAAAGTGAAGGGGGTTAGCCTCGACGTTAGCGACAATGGATTAGCATAACCTGACCAGGCTCACTTATGGTGGACTGACCTTTAAGGTGGACCAGCTATACTTATTTTAGTGTCAATCTCAGCCGCTTTTAAACGGAGAACAGAGAAATGTCTGACTGCTGAGTCTCTTCCGAGTTTTTGCTCAGCCGCTGCTCCCCCCCCACCACCGCCGCCCCAAAGCAGTCAACCTAGGGGAAACACTGGTGTGTGTGTGTGCGCGTGTGTGTGCAGCTCAAGTGTGTTATAAATCTTGAGAGCCGGACAGAGAACGAGCAGCAGTTGTAACTCACTCCTTCTGACACCTGCTACACACACAAACACACACACACACACACATTTTCAGTATGTATGAAGACACGCACACATGATATCAGCCTCACATCAACAATTACCCAGCACCTGTAACTTAATCTTCTCTCTTTCACTTTCTGTGTGTGCGTGTGGTCCTGTTGTATGTCTGTGTTTAGTTCCATAGTGAGAGCTGTGGGAACATTCAGACTAAAGTTATTTGGCTCCTACCGGGAAACGAAAGAGAGAGTGTGTACTTGTGTGTGTGTGCGTGCCTGTGAGTGTGTGTGAGTGACAGAGAGAGAATAGGAAAATAAAACAACAGATAGGAAAAAAAACAAAGGCTCCCCTCTGATTGAATCTGTTGAGGCGTGGCATTGAGATAGATCACAAACAGTGATGTGTGTGTGTGTGTGAGAGTGTGTGTGTGCACGCTGTCTGACCGTTGCACAAAGTGGAAAAAGATGGAATTTCCCCTCCATATCTGAAAGACATGTGTCAGTAGGCTATGTGTTTGTGTGTGTGTGTGTGTGTTCCTTTTTAAGTGTGCTGTTTGAGAGTATGTGTGTGTGCATGATAAACACATTAGTGTGTGCATCAGCATTCATGCAGCTCTGTGTGTGTGATTAGATATTTACTTGGCGCTGCAGTGTGTGATTAAGTGCGGTTTGAAGCGGTGGCTTTACGCTACAGTGCGTCCTGGACTGCAATCACAACAACAACACACAAACACACACAGGTAGAGAGAAAAGCAAATCAGAGTGCTGCACCATTTCACATCTGCTTTAAAAAAGGAGTTCACTGAGTTTGTCCAATTCATAAACTGACTGATTACTGATGAGACACTAACATCCTTGATTACTTTTTAAATTTTTTTTTGAAATACCTCTTTAAATGTCCATTTTTGAGAATTTTTCTTACTTTGACAGGTTTTAAGCACACAACACACTTGACTCCAGTAACTTTCTTGAGGTGAAAAATTAAAAGTTGAATGCAGTTGAGAGGTGCCTCCCAAATGTATTTAAATGGACAGGGACTGAGAAGATATTGAGGCTTAATGGTGCAGTCAGTAATATTTAATTGTCACTTTTTGCTCATTCCCAATTCTCCTTTTTAAGAAGACCATCTGTGGTCAGAATGTTGTCCATCATTGCTACACAGAATAAAAAGAAGGATTGGGAATGAGCAGTGTGCAGGTACTTTTAAGTCTTTCAGTGCAGATAATTACAACCCTGCACCTGCAAAGAATTTAAGGATGTGTGTGTGTGTGTGTGTGTGCCTCTTAGGGATTGGCTGTCCACTTTGCACGCAATTACCATAATATGTTTTGAAGGATGGCTCGCAAGTGTTGTAGAGCCATGCCGCTCAATCTTCTGTTACCTCAATTACTGCTGAGATTTCAAGGTTTCTAAAGTGTTTTTGCTTTGAATGCTCTAATCTCTCATGAACCTTGAACTACATACACACTCTTCTACGCATGCACTTTCACATAGTACAATATACAACAACCTATTGCGAGTACCCTAGATGTATTAAAGGAATGCAGTGCTGAGTTAGACCACCTGTCATAAAAGAGAGGTCTGTAAAACTGTTACCAGGACACGTCCAACTGCAAATAAGCTCAATTATTATTCTTTGGATTATACATTTTTAAACCATGAGGAAACATTCCCACAGTTTAGGAAATTACTGTTCAGCGAGAAAACTTTTTTGGCTTATGTGCAAGGTGAGCTTTTTTCATTTGAATGAAATGGAGCCATTTTGGAGTCTGGTATCCAATTCTCATAATAATTAAGAGAGCCGGATATGGCGCCACCCAAAAAGCATTTTCCCCATAGACTAGACATCTGTAAAACTGTTGACAGGACACCTCAAACTGCAAAGACATGACGTCATTCCAATGTAAAGTCTATTGGGTAAGCAGGAACTCATGGTTGGGGCCAACGGGACAAACACAACTGCACATATTCAGTAAGATGTACAGCACAGAAGCAAACCCAGAAACTAAAAAACTTTTTTAGCTCACCAGGTGAGCAATTTTCATGTGAGTCCAGTATCCAGTTCCTGCAATGCATCTGTGAGTAATTATCCATTATGTAGTTAGTGTTAGCTACGTAAGCTAATTTATTGATGCATAAAAACAAACATCAGCTCGCAAAAGAACTACATTCACTCATTCGACGTTTTAGAAAGTACTCTCATTGTGTCTTGTTTTGCTAGCTGTTTGTCAGTTTACACAGGAATGAGAGACTGTAGATAAACTTTGAATACAAGGCATGCTAACTTTAGGTTTTATTGCTAGCTTGAGCAGTGTTGTCAGGAAGAAATATGGAAGTAGCATTACATTGTTCCCCTCCAGTCTTTGTCCATCTTCCTCTCATTTCTGTACATTTATAGAGACAAAGCGCAATTAAGTCCCGCCCACCGCCGAAGGGAAAACATGGGATGCACTTCTAACAGGGTAAAGAACCAAGAACGAAGTTTTTATAAGCTGCCGAACTGAAAAACAGAGACAAAAGTAGATAACGTTACAGGGCTGAGTGCTGTGCGGTGGAAGAGACAGACCTGACCTGACCTGACCTGCAGCCTGCAGCTCAGAAACCTGTAAAAATTATACTTATACTCGGACACGCTGCTAGTCACAGAGAACACACAGGTTGAAAGTAAAAAACGAAAAGATGTTTAATTGAAAGGTTTGCAGTGTTTGTAACAGATGTTAAAATCACAGAGAGGCTAACCTGCATTCAGATGAAATGCGAACTGTAAAAAGAGCCTGAATGGGAAATGATTGCATGTCTCTGTGTGTAATTTCCTCGCCTGTGTTTACAACCTGTAGTCGCCATATCAGCTGCCTGTGAAAAGTGTCCTGCCAGCCTGCCAATTGTGCTATCTCTACTGTAGACATAACATCAGCCCTTGCATTTATGCATTGCATAATATAACTGGTTTCAGCATATGCTATAAATCTTTTTCTCTCTGGTAGACAGAGTGCTAAAATAATCCTTTGACATGCTGAAATCTAATGTTTTTAGCTAGCTACAGGCATTTTGTTAGCGTTTCAGCCCGTGGTTGCATATTATGTTGCATTCTGTCTCTATGAAACAGATTCAAAAAGCAATGCATTACGCACAAATGTTTTGCTCATCAACATTACTCGTGTCTTTGCATTGACTAGAAGGGTTGGTCTCGCTTTCACCTCACTTTTACCTGCCTAGCCCCGCGTAGTCACTTTTACCTGGCTGCTCACGGCCACTTATGTCACTTCCTGTTGTTGTTGTTGTTGGGTTATTTTCCATATAAGGGAAATGCCAACAGCACAATCAGATCCCATTCAATTGCCATCCGGGCACACTATAAATACTCATTGGACACACAGAGAGAAGTGTTTTCCCGTAGCGTACAGCAGAGTGCTATAGTCCTCCTACACGGTGGTCAGCTGGCAGACAGGGAGTTCGATCTCCCTGTTTGAGGTATGTATAGTAGTTTGAAAGTCAACCTGTCAGGTTTTCTTTATGGTATTAATGGCAATAATTGTAAATACCAGGTGCAGGCAACCCCAGCTTTTGAACACCCAGATCCGTGGGAGACAGTAGATTTCACCTGTAGAGGTAGGCACTAATAGTTGATGTTTCCTGTGTAGTGTTGTATTGAGTTGTATCAAAAATGATGAGTTCTTTGTGATTTAGGGGTCCAGTACGGAGGAGCATTTGAGCTGCGCCATAATTGGCCGGTGTTGGTAGAGGTAGGATGAAACAATTAAGCATATCATATTGAAGGCCACGGTTGGATATCTGGGATTGTTTTTTCTTTTAGGATAGTTTGCTACCATTATACTATTATAGTTTTGCCTATAGTTTTTGTTCTTATTTTATTTTTTTTTCCTTTTGTTTCTTTTGTTTAGTTGTATTTAGTATTGGTTGATTTGTGTTGTGAGACGAACCCACTGCGCCTGAAGGACCTCGTCAGGTGTATTAACGCTGTCTCTGCGCCCCTTTACCTAGCTCTACGTACCCGGGCTGTACTGTGTGGGGGCTCTAGCCGTATGGTTTGTTGTACACCTGCATGCAGATAAGTATTACACGGCACCTAGGGGTGTTAGTTTGTGTGTGTGTGTGTTTGCGGTGGTGGCAGTGCTGTGCAAACACATGGTGATATAGTCGTGGGAAGAAGAGGTTATCCCGTACCAGTCAGCCTGGCTTATTAATCATATGTTTGTTTTTTTTCTTTAGAGTGAGGAGTACTTTGAATATATATTTTTTTTTATTTTTATTATTTGCTCAGAAACAGCATGATCATGAGGGTGTGTGAGGTATTCTAAACTCTTAAATACCTACATGGCAGATATTATCTTTATTATATTAATAAATTGGTCTCTGGTTATATTACAACATTACTGTTTTTTTAAATTGATCTTTTAAATAAGTTTTGGTATAATTGTACTCAAAGCCACGTCTGTTTAATTTCTTTACATTTATCTGTGTGTTGACCTGTATAGAGTAGGTGGTCTTGGGGTGGAGCCCAGGTCAAGGAGGGATTAGCAGAGCTTTTTCCCCTCCAGTTGGGCAGGTCACATATAGAATCACGCAGCATCTAAAATTTACTTTGCATTCTGTCTGAACACACAGTCGGGTTAAGACCTGGTAGTTGGTGTGGGAAGAATATGAATTTAATTCAGTAGACAATGTCAACAATGTTTTGGTTTTTTTTATCTTTCCCTAAAATCAGCCAAGCACGTCTAGTAGCCTAAACCTAACCAGACCTTAACCATAGTGATGGCAGATCAGTAAATAGACATGATGATGTATATTTCTTGTAACAGACAAATGGAACTGTTTTGGAAGGCACTGCCAGATGATGTTATCCTGCCGCATCAGACTGCAAACAACCTATCCTTTTACTTTGAAGGACTCCCCAGACACAGATTTGTAATGTCTCCCCACTCAAAGAACTACTCCAACTTTAGTCATGAAAAATAGGACCGTAGTGGGAACTCTCATTGTCTAAAAATACAGCTTCAAAAGCCAAACACACTGAAAATTTTCGAAAATGGATGAGCTGTAAACATAAACTGCTTCTCAAAATAAAACAATTCTCCCTTTTGTTTAAAGACAGAACTGTCATCAAACAGGATTTTTCTGCAAAGCTGGTTTTCAAAATGTTTTACGCCAGAAGCTATGAAGCAAACATCAGTCACACACACAAAACAGCTACTGGATATCTGTGGGAATTTCATAACAGATTTATGCATTTGTGACTTTGTAAAAGTGTTGTGTGGTAATGGTGCTAGGTTGTCATTTTAAAATAAGTTTATTTGCACAGAGAACAGCTGTGTGTCTTGCAGACTGTCTCTCTAACAGATAAATCATAGCAAAGCGAGGATATGAAACTCATCTTCTTGTTGAAATTACCAGCTTCTGAAATGTCTTGTTCATGTGAGGGAGTGTGTGTGTGTGTGTGTGTGTGTGTGTTCTCATGAGCTACAGTCCGTACTCCTCATGTCACCTGTGGTCCCCCTTTCCCTGAATGGGATCCTGTTTTGATTGACAGGTCTGCCCTCCTCACCTTTGTTGTGAAAGCCAATACTTTCCTAAGCCCTCCACTGTAGTCTGACAGGACCAGTGGGGTGGGTGTGTGTGTGTGTGTGTGTGTGTGTTTGGAGGGTTAAGCATTCATACTCCCCTGTCATTAGACCGCCCAAACACCACATTCGCATCTCCTTTTCTTTCCCACCCTGCTCTCCATCTCATTCTCTCTCCCTGTGGGTATATGTGGTTACCTCTGAGGGTCTGTCCAAATTCTGTGTGTCAGTGTGTGTGTGTGTGTGTGTGTGTGTGTGTGTGTGGAGAAAAGGAGACATGCAATGACAGATTTATAGGCCACTCACATATGCTGGAGCAATCAAGGAATCACCACCGACTCATATCCTCTTCTCCAGTAAAAAAAAAGAAAAAAAGAAAAAAAAGGAGACGAGAGAGAGAGTGGGTGAGAGAACAGACGGATGAAAATGACGGAGTGAGAGCGGAATGATGAGACAGAAAAAGAAGGAGAGGGAGAAAGAAAGAGACACAAATGGATGGAGAGTTGAAAGAAACAGTGGGAATGAGCTGAAAGAGAGGACAGGTGTTGAAAAAGAATGTTTTTGCCATAAATGACCAGGTGGACTTTTGAGTCTTTTAGTCTGCTGAGACATGAGAGAAGAGAGAAAGAAAGAGGGATGAGAGGGAATTGGATGGAAAGTCGTTTGAGAGAGAGAGAGTGGGGTGGGATGGAATGAGCATGATTTAATGTGGGTCGTCTTTATGAGGTTGTAAGTCTTGTTTTTTTTTTCTTATGAAAATGATCTTTTAGTTTATAACTTAGTGCCCCCCGTTCATTCTCTGTCTCCTCTTCCCCTCTTCCTTTCTTCTCCTTCCATCATCCACTGGTAAATTATATGGTATAATATATCCAGAACATATAAAAAGGAAGGATGTTTCTCCTAACATGGTCAGTATTTCACATATTGGCATGTGTTTTATTGGGAAAGCTGACATTTCACTGTATGTCCCTGAGACAATTCTTGACATGGCCTTTAGGGCAACTTTAAAGCTCTCCACTGAATATTAATGAGACAGTGGCTTTAAAGATGCAGTGTGTTAGATGTAGTGGCATCTAGCAGTGAAGTTGCAGATTGCAACCAACTGAATACCCTTCCCCCTCCCCTTCCAAGCATGTAGGAGAACCTGCAGTGGTTGTGAAACTCAGGAGAAAAAGGAAAGGCCCTCTCTTGAGCCAGTGTTTAGTTTGTCCATTCTGGGCTACTGTAGAAACATGGCAGGCTCCGACCCACTCCCTATGTAGATATAAAGGGCTCATTCCATGGTAACGAAAACACAATTCTTATTTTCAGGTGATTATACACTAATTAAAAACATACTTATAATCCATTTCTGCCAAGACAGTTCAGCTAGATGCCACTAAATTTTAAAAGTGTTCACTCCCTCTATCATTGACTTGAAATGTTTTAGTTAGTCATTGATATATTGTACTTAAGGATGTGTAGTCTAAAAGTTGAGTGGAAATTCACATGAAAGTATAACATAACCAAAGCAGATAAACAGTCTCTAAAAGTCTTCACCCCCTTTATCAGCCTTACAGTGGATTTTGCAGACTGCTTATAACTGATACCTTTTGTTGCTATTTACTGTGTCTGTTTGATCATCATGTCACTCTATAATATCAGATTTCGTACTCCTGACTTAATTCCTACAGCACTAAAGGGCTTCTGTCACTTGAAGGTAAACATATTTTGGGGAGCTTGCTGGAATGATGGATTCTGTCTTTTTTTTTTTTTTTTTTAAACCAGGCGGACAGTCTCATTATCACTAGTCTGAGCAAGGTTGCTGTTTTTCAGCGACATCCTGCTCCACATTCACACCTGAAAGCTGCTCCGTAGGCCACTAAGCAGCTCCACTGAGTTTCAGGTTCCTTGGTCAAAAGAACCTCAAGGATAATAATTTATGATATTTGAAAATCCTGTAAACCTAAGATTAACAAAAGTTCGTCAAATGATTAATATTAGTCGTTACTCTACTGTGTTTTGTCCACCTCAGCCTGCTGGTGTTCAGCGCTGCGCTCCTTTACAACAACCTACAGTGCAGAATTTCACTCGTATATGTGAGTATATAATTGTGAAAAATTGTTGATGAATTCTGATGTTTTGGTTGGAAAAATACACAGATTCACTACACTCTGACTCTAACACTTTATTTCTCATTGACAAAGAGTATCAGTGTAAAAAACACTCGACACCGTTTAAACTTACAAACGTCGATGGTGGCAGGTCATATCAGCTGTTGCTAATTAACGTTAATTCGATGAATAACTTGACAACATGCCAAAATTAAGCTTGTCTGTTGTTGAGTTTGCGTGTCAGTGCTCAGCCAAAGATTATCTGTGAGGGAAGAAAGTCTACTCTGTAACACTGCTGTGTAATTGCAACTGTCATTCATATCATATCAGTAATTTAAACTGATCAGTTTGAACCAAGACCTTCAGTGTTTGAATTAAGTAGTTTGTGAAAACGTGGGCCAAAAGTAGGAAGGCTACAGCTGTTATTTCAGTGTGCCAGATACATATTAAATCAACATTGTATCTTCTGCTGCTATGTAAATATAAGTATTGGATTGGGCTCAATATCGGCAGATATGCACAGTTAAAGGACTCGTATTGGGAGCAGGGCCAGAAACACTTGATCAGGACCGTTAACGTCTATACATGGCAACTGCTGTATAGTTGGCAACCTTACATTTTACAAGAATGTTCATCAAAATGATATTGTCAGCTATGTTGCCTTCATCACGGTGAATGTTGTCTTGATGTATATTAACAACACGTGTTGAACTAATCTTGTAGCACACATTCACTGTGGGAGTTTGACACCAAAACTGTGTATTTAGTAGAAAAAGTGCATTCCATTGAAATCTGACACTTCTACCTCTATACATTTTCAGCCACTTTGCTTCCTTCCTTGTCTGTCTTTCTCTACCATCCTCCTATCTTTCTCTTGCTCACTTTCTTTCTTCACCGTTCCACCTCCTCCTCTCCTTTCTTCACTCCCTTGTTCTCTCTCTGTGTCTTTTCTCCTCTTTCTCTGTCTCCCCTCTCGCTCCCCCTTCCTCTGTCTCTGTCTGTTTAATAAGGAGGGACTGGCGAAGGAGTCGGCCTTAACGTCCTCTTCACTCCACTGAGCCACAGTCTCATTAAGCAGGAAACATGCTGACACACACGCACTCATACACACCACCACTTCATACTGTGGGACTTCATTGGTTACCCATTGCCTTCTTTTCTTTGCCGTTTGTATAATTTTGACCTTTTTCCCCTGAATTCTATTGCTTTTCTTACTTTCGACCTTTTCATTTCTCTGCAAGCATGTGATCAGCTTTTATTTTTTGGCACTTTTTTGCTTTACTAGTGCTGACAAACCTTTTCAGTTTTTACCTGCTAAACAGCTTTCCTTTGTTTTGCTGGTGTTTCCTTTCATTTTACACTTCTTTTATGTCTCATGTTGTCTTAGTCATGTTTAGTTTTACCTGCAGTTGAACTGATGTAGTGATGTGACAACAGAGGCTGCCTGGAGCAAGATAAACTTCTTTTACCATCAAATGACCTGACTGTGTCTTTATCAACAGAGATTATTCGAGTGTTTGAGTCCAGTTGAATCAGACTCTAGTTTGTTTTCCCCATTGGTGCGATTATGTGCAAATATGAACACAGTAATTGTACTCAGGTGCAGAGACTTGGTCCGATGAGCGGTTTGTTTGCAGTGGGAACATGATCTGACCTCAGTGCGACCAAACTACAAGTCATACTCTGCAAGTTTGAGCTTAAGGGCTCCCGTAGCCAGTTGTAATTTGCATACTGGGATGTGGATGAGCGAGCAGCTAGCGGGAGAGAGAATCGAGACCTGGACTAGCGCATCAAAGTATGTCACATTCAGCCAGAGGACTTTCTTCTGTGTTTTTGTTCTTGCTCCCTCCCCAAACACAACTAACCAATGAGTAGAGTGAATGTTCTCACGTGGGATTTAGTGATGTATTTTGGTTTGCTTAATTGTTTTCTGTGTGAAAAGAAACTGCACCAAGTCATCCACTGATCTGATCCAGAGCAAACAAACGATAGGTCTGTCCCTTGAACATTTTTGACTCAAATAAGAATTTTGTTCTTTCACTTCATGAGTTAATTAAAGCACATTATAATGCATGCAAAGTATGCACTTATATTTTATGATGTTTTGTTGATTTATTTGTATTTTAGATTAGTGTCCCACATCATAATATAAAGTCAAGACCTCCAACCTAAACAACAAAGTACATTGTCATTGCCTTCCAAAAATGGTCTATATAAAAGGGGTTTCTGCCCCATTTTTGGACAGAAACTTGTTGGTAATTTCCAAAATGTTGAGTCACAAAAGACTTCAGATTTAATTGAAATAAAGACCACCTAATCTATGGTTAAGATTAAGATAACTTAAAACCTACATCACCTTTTAAGTTGATATGCCGAACAGAACAACATCAGCATTCATTTGTACTAGTTTTTCTGGTCCCCTTAGGATTATAAGTTCAACATTCACTCTCCTTTTAGCTCTCTTTTGGTCAGTTTGTTAGCAAGAATTTTTTAAAAATTCTTCCTTTCTATAATATTTTCACCTGAAAACTACAGTATGGTTAAGATGAGGAAAGATTGTGGTTTATAGGTCATAAAAACACAAATGTTAATTGCATGTCTGTGACAGGACACCAATCCCAGTCTCTTGTATCATCCTCCACACCCTTACTTTTCACCTATTTACACTGTGGCAGTACTGGTTCCCCTTGAACACAGATGTTCTGTAAGAAGTCGGAAAACCAGCTCCCAGCCACATAAAAATTAAAAAAAAAAAAAAACAAATAATATTCACTTGGAGAAACCTTACAAGATGCTGCACAATGGGAAATGTCCCTTTAATGAAACAATGCCTCTTTAATGTGTATAAAAAATAAAGCCTGCAGGTGTTTAGGCTATCATGGGGCAAGCACAACTTCTTGCACGATGGGCAGTAAGAAACCAATGCAGGACACTTGGTTTATGTTATGGTATTCCCTCAAAAGGTACCCTCACATCAGAAAGAAGAAGACCAGAAAGAAGACACAAAAGGACCTGAACAGGCCAGAGTTTGTCTGACAATCTTTTCAAATGAGGTCTGCAACCAGTGGAGGAAAGAACAGAATGACCACAGAGTGCAGTTTTTCCCCTCTCTTAAACCCCAGAAAAAGGGCGTTGTCACACTCCGATTGGCCAAGAGGGGAATGCACCCAGCTGCTCTCAATCACCACCTGGGAGCCAGTCCCCACACTTTGCACACAGGTGATCTGCATAACCCTCCAATCAACCCAGACATGCAACTATCCAAATTTGGAACGGGGAGACAGGGAAATGATAGCAAGTCCCACAAATGGGTGACTGCTACAACATAAAGGACACACTTCTTCCTGCATTGACACAGAACATCAACACTGGATGTAAATCATGAGGAGCATAATGATCCAGTATGGGCACAATTAACAAGGTTACTGCGCTGAATTCAACTCATTCTGTAACTTTCCTGTTTAATAGTTTCACTTCTGTCTTTTCCACTCTGACAAGATGTCATTTAAAGGCCCTACACACCCCTGCAGGTGTTTTCAGATATTGTGGTTGATTAGGTTGAAGGTGGGTGGAGCTATGCTTAAATTTATGTGAGGTCACTGGACTCCAAGGTGTAATTTGTCCCACCTCATCAGGTGCAAAACGAGTGAGTCAGAGAGACGTCACTCAAACACAGTCTGTACACACCCAGACAGTTTAATTGTGGTCTAATTAGGCAGAATAATTGAAATCCCCTGTGTGTGTGTGTGTGTGTGCCATGGGTGTGCAGGGCCTTTAAACGGAAAAACAAATATTTTACAGTTTATTGCTATCACAAGCACCAAAATTACATCACACTTGAAGACATACAAATACTTCTTCTCTATATGGTAAGAATCATCCTGATCCAACAACTTTCTCTCTCTTCATCCAGCTAGTTTATCTTTCTCTCTGGCTGTGTTTGAAATCGCATACTAACGTGCTGCCTACTACATACTCAGTCAGTATGTACTGCATACTGCCTATTAAATGGACGATTAAGTATGGCATTACCAGCTGTTCACACTGAAGCCTACTCCAGACAGTCGTGTGATGCAGTCACTGTGTTGATCACATTACTGTCCGAGCTACTGTTGAAAATTGTTTATCACAAATGTAAAACATTACTTCTTCCACTCAACGTAATATTTTCAAGTATTATTTTACAGTACATTATATATGTGAGCATTTTTCCTCTTAACTGTACCTTTAACGTCCCGGGTCCAGAGTAGCTCCTCTTTCATGTTCACTCACTATCATTCTTAATTATTTTATCCAACCATGCCTCTTACCAGCCACCGTGTGCGAGTATTTGCAGCGCAGAGACGACAGAAGCAATCAGCTTGTTGTCTGTGGTAGATGATTCAGATCTACATGAATTTTGGATTTCGCTCAGAAGTATTAGCACATTATCTAGTTCAGTCAGCTCAGTAGCTCCCGGTATATTAATGTGATGTCAACAGTCAAGATGAAAGAGAAAGTGAGAATCTTACTCTCTTAAATTAAAATCTCTTACAGCATCAGAACACTGACAGAAAGTGGAAAAGGCCGCATTACATCATCATAGAAATTGATATATATGTTTGATCATCAATAGATATGTATAAGTAAACAAATATATAACTGTTAAGCAAAATAAATGGTAATTGTAAATAATTTAATTGACAAATAAATTATAAGAATAAATAGTTAACCTAAATAATATCATAAATATCTTTTAGAGGTTGGTACAACAAGGCCATACTGCAGCGTAAATCCTCATGTTCCCCTGTTGTGCCTCTAGTTGAGGGAAGCTGACCTTAGGAAGGACTTCTGTCTACAGGGGAACATCGAACATAGATGAAGGAAGGCATTTGAGGTTCTTGTCTTTGTGTACTGGTTGGCTAGTGGCACATCCCACTAGGTTGTGTCAGAGGCTTTTGACATTCCCCGCAGCACGTGTCACAACATAGTTCACAGGGTTAGCAAGGGCTTGCAAGGTGTATTCAGGAGGCTCATCTGCTTTCCCAACAGGGATGAGCTGGAGGAAAAAGGCTGGGTTCCAGCAGCTGTCTAGTTCTCCAGCTTTCAGCAGTGTGGCAGGGAGCATAGATGGGTGCCATGTTCGCATTATACCGCCTGGATGGTTTGCAGTGGACTATTTTAACAGGAAACTGTTCCACTCTGTCCAGTTTCAAGCCATCTGTGACCACAAGAGTCGCTTTCTGGATGTCCACGTGGTTTCCCAGGTTGTGTGCATGTTGCCAAGGTCCTCAGGTGCCACCCCTTCAATGTGCACCAGCTGTACCCACCTCGAGGATGGTGCCTCATAGGTGATGGAGGTTATCCCTTCTTGGCTCAACCCATTTACCTAATGACCCCATTCCATGGGCCTGTCCAGGTTGCTGTTGAGGGCAGGTAACACACAAGACTGTCCAGGGCAAGGTGTGTGGTGGAGAGAGCATTTGGGGTGCTGAAGACCAGGTGGCGCTCCATCTTTTTGAAGGCGCTAGAGGTGAAGGTGGAGTTTGTGTTATTGCCTTTTCTTCCACAGTCTCTGCATCGGGAATGAGGACATTTTGAAGCCAGACAAAGGCGGTGATGGTGATGACTGTGACGAAGCCAATGAGCCGCTCCAGCGGCCTGGGGACCCCCTCAGAAGCAGGCTCGCAGCTGCTGTGTCTGCTCCAAATAACCAGATCCGTGTACTGCATGAACACTTTTTTTTAACCTTTACCCAGGGAGTTGTCTGATTTTCCTCATTTCAATTTCAACCTTGGTGAATACATGTACATAGTTGTAGTAAAGTTGGTTGACATTGCACTGTCTCCTTCATTTTCATGAACACATTTAAATCATCAATCATGCCAAGATAAAAGATTTTTTTTTAAAATAGCCTAAACCTAACTCTTGTAATAATTCTATTACTTTGATTAGAACAAAGAGGTCACAGAAGAAACACTGCAATTTTTTTTTCTTTTCCTTTTTTGGCAAAGGACTCTAGTAGCAAAATTTGTATTTCCTCCCTGACTCGACTTTCCCTCTCCCTTTCCTCTTTTTCTCACCATTCTTCCCTCGCCCTGCTTTCCATCCACTCTCTGTCCCTCCTCTCATTGTGCCTTCTCTCTTCCTCTCCCCTTTTTCTCTCCCTCCTCTCTCTCCAGTGCCCCTCTCTCTTTCTCCTCTTCCCTTTCTTCCCACTCATCGCTCCTTTTCCTCCTCTCTCTCCTGGAACTCTCTGAGAAACATGAGCCTCTCTGACTCATGTTTCCTCTTAGAGCTAGCTGGAGTGCTAAATTCCTGCTCTGGAGGAGAGACGACTGCTGCAGGGGTTGGTGCCATGGCTGAGGAGATGACATTTGGTGGGGTTATAGATGGTCTTTGCCCCACCACCTCATCCATGGTATCAAACCACTTCCAGTTTGCAGCAGTGGCCTCTCCTCCCTCAGTGCTCACACCTGTGCGAGGTGCCTTTAGTTCGTACAAAAAAACATACACAAAAGTAATCTGATTATTTAGCTGAACTTTTCACCACTAGTCATGTACTCTGTGATTACATTGGGGAAACCAGGGGGAAAAATTATATTATAATTATTATACCACATGGGATAAATATAATGGACTCAACTGTTTTAATAAATTATAGATATTACCTAGCACTGACTTGATGCCTGATTATTTTTGAAGAAAGCAAACGTCATCATAAAACATCAAACATCATCATAATCACATTTCTTTTGTGCTAAACATCAAGACTTCAGTGCTTTCGATACATCATACTTTGTTTGAGGTTCTCCCATTTCTGGCTCACGTATCGACCTTACCCTCCAACCCATGCTCCTTGATGAACATCCTACACAAGCATAACGTTGGTCAAATTGGCATGAACTTCTGACAGGGGATAAGCACTTTTATAAAAATGTGACAGTTAGAAGAGCAGTCAGAAGGTCATCCACTCTTCACCAGTTTCAGCACAGGCATCCCTCTAACAGCCCACTCACAGTTTACATGCACAGTCTGTGGCCTTGCACGGGGAGTGCATGTGAACAGACAATATCAGGATTCTCTGCACCAATCAAAGGCCTCCGTTCAGCTGTCTACGGACTCAGCTCGTTAGCGGGGTGAAGCATCTGGGCTGAGTCGAGTCAGAGAAGTTTTCTGGATTTTTACTTCATTAATTGCTGCGGTTTCTGGACTTTTACATTGTTCACTGCCGAAGTTTCTGGGCTCTTGTTTCATGTTTGCTGGTTTATTCTTTCCTGTGCGTCCATGAGAATGTGAGTACTTAGTTATTATTCTCTTATTGCAATTAGCGTTGCAGTAGTGATATGTTATTGTACTGTCTCATGTATAGTGATAGCGCTTGAGTCTCTAATAGTTTGTTAGTCACTTTAGTTAACTATTGCAAATGTTCTTTACTGCTATTCATTGTAATGTATACGATCCCTGATGATGTTATTTATGTTTATTGGTGATTTATCATTGTGCCGTTGGGATGCTATTTGTTTATGTTGCAGTGTTGTGAGAGTGTTGATGCGTCTGTTAAGAGACCGACACACATTTCTTTCGCTCGCTCTCTGTGTGCATTATACCAGTAGCAGCAGATATATGTTTTTCTAAGCTGAAATGTTGCTCCTTGTTGATACTCCTTTACACTTATGAGAACTCATAAGAATAAACATAATGAATTTTCTTCATTTATGCATCTTTGTACTGTTTATCCTTACATTGTATTACTATTGCATTGTGTCACACTGTTTATGAATATCATTATTGCATATGCCTAATGTCTGTACATATTCTATGTTTATTCCCTTTCATGTAATCACATGCACAAAGGAGTATCCTAAACTACCAGCAATAAATGAGTGGCATGTCAGTGAGTGTATGTGTGTCTTTAACTGGATTAATTGACCTACTTGCTACTACTTACTAGTTATTGGACAACCTGTGGAGAGCGCACTAATATCCATAGAACTAGCATCTAGCAAATATACACCTCAGAGAAGAGAGCAGTAACTCTCCTATCCATACACTGGTTTTTGTCCAGTTGCAAAATATGTAACAGTTGAACTAATAATGAGCCATGCACATGAAAATTACAACACTTAAAAATTAATTTTCTTACTTACTCCAAGCCTTTCATGGCAGCATTGTGCTTGCTGGTAAACTTTTCTTTGTTCGTAGCCCTCCATGTAATGAGGCATTCAGCGTCTTCATCGGTCTCTTGATGAAACGAACAACGATGGACGGTGTTATTAATCACAGTTACTCCTCACATGTCCACATTTACAGCCACTATATTTGTAATTAACATTAGTTAGAGTTGCAACTACAGTGTTATTAGCCAACTCGCTAACTTCTATGCTAAATTACCATCAGTAGACTAACAGGCTAGCAGGCCAGTCAAGCAGTACATACAATTCCAGCAGCAATAAAGATACGTTCATTATGAATACAAGCCCAGTCATCTGAATATTATTTGACCCCATGGAAGCCGTAATACAGTTTGGTTACTCACATTTGTTTGTGGTCTGTTGCTGGCTGGTCCCAGAACCATCTGCCTTGCAGTCCGCCATCGCACAGTCTGAAGAGACACAATATATTTTGGGGCGGTTGAGTATGTCCAGTAAGCTCATGCTGCATATTCAGAAATTCTTGCCAATCTAGTATACATCCCGGCATTTCTCGCATACACAAACTCCACATGCTATGCAGTTGGAACACACTACATACTCAATTTGACGTCATACTTAGTATGATTAATATGTTAGTATGTTAGTACGCAATTCCAAACACAGCCTCTCTCTCTCTCTCCAACTTCTCCCCCTGGTCATGGCAGCTTTGACAGAGAGAGAGGGGAGAGAGAGGCCATGTGGTGTTTCAGATAAGCACAAAGTTCTTCTCTTAGGAACACCACATCCCAAATCACTCGCTCTCTCTCTTACACACACACACACACACACACACCAGTTTTGGCAGCTATCCGTGTTAGGACATTGCATTGACTTCCATTTATTGTGGACAGCCTTACCCAAACCTTATCCATGACCTCAGAAATGGTGTTTTAAGACCAGGCTTTGGTCCCCATGAGGACTACTGGTCCCGACAAGGTGTTTATACTGGAAAAGGACCCCATGAGGTAACAAAAAATTGTGCGCATGCACACACAAACACATACACATACAAACAAAATGAAAGAATGAAAGAGGAGTTCAAACACAAAACTCACACAGTCAAGCAACCATCATTCAACTTTATATTCTGGCTCAGATTAAATCACACACACATATACACACACACACACACACACTGTACAGCCGACAGTGATCAGCTATTGCAGTATTGGAGCTTCATATGTTTTGGCCTGTTGTGGTAAAGGTTCAGCTTTGTGCTGTGGTGAGTTAACTGTTTCAGACCAGATGCCACCCAAAAAGGGCTTCCACGAAATGGCCTTGTTCTTACTGCAGCTGAATAAAGCAATTACACTGCAACAACTGTGATGTGATTGCATTTGCACCAATATGCACTTCTGCATCATGCTGAGGACCCTGTGGTCGCTGATCTCAGCCACTTAGTGACTGGAGTCAGGACATCTGACTCATCAGTCACATCAAATCAGCTCCTCTCATCCTCTTCATCTCTTTAAAAGCAGCAGACAGTTTAACAGTTTACGCATAGACTAAAAAATAATGGACGTAGCCATCGTCATGTCACCCACTGGTTTGTGGACTCCCATTTTGAAGCCTCGAATTCAGCATTTTAACCATCACCATCTTGGATTTTTGGAGCCAGAAGTTACCATGTTTGGACGAGTGGGTGGAGCTAACTCTGACGCTAGCTGCTAGCTTGTTTAGCACAGTGAATCTGTAATTTACATTGACTGTGCTAATGCTAATGCTAATTTTGGCTTGCAAAAAACAGGCTTAAAACAAAATGTACTTACCAGAAAAACTGAACAGCCGACTCCATGGAGGTTCTTAAGTACAACCAAACACTGAACAAGACTTTTTTAGGCAACCAAAATGCTAAAGCTACAATATGCAACTTCTGGAAATCAGCACTAGCATTAAACTCGAAAGCAAACCACTCGAGCTCCTCTCTCCCCTCCCTCTACCTGCTTCTTTGCACTCCGTCAAGCACTTCACCTGCACCCTCCTGATTGCATACAGCCTATGTATTAATTTTTCCTCTGGGACTGTAACAGAGCTCTTCAATTGGACTAATGCAGATATCAGAAGATGGTGGGTTAACCATAGCAATTTCTTCCAACAGCTAATGCTAGCTCGAAGCCTCAGTGCAGTCAGAGTTACAGGCCAGAAACGCATTAATGTATTGATCTGACATGCGCACATTTGATTCAATCCATTCTAAGTGGCTGTTTTCTGTACTTAAATCTTTTAGCAAAACCTGCACTCACGTGGATGTTTGTGCTGTCACGTTCTAAGTTATCATTAACAAGACAAAAAAGGTAATCTCGAAGATTTGTGCTGCTGAGAGAAGATTACAAAACCAAGAGGCTTATGACGAATTTCAAGTCAACAGAAACAAAAGAATCAAGCCATCAAACTAACCCTAACTGAACGGTGAAGCTAACAGTCCAATTCCAGGAAAAGGAAATTGAATTAACAAGGAAAAATGTGAAACCATACAATGCATTATAATATCCCTAATGTGGAAAAAATCAATTTCTAATCAGACAGTGAAAATGTATCTATGGTTGGATAAAGAGCCACAACTGAGTGTGTGTGTCTGCTTTAGTGACCCTTATCAGTATCATGGCGACACAGACAGTGAGTATGAACAGAGTCAGAGTCCATCATATGAAGCCCTATAGTCACATATAAATGCAGCGCACATGCATGGAGTTTCACGTAAACACACAGGCACTTAACAAACTGCCTGTGTCTATGTGTGTGTGTCTATGTGAGATGGGGCTCTGTTCCCTGTGTGGCGCTTTTATGGGCGCGATTTATCGTCTTCAGTCTCCAAAGTGAATATTAATAGATTTATAGCTCGGGAAACTTTGCAATCCATCTAAACTATGAAGGAGAGAGAGATCTAATCTGTCAGAAAAACAGAGTGTAGGAGTGTGTGAGGAGAAAAAAAAAACAGTCGGAAGATGAAGAAAAAGAAGTGAGGAGCCTCTCTGGAGAGCTGAATGTGGTTTACGGATCTGTGAGTCAAGACTTTAGTCACATTTTAGAGACATCTGTCAGCACTGAGGATCTGCTGTTAATCATGAGAACAGCGATCATAATTATTTTCACTATAAAACACAGGTAGAGGAGCCTGTTTCATTTCCTTTTGGTGGCATCAAAGAGCTACAACCCAAGAAAGTGATCATTTTCTCTTCTTGAGATGAGACTTCTGTGACCATGTTGTTGGCAGCAAATTCTTTGTTCACGCTTCTCAAAGAGTCACAGGCAGTTTTCATGCCGTTACAATTCACTGAAGTTCCTGCGAGCCTTTCTGTTTTCTGATAGCGCTCAGCAAGCTCCATCCTGCTGACTGTCCAAAACTGTAACAGCTGTTTATTCTGCATAGCCTCTAACTATCTGCTCTAATTGGGGAGTTTGTTTTGGTCGTACAGCCAATGGGGGCGTCTGACTGACTCCCAGAGCATCAGACTGGGCAGACATCAAGGGCAGCAGACAAGCTGGTCCCCGATGTGTTAACAGCATCACAGACTCCCCCCCCAAATTCCTGCATCCGCTCCCTCTAACAAGCTACCATGCATGTGTGTGCGTTTCCAGGTGTTGAGGTGGTAGTTGTTGGCCCATCACTTTAAAAACTTGGGAGGACTTACAAGGAAGAATAGTGACAAATTTATGTGTGTATGCGTGTGTGTGCCAAAGCTCTTTAGGACCTATTAGTGGTGTTTTTTTTTTTTTTTTAATAGGGAATCTAATTGATTGAAGGTTGTTGGAAGGATAATGCTGTTTTTAAACTGTGCCTCCTCTTCCATTTTAAAGGAATCCAATACTTTCTACTGGCCTGCTAAAAGCATGAATAAAAAACGATTAATTTTGGCTGAGCTGCTTGCCAGTGTTTTAAGAGGAAGGAAGAGGGAATAAAAGATGAGACTAAGAGTGACACGGGAAAATATTAAAAAAAACACAGTTGGGAGCGGTTTTATTTGTCTTGCAAAGCGCCGGGAGCATGGCTCCACTTTGATTCTCGGGTGCTTATTCGTTCAGCCAATCACAGTGCTGCATGCTTTATGGGGACGCATACATAAGTTTGCACCCAATCGTCTCCCATCCCGGCTGACATGATGCTGCCGGCTGAAATGGCGCCTAATCGCAGCTCCTACATCATGTTGTCAGAGCCATAAACAAACTGCAGTCAAATATGTGCAGAAGTGAAGTTTTATGGTTAGGGAGGGTATGTACTGTAAGTCACGCACGCCACATCAGCTGATCATCACAGTCAGCTAGTCAAAACAAACCAATCACATTCAACACTGTAAAAATGGGCAGGTGAGTGGAAGGCCATCTCCTGCTGCTGCTCTGCTCAGCCGAATCACACTTCTACCTACTCAGCTGTAGAGATGGGAGATAAATCTAAAATGTCTAAATCGTGATAATAGAGTTATTACAGTATGCACAAAAATCATATTTTTAGTCAAAAAGTAAAGTAGATGGTAGTTGGTAGAGGTGTGCCCGAATACAAATACATTATTCGGCAAAGCACAAATAATGGGTTTTTTACAAATATTTGTTTCATACAAATATTTTTAAAAATTAAAAGCGTAATAAAAACAAAAACAGGATTTTTAAGCCTCCCTCCACTTTCATTCGAATACAAATACAAATAATTTTGCTGCCTCAACAAATACAGATACAACTACAAATACTGAGCTTTCTGCACATCCCTAGTAGTTGGCTACATTCGCCATCTTGAGTCATGATAGTCCCATTAACTGTGACCTGATTAGTTACACTACATGGGGACATGCTGTAGTTTACAGGAAGTGTCGTAGCCTCAGGTGGCTGGCTGTCTCTGGCTATCTGATAGAGAATTTAATGGTCGTATCTACGAGAAGGAAAGACTGGAAATGACTCTGCACACTGATCTGTGCTTTCTGTTTGTGTTTGTTGACAGGGTATCATCTCTGGTTGGGAGAGTTGAAGTGTTGGGATTCGACTGAACAGTTTCCAGATACTACATTGTTCAGTGTGTCCCCTACCTGCCGGATAGCTAAAGCCAACTAGCAACAGTCTGCAGATATCAGGCTGATGTCTTGTAAAGAAACACAAACAACAGCAGATCCATTAGTGAGCAGACCTTTCTGCTCTGTCTCTGCTGAAACTGATTATTAAAGTTGATGCCTGTGCTCTACTTAGTTGAAGCATCTGGTGCACATAGCTGTGTGGGATAACCTGTATGTTATAAAGAATGATGACAGCCTTGCAGGTGGTGCAGATGTTTTATTGTTGTTAAATCTGTCGAAAAATAATATGATGTTTCAATCCTGCATTTTACAGGCAAACAAAAAATTATTAAATCGTGGATTGATGTCAAGATGGAAAATATTAAGATTTTATTTCATGGCTATATTGCCCTATACAGGTCATTCAAATTGAATTAAACACTTGTTTTCAGTTGCTTCTGCTTGAAATGTTGCTGTTTTCCTTGTCAAATTGAACAAACCCACATGTCAGTGGTGTATAAATGCATGTCAGATTTTCCAAAAAAGAAGCATATTTGCAATTATATCACATTTGGTCTCGAGATCTTTACATCTCAGCTACAGTATAGATTGCATGCTATGGTATGAAACATGTGGGTGAAGCACTAAAACTGTTGAATTCCTAAAGTGCAGCAGAGATAAGGAGAGAAGTGGTCATAAAAGAAAATGAAAAGGAAAAGTGTCAAGAAAGAGACGTGAGACAATGACTTTTTCAGGGAAAAAGACAGAAAATCATTAGGGCAGCTACTAATGATTATTTTCATTGTCAATTAATCTGATGATTAGTTTTTTGTATAATCATCTAGAAAGGGCCAATGGTGAAAAATGGCCTGCTCAATTTCTCAGAGCCCAAAGAGATATGTTCAAATTGTTTGTTTTGTTCACCCAACAGTCCAAAACACAAAGATATTCAATTGACAATAATGCTGCAAATCCTCACATCGGACATGCTCAACATGTTTTGCACTTTTGCTTGAGAAATAACTAAAACGATTTTATATCAAAATATTTACAGCAGAGCAATAGACAGTCTAATATATGTGTTCTCTCCTGCATACATACACAGTCTCCCTTCCAGCAGGCAGAGATAAAGAGTCACAGAATGGACACATAGCATATATACAGTATAAATGCATGAATTCTGTTATCACTATCGGTGATACTAAAGGTTGTCTGTGAAAATTCATCAACCTCTTGGTCTTATGAAGCCCTTTCAAAAGCCCATTGCATGGTGTAAAAATGCAAAGGCTAGAAGCAAAGCTTGTTATTCTTACCGCAGCTCTCGCAAAGGTGACATTTTGAAAATGAGTAACTACATGCACATATGGTGATCAGTCAATTTGGCTTTTGGTTCAGTCACAATATGCAGGTTATATGGAATGAAATGACAGTCAACTGTGCTGTAATTATAACTTCTTCTTTTTTTTTACTTTTACCCAAATGTTTTTATTTATTTATTTCATGCACACCTATAAAACATATCTTGGTTTAGTCAGACAGAAAACAGCCCAGAGGGCTGTCAGGAAAGTCATCACTCTCCAGCATTTACTGTCTTCCTCATAATTCACACCGGGGCACTGGTAATCTCCCTTCCACAGAGTTAATTTAGCCTCATTTCAGCCTCAAATCAAGTGCAAGAAGTAAACATTTACTCCAGAATTTCATCCACACTGAAATTGTGGACTGATATGGGCTCACTTTAAATGGACTCATTAACTGAATGTTGTGAAAGTTTGAGAGTACAGTGGATACCCGTATTGAGAGGGACGTGGCAGAAGTGATAAGAGATCTGATCCAAATGGAAAGGCTGGAGTTCTGATTCAAAAATGTTTTTTACATGGTTCTAATTTTTGGACACCTTCTCTAGGATGAATCCATATCTGCATCGGATATGACATTTATAATTATACAAACAGTGTAGCAAAATAGTTAGTTCCAACCAAGTAATTTGATTGGACCATAGACGGATTGGACAAGAGGCATTCCATGAGTGCTGATATAGAGTACAACAGCACTGGGACTTTTAACTATACATGTATCACTCTGCTTTACAGGTGTTCTAATAACCGTTAATTACATTAACGGCTGTTATCTAGCTTACATTCTAACAAGCTTTGCACTGCAAAGATGAACATACCCACAAATAACATTTGAGTTAAATTATAAATGGTGTTCAGAAGCGAAAGGAAGGAAAGAAGTCTGGATACTTCAGAGTGCAAACCTCTCGGACTAAATCAGTTGTCACAGATGTTGCCCACAATGGCCAAAGAAGCAGGGACACACGTCTTAGAGCAACCACAGCCTGAGAGCCACGCCATACACAAACTGTCTGCATTTTTTTCTCATTTAGAAGGGTATTTTGGCAAGTTTGACAACTATGATTACACTATTAGTTCTTACAGTATACAGACTTTTAAGAAATTACTGAGTGTCATCATCTATCTGGCTACCAGCCTCACACTCTGTCGCCCTGTCAAAGCCATTTCTGCTCATTGATGCCGTAATGCCATTCAGGAGAGTTGCTTAGTCACTTATGATGTCATATTAGGAGTACTGATTGATTCTGCCATAGAGTCTTAGATGCTATAATTGGTCCCAAGAATAAATCTCAAAGTGGCCTCATTAATTAAGACACAGCAGAATGACTCAGCTAGGATTTAATGGCTTGGCGGATCAAGCCCAAAGAACAGTTGAATACATTTTGAATACTTGATTTATCTCATCTTCACCCAGGTGACAGATCTGCTGTTGTAGCAGTTTAAAGGTCTGATAAAAGAAACAAACACCCTTCAATCATCTGAACCCTGAGGGATGATTTGATTTTGGCTCTGATGTGATGTGTTGGTTGTTTGCCTTGATAAAACACGGGGCCTCATGCGAGAACATTTTCATATTTTTGTCTATTCCGTGAAGTTTTCTTGTACAAGTGTTTCAAGTGGGATTCACTAAACCCTCTTAACTACACAAATGAGAAAATATTAATGTAGCTGTCATTGCAGCTGTACCCGTACGGAAAAAAGGAGGAATGGCCGACATGAAGTTATATGCAGGCAACAAAAAAAACACTTGGAGCAGTTTGGACTAAGCATATACATCCTTTTCATACTTCAATTAACTAGAGTAGAGTTGTGATTAACTTCAGCTTTCCATTCATCAACTGGGGTATTATGAATGAATGTGTTCACAGAGGAAATTATTTTGCTCGGATTTTAGACCAAATAAAGTTTTTGGCATCTCCGCAGTGTGAGTTATGCACCGATATTTGCATTTTGAGATATTTTGAGAAATGCAGGACAGTATGGGTATATCTAATATTATAGGTAAGAATATTTCATTTCCCAACTGTCCTACTCCTAAATGATGATATTTCATGGTTAAATCTCTGCATAAGCATGCATCGTTCTTTTGCTCATATGTGGCAGTTCAGAAGGGTAACTTGTTCACGCTGATAATGACATATTTGCTTGATTTATCATAGTTACAACAAAAAATGTATCTCACAGCTCTAACAGCAGCAGAAAAGGTGCTTGCTGTTTGCCAGAAGGAACCATTTGTTATTGCAAAGAAATTAGTTACATTATTGGCTGGATAATATTTATTCAGATCAAGGAGAAGCCAGAAAATGCTGGAATTTGTTCTGAAGTGGAAGATAAAGCAAAGTTTTTTTTATTTTGTTAGGTGTAGGAAATGCATAAATATTTATGTATGTTTCTGCCCATATTTTCATGCATCTAACTACCTGTATGAAGAGATACCACTGGAGGTAAGAGAGACAACATGTTTTTTGGGTTTTTGTAAGTAATGATGCTTTCCTCCTGATTCTCTACATGGACCAGGAGGAAACAGGTCACAGTGTATTTGATGAACAAATCTGTGAAGCCCTGAAATACAATAATATAACATCCAAAATATGAATATATACATCACCCAAAATCTGCAGTCAGTGGCAGACAATACCTTTTGATTGTTTTTAAATTTTGATTTGCTTAATTAATTATTTAGCCTATGAAACCTTGATATTGTTGTCAGTGTGTAATGATCGTAATGATTGCCCTGTCCTTGCAAAAAAATAGGGAGGGTGCATTCAGTATACGGATACACTTCCACTAACACCACTGCAAATATTGTGAACCACTGCATTTAAGCAGCTTCAACAGCTTTAATGGAGCAGGACGGCTGCTTTACTCTGAATAATTTCACTGGATAAACTTGGAATCTGTACATAGCAGCTAACCTGTCTGATTCTCAGAAAAATGCAGCATCAGTTAGTTAGATCCCGTCATAGTGTCAGGAAATTTAAATAATTAATGAAGTTGATAACGCTGTGCACATAAAATGTATGTATCATTCTTGCTGCTGTTATTATGACTACAATGTCAAAGCAAAGAACGCTACATACAACAGTTGTGGCAACAAACAGAACACCGGTACTGACATTTGTGCAATGCGGCTCTATTTTTCATTTCAGAGTAGGAGTTGGCGTGAGATTTGTTTGGGCAGCATGACATCGTGAGACAGAGCCTGAAAGTGGGTGTCTTATGTCAAAAGCATGAGAGTTGGCAACCCTAACTTACATTTGCCAGGCTGACACAAACATGACTCCACATTAATGTGCAAATGTGTATTTAAGCAACTGTTTGCTAATGATTTTGCAATAAAAGGTGATGATATGTCATTGAGAGCCCCAAAAAATCAGTTATTGCAGTTTTGAGGTTGGAATAGGACTTAAGCAACTAAAACTGTTATAAGAAGTGCTGAGCTTGTACTCTAAAATGATATGTATGTGCCTGTCACACCTACCGGTCTAATGAAATGATTCATTTGATCAATAAATCTGGAGCCATGAGGTGACGATCCACACAGGAGAAGATGACTCAGATGGCTAGTGTGCAGTGAGAAACAGGATGTCTCCTAAATCCAAGTTATATCTGTATATATGCCTTCAGACACTTGTTTCTAAGGTGTGACTGTGATCATTTGATACTTGCTGTGACTCACTATCCAGCTAACAATGCACAAAACACAAAAGGGGAGAGTTGTGCTCTCCACTGAGCCTCCCAGGCTGAGCAGGGACTACCGGAAAGAATGGGAGCTCATTCACACCACAAAACATATCCTCAAGAATGGCCTAAAAAAAAATCAGTTACAGGTATTTGAAGGTAAGTAAAATGTTTTGGTCATTCCTAAATAGGAAAAAGTTGCAACGGTAAAATATCACTTGTATAGCTATCCGGAAGACATCTTGTTAGTATGAGTTAGGTACCAACTCAAGTCATCAGTGTTTTAGATACATATTCAGCCCATCTAACACTTTTTGTGGTGTAAAACTGTGTTTCTCTCACTTCTCTTGCACACAGTAAATTACTAAAAACAGAAGTCCATAAAATCAGTTGCCAATAGTAATGAAAAAGTTGTTACACATTAAGCAGCCAAAGCTCATCAGGCAATCTAATATCTAATGTATTCCAAATGTACACAACATTAGAAACTACTATCCTATTTGATGATCTTGGACTCCTGTGGGATCAAATTGGCTGTGATATGCTTGGTGACTAATCCGTAAAGTACATGATAAAACCTTAAATTCCATTATGAGATGAGCGTGGGTGGGTGATCAAACATCTTGAAGGTTTACCTTTCTAGGCGTATGAAAACCTGTCTTCCTCTGGTCAGACAGTTGGCTTTACCACACGTACGTATGATCATCACAGCTGGCAGCTTTCTCCCAGGTGTGGTGCTGAGATCAGTTGTGCCTGGAGCTTCCTGTTGGCTCAGTGTGCTACCCCGACACACAAATAATGGCTTTTGTGTCATGCTGTTTTTTGAATTCAACAAATGTGTGGTCTTGAGAAAGGAAGATGGTTTTGGATTGAAACTTCAAACAGGTACATACAGTATGTGGCTGAATAACAGCTGAGATGTGGGGTTTGATGATTGAAATGTTTGGGCATTGTCACAGTGAGCTGCTTCTAAAGTTAAGTTAACGCAACCATAACATCTAGCCCAATCATCTGTGTCTCAGAACTGTTTTTAATGATCAAATCTCACAGATTGTGACATTGTCAGGGAAGGAAATACAAAATTTGTAGTAATGCATCTGTATGTGTTTGTGTTTCAAAGCATAAAAGAAATCTGCCCCAAAATATCTCTTCTTCAGAAGCTGATTTAGCTGCTTGACCTGTTGCATTAATATGAGGTGCTTTGTTAATAAGACTCATCTTGCATTCCGTAACGTTCTGTCATTAATGTTATCTGATGTTTGCACTGCTGGAAAAAACTGATTTATGGTTTAAATTCATCTACAATCCACTGAGAATTAGACAAGAAGTTGCAACAGAACAGCTGGACAAACTATGAAAACATGCAGGCAGCACAGCCACATTTATAAAAAGTTAGCTAATGTGATGTTATCAAGTGCATGTGGAAGTGACATTGATATTACTGTCAGCTGGCGATCTTTCATGTTGCTATCAGAAGGAAAATTCCTGGATTAATGTAGTTGGGTCAGATCAAGGTCGGATCACGTTCCCACGCTCCACAAACACACTGCACTTCCTCTAAAGGGTCATCTCAGTACAATTACTGTGTTATGATCCGCCCATACTAACCGTACCAAAGGGAGCAACGAACCAGGGTCCATTTCAACCAGACTACAGAACGTAGGATTTGAAAACCTAAAGTAAATCTGCAGAGCGCTGTGGCAGGAATATTAGGTATCAGGAAAAAACAAAAGCACAACAAGTACAGTTTGACAAACTAATCTGGCTAAAATTAACCTGCTAAATAAATAATCAAACTCTCTCTCCATTAACTGTAACTGTAACTGTAGTCTGTCAGAACTGACTCTGACTTTGTGTATAAAGTAAAGGCAGTAGGTGCATTTGTTTGGGCATTGACATGCAGAATAAGAATATAAATGTGTTTTTAATCAATTTAGGTGAACACAGTGGAGTGTTGATCGACTCAAGTAAGAATATTTATTCCAAAAGTGACATAATATTCATCAGACCTGAGACCAGACTGACCAAAGTGACTTTTGATAATGCAACCATGGAGCTCGATAAATAAGTAATAGCAGGTTTAGTCCTCAAAGTTCTCAGTAATGTGTCTCTATGAGCCTGGACTTCATTGTAAGAATAAATTTCTCATTTGAGTCCTGGGTTGAAAATGTTAAAGAATCTCTGTGTCAATAGAGCTGCTGCTAGAATGAATTTGAGGTCATTTGAGAGAGAAAGAGTTTGGTCTGTGCGTTGCTGGCAGCCTGTTGATGACTTTGTTTTGCACTTGATGGCTTCCAGGAGACATATGGCAAGTGTTATAGTCTAGACCTGCTTCTCAGGACTCATCAGCGGTGCCGAGATCAAACGGCAAGCCAAGAGGAGCTGATTCTGCTGTGAAAGGCCATGCTCGCTGCTCGTGCTGTTTGTGTGTGTGTGTGTGTGTGTGTGTGTGTGTGTGTGTGTGAGAGAGAGAGAGAGAGAGAGAGAGAGAGAGAGAGAGAGAGAGTGACTGCGTGGCTATCTATGAAAGTCAGTCCATCAGTCAAACTCAACTCTGTTCCTATGGGAGACAGTCTGGGCCGTCTGTGAAGGTATGTGTGTTGCATGTAGAAAGGCTCACATATGTTATTGCACTCAAGTGTGGGTGTGAATATTTATGACTGGTGTAATGTGAATATCAGAAATGGAGCAGAGTGTGTGTCTGAATGTGAGTCTATAATGTTAACATCGGTATTGTGTACCCCACTGCTGCTCTCCTGCACTGCTGTCTTTCATTAAAGCCCATTCTAGAGGAAACCACACAACATCTGGAAAAGTCATCATGCATGCACGCGTTATATCACATCCCAGACCAGGGGTATAGTCCATATTGTAAGTCCATAAAAGCCTGAAGGTGTCTTTATTCATCTGTATTTACAACATTTATATGAAAAACTGTGTTTGTGTGTGCATACGTGTATGTGGATGTATGTTTTCCATGTGTTCCTCCCTTTATATGAGCAGTAGCAGCAGTAGCCACAAGGGGAGTCGATGATTTAGTGTTGAGGTTGTTTTGGTGGGGGCAGGGTGGATGTTGGTGTGTCTGGACCACAGAGGCAGAGCAGGTCAGAGCAGAGCCAACCACTGCTACTAAATCTACAGTCAGTTTATTGAGAGTCCCAGGACAAGCAGACATTTATCTGCGACTCCAGAAATTTGGCAAAATTGTCAGCAGAAACTTTCTGCGGGACATCTGGTGTTGCAGATCATCATGTTTGCTGTAACTTTTTGACTCACACACTGATGTAGAACACACTGTTGTAGAAGATGAAACTGTTGGAAATGAGGCGATTGCACTTGTAAATAATGAGAACATCTGCATATAAATGGAAACTACTTTTCCTCATTTTTTGTAGTTCTGTCTTCAAAGACTGTCGAAGAGGGATCTCTGAACTCAAGGACAAAAATATCACTAAAATATCAGTATATTTGGAAGAAAATGAGTTTCGTGATATCATGTTGGAATCAGAGATGTGGTGCTACTGTTATGAGGCCAAATATCATGCTGTGGAATGGGACAAAACAGAGTATGGAGGAAAAAGCGACAACTGGAGCTACATTACAGCTGCAGCTGAAAGAGAGATGCCTGCTGCAGCTGGAGTGGCTTTGCAGCATTGACCGGTGCTTGGTGATGACTGTCAGAAGAATGGAGATAGAACTGAAACTCGGTGCTACAACAAACTTCATGGTGCATGGGTAAACCAGAATTTGTTTTCTGACAGAACGTTATATTGGACTTTGCCAACTCTGACTACAGAACAGCACAATGGCCAGTGGGTGTTACCTGTAACTTACGCGGCTTCATTCAGCTTGAGCACAATTAGGTCCCAGCGCCTCGTCGTCCATAGCGATAAAAGAAGCAGCGTTTGGTTGCAGTTTTTCACTCCTTCATCCACGATTGTTTCCAAAACCAAGCTGAAATGGAGACTGCAGACTGTGAGGTATTTTGACTGTCCATCGGCACCGATGTGCTCTGGCAGCATTCTGGCTTGTGTGCAGCTTTCTGTAAGTTTTCAACGACCCATATGACTGACTCCAGCGCGCCATTTGTTTTTATGAACCTTGAAATGAAAATGAAAATAAGGCTCAGTAAAGAGATATAATGCTGATCAATGCTAACTTTGTCTCTCTTCGTCGGCCGCTCTGCTGGGAAACGACTGTTCCGTAAAGACACCATCAGTGGCCTTCAACGGGACTACGGGGAATCTACAGCCTTTTTCTCTAGTGATAGGGCACCAATTTCAAAAATAATTACACATGTCTACTACATAGGTGGCCTAGATTAAAGGAGCAAAATTCCTCTTTAAATGTGAAAAATGTCAATTTGAAGAAACCACCTGGAAAAATTAAAAATTATAGATCTACTATAATTTTACAACTTCCAGGTGGTGGCTTTACTAACATCTTACAATATCCTGCTGTAAAAACCAAGTTAGTGAAGCTAATTGTTTCTTAATCGTTATTTCAAATGACTCATTTTTCTTCTCAAAGGCTGTCAAAGGTGCAAATTCAACTTGGTGTGCTTATTGGTTCTGAATTGACAGAACCATGTTAATGTAGCTGCCTTTTGAAATTGTGATTTACAGTAGTCGCTAAGTTGCTGGTGCACTTGTTGTAAACACTACAAAATCTCAGCCATCAGTATGTGTTGTGTCAAGGTGAAGTCTGAAAACATATGACGACATATACCAAAAAATGCATTAGTAAAAATGTTTGTATTTTATCTTTACTCATTTCTAGGCAACAGGTGCATAAACACTAATGAACACATACAATGACTCATTAATTAACCTTAATAGAAAACACTGATAACACACAGAACTCCCTCTGGCAGGTGGTTTGGATCGTGGTTGAATCACTTTTTTAAAAAAGCCTCTGATGTGTTTGTTGAAAAGACTGTTTGGTACATTTCCAAAGTCTCAGTATAGTTGTGATGGTCTGCACTTGACTGCAATTGCTGTTACTGTTCAGCCTCAATCAGTGTGTCTTTTAGGGGCTCTAGCTATAATGAATACTTGACACCACTGACAGTACAGCATTAGGCAAACCTGAAACCAATGAGCCTTAGTAACTGTCTCTGTCTATGCACTGGCAATTTACTATGTATTGACTTACTTTTCCTATTGTAAGCAAATGCTAAATTGAAAAAAAGAAAAGTGACATCGTAGCACTCCAGTGACCCTGTTCATGTTGACCCAAGCATCATATCAGAGGTACAGTATATCTGCAAACTAATGCAACAGTGGAACCTTGTGTCTCAGACTGAACCAAGGCTGACATTGCTCCAGGCCTGTAACTACTCTAAACCAACTAAGTGTGAAAATACCCTTAGTAACAGAGGAAATAAGACCCTGACTGCACCTTAGGGTGTCTGAGACTTTGGTGAAATAGGGGGGGAGAGCAAAAGAATGCAGAATAGATGAAATGAATGAAGGGAGGCAAAGAGGCAAGGAAGGGGCGTATGAAGCTGCTAAGAGAGGCTAGTAAAGGGGGAAGAGGAAAAGGAAAAAGTGGAAGGAAAGAGGAGCGACACGGATAGAGGAAAGGAGGACGAGAGGGGACAGGGAGGGAGGGGTGTGTGTGAGGGAATGAGAGGAGTTATGGGGATGAGCGAGGGATGGAGATACATAAATGAAATAAATGGGGTCAAAAGCAGAGAAGTGTATAAGGGAGGGCAGGAAGGAGGGAGGGCGGTGATGTGTTAGAGAAACAGAATGCAATTGAGACAGTGTGTGTATGTGTGTGATAGATAGAGGGAAGTGAGAGATAGTGCTGCTGCTGCTTTGTGTGTGTGTGTGTGTGTGTGTAAGTTTGAAAAGGACAGAAAGCATGAGAGAGAGGTTTATCCAGAACAGTGTTTATCCTTTCTGCTCACTTGGGGAGAGAAGCGACTGCAGGCCCTTACTCAATACAACAGATAGGCAGCTATCAGCTCCCAGAGCACTGGCCAAGTCCAACTGCCTGTGTGTCAAAGTGTGTGTGTGTGTCTGGCAGTACATTTACAGTATATGTTAAAAAAGTGTGTGTCTCTGACTCTGAGCTTGTTTGTATGCCTTCCATTACAAAATACATGTATCAGACCATAGTGAATAGTTGTACCAGTGAATGGAGGTGGTAAAATGTGTGTTGACTGAAAGCTGCTGGCAAGTAATAATGTCAGTATGCACCTACAGCAAAGCGAGTGACATGAGAACAAATGACATATATATAAAGCTGCCTTCATACACAAACTGGTTAAAAACATTCAAAAGCATTATTTGAAATATCAGTAGGTAAAATGTTACCACAGAGAAATGAGTCTCTAACTTCACTTTCAGTAATGAGGTGCATAGCAGGATTTCCCCGAGCAAATTGATTAGTGGATGTGATAAGTCCTCAGACCTCAGACTGGTGACCTGCGTGAAAACACAACCCCCTGTAATATTCCCTTTTCACAGCAGATATTTTGACTTGTCAAAGCAGGAAAAGCACAGGTGGAAAAATTAACGATGACTGCATTCCGTTTGGGTAAACCAGTTCCAGGGCTCTGTTATTTTGCATACTCACTCACTGACATGGCTCAGCGGGACAATTAATGGAATGGAACCATTGTTAATGTTACTATTTACACCAGTGTTTTTCTTGCTTCGACAAGTCAAGATGTCTGCTGTGAAAAGGGTCTATTCATTTGAATGAGGCCAGTCTGTCAACACAGGGGGGGGGGTGCCAACTCAGAGGGCTCTGGCAAAAAAACGAGTGATGCTTACGCAAGCGCCTCATTCCTGACCGCATCACTGAAGTTCCAACAATAAGGTAAAGCACACCCTCAAGTGTAATATTGCTTAAGCGCAGCGCTTTGCCAAATGATGTTGAACTGCAGTTTGGCATTTACCAACAAAATAAAATATATAAACAAAATGTATTCATATTGTGAGGCAGTTAGCTCTAAAAATAAAAAACTTTTTGCTTGTGTTATCTCCGTTTCCATGGAAATACGTTTGGTATGACTAATACCTGGAAAACAATCACTCACATCAGTAGACTCCTATATAATAAAATCTAGTTAACTAGACCCTTAGTAACGAGCTAGCAACAGAGTTGATTTCTAGCTCCTGCTGAGTCAGCCAGCCAACTTCAGCTTATGCTTTCTGGAGATTGTGGCATTTCCCAAACTGAATAAATACCACACATATAAACACAAAACTGCTTTGCTAGCTCAATCTTGTTGTAACTAAGATATCCACTGAAAAAAAGAAATTTTCCATGGACAGATTTAGCTACTACATCCACAAACTTCACAGACATTTTTAAGCTAGTGGCGCCATGGCACCAGCACAACTGATGGAGGATGCCGGAGTGGAAGCTGAGATATACTCTCAACTGAAAGGAAAATGGCTACGTTTTGCTGGGTAGAGGGGTGCCAGGTAACGCTGAAGAGTGGAGAAGGGTTCAGGTTTTGTGTGTGTGTGAGTGTGTGCATGTGTAACTTGTCCCACAGTCTCAGAGTTCAATCCACTCGGCAAAGGGTCTGTTTTGTTTTCCCCACAACCCCCAATCAGTTCAGTTCAATCCAATTTCACAAACATAAAAGAAAGACAACTCAAAACTCCACTCTGGGTTTTCACTGCAGATACCCCCCACAAAACAAAACAAATGAAAGACATTAGCCAAGCAACACAGTACATAAAATAAAGCCAGCAGAAACGTCAGATGGGTCGGACCACCATGTTTAACTATATACCTTCAAACATTACAGTTATGCCTGAAAATGACAACAGAAAAAAATAAGTTTGCCAAGTTCACATATCTCCGCAATTCAAATCAAGAAATGGCTGTTGTTGTTAACACAACGTCACAGTCTGCAGTTGTAATGAATGGTGGAATAATATTTTTAGTGATGAGGCTTTTTTCATTTGAGCACGTTCTAAATGTCTAGTTGACCAATCAGATTATTTGGTTGGAACTACGTGTTGTATAATGGTTAATCAAATATATGCAAGTGCACATTCCAGTTCCATTTTCACTGTTTACACTGTGATTGGAAAAAGAAAAGAAAAAATAATTCTCGCTGTGATAACTTTCAAGAGTTGTAAAATCCTATCTCAGATAGGAGTGTAGTGTTAGTGTAGTGTTTTGGGTGTCTGATAAGTCTTCATATTCATAGATCTGTTAGTCAAACTGGCCTTTCTTGATTGTATTTCATGCCTCATCGGTACCTGAAGCAACGTACTTCGTTGTTAAATGAGTAGGTGCTGTTTGTTGTGCCACTGGTAGATTTTATGATACAATTGCGCATTTTTAAGACTGCATCATAAAATGTAAAGATTTTAGGCAGAGTTGCACACAATAGTGAAACATGAACCTTTCATGTGATCTGGCATCATGGTTATTAGCTTTAAATTCTACTATGGATATTAAAAATTTTGGCAACTTAGATAGTGAGGCTTTATACATGAAGACATGGGTATTCTGATGACTTCTGTAAGTCAGTGATGACCATCTGACTTTATAACTCAGTAGAGAGTGTGATCACCGTCTTGAATAATACATCAAATGGAAATGTGATAAACTACATCCAGTGGTTTAAGAGTAGTGGCAGCTGCTTGAGCATACATCATCTCTCCATAAATCCAGTATATATAGTATAATGGTTTTTCTATTTTGAGAAGAGAAAAACGTTTTTTTCCAGTGCAAGAAACTAATTTCAGTTTTTAGTCTTTAAGTGCTCAATGTGAGGTTTGTAGGACAATGTAGGAAAATCAAAGCTTCAAGCTCTTGCAAAAGGCATCCATTTTAAAACAAGTAAATAGTAAATTAGTAAAAGAGGTCTAGAGGTCATCAAAAGCAGACTGTAAGCACGGATAAGGACTGGATTATGGTAGAGCTAATGGCATACAAGATAGTATCATCAGCATAAAAATGGATAGTGCAATAGTAAATAACAGGGGGCCTAGAATTAAACCTTGTGGGATACCTTTACCTGAGATCTGAGGACTTCATTTGAAACTTGAAATCTACCAGGTATCGAAAGCATCTTATTTAACACAATGATGTAATCAACAATATCAAAAGCCTTGGACGAATCCATAAAGAGAGATGTACAATGTTTGTGACACACTCAACACACAACAGTACAAACTAGTAGTGTACAGCACTCATGCTACAGAGCCACAACTGAATGCGGAATAACTGTACCTGATGGTACTGACAGAGTACTTCAAAGTATGTCAACTGACAGTGTCACTACAGCAGATAGTCTTAATTTGGAGATGATTTGTCGTGAAAGATCTAAGCACAGAGATGCTAATCTGCTCTACTTCAGATACAGGACTAAACAGAATTTAAAAACTCTTCCACATCATTTTCAGCGATGGAATTATCATGTTTGACACAATGAGACCAATCAAGGAGTAGATGTTGTCCAAAGGTATCATCAGGAAAACGGATTACACAACAGCTTCTTAGAAAGAAAACCAGAGCAATATAAATGAGTAATTTATTTAAATGGTTGGTAAGAGGGTAGAGCAATACATGTGGGATAGCACTCTCCATTTTTACTACCCTGAATTCACTGTTTCGTGTCACTCCCAACTCTTAGGAAACCTTTTCAGTTTAAACAATGTTGGTGACAAAACCTGAAGTCCTGATTCTCTTCCATATTGCTGTTTTTCAGATGCTGCCTGTTGGTCAAATAAGATGTGTTGCTGGGGCAATGTGGTGACAGATTGTCTGTTGCCAAGGTGTCTCATAGTGGCAGAAAGAGATACAGATGCCGACATGCATGCACACATACTTAAACATATAACAGCTAATGGCACAGACAGACGGACACAAATGCACGAACATATGCAGTGTGCAGCATTATAGCTACAGGAAATGGGATTTCATAACGATAAGCTGGTTGGAAAAAAAGATGAAGGGAGATCATTTTTGTGTGTGTGCGTGTGTGTGTGTGACTACCTGCCTGCCTCAGTGTGGTTTTGAAAAGTGGCTTGCTCCATTATCTCCTCAGCGAAGCAGAGGTGGTCCAGTCCAACAGAGATAGAGGTAGAAAAGGGACAAAGGTAGAATAGGGGACAAACAGAAGTGAGAGAACACAAAGAGTGGAAGACAAGCAGTAGAAAACAGATTTAGATACAGCAGAAGATGCAAAGAGTTAGCGTTAAAGAGACAGTGTTAGGTAACTTGGACTGAAGCATAGTCAAGGTTTGTTAACCTAAAGCCCACATGCTGTTAAGTTATTAATTAGATAGAAACAAGCAGTGTTTAGACAACATCTGTGGACCAATTGCAGCCAGAGGAAAGTGAGTAAAAAAGCAGGATGGGCAGAGAATTCATGCCAGTGTGGTTGGTCATCACCTTTTATGTCCTGTGGTAATGTCAGACCCCATTAAAAAGCACATGGGAGTAGTGGAAACTTGCTAGACAATGCAAGAATAGGAAATGTGAATGTGAAATGATGTCACCATGATCAGGAATTTACTGTAGAGAGGCTGGAATTTGCAGTAAGTACATCTTAACTCTTATAACTATTTTCTTTATTTTGTGTGTTCTATGTTATTAATACTGTAGAACTTTGAGTTTCGCTATGAATGAAAAGTGTGGTATAAATTAAATTTATTATTGTCAGTAGTATTACATCTGAAGGCTAAAACACACATTTAAAGAGTATTCAAAGCTGTGAAGGATCGTGAGGCAACATTCTTTGAAGCAGATAGCTGTGATTTTTGAGACATACAACTTTCCTTAAATCAAATTTTGCTCTCTTTTGTTTCTCTAATCCAAATGTTCTCCATAGGTTTATTGAAGATATAGTGGAGCAATTTTGGGATATTATTACTACTTTGCTGCTTTTGAGCCAGGCATTTAAACCCTTAACTGTTCCGGTGAGGGTTTTCGTTGACCAAAAAATCAGACCGTGGTTGTGCTGGGCAGCCTACAGCTGTGAATTAGTTTAAGTGTGTTAATATGGTGCAAGACATTGATCATAAAGACAGACGAAGTTTTGCTTTTTGTTGCTTTGTTTGAGCTTCACAGCTACACAGAATGATGTACATGCAGAGTTTGTTTTCACATTCATCTGCTAAAGGGTGAAAGTTTCCTTGTGCTCACTTCAAACCTGAGTCGATGACATGTACTTACAAGCATCAAACACAAAAATTAATAATTTACGCCTTAAAACATGTCTGAAGGGGATCTTTGAGTATATCATTTCAGATATTATATGATGGTATATTTTTCATTTATATTATAATGCGATGCATTTGACAAACACTAGATAGCTCTGGGGGTAGATTTTGTCAAGCAAAAATTTGCCGTTTTGTCTTCTGCTGGGAACTGGGAACCAAATGACTCCCTTTTCTCAAACAGTCCATCTTCCACTGAAGTTTAATTTTTGACCCTGGTGTAACATGATGTGATATTGTATTTGTTAACTAATTTTTTTTCCTCCTCTCCTCCTATATAATTCTATTTGATCCATCACAAACTGTCAGTTTCTTTTGTTGCTGGTAATATATCCCTAAAAGTCTAATACATTAAATTGAAAGTTGGCGGAGAGTTCTCCCTCGGCCAAACAAATTGTTTTCTGATGGACATTTCAATCTTTAGTAAATGAGAAATTGTACAGCAAAGTGAACTAAAACAAAAAATGCCTTGCATTTACAATAAGACATGGTGTGAGCAGGTGGAAAATGCACCAAGCCATCTGATCTGCATTAACCCAACAATCAGCTCTGCCACTCCAACAACAGTGGTGCAAGGTTCAGTTGAAGCCAAGAAGATGCCAAACAGGTGGAAGCGCAAAAAAATACAATACCACATTTCAAAAAATCTGAATATTTGTAATCTTTTGAAGATATTGAATAAATATTGAACATTGGTACAAAATACTTTTCGCTGCTTCCAAATTATGTTGGAAATCATGTTGGAAGCCATGAAAGTTTTCAGTGTGACTGTAGCTTTGGTGAGTATGTGAGCATACTGATACATTCACATCCCTATTGAGGAAAATACTGTATATAAAAATGTACACACACAAACACACTGTGAAAACATTCCTTTCGGGAAACCAGGGCTGGGGGCAAAAACAACATACAGAAAGGAAAGATGAAATAGATAAAGAAGAGTTGGGAGAGAGGAAGGAGTAATGATACATACAGAATGACTGTGTGTTGGGAAAGAAGAGAGAACATACACACACACACAGTAAAAACTCAGAGGGCAAGAGGACAGAGACAGAGCTAAAGGATGACACAGGCAGAGAGTAAATTAGTCATAATAGGATAGTGGAGGAGCCACGAGGAAGAGAAGAGATATGGAATTAGTGTATGTGTGTGTGTGTGTGTGTGTTGGGGGGTGGAGCAGGATGAAGTGGTGTACAGACTGAGGAGGGAGGTAAAGAAATAAAAATAAAAACAACATACAAACTGGAAGGAGGATGTACTAAAAACACAAACCGAGAGAGAAAAAGATGGCAAAGAGAAATAAAACACAGACACACTCCTGAAAAGATGGAGAATCGACATGTACAGTATGCACACACACAGACACACAGAGCGAGCCAGTTCTGCTCTTCCCCAGGAGTCAGTTCAGTCACTGAGGGGTCAGCCATTTATCCTGTCCCATTACTGCGGACACTGCTGTGAAATTGTCCAATAAATCAGTGTCTCTGAGAAGCAGTGCTCCCCCTGCTGACCGGTTGAGTGACTGGCTGGCTGCTTGTTTCTCACTCCGGCTGCAATTAGGGCTCACATACCACGAGCTGGAGCGTGGACAGAACAGAGCCACAGATTGAATACAGATATACAGACAGCTTCATGGTCTTGTGCAGCACTTTGCAGGTGAGTGATATGTAGCAGTTTGCATTATCATACTAATTATCAGCATGCAGCGTTAACGCTCTTTGAATTTTTCTTGTCACAGGTTTCTTTTGACTGCATTTGTTCCCTAATCTCTCAGAATGAACTGTCACTAATCTCAGGCTTGAGCTCAACCTAAACGCAATCCTAAAAGCCAAACTAAAAGTCTTAAAGGAGCAGTGTGTAGAATCTAGCGGAACCGACTTGGCAGAAATGTAATATTATATTCATAAGTATGTTTTAATTATATAAAAATATATTATATATAAATGTATAATCACCTGAAAAAATCATTGATAGGGATGAAACCCTGACAGGAATGAGCCCTATATATCTACATAGGATGCGGGTCTTCTTCCACAGAGCCTGCCATGATGCACTGACATGTTTCTACAGAAGCCCAGAACGGACAAACCAAACTCTGGCTCTAGAGCGGGCCTTTTGTGTTTTTCGTGAGTTTCGCAGCCACCGTCGGTTCTCCTACATGCTTGGAAGAGGAGGGGGAGGGGAGGGGTATTCAGTTGGTTGCAATCTGCAACCTCACCACTAGATGCCACGAAATCTTACACACTGCTCCTTTAGAGGCCCTCTCTCAGTCAGCGTCTTACTATAAGCAACAGGGATCCACATGAACACATTATTTTTTGTAAAAGTTAGAAACCTTAACCATGGTAGTATCAGATCCTGCCAATATAGTCGTCAGATAAGAAAATGCTTCTAAGTGTAGTTTTGAGTGCAATTACAAATGACATTTTATCGTTTAATTTGGAAGACTGTCGCTTTAAAGCTATGACATGCAAAGTTTTTGCCATAAAGGATCAGTTTACCCAAATTTCGAAGAATACATTTCTCAGTGGTTTCTTGCTTTCTTGCAGAGATTTAAAGATATCAGTCTCTGACATTCAGCCATCTCAAATCGATGGAGGTGAATGGAATTTTGTTTGTTGTCCTCATAGCTCTAAGAACTCTGCGTTATCAAGACCTCACTGTGAACAATTTCCAGTGGGACTACTTTATTGTTTACAACAAGGTCTGTGCGAGATCCTGCATACCCGGGTCAATGATTTTGGAAGGACACATTGCTGTTGAGTTTTTAAATGCTTTGAGTGGCTCAAACAAAATTCCATTTACCTCCAGACAGATCAAAACCAAGACAAATAAAAATCAAAAAATCAATATGCCCTTTTTGTATGATTTGCCAGGACTTTAAAAGTGAATCTATCTATCTATCTATCTATCTATCTATCTATACATATACATACTATATATATTTACATACATACGTATGTATGTATGTATGTATGTATGTCTGTATGTCTGTATGTGTGTATATGTATATATATATATATATATATATATATATATATATATAGTATGTATGTAGTCACCTAGTGTCACTCATCTTGTGGCTGTCTGAAGAACTCAATGGGATATTTTTTTTTATTGTGAGCTTGTTAGTAAGAAATTCCTGCAAACTAGCCTTCATCCTGCAAAGCCCTGTGCTACCTATCCTCTCCTTCAGAATGTGCAAGTGTGGAAAAACAATGCTGATATCCTTTGTTATGAACAGGTCTTGCTTGTGTCATGTTCAGCTTTGCTGTTTCTTTACTTAGTGCTTTTAATAATGTTGTTACAATACAACTCACAATGCTCTGTGGCAGCTAGCCTCACACACATAGTCAGCTCAGTGCAAGGCACATTCACCAAACATTTTACAAATATAGTGTAAAATGACAATGTATAATTCAAAATACTCGTTGTTGTTGATATAGGAATGCTGTTGTAAACTGGTATACCCGCTGTCACTGATCTTGCATACAGAGGAGAGGCGAAACACTGTGATGGAGCGTCTGTACGTGGAAAACGTGCGTAGTAAGAGCATGCATGTCCAGATGCGAGATAGAGAGACATTGTCCATGATGTATGTTCATTTTGAATTACAGTTGCACACTGAGCTGCATCCTTTCCTAATTGGTTTTTCAGTGTTTTCTCGAATCTCTTGAAATCCTAGGGTTCTTGTAAAAAAACACCTGCAGTTTCCTTAGCAACGCAATCAGTTCACCCATGTGAACTATGCTATGCATACACAAGGACTCAATAATTTCTCTCAACAAGATGTTGAGTAGAGATGGCAACGGCCAACGGACCTCCCTCTATTAGAAGAATCAAGAGGGACGAGTATCTCAGCACCCCGGTTAGAGAGAGTGACCTTCAAATTGACTCAAAACCTGTTCACAGCTACATAAAATGACCATCTTGCTCACTGCATGCCAATTAAATTCTTATAATGTAATTTACTGTTAGTTTATGGTTTGGATTGCTGGGTGGTGTGAATTTAAAAACATACACACTGATATGATATGACAACAATTTTCACACCGGAGCTTGCAAAACTTGCAAAATGATGAAGATCAACTTTGTATTGTTATGCTCTTTTGAATGATCTCACCTACCCACACAAATACAGATATTTATCTGTATTGTGGTCCAGTTTACATTTTCTATTACTTTCTGCTAACAATCCCACAATGCAGTGCGCTGCCTTTTAGATTATTGTAGAAGAAATTGCTATTGTGCGACTAAACAGCTGTCAGCAATGACGCAAAATGACAATGATTAACACATGTCCAAAATCTACTGATCTCTTTATAGTTAATTACTGAATTTCTATTATAGAGGTAGCAGTGAATGAAAGAACAAGGGATACCAATAGGTCTGTTTCCGTGCACTTGTTTTTGTGCGCATTTTCAATTTGCTCATTAAAAAAACAGCATGGAAATGCCAGAAATTAGAAAAAAAAGTTGCAAAAAAGTTTATGCTTGGCTGAGGTGGAAAACTTGACGTATGGTTAAAGACAAAATGCAACAGAGTGCAATGGAAACAGACATAGCAAATAAATCATGATGTACAAGAAGCATGTACATTATGATTTACTTTAAGGACTGTAACATTCCATAAAGTAAGACGAAAGACAAACATAAATGCTGTAGGTCCATCATGTTTTCTACATTGCTTTCCACATTACACCAATGGTTTTCCACTGTGTTGACCGAAACTCTTTTAATTACATCATCTTGTTGCGCCCTCTTCTTCTGCAATGGTTAAATGGCACCAGCTGTGTGCCCAATTCCTAATATTCACATGACAGTAGTGGATGAAAACGCTCATTAATTCACCTTCTCTTTTCCCAATCAACTGAGCTTTCTGTTAATCACTCTACAGGTTTTCATTCTAGTCAAACACCGGGCGATTTCACTAATTAGCACACCTCAAACACCAGGTGGTGTCAGTAAGCATACTTCAAACACCAGGTAATGTCACTAATTAGCATACCTTCAAACTAGAGAACAGTGACTAATAAGAGAAATCTGCTGCTGTTGAGATGGATTTGAATAGAAAAGCTGCAGAGGTTGGGGCCTCAAGTGGTTGAGAACAAGTGTGGGTCCACTGTTGGCTTTGTATCCTACCAGCTAGTTAACTACATGTGTTCTTCAGCTCTGTGTTCAGGTTATGAAATTAAGGAAAATGATAGGAAGTTTTATTATTATTGTTGTTTTTTTTTCTTGTTATTGTTAAATTTGTATAAGAAAACCACTAAAGTTTCAAAATGTTCATGTACAGTATACTGTATATAGCAGGCTCTGTGTATTTGAACCACATGGGATTTTGTACATACAGTTTTTATAAGACTGAAAATATCCACTTAGGTTTTGTAATTATTAGTCGTTCATCAAGATCATTTTAATAATAGAGGAAATGTCAGTCTTTGTAATGAGGTCGTCAGTTATAAATATCTCAGGAAAGATAAGTTTCAGACATATCGTGCAAAATGAAGAGGAGCAAAGGAGTAGTGCACTTTCCACAATAATTCCCAGAGAGGGGATTGAAAAGGAGTCCAAAGTTTCTTTTTGCTCTTTGAACCCCCACATAATTACCACAGGAGAACATTTCTATGAATGGTGGTGTCAACAAGGGAATGCAAAGCCATTATGTTTCACCTGGCCAGAAAGATTTTCAGAGTGGTTATGTCTAAACCAGAAATTAGCTCACTGCCTCAGTATTTTTTGACTGGAAAAGTATCGAGTACTTGTGTCTGTTAATTGGCACAAAAGGTTTGATCGTGTTTGTCCATTTAGAAGATCTGCATCTTAAATCAGCATGTTATACATATTTTTGAGAAAGAGTGTGTAGTTAGTCAGCTCTTCCTTGCCCCATGACCAACCATTAAGTAAAAGTTAATGCAAATCCATTCATAAGTGTTTGAGAGTTCCTGCTAAACAGACAAACAGGGAACAGACGGAATAAAAACATAACCCCCATCCAATGTTAGCTGGCGGAGGTAATAAACCATTACCACATTAATTTTGAAACAAGGGTATAATTACCATAAACAAACAACAGCCACTGAGAAGATTGGCAGCTTCAACACTGCATTTTATATTGTGTGTCACCTAGTTTGATCTTGCTGGTAAGCTGATGGAATGCTTTTGTGAGACAAACAGGAGCCATTTTCTTTGCAGATAAAACACAAAACTTTAACTCAGTAAAAACAACTTTAATCCAGTGCTAGCTGCATAGTTTTAACCCAATGTTGGTTTTTAGCCACGCATTTTGGTCATCACTTAAATATCTCAACAAATGTTGAGTGGATTGACAGGAAATTTTGCACAGAGGATTCATCCTCTGACTTGCATGGTTTGTTCAGAGATGCGAATCCACAGACTGCCTCTTGTGATGGGGAACCCCTGTCTCCCTTCCAGATTGCCCACTGACAGGGTGTGAAAAAGGTCATTTCGCCTGTTAGGTGTGCCAGGCTGTTTTAGCTCCTGTCTCTTTAAGACCCCCCCTCCTGAGGAGCCCACACTGTTCTGATTGGTTAGCACTTGCAAGCTGCGTCACAGCCGACTGCCGCTGGCTCGGGAGGCAACGTCAACAATCCATGAAACAGTGTACTACTGTTAAGTAGTAGGATTTCACTACTTTTTCTTGTTTGTCAACTTCAAGGTGGAATCCAATCTAAAATATAAGAGTGGAAAATACCAACAACACATGAAAAACTTTAGCAACAAAGGCTACTGTGGCCATCTGTGGGCCTACGCGTAGAAGAAACAGTTGCAAACCAAGTGTTTAGAGCAGGTTGAATCCCTGGCTTTTGACTTGCAGGCGGCATTTCCACATATGTTAATTTCAAGTTTTGGAACTTTGACTGTGTTTAGCATATAGATATCTGACATCATAACAGTATATAAATAACAGAAAATCACAAAAAGCACAATAGGTCCCCTTTAACTTAAACCTGAACACAAGCCTCAACTGCCCATTTGCACAAGTGAGGAGCAGCAAAATTCCCACACTTTTCTTCAAAACATATTTAATCCTAGTACAAGACGACACACACTCTCATCTACTGTACCTGAAGAGGCAGAGGGATACTCTGCTTCAGTGGCCACTATTCATCTGATCAGGTAGATACATGAAGGTGTTCATAAGGCTTGACTGAGGTTGCACGCTTGGAGTGGCAGCACAGAAAAACACCACAGCTCATCCATTTCCCATCTCGCTTGCCTCCTCTGCGTTCACCTGTTAACCCCTTTTGTGAAATCCAACAGTGTCTTTCTGCCTCGCTGACTATGCCGCCGTCTCCAGAGATGGGAGCTCTGATGTGGCCCGGCTCATATTTACAGGGCTGGATTGTGAGGAGAATGAAGGGAGCGTGGTAGAGACAGGGGGTGACGGAATGCAGTTTTCTCAGTGGGAGAAATCAGAGAGTGAATAAATATTGAAAGTAGTTTTAAAGAGATTTTAAGTCCGTGAAAGGCTGATATCAATACCTTTGGACCGAAGCTGCTTTGTTGCAGTAGTTGATGTTTTGTAGATTTTTTGTTTGTGTGTGTGTGAATGGCCAATATCTTATCAGTTTACTATTGTTTCCCCAGAGCTTTATTCTTGTCAATTTCTGGTCGGTAGATGCAGTCACAGAGTCCGTTCAAGTAAAGGTCTTCACATACACAACCAGTGCATTCACCAGCTCTACAATAAATGAGTCATCAATCAAACTGCATCGCATTCATCATAGGGTCGACCACACTGACTGGCTAAAGTCTGTTTTTTAATAAAAGTCTAATATTGACTTGATATATTGGTTTGTCATATCGTTGATGGAAGCAGAATAAATATTGAAAACAGAATGAAGAAGGAAGGAGAGGAGGACTGGCGCCGCAGATACTGACAGGAGAGTTTGAAAGGTTTTACAGAGAGAGAACAAGACAGAGAAAAGGCTGGGGAATAGTGAAAAAAGGGAGGGAGGAAGGCAAAAAAGAGTGAGAGATAGAAAAATAGGAATAGTGAGTGAAACAGTGGAGAGACAGAGAGAAAGGGGATATAATAGGAAAAAGACAAATGCCATATAGCAAGAGCACTGGATGGAAGAGAGAGAGAGAGAGAGAGAGAGAGAGAAAGAAAGGAGAGGGAAAGAGAAAAGAAAGCAAGAGAGAAATTGGGAGATGGAGAGAGAGGGGTGTAGCAGTGAATACCTAATGAAGAGTGGTGGAGTCTATTGATCCACTCGGCAGTGGAGGCTGTTTCATTTGGTCATTCAATTATTCAGTTATTTGGTTGATGTTGTTTCCCCCTGCAAGGGTTTGGGCCGTACACTCAGACCTCCCATGCAGAGCTGCGGAGTCGCACTTGAAAACATGAAAGCTACAGCTCTGTGGAAGAGTGAGCAACACAGGGCTGCAGACTGGAAAATGGAAGGCTTTAGCAGTTTAGATGTGTCTTTATACACTAGTCCCCAAATCGCTCCAGTTTAGAGGTTGTCACATTTTCTCTCCTTCATACATTTTTCATTTTTGTCTCCCATTTTCTGGCTCCTCGCATTCATGGTACTGGAAAACGAGCGTGCATCAGTTGTGAATTGAAAATCTGAAAATCCCACTTTGACCGTAATCCAGTGACTAAAAGCTTTCTAATCTTGGCTCGCCAAAACTACAGCTTTAACATAAAAGTTCCAGCAGTAGAAATTGGCTTGTAGGAAATTTTTTTCCCTCTACAAAGAACTATTTATGAAAGTATACCATTCCCTGAATAGAATAAGGTTTACAATTTTACTTATTGTCAACAAAGCCCATAAAACCTATATTCCTTCAGTCTGTCTGTTGTTGTCCTAAAACTATTAAAAACACATCAGTGAGACATACCGTTGCACTGTCCTTCATGGACACTGTAGTTTTTTATTTTTTTTACTCAATTCCACATACACCATCCTGTTGTTGTACAGTAAATGCTCACTACACTCCTGTTTGACATTTGCTAATAACTACAGTTGCCCAGCTGTTTTGGGAAATTAGTAAGACCCCCCCCCCCCTTTAAATATAAACTACATATTTGTGACTGTTATTAAAGATTAACATCTTCAGTAACCAATGGGCTTTGGGGCTGAGTGCCACACAGGATAGGGAAACTGGAGGGTTTGAGAGACAAACTAACACATTGTTGGTTTTAGACTTTTCATGAGATTTATTGGCAATAAGAAAAACATAGACTAAGGCCTCTTTAATCCTTTATAAATCCATTCAGAAAGACATATTTATTCATTCACCTTGCGTGACATATAGCTATGCACATCATTTCAGGTGCTGTACCTCAACACAAGGGAGCAAAGGTAAAAAAACAGTGCTCAATCCTTTGAGCACAAAAAAAAAAATCTATTCACTTCCATTAAATGTGGCTGCTGGCTAAAATCTCAGAGGTATGTTTTAATATCAGTGTTGCATCCTTGATTATGATTTGCTGAATCCTCATTTTCTTCAACTGTCAATACCATCCTGTGCAGAACCACTTCCATAACTGCACAACTCACCTTTCTGTGTTCAATCCCCTAACTTTCATTTTTCCCGTACGAATACCATGCACTGACTCACTCCTCCGACCTTGAAGATGCAGGCTGTCTTAGTGTTTAGCTTGATCCTGTTGTCATTTGCCATTAGCTTCACATTAGCCCAGAGAGATTTGTGGACTGACCCCTCATCAAATCATTTACTTCAATGAATCAGTTACCCGACACGCAGTATATCAATCAGCTGGCTTGGCTGGCTTAATGGCTCAATCAGAGGCAGAGGAAGGAGAGAGGGAGAATTAGAGCAACTTATGGAGGGTCACGACGGAACAATACTAGCCCTAAGTAACCTGCCGTCTGTGCGGATCACACAGATCTACCTCACAGATTCTCCTAAATTACAACCTGAGATGAGAATGAGTCAGAGACAGCCGTGAACTCACTCTTTTTTCTTCTTTCGGTTTGTGAAGTAGATAAGCAGCAATCTCAGCTTAATGAAAGGTTTTTATAGTGTACTGGTGAGTGATATCATATTCTCTATGAGTGGGTTCAGCCCTTCACATTCTATCTACTCCTAGACAAGTACTGTTTTTATATTATCTGATTCACCCAATTACACAACTGTATTATATCTTGCCATGAAGTTTTGTTTATTTTCTATAGGTTTGGAGGGGAAATAAAATTAATTTGTGCTGCTCATTGAATTGAAAAGTTGTATCTAAAAATTTCAACATCTCTTTCCTTAAACAGTTACTCCTTACTCTGGATAATTCACAGACTTCACAGTGAACAGTTTTTATTGGAACTATGTCTACTCATGAAGTAGTCTTTATGCAAACAGTTGGCCCCTGAATTATCCAAGACTTTGTTTGTGCAATACATATTCAACAAATGAAATTCCACTTTCCTCCATCAGTTTCAGGGTGGTAGAAATCTAAAAAAATCTCAAACCCTGGCCAAATAAAACCAAAACTACATGCTGGACTAGATACCACTAGAGTTTAGTGACAAAGTGCAAGTGGAAAGTGCAAAGTTCTTATGGTGAAAAGTGTTCACATAGTGGCTAATTTACACATCCAGCAGATAGAGAGTAACATTAGCATTCATTTGGAGTTGTGTTTCTGGCCACCTGATTAATATATTCACTCTCCCTTTTGGCTCTGTTTTGGTCTCCACCATCTCCTGAGAAAGCTAACTTTGTTTGCTGTTTGTTTCTGGGCAGGTTGTGTACAGCTTTTCTTTTATTAAAACAGCTGCCTGCTGTGTCTGGAAACAACTGATGAGACTGAAGCAAAACAGTAAAAATGCTGGCTGTTAAACTAAAGTCTGTTGATAATAATCTTTGCATTCGTCACTATGAGTAAACACTTTCACCTTACACACAGTCACTTGACCCATGGTTGATGTTAAAATACTGATTATAGCAGCTTTAATTCAAGATCCACTTATTAGATTTTTTTCAGCCACATCCTGTGGTCTTCATCAGTGGATACTCAGGTGTCATGACGATGGTTCACTAGTCATCATAGAGTCCACTCTTTGACACAAACAAACATATGGCTGATGAAGACCACAATATGACTCAAAACCCTTGTGAAATCTAGCAAGTGGACCTTTTTTTGTAAAAAACTGTGTTTTTCAATTCAACCCTTTAATATAGACTAGTTATGCCTAAAAGGGTGTGTTTTTTCTTGCTTTTGGGTAAACAGATTGGAGGAAAACTGAGTAAGTAAAAGGAGACTCCATAATTAACAAATCAAACTGACTTCACCTATAGATAATGTTTGACAATCATAACATTTTTGTCAAAGTGACAAATGGACAAATATACTGTATGAATGAATGAATAATAACCCTTTAAACTTGATGGTGACACAGTCCACACCACATCACTACAAGACTTAAATCCTCTTGGCTTTGGTGTTTGAAGTCACAAGACCTGCAGGTCAACAGACGCTCCTACCCAGTCGCAACTAGAGTTTGAACAAAAGATAGAAACGCACATCATGCCTCCACTCAAAGTCAATCTGAAATCTATAGCAGTCTTAGATCTTCAAGTCATGTTGACTGTCCTGGAGATTATCTCCCTTCTCTGTTGTTTTACTCTGTCCTCCCTCCCTCTGTCCCCTCATCAGTGTCCAATCCTTGACACAAACAAACATGGCTGAGTTGATTGTTGGCAGCGGCCGCAAACAAAGTCCTAAAACATGCTGGCTCGCACGTTGGCTCATCACGGGCCGTTAATTCGCTGACTGATGGTGTCGTTTAGCGCCGTCCATCCATCTACCCACCATCCGTCACTGCTCTCTCCATCTGTCCTTACAATCCCTCCATCCTTCTTGTCCTCCCTGCATCCCTCTGTACGCTGTCTTTCTTTCAATGGAGTTCTAGGACAATACGTCGGCGTGGCAACATTGCCACAAGTATCAAATATTTGTCTCACCTGCCAACATCAACCCCCCTTCACTCACCCTGCCATTATTATTCCCATTTTCATTCTCATGTTTTTCTTCATCCTTCTGTCTTTTTACCAGTACATGTTTTCTTTCCCTCTCTTTTACTCCTCCCCGCTTTTGGCCTGGCATCTTGTGTGGAAAGCCATTCTGTCTGGTGTCTGGCTGCGATGCTGTTTTTGTGTACAACAAGCCTTCACCACGCTAATCTTTGGCTCGCACTCCATAGGGGCCTGTTAACAACACATGCCTGCTTGCATGCAACACGCAGTGAATGGAGGAGATTGCACTCACATTAACACGGGGAGCTAAGACGCTGGCTGGCTGGCTGGCGGGCTTTCAGCACTCAGCTATCACAGCCAGAGTGGGTTTCTATCCCACAGCTACAGTATTCATGGATGCTTTGTCTCAAAAAGTGCTTACAGTAGGTGAGAGGGTGTGAAATGACAAGTATTAAAAATGCTGAACTTGTTGGCATTAATGTGCGAAGAGGGCTCAATTTTCATTTCACTTTTTTCCTGTATGTTGCGGAACTGAATGGAGTAAAGATTACCTCTGCCAAGAAAGTTATGATTTCAGTCTTGTTTGTTTGGCTTTAAGGTACCAAGATATCTCAAACATGCAGTAACAGATTTTGTAATATTTTGGTGGAAAGTTATGACGTGTAGGGACATTTTATTTATATGATATTTGTTTTATAGTATTTTACCCATTTATTATGTTTTTCTTATTTACGGATCTTAAGCATGCAGTAATAAGCAGCTCAGTTGCACTTGCTGCTATTTTCTCTCTTCACTTTCTATTTGTGGAAACACAGTCTGAAGAAATGTAATCTAGCAGCAGGAAACAACACATTTTTTATGAAAAATTTTGGGCATAAAATCCAGGTGACAAAAAGTAGCTGAAAGTGATTTGCCCCCTTAAGAAAAAAATCTGGTTTTTTTCTGTTTTTTTCAACGCAAACTGGTAATAAGCCAAATAGATTAGTCTTAGTCAGGGGCCAAGCCAGAGGTTAAGGAACAAGTAATTCATTGGTGGAGATCCAAAACCTGGCTTGACTGCTGTCATTACTTCAAGGAAAAACTCTGACTCATGTACCTGATGATTTTGTTGTTAGTACATGGATTCAGATGCAGATTGACAGTACATTTTCAATTAAAAGACATTTTCTATTATTAAAAAAACAAGAGTATTCTGGAGCCTTGGCAGAGGTGTGTGTTCTTTGTGTGTTTTCACATTTGACTTGCACAGAGTCAACAATTCAAAACCATCCAAAACATAAGTATAATGTTGTTATGGTAAAATATGACACTGTCTATATCTTAGTCTGAGTAATTTAGAAATGTGTTTGGTGGTTTTTATCACTGAAAGCAAAGATCATTTAGAATATTTAGTCTTCAGGATTTGTTATCCAGTTTTGACCTCCTATTTGAATGAGGCCTTTGATCTTATGTATGTATCCAAGTATGTATTGATATATAAGTATTTGTACTTATAAGTAAGTTCATGTGTAGGTGTATGTGTGTTTATATGCATGTGTTATATGTACGTATGTATATACTGTATAGGGCTGAGGTCTTCAGGTGATTGATTGATTGATTGATTGATTAATTGATTGATTAATTGATTGATTAATTGATTGATTAATTGATTGATTGATTGATGGTGGAGGTGGTGATGTGCCTCATGAACCAGGTTCCATGTACCTCTGACATTAATTATTTATGTGATTAGTCTACTACAATTCATATTATTATTAGATATTATTTTGTTACTTTTTATGCATTTGGTTTTCCTTTTCTTCTTCTCCTTGTATTGGAGTGCTGTACAGTAAATGCACATCATTGCTGTGTAAAATCTTCATGAAATGCAGTAAAAAGTTTTTTTTAATAAAAGCAAAGATCAAAGAAAAATGCTCAGAAAACTAACATGTTGAGTAAAAAAGGTGCACATTTTGGATAAATAGTCTCTCTATGATGCTAGTTGGGTCCATCTATACTGTGTGTGTATACTGACTACACTGTCTGTCTACCCAGTACATATATTTTTTTGTAGTCTTCTTAGATGCTTTGATGATGTTAAATGCTGGGATTTAAATGAAAGTTAATGAACTGATGCACTTGTCCCATTATGAATTATTCAAAAACATAAAAACTACACAGAGATTTCAATCTCAAAAGAGAGACAGTAATCCCATGGTCTCCTCGTGGCCCTGGTAACAGAGCTCGGACGTGTCAAGAGCCTCCTTGTGCAATCTTAATCCACCATGGCACTTCTCATAATGGTTTTAATGTTTATGTGGTTCCGTGGCAGACAGCCTCACTAACTTTGTTACGGCAGGACCATCCATTATGGGACAGAGCTGGCCGTGATTATTTATGCACACTTAAGCCAGAGTGCGTTGGTGTGTAATTCACTGTAAGCAGGCTTCATTAGAATTGCAAATCAATGCCCCAGCACGCTTTACCTCAACTCCCTTTGGAACTATCCCTCCTTTTCTGAACCAACCCCTCCCTTCTTTTTTTTTTTTACCCCATTTCAATGCATCCCCCTCTCTCTGTCTCTATCTGCTCCCAGCCTGTATTGGGTAGTTTGTCTTACAACGCCCGTCTGGCCAGCAAAGCCAGCCAGCACTTGTTCCTGGGCGCTGAGCCAAGGCCAGTCTGGACAGGATGAGGAGGAGAGAGGGAGGAAGAGAGGGATAGAAGGATGGAGGAGAGGTAAAGGGACTGCAAAGGGCCACAATCCCTGAAGTTGTTTCTGATCTTTGTGTTTTGTCCCTGCAACAGGTAGCGCATAGCTACCTCTCTGATCTTTGCAGATGATGCCTGTTAGAGTCGCTGCTTTTGACAGGTGGGGGTGCAGTGATATGATAAGTGTTAGGGGGAGGGAGTAGGAGTGGAGGTTTCTTTAAGTGCTCTACTGGCATGCAGTCCCTTGTGGTTATGAATTGATGCAACATGGTTTACAGTTAAAATGTCTGGACCAGAGTCCCTCTTTCTCTGCTCTTTGATCATCCCGTTTTATTGAAAAGACATCTTGCTTTCAAGGTCTCTTTTCACATTTGTATGAGAGCAGCAATAAAAGCCAAATGCCTTAAATAAGGAGAAAGTGGAAAGGAAGAGGAGGAGGATTTTAGGGCAAAAAGGGGGAAGATGCAAAAGGGAGAAAGAAAAGAAAAGAGGAATAGAAAGGGACGATTTGGCAAACGAGAGGAGTAGGAGGAGACGCAAAGAAGAACCTGGGGAAAGCTGTCTCTCCTCTTCCACTCCATCACTTTTTCAACTCTGGATCTCTGTCGCCCTCCTGCCTTCCTCTCATCCTCTTTTCCTCTCCTCTAACAGAGTGTATCCTTCAGGCTTCTTCGCTCCGATCTCCTCACCACCCGCTGTATTAGAGGAACCTTTTTACTGCTGCCTCGGCCGAATCAGTCACACTCCCTTCCCTCGCTATCCGCTTCTCACACACAATTTCTTCCTTCCTCTCTCTCTCTCTCACTCACACACACACCGTTTCTCCTCAGTCTTCCTCTCTTTTCTCAAACACTCTCTTCTCTGCCATTCTCCAGTTCCCATCTTTTTCTTCACACTACATTCGCTCCGATCTTTTCCACATCATTCTTTCCCCTCCTCCTCTCTGTGACACACCACTCTTTCGTTCACCGTACAACGTGAACCCCATCTCTCTGTCTGTCTTCAGAAACAAGCCTCTATCTCTCTGTTTATCCCTCCTTAACCTCTATTTACTCTTTCAATCCATCCTGGCTGGAAGATATATCCCAGACGATCCCTCCCTTGTTATCACACCCTCTCTTCCTCACTCTGTCTCTCCTACGGTTTGCCTTCATACCTTCCTCCCTTCCTGATTTTTTCTGCAATTTCCTGCCTTTTATTCTGTCTTTCCTCATCGCATTCAGCTCCACCATATCCCAGACACTCTTTTTACCATCGTTTTCAGTGCTGTTTTTACCTCCTCCGTCTCGTTTCATCACCCCCTCCCGCCTCCCCTCCTCTCTGCTGTTATTCACTTTTTTTCCTATCAGCGAGTCAGGCCTCGGGTCCCGGAGCCAAATGAGATTTGGAGGCCGAGGCCCATGTGCTCTTCCCCCCTTCAGATTGGAGTCACTTACTGTAGGCTGCATGCAGGTATAAACCATTTATGCTTCCCAGCACCTCTTACCCAGCCGCATTCTGATACTAACTGATACTTTTTACCTCAGTTGTTTCCCCTCACATGTCCTCTCTTGCATTTTTCATGTTTGCTTTGTGGTACTGTCATGATGACTAGGTGCATGAGGAGCTTGCTTGCAAATACTGAAAAGAATTCTCAAACCATGATGTATCAGTGCAAAATTTCAACTTTTACTCTCATTTTAAGACATGATGTATCCTGATATTCAGGCTCAATGGCCTTTATGCTCTTCCTCTATTATTGCCCTTCAGTTCCTCCAAAAACATTGGAGATGGGCAGTGAATTATGTTGGACGTGGAGAATTATACATGGCATGCTTGGAGCTAAATCTATTATGCTTTCAGAAAAGTATTATTTTACTTATTTTGATCATATATTATTATTAGTCACATTCCATTATTATTAGTCATATTTCTATTACGTTGTTGTTGTTATTCTTATTATTGTTGTTGCTGTGCCTCTCTGTCTCTCTCTCTCCCCTCTCCCCCTCCCTCTTCCTCTCAACCCTACTGGTCAAAGCAGATGGCCGCCCACCTCAAGCCCAGTTCTGCTTGAGGTTTCTTCCCGTTAAAGGGGAGTTTTTCCTTGCCACTGTTGCCAAGTGCTTGCTCATGGGGGAATGTTGGGTCTCTGTAAATTAAAGAGTACGGTCTAGACCTGCTCTATGTGAGAAGTGCCCTGAGATAACTTCTGTTGTGATTTGGAGCTATATAAATGAAATTGAATGGAACTGAATTGATTTTTTTTTCCCCCTAAACTATTATCTTCCTTTAATCTGCATTAATTGTTTTTCTGTGGCCACTCGGGGGCAGAAGAACAAGTTAATTTTAAAACAAAACATTGACATATTGTCACTTTTTAAGTGGCTAATGTTATAGCAAAAGTACTTATTTACACATCCAGACATAAAGCAACATTAGCATTCATTTAGTTGTGTTTCTGGCCACTTGGTGAATGTAAGTCCAATATTAAGTCTGTTTTAGCTTGTTTTGGATCTCCACCAACTCCTGAAAAAAATATCTGGCTCTTTAGCTGTAAATGCTCCACTGTGCTCACCAACTAGTCAGAAACTGTGTCCATCTGGTGCTTGACAGGTTGTGTACAATGCGTTTATCAGAACTTTTTTGCTGAAAGCAGCTATCTGTTGCTGGAAGCGAAGTTCATGTTAGCAGACAAAACAATGAGCTGAAAGATGCTAAAATCCTCCATTTAGCCAAGGCAGATTGCAGAGTAGGTGATAATATTCTGTGGGTTTTTCATACACAGCAAATTAAATCCATTGTTACTATAAAAATATTTATTAGTGCAGCTTTAAAAAAGCAGCTTTTTACACTTATCATTAGTCTGATGCTAGTAGGTATGCTATGGACTTAATGAAATGTGTGCACTGAGTTTACATCCCCTACATACTTGCTCAAGATACAGGAGCATGTATGTTGGGGGAAAAGGTTTTTTTTTTTATTTCTGTGCCCCACAATCCCTGTAAAAGCATGATGGGAAAAGTATGAAACCTCCCCCGTACTTTAAATTAAGTAAAACTCTGCCTTGAAATAAACTCAAAAGCTATTAAACAAAAATTTCCATTGGTGATACACTATGAATTTCAGGGACCATTTTGTTATTTGCTGGTATTTTCTGGTAAACAAAAGGGTTCAGGTGTCAGTCCCTCAAAATCAAAGAGCAAGTGCTGCTTACTAGAACTGGAATTTAGAAATAAATCCATCAGAGCAGAAGCAGAGATTTAATTTCACCAACAACAGTCTCAGTAGGCCAGAATTCAAAGCAGCCACAGTTTGCATCTTTGTGTCATAATAATAATGTCATGTATTGTTATTGTATGAAATACAACAAATAATTTGAACATAGGACACATTCTTCTTGGATGGAATATACAAAATGGAAATAGTACACATTTCTCCACCAACAGTAGCCTCAGAGGAATACAATGCAATGTAGCCACAAGCTTTGTTGGGTTTATAGTAGGGACTGTGCCATGTTTGACCACTGACACCACAGTTTAATATCTGGTTGTTTGTCAGTGCCACTCAGCAGAGACCCAGGTCTGCAGCTACAGTTGCATGCACATCACTGCTAACCAGGGTTGTTGCATATCACTGCAATGCAATGTTATTTTTACACCACAGAGTCAACATGGCAGACTGTGGTGATGATGGTGTTTGGTCATACAGTCCTTTCTTTTGATGACCTTATGAGAGTTATGAGTTATGAGTTCAAGCATCCATGTGGTGAAGAACTTAACTTATGGCTGAGAGAGTCACAACTCTTGATTATTCTTTTCTTTTCCTACAGTGTTAGAGCTTTAGAGCTGTGTAAAACCCAGGGGGAGTGTAGGGTTCATAGAGCCAGGTCAGACACTAAACACAGGTTTTTTCCAGGCTCTTGCTTCTAAGCAAAATATATGTGTATATATATATATATATATATATATATATATATATACTTGAGGGAATGTTAGGACAACAAGTAAATACAGCCCTCTTTTTGTGTGTTTGGCCAGAAGCACAGATTCAATTATACTATTGTGACCTTCTGCTTTATCATCCAGTTTATAAGTCTCTGTGTGGTTTCTGTGTGTTAGTTGGGGGTAGCCACCCATTCACATTATGTTACTTGTAAGGGTTGCTCCCTGAATGGCTCCCTAACTGCTCCTTTAGATCTGCGTTGGTGGCGCCAATCGAATGGTAGCTCTGGGTTGAGTGGACTCTAAATTGGTGGAAAGGAAATAGCAGTTAGCTCCCGCCTAGCTCCATCCAGCAGGATCCAGCCTCGAGTCAATCGAGGGCTAACCGTGCGTGACAGGCCATGGCAGAGGGGTGTTCGATGGGGAAAAATAAGAGTGTGTATCCATATTGGCCTATTTAGGTCAGAGGGAATTCTGGGACAAGGAAGAATTTTTTACCCTGCTGGATATCTATCCCTGTATTCAAAAATTGAGAACACAGTAGCGCTTGCTCTGTGCACCTGTATGGGTAACAGCTAGAGGTGTCTCAAAAACTGTTTTTGGTTTTACCAATCTGATATACAAGCGGGGACACACATGAAGGGGCAATGCCTCAATTTTTTAAAAGACACCCATCTGTTCTTATTATGCTTTCCCCACTCCTCAATCTCTAGAAGTGTTTTTTGCTGGCTAAAGACAGGGATACAATGCAGTCATGAAAGCTTTGCTGTTTTAAATACTTACAGGTAGATCTTTTAGGAAAGATCTGCACAGGAAACAATGTGTTTCACATTGCTGTATAGAATAAACATCTCAGCTCTTAGCTCTTCGGGGTTAGTTTGATGTTCCTTGTTAAGAGTCAGATGAGAATATTGATGCCATTCTCATGTCTGTCCATTCAACATGAAGCTAGAGCTAGCAGGCAGTCACACAGACTGTGTAGTGAAAGCAGCACATCAGTAGCACAGCTGCAGCAGCTTCAGTCCTCTGTCAGTGTCTACACAGAATGTGTTCAGGCACAATATTGAGTGTAGGTCACACACATTTTGGCAGCACTCAGAGCCCAATATACAATCATTCTAGTTATGCATGTAAAGCAGAAGAAAATAGAGTTGAAGCCTAAAATTCATGTTAGTAACATGCATAAAGTGGTGTAAAAATGCCAGTGTAGACAGCTTCATTGATTAAAATTGAATCTGTTCCATGCATGTGAGACAGACAAAAACATGACAGGACAAAAAGTCCTCTGTGACAAGCTGCAGGCTTAGCATAAGAAGGGAAACAGCAATCCTGGCTCTGTTCAAAGGTACAAAGAAAAAAAAAGTGCCTACCAGCACCTCTAAAGCAACTCACTAATTAACACATCCATTAAAGGAGTCTCTGCTGCTTGCAACGTCACAGTGACAACAAGCAGTGTTGGGAAGGTTACTTTTGAAATGCAATAGGTTAAAGATTAGTTACCCTGTTAAAATCTTAGAAGTAATGTAACTATTTTAATGACGTAAAGTAATGTAACATATTACATCATTACTTTTTGATTACTTTTCTAACAATTGTTTTTAAACTGAGCAATAAAGCTAATTTGAGTGCATGCATACTGCCAAATGTATGGAGCCTATCTAAAAGTAAAGACAGCTCCTTTGTAGGCCAGTGGTGTAGGTAGAAATCACAGTGTGGGTGGGCACAGAGAAAATCAGGTGGGCCTAGCCCATCCAAGACCAATCATACTTAATAGGTTCTGAAATGCATATGTTAACCAAAATAGACCATTACAACTGTACTTGCCTGAATGCACCACAGTTTAATCATACAAGCCTTATGCATCATCAGAGGTAATGTTACAGGCACCAAGACGAACATTAACAGCATCACATAGCCTGGCACGGTGGCCACATATTCACACACACAGCTGACAGACACAACAGCACCATTAATCAAGCATATGGATAGAGGTACACCGACACCAACATGCTCAGTAATGTTAAAAATGACACTTGAACATAGCAGCACAGCGGCCACATAAACCACACACATGCATGTACACGCACACACACACACAGATGGTAGACGCAGCAACATCAGCATAAAATCCAACTGTATACCCAACAAAAACCATACCCAATAAACAATAATACTGAAACAGGCAATAGTCTACTTCAGTTTGAAATGATAAATTAGCTTACTTTTGATGATACAGCAGGAGACGACAGGGCTTGGTGTTGAACACTGAAATTATGTCATTATAGTCCAGTGATTCAGTCACATGCTGCTGCTGACAGAGAAAGGGTTGAATTAGCAGCCACATACGTCTTGTTACTACTTGGCACTTGTTAGGTGTCTGGGTTGAGAATAATGACTGAACTTGAGCTAAATTCTCTTCCTCCCACTCCTCACAACATCTTTTTGTGACAAACTTATGCAAGCTGCTTTGTTTCGCCATGGTTTTAATCTTAACCTACATTAAAAGCAGCTTGCTAGTGGGCAGTAAGCTTCTGTTCCTCTGTGCACTGTACACTGAGTGAAAGAGGAGGAGCTGCTCATAATCTGGTATTTGTGAAATGCACTGCCACTCAAAAAATCTGACTTATCATCACCATATGGTGCACTCAAAAACTCCCAAAAAACTTGGTACTTCACCCGTATGGGTGGACATTTTGGTGAGCTCCATGACCATCTCAGACCGTGCTCTGACTGAACGTTCATGAGTTTTCTGTGATGGAGGGTGACTTATGTTAGTAGTACAAATAATTAAAGTTACTACTTTTAATTTGCACTATCCAGTCATTCTAACATTAGAATGTCATAACATGTGCTCTATATCATGTGCCATGAAAACATTGGTTGAAATTTACTGGCTAGCTAATATTAGCTAACTGTTAACAAGCTAACTTTACGTTAACAGGTTTCCTTTGTAAACAAGCCTCACATACAGAGTGTTTGGTAACATTTGCCCCATGGAGCTATAAAGAATGAAGTCACCCTAGTCTATTCTTATTTGCTATTTGTTTTTTATTCAATTAATGGATTGTATTTTTGTTTTGTCTCTCACAGATGGGTGAAATGAAATCTTCATAAAGGCAGGGTGTGAAATAAGGGGGGCCTTTGGAGCGTATCAGAGAAACTACACTGAGTAATACATTAATTCAATATGAGATAGTTTATTTGTGCAGATGTATGTCATATATGAACATATATATAATATTCTATTAAAGTATTCCTATAATTTGTATATTTGTTCTTGCATTTGTGTGCATGGAAATCATTTTTGTGTGTGCTTTGTAAGCACGTATGGGCTGAGCATCTTGATGTAAGATAGGGTTCTCAGCAACTGCATGCAGACAACCTGAGAATGTAGGCCTCACTGTCCGTACACACTAACAGAAGTTCAGTTCAAGCTTGATTAATGCTCAGATCCAAATGTTCATCTGTGAGCTCACAGACCACAATAAGTGATAAAGCCTTTGAGAATAGTTATGTGTAAATGTATTTAAAGGTAGAGTCAGTAATTCTGGAGGAAGATTGTTGATATTTGAGCAAACACCCAAAGAAATTCACACCTCCCCTCGTGCTCCCTCAGAAGCTCCACCCCCCAAATTCATTGAACTGCACTGAAGGAGCATTCATCAGCTTTAGAGTCACTTCTGTTCTTCTCACACATTATCACAAGCAGAAAAAAATTCGTCTCATGTGAACACAACAGTCCATCCACACTCTGCCTCTCTGCAGCCTCCCCACTTCTCACTCAAGCTGCATTCAGCACATGGATGTATAAAGAGAACTGGATACAGCGTCAGAGGTGGGGCCCCGTTCATTCCTATGAAAGTTGGTCAGTGGTGCACGAAGCCAAAAAAGCTCAACTTTTTCCACATTGCTTCCGTGTCTGCGGGGCCCATAGAGCAAACACACTAGTGACTTTCGCCAACCAAGCTGGCAACTTCCAGTTTAGCCCTGCGGCTAACTTGAATGGGGATAAAACAATTCAATCGTGCGGCTCTTCTAGACTTTTGAAGTGTGATCGGACTGAATGGATCAAATTTTGATAGTGAGACAAGTCATTTCACGGGGGATGTGATGCTCAAAAAAAATTATCCACTGATTTAGAGATGTCTCTTTCACAATGTAAGTCTATGGAAAAAGTCTTTTTTGAGCCCAATAGCATCACCTAACGTAATTACACAGTTTGGCCGCTATGTCAAATTGGCTTCAAAGCCCAGTGCTGTTCCTGGGGGCTTGATTCAGCATCTCTGTCCACAGAAGGACATATATACATCCTCTGTCCTCGAAGCTCCCAGGGAGCTGGGAGGACAACGACCGGACAAGCTGCCTTCACAAGGCTGACTGACAGGCAGCAGAAATTTACTGAATCAAAATAGTTTGCATGTTGGCTCCATGGGAAGAAATCGATTGTATTTACTGATTCATTGATGCGGTTTATAAGTTCAACACACATATACAGTGGGATTTGTGTGAAATTAACATCTGCCTGCTCAGATTACACATCACTAAACTTGACAGAAACAGACTCAGAGCGTAAAAAAATGCAGGGGGTCTCCGTCAACTGTCTCAGATTCAATGTAGATTGATACATTTAATAAAATGGAAACGTATCTGTTCTCTCTCTAGCCCACCTCCACCATTCAACAGGTGCTAGAGACGGGAGACTGTCATATCCACACAGATAGCTGCTCTTATGACTTCTCTCTGTCCTGTGCATGAGTGACTCCTGCTGATTGGCTGGAATAGTGTTGTGTGGCTAGGTCCGAGTCACTTTGTTTCCCATTTACAGAGCCAGAGCTGTGCATGATTTTTAGCAGACCATGAGGAGATGTTCGCTGAATTTGGCAAAACATGTAGTGAACAGTCTTTCTCCAGAATCACTGACTCTACCTTTAATGACGCCCTTTTCAAAAAAATGAATAATCCATCTGTCCAAGACATGTTTATGTTCTAAAAAGGGAAGTTAAATAGAATTACCTATTTCTGGCTAAGAAAACAAACATTGTCACTCTTCGCTGAAAGCTGTTGGACTGGCATTGTGCAAATCAGGTGAATGGAAGATATATAAGTGGCCAGTATTCTCACAGGTGCTCCCCTAAGCTCTCTGTGTTTCACGCAGCCACTTTATGAACATGAGAACATCTCTGTGACACTGAGGCAATAATACAGACGTACTTTACCAACAGCTATGAAAATTGTAATGTGACCTTTAGCTTGAGAGCCACTTGAGTTGTGAACGTAGTGTCAACGTGATCATCCTCCACATCCTCATAATTAAACGACTTCATAGGTTGATTGTACCATGAGCGACCCATTGGTGTCACAATCTGCTCCTCAGTCATTCTCCTCCAGTCCACCAGAGACCCTCAGCCTTTTCTCCCTGTTATGTGAAGACTGAACTGTGTTGGAGAAGGATGATTTGCGTTGTATCTTTAAAAAGACTATCTGACATGATATTATTTAAGTTGCCTTATTATGGAGGTACTTTTGTGTCTTTATTATGCAATCAAACAGAGTAGGTTTACAATAAAAAAATAGATTTGAGAGCAAAACTATCAACACTGCAATAAAAAAAAAATGTTTTATTGCAAGTAAAATAAATTTGTGATTAAAATGTGAATCAAAAACTTTTGTTTGCAGATCCAAAAGTTTGAACTGAATCTCGTGGCGGGACCTACGCTGACAGATGTAAGACATGTCTCTATCGGCCAGTCTTGATCCGACTGACAGCTTGGCAACATCTACAGTTAGTAAACGAGAGAGGGAGTTTTAAAGTCCACAGAGAAGACAGAAAATCAATGCGCAGGTATGTTTACACATACTTGAACTTCTTACTTCATAAAATCTTACGTTTGAGCTGGTGCATGCAGATTGCTTTTGTTTAACAATCTGTGATGTTGTAATGGCTCAACTGTTGAAAAACAGCCTTTTCAATGATTTTACTTAAAACCGGGAGGTTTGATATGGCCTTATAGGTGTTCATTAGAGAAGTGTATATATTTTTAAGAGTGGCTTGATGACCACAGTTTTCAGGGACTGTGGGAAAACATTCGAGAGAAGAGATGTGTTGACAATTTGTAGAAGATGTGAGGCCACACACTTTGAAACATTTTTGAAAAAGCCTTTTGTCAGAATATCAAGGCAGCAGGAGGAGGATTTCAGATGTTGTATAGTGTCCTCCAGGTTTTTATGGTTGATCAGGTAAAACTGTGACGCTAGATGGTGTCTGTCACTCAAACATAACTATAGGTCGTTTTTGTTGACTGAATTTTCAACCTACTGTTTTTCTTTTGAGGATGGGCTGGATCATCTGTCAGTGACACAGTACGGTGTATTAGCAGTAATCATCTTCCTGCTGGCAGATGTATTTTTGGCTGCAACAGTGGGGCCAGCCCTATAAAAGCATTTGTCCGTCACTGAGTCACTCACAGTCTGACTGACTGACTAACTGATGAAGTCACATCATTGGTCGGCCGAAGGCCACCAAAGCTAAGTATGCAAGAATGCATTTTGCACCAACCAACAGCAATGGTGGAGATTAAGCTGTTGTTGCTGTAGGACTGTTAATATGTCACTTAAAGTAACCATTTAGATTCTCAATATGTGGTCAGTTTATCCAAATAAAATCTATTTGAGAAGAGAGGATCTGTGCGCCATCACCAGATAACTTACTGTCAATTTCCACATTACATGTGGTGTCTTTTCAAAATAAAGCACTTCTGTGTTCATGGTAAATAAAATAAAAGCAATATAACAAATACATTTGTAACAAACTTTACACACATGAAACACAGTGTACAGGGGTCATTTACACTTAGCATTGACTTGATAGTTACTACATTAAAACTATTTTTATAAATATAAAAAATATATAAAAAAGCCTAAATCTCAACTCAACCCTTCTTAAAACAGCACCTTATAGTCTACACCCAAAATCTGGTACAATGTATTTTAAGTATTTTTTTAATGTTTTTCCTATGTGTACAGCACCTTGAGTTACAACTACTGTATGAAAAATGCTATACAAATAGTTGAACTTAAACTTACATGAAAACAAACTTAAAAATGCGATGCGACGTTCATGTCTGATGGTAACCAGGCAACATACAAATTAAAAGCCCTCCAACATTTTATACACGGTGCAGCCATATACTAGGTTTTGATCTTGTCTTGTTTATGCTACTATTGAACTGAATGTTTTTTCTTTCCTTAAAATAATAGTAATAAACAAAGTCACAAAGTGCTTTACAAAGACATAAAAACAAGAGAAACTACCAGATAAATAATGAATAAAAGTAGAAGGCACCACCCTGAGGTCAGGGACCAGTAACCAAACAATGAAAACAGACTCAGAAAGGGCGTTCATCCTGGAACGTCAACATCTGAGAGATATTAACATTACAGGATGAACGGTGAAGGTTTGAATTTGAGCACTGACCCCGTCATCAAGCTACTATCACACTATGTATACACACAATCACAAGAAACTTCTCTTTAAATGCACAAAAGAGTTTAGTAACTTTAGTAGTATCAATTATGAATCAATAATGCTTCAATTAACAAATGTGTATCATACAACTACAACTATCAAACACAAACAACAATAAACAAGCAAGCATATTACATCAGACAAGAATTCCAGTCAAAGGGGCTGACCGCGAGATTTGAACAGAGGCTGTGATAAAATGGCCAACGCCAGTCTACACGTGCCTCTGATCACTACAATGGCATCGAACAAAGCTGAGCATCTCCATCGCCTAGCAACACGTGTCTCACTACAGAGTAGCATGTGTGAGCATCTAAACGTGTGTGTGCCCATGCAAGTGGGGTTAGTAGAGAGGAGAGGGTGAAAACACCAAAGAACAAAAGATCTCAGCAATCATGGAGAGAGAGTGGTGCTTGCCTTTATTCTCACAGAGATGCAGCGTGCAAACATCCTTATTTGCCGGCCACAGTCTGATTCCACAAATAAAATACAACCTACGTTCTCACACATGATGGCAAGCTAACACAAAGCAGTCCAAGCAGTTGGACAAACACAAATCAATTTAGCGTAATAAACACAACCAAAACAAGCAGCAAACAGCAATAATACTTCAACAGTATTTTCAGCAGCAACAACCGGACTCACAGTCCGTTAACTTAACAACAACAGCACTGAAGCTAAAAAGAACACACACTTTAATAACCTATCTCTGCCCAGACTTAAGCCTCTTGTGTTGCTAAAGGGAGCAAGTAGAGTGTGTTCCTCGGGTCGGGTGATGTTGGGGCTGTCCTCATGCTCTGTCTGGTCCTCGGCGGCATTGCGGATGAAACAGTGGAGTCGACTCAGTTGAAGAAAAGCAGGTTATCCTCCTTCTTCACCTCTGCAGAAAAGGGTGAGAGCGCTGGGTTGCACAGCGGTTTTCTGCTCCAGATCCAGTAGCGTGCTCAGTTGAACAAAGAGAAATCTCTACTCATTCAGCGAGGTTGAGAATGTGTGGCCTAGTTAGAGTTTAATGTATGTATGGGAGTTACCTCCTCGTAGCCGTGGAAACAGCTGGAAGCACAATTTAAGGAGAGCCTCCGGTGTTTATACTCTCGATGACGTCACAGCCAGGAAGGGGAAATCCCTGGGCGTTTCCAATGGGTCTCGTCCAATCGGAACCGAAAGTTTGACCCTGCTGGATTTCACAACTAGGTGTGAGTTGTGCAAAGCATGATGGGAGTTGAAATCCATCTGGACTCCTTTTGTTTGACTTGGTGCGTTTCTTTGTTATCAGGCTTTGTGACTGCGTGCAGACATGCCTTTGTCTCAACAACAGTATGAGGCCCAACAGTAAACAGTAAAAACAAGTAAAGTAAAAACAGAAGAATAACCGATTCAAGAGAAAGCAATTCTGAAAAAGATTTAAAAGAAGAAACAGAGCTAGCCTACCTGATCTCCTCCGGCAGGTTGTTCCAGAGTCATGGGGCCCTGACTCCAAAGGCACAGTCTCTGGTTTTTGGCCTAGAGATTATATACAGACTCTGCCGGAGGATCTAAGGGTGCATTCAGGCTCGTAAGGGGTTAGTAAGTCAGTGATATAATCAGGGGCCAACCCCAAATGTGCTTTAAAAGTAATCATTAAAATTTTAAAATCAATTCTATAAAGTACAGGTAACCAGTGTAGAGATGCTAAAATAGGTGTTATATGGACTCTTCTATTAGATTTTGTGAGTAGTCTTGCTGCAGCATTTTGAACTAGATGAAGTTTGGAGAGGTGAGACAAGAGCACAGTGTCTTACAGTAGTCTAAGCAGGATGTAGTGAAAGCATGGATGACAGTTTCCAGATTCTTAGCTTATAAAAAATTTTCTAATCTAATTTTGGAGATATTACGAAGTTGCAGAAAACACGACTGAGCGACTAACTTAACCTGTTGGTCAAAGTTGAGTTTGTTATCAAAGATAACACCCAGATTTCTGCACTGGGTTTTGATGCAACAGGATAAAAAACCTAGAGGAGAAGAAACTTGCTGGAAGGGGTCTGGACCTATAATAATGGCTTCTGATTTATCTGAGTTTAACTGAAGAAAGTTTTGAGAGAGCCAGTTTTTAACATCTGTAAGACAGGATTGTATTTTTATCAGTTGTGTTGTTGGAGTCAAATGACAAATAGATCTACAAGTCATCCACATACAAATGGAAACTGATATTGTACTTATGAAAGATTTGACCTAGCAGTAACATATAAATGGAGATTAATAAGGGCCATGGACTTAGCCTTGAGGCACTCCATAGGAGAAATGGGAGGTAGAAGACTTCAAGTCACCAGTCAGTTATCTGTGACTATATCTCATACGCTCTCTTTGTTTTTGTTGTTCTCTTTTTCTCTCTAAAAAGTGAAGGTTATGTAGACTTACAAGACAAGGATCTATTGATTCATCACCAAAATTAATGATATCTTGTCAGTTATCATCAGTTTTTAATCATTATAAGGAGATTCTGTTGTTTTGATATTAGAGGAAGGCAGAGTAGGCTGTGCATTTCTCTAAAACAAATATTTCTCTGTCTCTATCATATTGTTTGTCTCTGTGTCTTTCGTTTTTTTTTAACTCCCCTGACTTGGCCTCATGCCGTCTCCATTTCCCACCTCTCTGTTGCTCAGTGGGAGGCTGATGCACTGAGCCGGACGCAGCAGGATGCCAACTTCGCCTATTGCCAGCATAACTCCTGCCACAGTGGGCCGACCCTGTGCCACTTCATGCCAGGAGTGCAGATTAGAGCCACTTCACCTCACCCTGCTGGTACGCCGGCTTTACTTCACCTCAGTCCTCTGCCCGCAGGTGAAAAGGTGCCAATCCAGCTGTGCCCACCCCCCTTAAACACTCGGCTCGGCTGTGTCTGTGTGTGCGTATGTGTGTGTGTGTGTGTGTGTTTCTGTGTGTCTGTGTGTCATAGGCTATTTTCCGGGACAAATTTCAGACTAAAGACCAGTTAATTGGGGATGGCTTGTCCAGTTGGGACAAAATCTGTGTCCCCAATTGGAAAAAAGCTGATTTTTGGGTCAGCAGTCAAGGTTAGGGTTACACAAGTGGTGGTTACAGTTAGGTACAAAAGGTACCAAACTAGCTCTTTCAATCCCTCACCCTCTACCACACTGATTGGCAGCATATCAGTCTCAATCATTCGACACACCAACTGGGTGATGGCCTAATAACAGACTGTGTTTTAAAACCAGTTGATTAGGGTTGGCTTGTGCAACTGGGGACAAAAGCCATGTCCCCAATTGGTAAAACATTGATTTTTGGGTCAGTGGTTATGGTTGGGGTTAGGGTAAGTCTCCAGGAAATATAAAGCCACAGATATACTCCCGAGCGGACGCGTACATGGACAGTTGTGGACAGCTGCAGACATCACAGACGTGTAGTTGTTCTGTTTATAATACTTTCTGGAGTCCGCTTGGAGGACGCATTCCACACATGCACAGTAGATTGGCATCTACAGGAAGACAGAGTAGTGGCTGTGAGGACAACAAATTGGAAGAACGTGGATATCCACACAGAGCCTACGTGTACGCCCTCTGATGATGATATTTATGTCACATGGACCATAGCGGACCCTCGCATACTCACGGACATGGAAAGTATAATTTCAGCTTAAGTCTATGTAAATACCCCAAAAAATGACTTAAGTAAACCAGAGTGTGTGTGTGTGTGTGTCACGCTAGTGGGATTGAAAGACCTGGGAGGCTGCTGTCTGAAAGGCATCATTGTATATTCAGTGGGGAGAGAGAGAGGGGAATAGATAAGGCTGTCACACAGACACATAGAGTAAAGACCGATACATTCATTAGCTATTCTATAAGGTCAAAATTGGATTCCAGTTGCTTTTGTTCATCTTAAATATGATGTATGGTTGAGTTTTATTTACTACATATTTATAAATTCCTCAATACTGCAGAGACTACAATATGTATGGGAAGCCATGCCTCATATGTTTTGTTTTGTTACAGCTAACCCAGGTTTCAGTACTGAGTTTAAGTGCCTCTTGATAGTCAAGATGCTATTTCAGGGGCTTTTTGAACATCAGAACCAAAAACTAGCTATTAGCAACTTCAGTCAAAAACATCACTATGGCCTCTTAAAAATGTACAAAAATGCTGAACCCTCTTCTCATGATTGTTAGAAAATGTGGAACTAGATAATAACTTGGAATTAGAGCTCCTTAATGTTCAGTCATAGTTACTATGATAGAGTACAGTATATTAAACAAAAGCCTGAATGAGGGCATAAAATGGATCACATATTACTGTGAGCATACTTGTCTTTATGTAGTACATGGGAGACATTTACAAAAATCATATGAATTATTCAGAAGATACAGTAGTTTAAAGAATGTAGCATTTTTCCACATTACAGGAGTACTGCTCTGAACATTTATCAGGGCACACGGTGAAACGTGCATGTTATTTTGTGAGTATCAAATATTCAAATTTAAACATGTTGAGTCTAAAGATACTGTAATCATCTTGCCCACCATGCGTAGGTGACTAAAGCCCCTAAATTCTCAAAAAAAAAAAGACACCAGTGTCCTGGATGGTAGCAACAACTGTGAGTCACAGTCTAGTTGCAATCCATTGTTACTGCTGTTATCCCAAGCTGACTACAGCTGAGTAAGGATTTCTGGCATAACTTCGACTACTTCCAACGTACATGAAGAAGGGAAATAGTCTGAAGAGGTTAAAAGCAACACTTGTAGTATAAGGAACAACAGCTGCCGTAATCTGTGAAGGAACAAGCTACATACCACATTGCAAGAATGCAGGTGTAACTATTGTCACAGGAGAGGAGGATTTCTTGTTACGTCTTGGAAAATTGTACACCAAAGTGCACAGCATGTATTTTGTTTCAGTCCATGTAGGTTAACACATTAACACAGACAGAAACTAAACTAAAATAACATCAGGGATGGTTGCTTAACATATTGTCTATCACAACTCTCAACAGAAGAATTTTTTTTCCTACTCAGCAACATGTCGTCATGCGTTTTTTTTTTCCCCCTCCTCCCCTTGGCGTCTCTCTGACAGGCTCATGTTAGATAAGACTTCTTGACATTCAGTAACTTATTGAGTTATTGAGTTATTTGCATGTATTTTTGGTGGGTGTTGTTCACATGAATGTGTTTACAGACAGGGGCGCAGCATGGCTACTGACCTTGTGCTTCTCTTCCTGTTTACTGGGGCACTACAAGGTTGTGTGCTGTCACCACTGCTGTCTTCCATTTACACAAATGATTGTTCACAGCAGTAATGTCAAGTTGTTCAAATATGCTGATGATATGGCCCTTGTTAATCTTCTCCTGAAAGACAATGCCATACATGATGAAGCTTACTCAGCCAGGTCACTGTACTGCAGGACTGGTGTCAAGCAAGTAAACTGGAAATGAATGTGGCCAAAACAAAAGAACTTATAATACAAACAAAACCAAGGGGAACCAGTAACATCCTCCCTATCATACTCAATAATCAGCCTGTAGAAGTAGTAGAACATTTTAAGTACTTGGGCACAATTATTAATCAGACTCTAACTTTTAATGAGAACTCAGGGAGCATTTTTAAGAGAGCCAACCAGCAACTATTTTTAATTAGGGAGCTGAGGAGCTTTGGCGTTAGCCAACACATACTTGAAATGGCATACAGGAGCCTTGTTGAAAGCATATTATTATTTAACATAACAGCTTGGTATGGCAACTTGGGTGCAAAGAGCAAAAACAAGCTCTCCAAAATTCTTAACATTGCAGGGAAGGTGATTGGAGAGTCACAAAAATAACTCTGCAATATATTTGACTATATTGCAGAGTATATTTGTGCTGTACACCAGAGGCTAAACATACAACTTCAGATACCTCACACCTATTATACTCAGAGTTTGAGCTGCTTCCGTCTGACCGTTGATTCAGGGCCCCAAGGGCCAGCCGGAACGTATACAAGAAGTCTTTTATTCTCTATGTCATACAGGCATTGAACAAAGAATGACTGCGTCAGGGAACACTTGTTATTATATAAGATTTATTCTCTGGTATTATGTATATCTATCTGCTGCTACCTTGCACTATTGTATGTTGTATATGTTTTATGTTTTGTAATGGTGTGTTGTGCTATGTGTATTGTATATACTTTTACTGTACTTTGGGAGAAGCCAAAGAAAATTTTCCACTGAGGTGGACAATAAAGTCAGTCTATCTATGAATGAGGTCATCAAGATGACATTATAAATTTCACCTCATTGTATGTTAGTGAATAAAGAATGGGGCAGGTATGGACAAAGACAGAAGTCTTGTCATATTTTGGCACGAAGATGTTGAATATCCGCACAAAATATTAGCGGGTAAAATGACATGTTTATGTTCAAGTGACAAAAGCCCTCCAGTGGCTCTAGTAATTATGATGGGAGTAAAGGAGGAAATCAGATGACGTTATCATGTAGCAACATATTCTACATATGGAGGATGTCAGTTAACAAAACAAAACTTTAACACAAGAGAATGCTGTTTGTTTCCCATTTCAAGTTGTGAGTCAACACTGTTTTTTTTTTTTCAACCAAGACCACGATTGTCCCCCTAACCCTAACCACGTGTTTGTTATTGTAACCATGACGATGAAGGTCCCCTAACCCTAAAGGTGTGTTCAGACAGAACACAAAGCAAATTTTTGCCTCACGTCATTTGCACATTTCATCGCTGTTTATTTGCCCCAAACAGCCAAAATACATTACTGTACATTAGCTGTAAGCTAGTTAGGAACGGACGCACCAGCTGCGTCTGTGTGTTTGTGTTCGGTTCAGCGTCTGACTGAACTCAGAACACACTAGAGAGACCAGTTTTTTGTGTTATTTCCCTCCAGTCTGTGTCCTTTTTCCTCTGATCTCTGTACATTTATGAAGCAGATTCATAAAGCTCCAGGATACGCTCACATTTTTAGCTCAAATTGAAACATTTTGAACTTGTGCGGATGCACATTTGCGTCAATTTGCGCTGCCCTTTGCATTGACTTTGTATGTAATCATGCCGTGTCTAAAATTTCTTTTGCGTACTGCCTGAACACACAGTAAAGAAGTAGTTATTTGAACCACAATGCTTCCCTAACCTTAACAAAGTATGTATTTGAACCCATACTATCATCTTTTCCTAAATCTAACCAAGCTGTTTTTGTGCCTAAACCTAACCAGACCTTAACCACAGTGTTGTCACATCATAAAAAGCATTTATTTTTAACAGTGATTTGTAATGGTTTTGAAAAGCAAATGACAGATGACAAATGATGTTGTCCTGTGGATTACTGCCAATAGGCCAATTGGGGCGATAGATTAGAAAATGCTCCTATGTGTCATTATGAGGTCACATGGTCAAACCATGTATTTGAGCATTTTATTTGGAGGATTTGTTGAGTTTGTAATGTGTGAAAAGGAACACACCCCCCGGTAAAAATTCAGCCATCTGCCTCTCTCAGTGGTGTTGGCCCAGTTTCACAGCTCGACACTGAGATAAGGCCCAGTCCATGCACTTCCTGGAGAAACTGAAGAAATGTTCAATTACTGGAAGAAAGCTGGAAACAAACAGGAAATTGATTGCGCTTACCGTTTTTCCATCCATTGGCAGTTTACTTAATCACACCTGGAACATTGGCTGGCCAGCACAACAACATTATTAACAGTCGCCAAACACTCTGTGTTTATTAAGTTATCCCCTTCTGAATACATTTCTGTCTCTTTATTTTGTTTCCCCCATCTCCCTTTGTATTTTATGAGCTGTAGAGAGCAATAAAGGCGATGGACAGAGGGAGAGGGAGGCTGCGTGGGGAGGGAGACAGAGATGGAACAGGTGAATAGGGGTGAGGAGATAAACAAATGGAGGGATACATCGAGAAAGACAGTTACAGGGAGGTAGAAGCAAAGACGACAGCAGAGAGGAAGGGTGGGGGTTGAGGATGAGAAGTGGAGACGGGCGGAGAGAAAGACTTATCCAGACTTTAGTTAAGACTTCTGTTCGGCCACTCGGCTGGAAAGAGAGACGATGTAAAAACGAGAAAAGAAAATGAGAAAAACAAAAGGAGGACAAATGAAAGCACAGATGCAGAAAAGAAAGACGGTGACTGAGTGCATAAAGAAAAGAGAGGAGACACCAGGTGACGAGTGAATTAGTGGTAGCCTGGAGAGGTTGTAGATGAGGATAGAGAGAGTTATACTGGAGACGAGAGGTGTGAGGTTTATCAGAGCAGAGGGGGGAAATTATCCTCACTAACAAGTAATGAGAGCTCAGGAGGATGGAGGAAAAGAAAGAGAGTGAGCAAAAGAGATGCTGAGATGGGGACTTTATAGTGTCACCGGATTATGATTTGTGTCATGGCAGGAGATTAGATTTGAGAAGAGAGATGTAAGGGACAGTGAGTGACCATCTTTGGTGTTTTTCCATTGCACTTGCTTTATATGTTAATTTGTTTGTGCTGTACTGTGACAATCTGTTGTTAAAGTTTGAGTTTATCTGTTGCTCTTTACTTTTTCTGTCCACCTACAGTGCTGTAACACACTCTTCTTCAGTTTTTTTTCCAGAATATTGTGAAAATGTAAAACACATCCTGTGGAGCAGGATTTTTTTTTTTCTCTGTAAAGATTTGACGACTGTAAAACAAATGGAATTTTTTCATAATCTGGCTATCGGTCAGAGATAAGGAGTGGCAAAATTGACATTTTAATATGAAAATGTTTGGTCTGGTTTAGCGTGGTTTGGAACAGTCTCATCCACTGCGTGGGAAACAGACCCAGATGCCTTAATTAGAAAAGTTAAGGCACTGCTATCAGAGATGGGAAAGTTAACCATGTGCATTTTCCAAACCAACCAATTAGAGAAAACACCCACTGCAACTACAATTGGTGAGAACTGCAGTCGTTGTGACTGTTTGTCCCCCCATAGGCCACAAGGGACAACAATGAGCCCATTCTACACTAAAAAACTAACTTGAAGTTGCCATAATCATTCCTCCTGTTCATACTGACCATTCGAAGATCCCTTCATAATGCACTTATGATGTAAGTGATGGGGCCAAAATTCACAGTCCTCCTCCTGTAAAAAAATGTACTTACATTGAAAGCACATTTAAAGGGGATCTTTCAATAGCCAGTATGAACAAGAGGAATGATTACGGTGAGGAAAACCTCCCTCAATGTTCATATGGACACCTGACTGTTGTTTTAATACAGACTAGAAAAATTGCGAACCTATCCTTTAAACAAGCAACACAAAGTAAGTATGTTTCAGTTTTACAAGAGAGAAGGCTTGAAAGATGAGGAATAACCATTTCTAAGGTATTTCTCACCAATCATATGGCAGTCTTTTTGGAACAAGCCTACTTCCCAAAACAGGCATAGCGGGGATGGTTTAGTTAGCTAAACACACCACATGCTATTATTTTGGTATCAAAAGTTGGATGGTTAGACATGAGAGACAAGCACTCCCTTTGAGGAAACTTTAAATTTAAAAAGCTGTTCAGCTGAAAAGACGTCTGTCGTGTGGCGATACTTTGGCTACTTAAAGCCCCATGTTGCCAGGAAGTAGATGAGACAATAGGAAACACAAAATAGGTAGGTGATATTTATTATTAACTCTGCTGAAAACCTGTGTCAACAAGGGTGGGAAATACCACAAACCACACCACTCCACACAATTATCACCTGCTGCACACAGTCTCTACATCAGCAATTCAACCCATCCCCTGCAATGAGTAGCCAGGTTCTAGTAGAAACACACCAGCAAGAAACTGTAACTTTAAGATGTTCTTTTCTGCCTGTTTATAGACAGACCACACAAAGTCTGATGCTTTTTCAAACTGGGAAACACACCGGATTTTAACTGATAAACACTAGCCACCCAAGATATAAGCTGCTGAATTTATCAGGATTTAGGCTGACAAGACTGAAGGTTGTTTATAATTGTTTCATTTATTTATTTAAAGGAAGTCTTGGTCATGGAATCTTTAAACTAAACAGAAATAGTCACTTAATTTAAATTGTGATACAGTATCAATATTGACTGTGATAATGTTTTTTTGGATTATTACTGGCTCCCACTCCACTGTTCTCTGTATAAATGCCCCAGGTTCTGATTCCTCTACTACAGTGGTTCTCAAAGTGGGATTTAGGGTCCCCCAGGGGTCCTTGAGGGGGGTCCCAGAGGTCCCCAGCAAAAAGGGGAATAATTTATTTTCACTATAATTCCATCCATAAATAACAGAATGACAGAATGTATTTGACTAATGACTATTTTGGTCATTGGTTCATACACTTTCTGTAATAAAACATCTAAAATCAAAATCTTATCAAATGGGGGTCCGTGGTCTAATTTGTGTCAGTTTAGGGGTCCTTGACATGAAATAATGTAAGAACCACTGCTCTACTGTACTGGTCCATCACAACACAACAGCTTCAGGTTGCTTTAGTTTCCCCCTCTTTCTCATCCCCTCTCCAGTTTGGCCAGGCTCTGCTCTGCATTATAAAAAGATGCACAGCCAGAGTTGAATGCACAGCACACACACACACACACACACACACACACACACACACACACACACACACACACACACAGATTCATTGTTTTTCTTTAGTTTTTCAATTACATTAGCAAATGCACAAAGAATCAGTGAGCGCAAGTACACATACACACACATACACTTAAACATTGTTTAATCAGAGCAGACCTACAGGCTGGAGTCGACACTGAACCAGTGTGACTAATGTTTTGTCATTATGTAGCCAGAGCTCAGCAACTGGGTTTCACTCAAAGTGGCCAACACTTGATTTATAATGATTGAATGTCTGGTGGTCTAAATTACTCCTTTACAACAGTGTGTACTTAAAAAAAAACATTTATTTAACCAAAATATGACTGCGCCTTAATGATACAACTCTATGCATCACTTTTGTCCCAGTGGTCAGACCAAGTGCCCATTTAATATGACATTAGGGGAAAAATGTACCATAAACGCTTGTGCTGAAGAGGTGCCCCTTGTTCATTTTTTCCCTCTGTCACTTAAAGAGTTTCCACTCATGACCATATTAATGCTCATAGTCTAGGAACTAAACTGGGAATTAAAATCCCCTTTTGTGCATCAGGCACGTAGCTGTGGGTGGTCCTAGGTGGGCCTGGGCCCACCCACTTGGCACTCAGTCCCGCCCAATCAGAGGGCTTCCTTTTTTCTGGATCATCCAGTGAAAAGCAGTCAATGAACACTGTTTCAATTATCTGATACCCAACCAATGAGAATAAAGCAATTCTTGTTTTCTTGCTTCTTGTTTACAATATGATGACAATAAGATTTTTTGAGTGGCAGTGCATTTCACAAATGCCAGATTGCGAACAGCCCCTCCCTTTTCATTAAGTGTACGGCCCACGCTTTGCACAGAGGAACAGAAGCCTACTTTCCACTAGCTAGCTGCTTTTAATATAGATTAAGATAGCAACAATGGCAAAACAAATCAGTCCCAAAAAGACGTTGTGACATGCAGGAGGAAGAGAATTCAGCTCAAGTTTAGCCATCATTCTCAACCCAGACACCCAACAAGTGCCAAGTAGTTACGACACGTATATGCTAATTCAGCCCTTTCCCCGTTAGCAGCAACATGTGACTGCATCACTAGACTATAATGACATAATATCAGTGTTCAACACCAAGCCGCGTCATCTCCTGCTGTATCATCAAAAGTAAGCTAATTTACAATTTCTGACTGTAGTAGCCAATTGCCTATTTCAATAATATTGTTTATTGGGTATGTTTTTTGTTGGGTGTACAATCGGATTTTATGCTGATGTTGCTGTGTCTGCCATCTGTGTGTGTGTGTGTGCATGCATGTGTGTGGTTCATATGGCCGCTGTGCCAGGCTATGTTCAAGTGTCATTTTTAAGGTTACTGAGCATGTTGGTGCAGATGTACCTCTATCCATACATTTGATTAATGATGCTGTTGCGTGAATCAGCTGTGTGCATCAGTATACTGTATGTGGCCACCATGCCAGGCTATGCGATGTTGTTCGTCTTGGTGCCTGTAACATTACCTCTGATGATGCATAAGGCTTGTATGATTAAACTGTGGTGCATTCAGGCATTTGTAATGCCCTGTTTTGGTTAACATATGCATTTCAGAACCTATTAAGTATGATTGGTCTTGGATGGTCAAGATAATTTATTTTTGCAGCATATCATATTGTAATACATGAATTGAATCACTAACCAACTTACTCTTCATTAAAAGCACTGGATTGTTCTCAGCCAGATCATTAAGTGTGGAATTTCTCAGCACTCTTGCATCATGCACACTTCCCAGCCAGCTAACATATGTGTTGGTGAACCTGCCACATACATGCTATTTTTTTCAAATCCACAGAACTTTAATTTAAACTAGTGGAGACCTCAAGGTTTCCAAAGCTACTGAATATGTCTTACTGAATTACAGGGAAATGTTGCACAAGGTTGCCAAAATATTGGTGTTAAATAGTTCACATAATGTAAACATGATGTAGTTTCAATGAAGCGTTGCAACTAGCAGATATTCATTTATTATATATACCCTATATTTGCACCGTTGTCATACAATGTGGAAAAAATGTTTCTTCTAACTTTGGACCTATGAGATCTTCAGTGAATTAAGGGAAAGTTGAGAGTCAAAGGGGTCAATATCTACTATAGCTATCTTTTCAAAGATAGGAGACGTGATTTGTGATGTGTAACTCCAGATTAATTTACAGAGATATGAAGGAATGGAGATGGTTCACCCACTTGCTACTTCCGCCATCATTGCTGGGAAAAAATAAGCAGACTTCAGCGCCGAAAGTGACTTTTTTTTCTCTTACCAATAAATGTACACCTCTTCCCTCCCCCTTAATCATCTTTGTAGTGCATTGATCAGGCAGTGGCAGGAGTTTCGTGTGTATGGTCTATATGGATTTATTTAGGTCATAAAAATAGCTGTGCTATATACTATTGAGGGAACCTCCACCACTTCTCAAAGCTGGTCACAACCCCCCGAAGCCTTTGTCCCTTGGGCAGTTCAATACAGTGGCCAAACAGACCGTAGTGCTCTGGCGACTCAGTACACTCCCTGGCATACAGTTGCTGCGCTTATTCCAAAGAGATGAGAGACAGTCCTGTACCCAGACCGCATGGCATAATATGCACAGACATCTCCACAGACACTGACGACCGCAACAGACTATTTTTCAATGACAGCACAGGCCGCAATTTCTCGCAGATGCAGTCAAACAAATTTCTGCTCATTCAAAAATTTGCCATCCAGTCACCTTCACCAGAAGACCCCAAGACAATATGTTCCCGCCACTCAATCCTCAGTTTTCTCATCCACAAAGACCTGTTCACTATTGTAGCATTTACAGTAGCCGCAAATGCAGTTACTGCAAACAGGGCCAGTCTTTTTTCTGTTTGCTCCAAACAGAAAAACATTGAAAATGACTCGATACAGGCAGTACAGTAATAGCTTCTCTGGCAATCTTACACCTGCCATGTTGACACCTAGCCTACAGCTGACTTACCGCCACCTCAAATTACTCACGCACAGGTTTTGCTCTGGATGACAGATATCCAATCTAAGTGAGGATAACGACAACTCATTAAGAATACCAAGTGTAAACGCAAATATAAGATCCAATCGTTTATTATCTGGATAACTTATCTGGGACAGATCACATTTTAATATCAGGTGTAAATGGGGTGTAAGTGAGCAGAATGATACTCCTCAAACTTCATGGCCAAGAAGGCATCGAGGCGATTCACCATTTGCTTTGTGCGGGTTTTCACCCTTTTCTCTCTCTCTCTCCTCCCCACCACCCACCTCCCTTCCTCCTGCTCCAATTCATCTCATTTCCACGCCTCCCTCTCTTTTTGACTCGTCTGTGAACCGTGAGGAAAACACTCACTTCCTCGTTTCACGCTGACGCCGCTCCTGCCAACCTCACCGTTTTTCCGAGCATTAGCGGGAACCCGCTGCTTTTAGTGGATGCAACGTGTTGCACACTGCGCACACACACACACACACACACACACACACACACACACACACACACAGATGCACAACACCAGCTTGTGCATATACAGTAGATTTACGAAGGCACAAAATCATGAACATATACAAATATGCATACCCATGGATGTGGTTCACTGCACTTATTCAGACTCATTTGGATTGAAATCATTCAATCTCATTTGAATAAGTGCACAATTTGTTCTTTCAAATGAATTTACTATCACATTTTGAGGAGAGAAAGCATATTAAACTGTATACCAAGCATGTGCACACACGACTGCAGCCAGCCATCATACACACTAGGGCAGTTCTTTCCCCTCAGTCAGTTCTGTTTACAGAGAAACCAGTGTAATTATCGAGTTTTACGGCTGTGATTACCACAGGCAAGGACTTGGGGCTGCAATATTAGTACATCTATTCCCTTCCTCTCCTCTCTTCTTGCTCTATGGGACTCCTCTATTCTCTTCTATCGATCTTGTTTGGGCCACAGTATGGGCTGAGGCCTGGCTGTGAAGCTATATCAACTAAATGACCGGCCATTCTTACTTCTTACATTAGCCATGGTATCGAAGGCAACCCCCCTCTGTGTAAATGGGCCGACACACAAACACATCTTGACACACACGCGCGCATGCGTCGGTGTAGTGGTCCAAACAGGACAAAACACAGTGGCAGTTAATATGCCATCCCACTGTGCGAGTGATACTGGAATTGACTGGGTGTGACAGGGCAGTTGCCATTCCCTCTATAACTGTGTGTGTGTGTGTGTATGTGTTCTCTGATGCACATCTATTTTGCACGACTGTACTTTTTGAAGTACTGTCAATTTGTGGAAATTTATATGTGTGATATTTGTCTCGGGTTTACTCAGTGTCTGGGTGTGCTTACACACATCTAGAAATCTACACATGTGCACGGGTATGTATTTGTGTGTGCTCTCTGGTCAGTATGTGTGAGTGTGTGTGTGACAGGTGAGGTGCAGAGAGTGCCATTTTAATTTTAATGATGAAGTCAGTGGAGTAGAGATAGTTCTAATTTGCTGTGGCCTCCCCAGTGGCCCAGCATAATGGACTGAAAATGGGCTCCGAATTAAAGTTAGGGCCGTCCAAACACAGCCAGGTGGACTGCTCGGTAAAAAGCCTGACACAACACACACACACACAAACACTCTCTAACCTGAACAGCACTGCATGAGCTGAATCATAGCACCAGCAGGGATAGATGAGCTACAGTTGTTGATATTGCATATTAGTTATCATCATAATCTCAGACCAGAGCTGAAAACTATCAAAAGACCAACCACCGATTCCAGTGTGGTTTTTAAACAACTCTAGATACTAATTTTCAATTTTTGTCATTTATACTGAAGAGTATGCGGTTTTACATGTTTGATTTTGAAAAGCTACATTTAGTCAGGCAGGAGGAATGTGAGATGGTTTTCTCAAAGACTTGAATCTAACAATGACACCTGTCCAGCTCACTTAGCAAGATCCCATCTCCACTATTTACCTATAAAAGGATCAGTTTTCATATGGACATTGTTTCTGTTTTATTTGCCCTGGTATTTAAATATCCACCACTTCTGCCACAAGCCCTCTACAATGGAGGTGAAAGGATTTTTACTTCTGCTTTGATAATCCACAGGCCTCCCCTGATACCAATCAACATATTTGCTGTCGATTGGTATCAATAGTGTGGGGTTGAATATTGCCAGAAATGTACTGCACTTAAAAGACATATCTAAAAGAATGAGGAGTAAGTGATTTCTCATAGATGGCAGTTTGGTGACCTATGTCTAATATTCTGATTCAGTGGCTAAATTTAGTCAGACACTTCAATATCTTATCCCAGGGAATCTGGTTTGAAATCTTTAGACAGCAGGATTTCACCACACCTTAAAGTTTAAGTGAATCGACTCTTCCAACTTCCTCTGGTTGTAGCTCCTTGTTTGCTTCATAGCGCGCTGAAAAAAAACAAAAGGGACCTGTGTCTCAAAGCAAATTAGATTTCTCTGACTTCTAGTCAAAGCAGTGGGAAAAAGAGAGAGCAAAGAGAGTGGCAGTGAGAGACAGAAACAGCGTTGGTGGAAGAGACTGAGGAAACAGAGTCTACATGTTTTTTATTTCTTGTCTTGTTCTACCGGTCTTGCAATGGGTGCATCAGTGCACAATTAATCACGTTCTCTGTAATTGCGGGGGCTGGATGGGTGGGTGGGAAGAAAGTGACTCATAATTACTGCTCCGGAGTGAGGTTAGCATTGAGATACAATGGTGCCTTTTTAGTACTTTGGAGGAAGAACAGATAAAAAGATAAAAAACAGAGAAAACAACAACAAAAACATGCAGGCAGAATTAAACAGACTGTTTCTAGTTTTCTAGTTTCCATGGTCTTGGCCAGTAAAGACTTTAGTTGTGTAAATTAGTTGGTCGGACACATTGTTAGCACCATGTGTTCAAAAGCAACTATGTAAACGGGAAGTCACTGTAGCATCACAGGCTGTAATGTAACTTTCAAAACAATGTGTTAAACTTAAAGGATTCATTTATTATTGGAAATACACTTATTCATTTTCTTGCCGAGAGATAGATGAGAAGATTGATATGATTCTCATGTCTGCAGGGTGACTATGAAACTAGAACCAGCAGCCGCTCAGCTTAACACAAACACTAGAAATAGGAGTGGTATTGATCTATCTCTCAGTAAGAAAGCAAATAAGCATATTAACCACACTTCCCAGAGTGACAAAGCATCCCTTTAACTGCTAATCCTTGTAAATGTACATATTAATTTCTTTTATTTATACATGCATATATGGAGAAATATAGGTTATATGTCTAAATATCCGATTAAATGCACAATATGTAATTTCTGCCGCTAAGGATCTTTCAATCAAAACAATAACAAAAGACGGAGTGTGATGACGGTGTGAAGTAGTGTGGGATCATGGGAGTTCTTGTCTCCATTGTTAAATAACCAGCTTCTCCGGGATAGGATTACTTCAGTGTTCATTGTTCAGGATGTTTTTACCAGGGGCCGAATTATCCGCAGAGGTCTCCTCCTCTACAAAACAAATGTACACAGGGAATAAAAATGTAAAAACAGCGAGTAAAGTGGTTTCACATTAAAATCGGTATTTCTCTGACGCTGTTTGGCAGAAAGAGGATGTCCAGGAGGGGCTGCTAGCTGAGCTGCTACTAACGTTTGCTCAGCTTGTTTCTCTGATAACTTAAGATCTAGACGTCCAGTGACTAAATCCTTCACCCAGTTAAAAGATACAGTTAAAAATGCCCAAGATCTAAAACGTTGATCATAAAAATGTGGCTTAAAACTGAATAAAACTCAATGTATGACAACCACTACACTGACATTTTATCTTGTATGTGTATACTCTTTGGTAGACGCCATTGTGACAGACAACCACAATGCCGCTGATGGATTATCTTGTATGTATGTAACGCATGCATCTTGTGCACGTATACTCTTTGGTAGAGGGGGTATGACGCCATTGACAGGTGACCAAATGAAACGGACCGTTACCTTAATTAAAATTACTGATTTCTCTGGGTTTGAAAATTGTTGGAAACATTTGGAATAATGTAAGTACACAACTCAACAAAATATAGGTCTAGTTGTTTTTAGACATTTTAATGCAGAATAGTTACATATTATAGCTTTAAACTAACTGTCCAGTGCTAATTGGTTATTTAGTCTAATGTTAGTTATTTTGTTAGTTGTAACGTTAGCTGAGAGAATGTTAAGTTTTCTCAGCTAACGTTAGTTTTGTCAGTATGTTCAGTTAGTTGTACTTACACTTGGCAGTTACAGGGCGGGAATATTTAGTAACTCCTACATAAGAGCTAGTTTGTGTGATGCAACTCATTTTAACTGAATGATGCGTAAATCTCCACTTAGTTAACACTTCCACATTATAACTAGGCCAGGTTGGAATTTATAAACAGCTGGTGCGACCAGCTCCAGTTTCAAAATATTCTAGTTTTAACAATTTGTCCAGTCCTATAAAGTTTCCTCCCTATGCTGCCACAAAAATTATTAAGCTACCTTACGGCAGCAAAGTTCTTCATTTTCTCATTAATTTACTTTTTACCAGCTTTATTACACACTTCCAGCATCTTACTGAGACAAACAAATATTGTCACAACTAATAAAAACATATCACTGCACTATTAATTCTATTTAATTTGCCTTTTTTTTTAGCTTGAGAGCAAGTCTTTTTAGCCTCAGTAAATGAAATGGTGGGTGAGTCGCCCACAGCACTGTTCCCCATCACAGAACAGCTGTGTTTGTGTGTGTGAGCGTGAAGGAGGGTTGTTCTGAGACTTCACTGTGTGGTCTCTGTTCCAAACAGACTATGGGCCAAGGAGTCTGTACGCCAGAAATCTCAGCCTGTGGCCAAGTAATCATTGAGCCATTTGTATTGATCATCAGTCCTATCAACCCCTGCTGATATGCTGATTTCCTACTATGAGATAGGAAAAACATGCTGGCTTAAAGAAAGGAAGTGAAAAAATGACAAAACTGTAGCTAAGCCATGCTTATTTGATCATGATTGTTCTGTAGCAACACTAATTCAGTTTGTCAGCTTGACATTCAGGACAAGAAAGACACAGATACAGAAAGACATGTGGTTAGACAAATACACCACAACAGAGAGCTACATGGGGTGAATACAGCAACATGAAGACCTGTCCACACTAATGCAATTCAACAGCTCTGCAATCATTGGCAATTTTAGACTCTTTGGTACTGTTTAAGTTAGTTAACGTTTTTTGTGTGGGTCATACAATTATATCAAAGTTGATTTAAGACTTACGAAATGTCTGGTTATAGTTCCATGTTGTGAATAGTGCCAAAGAACGTTAGCTGACATTGTTTGCTAGCTAGCGAGCTAGCTCAGAGATTATCGGCTAATGTTAGCTGTCTGAGATAATGCACGTGCACACTCACCAGCTAATGACCTAACTGATGTGCTTTATTATTTTAGTCAAAGTTGTCACAATGTTTCTTATTCTGATAGAATTGGGCTTTATGGTATATTTGCAGTCCATTTATGGACAGTGAATTGAAAGATTGAAACAAACTATCACTCATTGAAAATGTCTGTTTTTCCATAGATGGATGTATGATTTTTTTTTTCCTCAACAAAACAGCCAGGTTCAGGTGAGAGAGTAAGGTCAAAATAATGTTACCTGACTGCATTGCCCAGAGCAACCCAATATTCAATTAGAATAATGTTATAAATTGATATGGATTCTCCCCCATCTTACTCCTATTATATTATAGATACTCTGTTTGGTTGTTATGTTTGCCTTTTGGTTGACAGCACAAAGAGGGAAAGAGGAGGATAGAGAGAGAGATAAGGATGGAGTCCGCACAGAGAGACAGAGAGAGAGAGAGAGAGCAGGAGCCAGGTAAGAAAGTGGACAGATAGTCAAGACCACATAGTTATAATGCCAAGACAGCTACTGTTTTGACCACATTCATTGCAGTGGACTCCACAATGATTTCACATAACTAAACAGTGTACTGATATACTGTTATCAAATGTGGATTCTCCCCAACCTCCTCTTATGTTTATTTGCGTCACAAATATTCTTTTTGCTTACTTTATTTATTATTCGATTATATGTCATGTTACAGTTGAATACAATATGTTTGTGTGATTGTCAGTGCATAGAGGGAGAGAGGAGTATGGAGAGAGAGAGAGGACAGAGAGAACGAGAGCGGGAAGAACCAGGTGAGAGAGTGGACAGATAGTGAGATCAAGATTGTTATAAAAACAGTAACTGTTTAGCTGAGAAAAAAAACATTCCATTTACAATATAATTTTACATGTATTTCATGGATGCTATGTGTTTTTTTCCCATATTAAATGTTTTCCAATAACTATAAGTGATAATTACATTGTTTGAAGACAATATACAATCAACAATTAGGAGTGTATTGTGTATTGAAACAGTACTGAGTTTATTAAAACTGTACACTGAATGTCTGACTTTTCCACAAAATGCTGTCTGATTAATTATTTAAAAATGCGAACAATTCATATTATATTATTATTGTTCTATTTTAATAATATCTGAACAAGTTTCAACACTCAAGCAGCTATTAGCATTTGAGTCTGATATCATAGGAGCAGTCACAAAAATGACTTAAAACACTTTTTTACACATTAAACATTAAAAACACTGATGAGAAACTTCTCAAGAAGAGACTAGGATGATAGCTGTGAGTCAACAGCCAACAGACTCCTGATCTGTCTTAACTGAGAAGTGGCTGTCTATTTACAGAGAAATGTGTTTATGTGTGTGTGTGTGTGTGTGTGTGTGTGTGTGTGTGTGTGTGTGTGTTAATGTCACATCACGCTGAAAAAATAGCAACCCATTGGATCTCACAAGTTATAAACTCTATGTATGTTCATATTTAGCTAACACTCTGCAGCAATATCCTGGTTAGGGGTGTCAACGGTTAACCACCAAGAATATTTTTTGACCGGTTACACATGTCAGTCTATAGGTTAATTTGCGTACACACTCTGCTAACGGCAAGACAATTACATGTTCACAACATCAGACGTGTAAAACTGACTCCTACACAGAGTGTTGAATTATGGGTTGTTTGTAGCCATAATGTTGCTAGGCTAGCGAGTATCTTAAAGTCTGTTTATAGTGAGTGTGTGTCAGTCAGCACTAAAAGTGTTTTGTTAGTCCAGTTTAATCTGCAGGAGTTTCTGCTATTGAAGAATTCATGACAAGTGAAAACGAGTTCAAAGCGTCTTCCGACGTCTCTACTGCAGCAACGGAATGTGTCAAGCTTCCAGATAAGTTAATGTTACCGCTGTCACAGACAGGCGTCACCGACTTAGTCTTATAAATGCTAACCACTGGAGAAAATAATTTAAATTTTAAAACACGTGTATTAATACTTACACTGTACAGTGTTTAGCTGCTTGTGCTTATCACATAATGTCCATTGTTAGCTAATGTTAGCAAGCTGGTTAGCTGTTAATGTTTACATTAACGTTACACATATATTTGCAGGAGTGAGAGAACTGTTGATGTCCAGTGTGATGACAGAGACACTGGGAAACGTTGAGTCTGCTTATTTGCCTTGTCGCATGAAGTTTTAAACGAGGAAATCGGCAACTTTCTTTTAAGGGCACAATAGCCAGTTCAAAACGGGGCATGCCAAATTGGCCATGTGGGTAGTTAATTTTAGAAGGGGCATTCTAGCCACACTGCCGTTTGGCCATGGTATAATTCCTGCCCAGGGTTTACATCTGGAGCCCAAACTGTTTGTTTTCAACGGTAAATGCTGAGCATCGTCATGTCGCCAGCTCACCAGTTATCTCACAGATTTGATGCTTGGCAGTGTGTTGGTGAAATCTACAGCAGTTTTGATGTCCAGCTAGGAAGCTCACCTGCTGCACATCATTAGCTCGCCTGCTTACTGGTAGCACTCACTTCTGTCATACCATAAGCTAGCGTGATGTCAGCTCTGGTGTACTGTGTTGGTGTCTTTTTTTTAATGGTGCACATCCCGCTAGTTATCCAAAATGACACAGTAACACTTCTACACATCACATTTCCCACTGTGAAATTAGTTTGGTTTCCCACTGCAATATCCATTTTAAACCAAAATAATAGACTGTCACTGCTTTTTAATGCAGCTTTGCACATGTCTGCTCTCATTTATTTATGGAATTGTTTGTGTTTTAATGTAATTTTATGTGAGTCTTGTTTTATGTTGTTTGTGAGCCCCTAACCTACAAATTTCTATCACTCTGTCATAGACAAAGTTTTTTTGAATCTTGAATCTTGAGTAGTGTTCAGTAATTTACAAGATAGTCTGAACAATCAACACGAAAAAGAAACATGATAAGATCGTGGATCGTGATCGTGCCTGAAAAAATCATGATATTTTTGCCATATTGCCCACTCCTAAGGGAGAGTCTCTGGGAGATGAGAGAGAGAGAGAAAGAGAGCAGACCATAGAGACAAGTGAACAGACAGAGAGAGCAGCAGCATATAAGCCACCTAGCCAAAGCAGCAGGGTCTCAAGATGTTTCTTTTGATTTGGGGACAAGGACACAGGTCCGAAACAGTTAAAGCTGTCTCAGTACCCTCAAGATCAGTTTGGCACGCAAAAAAAGAGCCTTACTACAAAACTGGTTCCAGAGTTTTAAATGGCTGGAATACTCCTCTAGGAGAAATGCTGCTGTCTGCTTCCCTTGCCAGGTAAAAATCTCAGACAGGAGGTATTTGTGAATGGTGGAGTCAAGAATTGGAGAAAGGCACTGAGCATATTTCATAAAACATGAAACCACCGAGTCAGACAAGGACAGTGTAGTTTGCTGGAAAAGCTACAAAGCAAGGCTGTCACAAAGCAATGTTGTACAGCAGAGAGAGACAGCGAGTTCCACTGAAATTAGTGAAAGAAGTACCTGTAATGTGTTGTGGCAGTGACCTGCATGTTGGGGAAGCAAGGAATACCATTTCGAGAGCATGATGAAACAGTTGAAAGCCACAATAAAGGCAATTTCCTAGTGTGCATGATACTTTTGAGGGAGTTTGATCCTTTCTTGCAGAGGTATACACCCCCTTCAAACAGCACATACCTCTCATCTACCAGTCGGAATGAGATAATAGAGTGTTGTTCACAAGAGGTAACTGCAACTATTGTCAGTGAGGGAATCCAAGACGTATGCCATTATGGCTGATGAGGCCAGAGATAGAAAGACAGAACAGTTCGCACTCTATGTGAGGTATGTTTCTATGGAGGGTACAGTGAGGGAGAGGTTCCTAGCCCTTACAGAGATGACAAATTTTGATGCTACATCAATAATCGCTGCAACTGAGAATCAACTGGTTAAGAAAGGAATTGATCAGTTGAAACGTGTGGCACAGACTTACAACGAGGAAAGCAGCACCCTGTAGCAATATATGTGCATTGTTATGCACATGAGTTGAATTTTGTCTTATGTCACACATGCCGAGCAGTTTCTGAGGACAGAGTTTTTTTTAGCATGCCATTCTTTTTTTAGAATCTTGCTTGTGAACCACCATAAGTTTGTAGATACTCAAAGGAAGTTAGGATTGCAGCAGTGACATACAAAGATGCAGTGATTGACTCCCTTAAGGAGAAATGCAGTGATGCCACTGCTGCAGATCTTCACGCCAGACAAAGGACTGTTTTTCTGGCATGAATAAAGAATTGCTTAATGGAATTCAGGCGTGCAGTCCAACCTCAGACCACTTCTTGTCTGAGCCACATCTTTCATACCTGGCACTGCATTACTTTATTGACCTTAAGTCAGAGGAAGTGATGGTTGCCAAAAACTGAGACGTGAGATAGGCTGATGCTGTTCAGGACATGCTCACAGTGTATAATCTACTGGATTCTGATGTTCCCGTCACTGAAAGCTATTATTCAGGTTGTGTTGACTATACCAGTTAGCAGCTGTAGCTGTGAAAGGTCTTTTAGTGTCTTGTGTTGGCTCCATCCCTGGCTCAGAAGGACCATGGGGCAAAGCAGACTGCAGCACCTGGCTGCAATGTCAATTGAGAAGGAGGTGCTTGAGAGTCAAAACACCAAAAAGTGATTGGTAAATTTGCCACCCTCAAGGTGAGGCGACACGCTGTTCATGGAAAGACAGCGTGCCGCTAACAGGGATTTTGAAGAGCAACGATCAAACTGGCATCTAGTGGGTCCGAAGTGACATCTGCAGGTATGTTTACATGCTGTTTGATGTGCTACAGCTGAGCAGCTAATTGATTATCTAGCCTGCTAACTGACGTTAGCAATGCCCCTTTCTCTGTTGAATGTTAAGGTAACATTGTGTACCTCATTGAATTGAGGTTTGCCAAAGTGAAAGGGGCGAATACTTCTGCAAACAGCATATTCCATTTTTCATTTTCTTAAAAAAGATTTTTTGTAAAACTCATGTTACTTATTAGTAATACAATAAAAGTATTATTGTTGTAAATTAAAATATCATATATATAAAAATGTAAATGTATTAATTGTTATCCAGTGAAATGAGTGTTTTAGCACTTTTGCAAGGCACTGTATGCATGTCACATTCTCATTAGGGGCCGAGCACCCCTAAAAGTCTGATCCCAGAATCGCCCATTTGCAGTAAATACTGTCTTTGCAAAACTTAAAGGAGGCTTTCAGTGATTTCATTGGGGGATTTGCGAGAAACAGAGTAAATAAATAATGTAGCAGAGGCTCCAATATTATGCCTTTTACGGTCCTGTCACAGCACAAAGTGGCACAGTGGTAAGGCCTAGAAGTTGGTGATGAAGGGACTTGCGAGGCTAGGTGCTAACTACTGTAGCTGGTAAGGTAATCACTAACATGCTAGCCAGTACTGTTGTGTTGTTCACGAATGGTTTATTAAAAAGAACAAATCTCTCAGGTAAACAAAATGAACTGAATCTCTTTCTGAAACATTCTGTTTATTTCTCAGTCAGTTCAGTTGAGCTCTCAGTCAGTTGCGGGCGAATGTGATTCGTTTGCAGGGATACACTCACTCACTGAGTGAGTGATTCAAGTAATTTGTTTGCAGGAGGAATGGGGTGTTTTCAAGACAGAAAATACACAGCTGATTTGGGTTGCTAACATTTAGCTGCAATAATTCAACAACATTGGTCTTGGACTGCAATCTAGATATATGACATTATCTAGATTGATATTATATGCATAGGCTAACATGTAATGTTAATGCACGCAGTGCTACACACACACACACACACACACACATACACAACGATTCTGTTTTGAGAGAGGACAACTATAAAGATTCACTCATTGAACGGAGTGTGTGTTTGTGTGTGTGTGTGTAACTGCTAATCTAACTATAAAGGAAGGAATCTCTGTATGTATGTCCTTCATGTATCTCAACAACTGTTCATCCAATCAACTTCACAATTGGCAGGTGCATTGCTTAGGTCCCAAGGAAGTGCAGTGTCGAATCTGCAATTTGGGCACACAAAACCTTCGATATTAATAAACTTTGACTAAATAAGTGATCAGCGAGCCACTCCCCTCTGCAGCAGCAGGTCAGGGCTTCTGGGATCTGTGACTGCATGTCGAGCACAGGCAGAGCTGTAGGCCGAAAACCCTGCCAAAGTTAGGCTTTGTTGTCAGCTTCCAGACTCATTTAAAAAAAAGACGAGAAAAAGAGAGAGAGAGGGCAAGTGAGCTGAGCACACAAGCAAGCAGCAGAGAGAGAGCAGTGGAAAGTTTTCTCTGAGAGAAAAGCCTGTGAAGGACAGAAATATGTTATTTTCTGATTATTTCATGGCAGTTACGTTCTAGAGCACAAATAAACAGTCATCAACACTCAACAGATGATTTACCGTGGAGACAGATGCTCTTAGTTTCTATTTTCCTCCTCTGCATTTTTCCTTTTCATTCAGCCATTACATGCAACTAATGCAGCAGTAAGTACAAAGAACAACAGGACAAATCTGTTGTTTTTTTCTCGTGTGAATACCATGTTTCAAGCACGGCAGCTGAGGAGAGAGAGAGAGTGGGAGAGAGAGCGCAGTGGAGCGAGGAGAGGGAGAGGTGGAAAGCTTTCTCCGAAACAGAAAGCCTGTGAATGAGATAAATAACTGACCAATCAGTGGTCTGCAGTGTTTTCACGTCACCTTTTAGTATTAGCTCAGCTTGAGAAAAGTAATTTCTCATGGTGTGCTCTAAAAAGAGAAAAGTAGACAGCAAAAACAGAGCTTTTAATCAGGAATGGACAGACTCTTAGGCTACTTCCCACAGGCAGTTCAAAAGCAGTAGGTCTCATATAAGCACAAATCTTTTGAGCAAACATACCTACTCAAATGATCCAAACTGAAGCCACAGAAAATAAACAATTTATGAGCCCAATATGATTGATCCACTTTATTTTAAGATGCACAAATTTTCAAAGCTCTGTAATGTATTTTATTTTTAAATGCAGCCTTCATTATACTTGAAATGGGAAAAGATTCACTATTACAGTACTTAACATCTGTGTATAATAGAATGTTAGTGTCTTTCATGTTGTTGCTGTATATACTCATTCACACCTCACATCAACAGTATTAATTTTTCTCTTTGTTACAAATTGTTTAAACAGAGATGGGGCAAGACCGTTCAAAATCTTGTATAATAAACAGCCATGAACAAAAAAAATCAAAAGTCAAGAGATTATACTTCTTAACAATACAAGAAGCAATGCAATGGTGGCAGGAATTAGAGTTTTTTTATCCTATACCCTCAGTGTTTGTTTATAGAGTTTATGGAGTGGTTGCATTGTTGTGTTGCTTGCCTGAGACCAAAGGTGTGACACAATATGAGAGATGGGATAGTATTATAGAGTGCATAAACAAAATTGCTGCATCTGTACACATTAGATTTTGAATAAATGTAAAATGAGCTAAATTATGTTTGAACCCTGCAATATGAAAAATGGGTGGCTGAGACTGTCTCAGATCTGTTCACTGCAAGGGAGTGGTGCTGTGAAGGCATTTTCCATATATCAGTATGTCAGCCAGCTGTCTCCTCTTGGGTCAAGCTTTACCTCTCTTCAGGGTGTTACGTTTTGTCTTGAGCCATGGCTGTTTGAGAGGCAAATCCTTATCTGAAAGTTTAATTAGGCATGCAGAGAGTTTCCCAGCAGACTTTGGAGTAGCATTCACAGTGTCTGGACTACACTTTGACTGTACCCCAAGAGTCTCCTTAATCGATTAAATATCAATAAATTCTTCTGCTCAAGACATCCAAGGTTTTCCTGGTATTTCTGCTCCAAGCTTTCTCTATAACAAGTTTGTGTAGCTGAATGGCAGCACATCTTAAAGAATTCAAATGAAAAAGTCTGGTTTACATATTCTATTACCCTGTCATTTGCAAGTGCCTTCATCATTTCAAATGTAAATTGTAAAAAAAAACAAAAAAAAAACACAAAATTTTAATACCAAATTAGGAACATGCACCACATAGTCATGACCTAATACAAAAAAAAAAACGATTTCTTAATCATAGTGGCAACTGCAGCCACTGATCTAAGGCAACCTGGCATGCCAAGACCACCGGTGAAAGTCAAGATGAGCAGTACACAACAAGCCGGTAATCAGACCCATGTTTCTGGACCAGGATGCCTGTAGCATAGCCATCCCTCTCATGTACATGCAGGTGAAACAACTGAAGATAATCCAGCAGGCCAAAGGCTGGGGCTATGGAGAGAGCATGTTTCAGTTCATGGAAAGCTTTGCACATTTCCTCAGTCTATAGCACAGTTGGAGGAGCAGATTGGACTGTGGCTGCCCGCAATACTGAGTTCATAGCAGCATACTCATAAATCCAGTGCCTGCAGTGGTATGCCATCCCAAATGAGAGAATCTCTCTCTTAGTCCTGGGAGGAGGCATGTTGTTCAAAAGTTTCACTCTCTCTGGCAAGAGGAGGCGCTGTCCATTCTTTAGAACATGTTCCAAGTGTGTCACTTCAGGCAGACAAAACTGCAGTTTAGCCAAAGAGGCTCTGTGACTGTACTCAGCCAGTCTTTGCAGGAGCAATATGGAGAAGCTATCAGTAGGTCGTCAGCATATTAAAGAAGCGTGCTTCCCCTGGCAACTGGAGATCTTCCAGATCTTGTTTTACAGCTGTTGCGTACATAGACCCACTGGACGAGCCTGGTCCAACAGTGTTGTTTACCTTTAAAAGTGAATGCAAACAGATACAACTATCTGGATGCAAAGGAATCAAATAGAATGCTTAACACAGGGCAATGATTATGTAGTGTGTGGAGTTAGAAGGCAGTGATGCAAGAACTAAATTAATGTTTGTCACAATTGGAGCTGTCGGTACTACAGTGTTACAACTAGAATGTTATTGATGGCTTGCAAATCCTGTACAAATCCCCATTCATCTGGACGGCCTGGTTTTGGAATAGGCAGAATAGGAGTGTTGCATGGACTGCTGGTTTCAACCAACACACGTTGATCGATTAGTGACCAAATTACTGGCTCAATTCCTTCTATTGCTTTCTGGGTCAAATGATATTTAACCGTAGCCAGCATAGCATTAGCTTTGACTGTCAGTCGGTGAGGTGGACCAGACTTTACCAATCCCACATGGCTCACATGTTTAGCCCATAAAATGGCAGGAACCTCAGAAAGATCAGATGGGGGTCCATATTGTACTGATAGAGGTGGCTGTTGCAATACAAACATACTTTGTGGCAGGACAGTTTGTTCACTCAGGTGTAACATGTACAAGTTATCACCTAGGCTTGTTACAGTCTGCGTCTGAGAAGCTGTCGCAGCTTTTCTCAATGATTGGTATCGGCCATCATCTCTCCAATATGTTTTGGTTCGTACCCTGGTAAGACTGCTACAGTGACATGTGGACATGACTCATTGGCTTCAAACAAATTACTGTGTGTCAGGCAGTTGGACTGGTAAAGCACACCCCTAAGGACCCACAAACAAAATTTGCCCTCTCCAAACATTCTTGTGTATTTACAAATCATCAACCAATCGCTTGTACTCATCTGAATCGTCAGTGGTTATAGTACAATTTTTTAGACATGGGCTCTGCCATAGGGGTGCTGGCAACTCCTACTATGGTAACAAATTCAGAAGTGGGTCAACACACCTTTTCGTTAGCTTTTACTGCTGAAATGGCAGCTCTGCTATCATTCGAAATATCAACCTCAACTGGCTCAACTGGATCTTCTGCGGGACAAGTAGAAAGCCAAATTATTGCTGCTTGTAATTTAGGTTGCTGCTTTGATCCTTTTGATCCATACCCCCCCTAAGCCTGATGGTGATGTCTTTTATTAATATTTCTTATTCTCAGATCTCTTCTTGGAATAGAAATCTAAATATCAGTGAAAATGCCTGATTAAATAAAGATAAAATAAAAGTAAAAAATTGTGTTTGGTAAATGTCTACTATTAAAATCACAATTAATGATAATTAATCATAAATGCTGCTGTTAGAAACCAAATATCAAACATGTCAAATAAAAAAAAAAGACTAAATACATTGCATTATTTATATAAAACTAGACTGGACATTTTCTCTTTTGCACCCCGTGCTCTTAAATAGCATTTGTATATTCACACATCTTATTTCAATCTGGTAGAATTTTTTTTTCTTTTTTTGTTTGTTTGATTTTTTTCTATTCTCTTTAACTCTTCAACAACCAATTTAATCATTTGCACCTTGTCTTAATGATTTTAATGTTTATGTAAAGCTTTTATTAAAAACTGATCCTTGAATTGCCTTTCTCTCACACACATACACCAACCAGACGTACAACTTTGCTTGTCTGGATTCATCTTTGTTTTTTTCTTTACTACAATTTATCTTATAGTCCCTGCCTAAAAGCATAAATTTAAACCAAGCAGTATAAACCTCACAACAGTACTCAACACTGTACTGTCAGTGTTTCATTAAAAGTTCTCCAATATAACTTATTAAGGTTGGAATGCTTTGGTTTTATATTTATAATTAGAATGACATTTATATTGTAATATGATCATGTAACGCTGTATGTAACTAGTTACTCCCCAACACTGCTAGTCATGAAGTTGCTGCATTCCTGAACCCAGCGTCCATTTTTTAAATCTTTTTTCTTTTCATCCTGTGTCTTGCTGCTGTGCGTATGTCATCTCATCCTTCCCACAGCTCCACCCTGCAGACTGTGTGTGATTTACGCCTACATCAGTCATTCCAACCTCTGGTGTAGAGAGAGATAGACACATCAACAAAATCAACCAGCTGGTCTCAATGTAATTCAATCTGGCTATGAATACTTTACCATGGGTAGACTTTTTCCACCTTCACATTCACATCAGCAGTTTTTTCACACTTTCTTAATATTTTTACCCATCAATCCTGTCACAATTATGTAACTTAACAATTATATCACAATTCTACAATATATAATTCTTACATTATATATTTCATAATCATATGATTTCAATCAAATTAAAGGTTCTATATGTAGAACTGTGAACCAATTTACATGTATTAATTGTTTTTTATTGCCAATGAGTGAACGGGTAGTAATGTAACGTAAAAAATTAGACCTTCCCCGACTTTCTCAGTTGACTATAACAGCCTGTGGACTGATTTCTATGTGAAAGACCTGGGTTGGATTTTCTGCGAAAATCCAATGGAAGTGACGTTTTTGTACGCTCCCAAGTGCCTTGCCTCTATCTCACCAACATCAACAAATGACCGGCATAACACAACGACCCAACAAAACTGCACTATCCAACTAGAAATACCCTGCAGATATTAGAACACACAGCTAAAACATTATTTCTTCAACAAAGGAGCAGAAAACAAGCTCCAGAGTGACAGCAGAACATAGCTTACCCCTTTTGTTTTTCCTGTTAGTAGTCCAAAGGTCATAATAAGCTCACATTTCACAATAAAACCATCAGTTGCTCCCCGACCACAGCACGTTGCTCCCTGGCCACAGCTCACTGAGCCCACCAGTGTTTAGTAAACAAGGTTGGTAAAAAAAAGTTTGTGGGTCAGGTCAGGTTGGGGTGGTCGATTAACACATATTTTTGCAGGTTGGGTGGTGCGGATTGGCTCTCACCAGCCAGCAGCCACAGCGCAGCTGTGTGTGTTTGGTTTTTTGTGAGCGAGCGAGCACATGTACATACAGCGGGGGGGCTGACTGACTGGGAGTCAAAGATGCTTTGCTGAAACACGGTGCAAAACACAACATTAGAGATCTTTTATGTAATTATGAGAAGTGTAAGCGAGGAAAAAGACATCACTTGCAATAGTCTTGTGCCACGAGCACGCACGCAAGCATATGAGCGTGAGCATCAGGATGTTGACTACAGCTTATTTGCCATAGGGATGCTGGCAACTCCTTAGTGACGCCACAGGTGTCACTAATGAGAAGAAATTTCTGATTCCTACATATAGAACCTTTAACTGAGCTTTAGTGTCTTTTGGGTGAATTATTCACTGAATCAGGGTAAACCTCCACTGTGGACTGATTACTTACACCTAGTTGCAACATTAACGGCCAAGCTGGGAGCAAAGCAGACCAAACATTCTTGCAGTGACGTACACATAGAGACGTGGCTGATAATATTGGTACCCTTTCACCTTTTTTTTAAAAAAAACAACTAAATTTTCACTATATTAAGTTGAAACTAACAGAATTATATGGTATCCATCATTCTTTATTTCACATTGAATATTTTGAAATTTTGATATTTTGCTTTTGATTTACAACTTAACATTATTTAATACAATAAAACAAATGAAAATGGCATGGCCGAAAACATTAGTAACCTTGACTTAATATTTTGTAGCACAGCCTTTGGAGGCAGTAACTGCAGTCAAGCCCTTTCTGTAACTCTGAATAAGGTTTCTACACTTCTCCACTGGTAGTTCGACCCACTCTTCTTGAGTTAACTGCTCATGTTCTCCCAGGTTTGATGGGTGCCGTCTCCCGACTGCAAGTTTCAGCTCTTTCCACAGATGTTCAATGGGATTCAGATCAGGACTCATAGCAGGCTGCTTCAGAACGGTCCAGTGTTTTTTTCTCATCCACTCTTGGGTGCTTTTTGATGTATGTTTGGGGTCATTATCCTGCTGGAAGACCCATGACCTGTAACTAAGATACAGCTTTCTGACACTGGGCTGTATGTTTTGCTCCAAAACATACAGCCAAGGATCAGATACTCTTCTGATTTCATTGTGCCCTGCACAGATTCAAGGCACCCAGTTCCTGAGGCAGCAAAACAACCCCAAAACATCACTGAGCCTCCTCCATGTTTCATGGTAGGCATGGTGTTCTTTTCTTTGAAGGCCTCATTTTTTCTTCTGTAAACGTAGGGCTGGTGTGATTTACTAAAAAGCTCTAACTTTGTTTCATCTGTCCAAAGCACATTCTCCCAGAAGGACTGTGGCTTGTCAACATGCCTTTTGGCAAAGTCCAGTCAGGCTTTTTTGTGTCTTCCTCTTAGAAGTGGGGTCTTCCTGGGTCTTCTACCATGGAGCCCATTTTCATTCAGACAGCAACGGATGGTGTGACTTGAAACTATATAACCTTGAACTTGAAGAACAGCTTGGATCTGAATTTAAGTTTTCCTTGTTTTTTTCTTGACCATTCGAGCAATCCTTCTATTCAATCTTGGGCCAATTTTCCTCTTGTGGCCACGTCCAGAGATGTTGGCTACAGTTCCATGGGCTTTAAACTTCTTACTAATGTTGACAACAGTTGTCACAGGAACATCAAGCTCTTTGGAGGTGGTCTTTTAACCTTTACATTGACCATGCTTGGCTGTTACCTGTTTCTTTATGACCACTCTCTAGTTTTCCTTCTGTTTTCCATTTTCAATGTGATGCACACAGTGGCACAAGACAGCAGTGAGTTATTTTCTCCTTTTAAACTGGCTGCATGAATGATTTTAATATTGAAAACACCTGTGATACTAATTAAAACACAATAGTCAGTAAACGCACAATATGTAATTTCTGCCACTAGGGGTCTCTCAAACAAAACAATGACAAAAGACGGAGTGTGATGACCGTGTGAAGTAGTGTGGGATCATGGGAGTTGTAGTCTTCATTGTTAAACAACCAGCTTCTCTGGGATAGGATTACTTCATCGTTCATCATTCAGGATGTTTTTACCAGGAGCCGAATTATCCGCAGAGGTCTCCTCCTCTCCAAAACAAGAGATCCATCATTTGTATCACTACAAATCAGTTATTTCTCACTCACTCACAATAATTTTGTCCAGGCTATTTTACAATGTCTCTGTAGAATAAGTATGCATTCAGTTATTTTCACAACTTTTTTGTTTTTTTTCCACTGCAAACCAAACATAGACATGCACTGATATAACACTGTTCATGGAGAATGGTGTATTATTTTAATAAAATGCAAGGATACCAATAATTTTGGCCACGTCTCTAGATACATACACATAGACATACGTACATATCAATAAATCCTGTTGCAGCATCTAAGTCTCTGCTCTCTTTAATTTTTTGTCAGTGGCAGCAATTTAAGACCATCCATTTATTTATTCATAATAAATGAACCTGTGTACGAACACTATTTATTGCTGCCTAGGTTGTGATACTTTAAGCACTCTTAGATTACGGGGATGTAATTTACAGAAATGCTGCTGCCTCTGCACTTAGGCCTTTAGACTCAGTTTACCACTCGGTCCTGAGATTTATTACCGGTGATGGCTACAATACTCACCACTGTATCGTCTATGATAAGGTCGGCTGGCCTTCTCCAACTGATAGACACAATAATCACTGGTATCTGGATATCTATATAGCCCTGACCAGAAAATTACACACATCTCTGTTGCACTGGAACTCTGGTCCACTTCTAACCTGCTCCAGTGACTGTCTGGCTCTTCCTCGTGCCAGGACTGAACTTGGAAAGACTGCTTTTAATGTTAGTGCAACAAACTCATTGAACCTCTTGCAATGTGACCTAAAACTGAATACTTTCATACCTCTTGGACACTTCAGGTATATAATTACTAACCGTTCACTGCCTGTCTGTAACTGTTTTAACTGATTTTATTGACTATGTTGACACACTTGGGGTGTGTTTGTTTGTTGTTTTTAATTTTCCAAGTGAGATCTCGGCATCATTGTAAATTAAGGTCGCCCTCAATGTTTTTCTGAGAATATTAAACAAAGGTTGAAATTAAAAGAACATTCAGAACCTCCCTTGGACATAGATTTACACTATTGATTTCAATTAGACTACAGTGTAATAAGCCTACCGTCGAGGGTGTAATCTCACTGATTCTCTGACTTTTATCTATATGATTCGTACAAAGCATTCAAAGTTTGGAAAATGCTTAATTGTAACCGTTATGTTTCCAAGGTTAGGAATGTGCTTGAATTCAAATATATTACTTGAAAAATGCTTGATTGTCAACGTAATGTGGTGTTTCATCTACACAATCACTCATGTAAACCAAAAGTCTTTATATTTGTAATTCAACATCCCTTACTCTGGAAATCAGTAAGTATTAAATAATCATGATCAAAACATACAATCAAAGTTCATATGAACAACTTGTAAAATAAACAATATGACAATAAACATTTTTTGGTTTAGGTACCTTGAAAGTGCTTGAATTTTACTCTCAAAAAGCTTTTTTATGAAACTTGTATCTATGTCAGACCGCAACCCTGCCGTTGCCAGTTTCCAATCCAGAAAAATCTCAACTCCCAAGACGGGTGCCCCTTAACTTAACTAACCGACCACTGACACCAGCTTTTAATTTAACCTATTTTTGACAACACATCAAGTTAAACTTTTTTTTTTTTTTTTTAGCTCACTTGATTTCTATCCCTTTTCTGCATATTTCCACTTTATCAGTTTTGATGTCTGCAGACACTGAAATCAGATGTTCACAGCCAAATTTCAGAAAATGCAGTCTCTTTATGATCTCATAAAATGCAGATATGACGAGGCAAAAAATAAAATAAAATCTGCACTGACCAAGTCTTTGTTCTGTTGAGATCCTGTTTGTGACGCCTGGTCAAGCACTGTACAATTCTAATGATTCAGGACACTGAAAAGACCTGCTTTGACCATCACTACTAGCCAGCCAGGGACATGCTGGTGCTAATGCCAGTCACAATATCTGTCTGTATCTGTATTTTCTTTTTACTGGGCTGCTTATTCCTACCTTTTGTGGAACAGTTTATACTTCAGAGGAAGGCTGGGTGCAACACAGCTAATAAGCTACGATAGCTTCCTCCACCTTGGACCCATTGACTCTGCGTTCCCTCAGAGGTAGGGACTGTCAAGATGGCTTTCTATTAAATAATGGCGCAAATTAGTGTGTCAAAGTTCTCTGAAGTTGAAGACACAAAACATTTGCAAGCAATATACCACTGATAACAGTGATTCCTTTTGAATTAACTGCTTTCCCCAATATGGGTAAAGCTCCAAAAACAGTGGATAAATTCAGAAATGCATCACATCTTTCATTAGACCCTCCCACCTGTATTCATCTTTCAAACCAGCTAAAAAACACAGTTTCTTCTAAAGAGAATGACACAAATAATCTAGAATATAATGCAACACAACAACATTGTTCATATTTTGTACCCTGGTTGGACAAAATAACACCTAACTGTTATACATTCAACAACTGCAAAAATGAACATGTTAAGGATACTCAGTATGAGAATAGAAACAGAATCAAAACTTTGAGATTATGGAATAAAGTCTCCAACTTCTCGTCAGTCTGTCTCACTCTGTTATGTGCTGGATCAGCTCTTTTCAGTCCCCCCGTCTGCCACCGTGTCCCAATAAAGTAGAGTGGCTGCCTCGCCTGCACTGATCTGACAACACATAGACAGAATCAATCAACACTTCCAATCAAGGCTAATGGAAAACTGTGCTCAGTTTAAACACAGTGCAGGGGCGTGGCTGTGTTTGTTTATGTGTGTGCATGTGTGTGTGAGTGAGTCTGCATTTTCACAGGCACCACAATCAGTGAGTGACCTCCTGCATCTTGCTAACAGTAATTAACATGTTCTATTTAACATATTTGTGAAGAGTTTCTTAATTTATCTACATTTTTTCTTTCCTTCTTTATCAAATCTTCAGACATGTTCAGTAAGGCCAACAACCTTCAGGATAATTAACAGAATGCTGATAACCCAACTATATTAGCTGACAAAGTGTAAACAGTGGTGGCCTCTTGGTTGTTGTTTTACATTAAAAAAAAATCCTTTACCAGGAGCAATGCTAAACATTCAGGTAGATCAGGTAAATGGACACTGTATGGTGCACAATTATTTGGCCAGAAAACACTTGGGATGTGCAATAACGGAATATGCCGTTATTATAGATGTAAACAACCAGACTTCTTGCCTAGTAACTCCTCTACATTAGTGTAATCAGCTGACAACAGTGCTACAATATGTTTTAACTATGATGGTGATGATAATAAAAGTGCGGCGTTGCTGTTGTAAACACTGACAGTGTTCAACTCTGACTTGTGTCACCACCTGTGACAGCCGATTGGCAAACGAATCTCTCATCTGTTATTTGAAGATGTTTTAGATAGGATGCACAGACTGAGTTGGCGAAATTAACATCAATAAAAGCCAGAGGAATAGGTTATACCTTATAAATATCATGAGTTTAGTGAGTTGCTACAGGCACTACACATTTTAAGATATGACAGTCTAGCCCAAGCATTGAAGTTCATCGATGGCCTTGGGAACATTTTCTGATGAAGACAATGAAATGCAGTTGAAATCTCCAAGAAGCTAGTAAGTAAACTTTAAGTTGAGATTTTTTTGTGGTGTTAAAAATGTATGAAATTTAAAATATGTATATATAATATATTTATTATTACTTATATTTTTTATTATATGGGGCTTTAAATAAAAACATGTGCTTCAGAAACATTTAATGTTACAGAAAGATATATAACAGCACAATACATGCCTTATGAAATTTATTCATTCATGTATTATATTGCTATTTTGTCTTTTCTTAATTTTGGCATTTTGTTTTGGTTCTATAAAAAAACATAATTGATAGTAGTCTTTTAAGTCTATCTGTGTGTTGAGGACATGAATCTGCTTCATAAACGTACAGAGATAAGAGTAAAAATGAGAGACTGGAGGGAAATAACAGGGAAAAAAAGTTTCTGGTGAGTTCTGAGTTCAGTCAAAGGCTGAGATTAACATACACGCAGACACTCTCACAGACACGGTGAATGCATCTGTTGCTAGCTACACACATGTAGCTTACAGCTAACATACAGTAGTTAAACACAAAATGCAGCAGTCAAAGTCACATGAATGCTGCAAGGCAAAAATTTGGTCTGAACACACAATATAGAACACTGTCTGACAACTTTACAACAGTAATATGGTCTATAATGGATTTCACACCTAATTTTAGTTTGTTTCATGTGCATGAGGAAATTTAATTAATTCATGGGTAAACCCTATGAGAAAGGAAAAACTGTAAATGATAAATGACGGGCCTCTTTTAAAGCATTAGAAAGACATGTCTCCATTTTTGAGAAGATATTGAATCCAGTGTTGAGTACTGCCCAGAAGCTGCATGTGCCTGGGTATCAGTAGTGAACTGAAACTTTACTTATTTGAAATAATGTTATGTAGATTACATGGCTGGTACATAGACAACACAAACAGGTCATTATTCTTCTTCTGCCGACACAGCTGCTGTGTGTCAACAATCATTTGCACTGCTGATAACGCTACTGCCGTCAAACTGCATGCAGGTCTTTTTGTTTCTGAGAAAGCTGACATTTAAGTCTCACGTGTTTAGTGGGTTTGAGCTTCGTGCTCAATGCACATGCATCACTTGAAGGCCAACCTGAGCTCTGACCAAAAGAATTTTTTTTTTTTTTTTTTACCCACAGAAGTGGAGTCATGTTAAGCTTTCAGGTTATCCTCTGTTTCCCATCTCTGGAGGTCATTTGGTCTTTGTTAGGATGTAATTGTTAAGACACAAAAAATCTCTTTCTCTCGCTCTCTCACACATACACACACATTATGGCAGGTCTGCAGCTCTCTGCCGGGGCCGTTGTTCAGCCCCACAATCAATATGTGTCAGAGAGAAACCTCAGCGCTGGCCAGAGGGGCCTCATTCATTTTCACTCACTGACATTCACACATCCTCACTGACTCTCTTTCTCTCTCAAATTCAAATATGCATTATGACACATGTTCTCATATCAACTTCAACTTGTATATTAATACTACAATCAAGTATTATAACATTGCATACAATGTAATAGTAATGATAGCTGAATAATAAATACATGTGGAAAATAAACATATAAAATTAAGAGACAGGTGTGGGAAACAAATGGCTGATTTGTCACTCACTCTAAAACTAGATTTTAGGGCTGCAACTAAGGATTATTTCATTGTTGATTACTGCCCTGCTAATTTTCTCAATTAATTGATTATTTGATAAATCATTTCATCTTCTAAAAGAGAGAAAATGGTGAAAAAATGCCCATCACATTTCCTAAAGAGACATCTTCAAATGTCTTGTGGTTTTTTGTTTTTTGGGGTTTTTTTGTCTGATCAACACATCAACCCAAATATTCTGTTTACTATCACGTAGGACAAAGAAAAGCAGCAAACAACTGAGAGACTGGAACTAGGTCATGTTTGGCATTTTAGCATGAAAAGTAACTCTAATGATTGATAAACTATAAAAATAGATGACAAATTTTCTGTCCATCTAATCTAATTATCAGCTAATCGCTTCAGCCTACATGGTTGAAATGCAACAACATTCTATACTGTATACTAGGCTTGGGCAGTATCAAGGTCCAGTCCACCAGATGCCCTCAGGCTTTTCTGCCTGTCTATGACTGAAAAGACTAAGAAGTTGCAGAAGGTTGCAGATTATATTTACGGACCACTTGAGATACTGGTGCTTTCTATACTGACTCTCATTGGAGCTAAGTGCTAAATTGAACTGAAACACTAGTTATGTTATTCAGAGCTGCAGTTGTCTTTGGTTCGATTTATGTTGTTTCATGCAGCCTTAATATGCAAGCCACTCCACTTGACAGACTGATTTATTCATGTTTTTGTCAACAGCAATATATGCTGAAGTTCATTTTGCTGTGTGTGCTCGTTGTGTTCATGTGAGTTCTGGGATGGTTTGTGTAAGGTTATATTGTGTTTTTTGGTTTTCTGTTTGCTGTGTTTCCCTTCTGTGTTCCTGTGCTCCACACCTGCCCTGCATCAGTCTTGTTAGCCCTGCCCTGCTCCCTGTTTCATCCCCAGCCAATCAGCTCCCAGCCTGCCCTTGTGTCATGCCACCTGTTCCTTGTTTCATTAGTTCAGTTTGTATTTAAGTAGAGAGCTACGGTCAAATAGTCTTTTTTGCTTAGGAAGGTTCCTAACTGAGTGAAATGACCCGTAAGTATCTAAGTGGCAGCCATGATGAGAGCTGGTTGAATTCACTAACTTTTTGAACGTCAGTGCTTCCTTTATAATCTCCTTTAGCATAGGGTACACTTGACGATCCTTCACGAAAGGAAAGGAGATAATTCCGCTCCACAGTTCCTTGCAGCAGTGATATCCAAAGCGACCAAGCAATGCACCATTCACAAACTCAAATAATTAAACCCGAAGAAGAAGAACACAATTGATCAACATGGGACGGAGATCACTATGTAAGTTACCGTTGCTTATGAAGCATTTTCCATCTATGCCATAACTTGCTAATATGCTTATGTTTTGAACTTTCAACAATATGTTAAACCCATACGCAAACTATGAACATTATGTTACTGTTGTTAAATGATCGAATCCAAGTTAACGTTGTAGCCTAACATATGCTCAGTTTGCATTAGTTATTTCTTCATTTGAGCGTTGTATTGTCAGCCTTTAGCAATATCATTAATTAATTTTACTTCAGTCACAGATGCTGACACCTCTGCCTGAATGAAGGCAAGGGTAAAACTGGATTATCTCTTCAGTGGGAAGAGGAATGCAGCCAAATCAGGCTGGGAGTAAGTAGCCTATATTTGTGGGTTAAAATGTTGATATTATAAATGGTGATGGCAAATTAAGCTAATTCTGACCTGCGGGCAGTGAAGGAAATTGGGCTGGAGGGTCAGGTGACCCCCATTCAGGCCTCAAAAGAAGTGGCATAACTTGAAAACCAAATACAAGGTAAAGCAAATCAGATGGCATGGCACCGTGGTGGACTAGTGTTTGAGGATTTTAATTTGTACAATTAAAACAGACTTACACTGGCTACCCCAGCATTCTGTATGGAACTGTAATATGCCTATTAGTTATCTTCACATTTGATTAGCTTTTAAACATTTGAGGCGAAAGCAATTGTCATTAGCCACAAAGTTCAATGGCAAGGAACAGTTAGACTATTCCATTATTGGTCACTGCATTCTGCCCCAACTGCCCTTTCAGTAACATTCTGTTATCCGTGGTGTTAATAGGAGTTGAAGAAGCGACCCACGGGCACAGGCACAGACTGTGGTAAGGCAACAGCCATGGTTTGATGCCATGCATGAGGCACTTGGGGGAAGGCCATCCATTCAGCCTCCCACCCTAGTTGCCTCATGCTCAGTGCCAGACTACTGCTGGAGCCTCATCCTCATCCTGGATGTGAAGAGGCCTCGCCAACCTCCCTCATACCTGATACAGACAGTGAGGAGGAGTCTGTGCCATCTACCAGCTTCCAGCCACCCACTAAAAGGCCAAAGAAAGATGGGGGCGTTTTGGCCCTCCTAAAATCACAGGCACAAAAGGAGGATGCCAGGGATGCTGCTCTATATGAGCAAAATGAGTGCTTCCTTGCCCTTTTTGCTGAACTTATTTAAAACAAATTTGCGTCCTGTTGTGTTAATTGAAAGAAGTGAAATACAAAGGTCTTCAGTTGCTGAAAGAATGGAATAGTATTGAGCAACACATTGCTTCAATCCACAAACAAAAACTTAGCACACCTGTAAGAGCTGTCCCTGACCACTGCCAAACTCACTGTACTGCGCAAGCCTCTTCCTCCCACCTCTTACAAGAAGGCCAATAGCAATAGATGTCAGGATCCCCTTTTTCAGAACTGTCAACACAAACAGACAAGAATTCTGCTGTACATGCAACATATGTTTAATGTGATGTGCATTGAAATTTTTTCAACACCAGGGCATACGTGGTGAGTAAAGTTAGAAGTACCTGAATGCAAAGTGACCAACCTACCCCTGTGAAATATACAAACAAAATAGGATAACCACACAGATGGAAAAAGGAGTCTAGAAGTAATGGAACCCATGTAGGCTATAAATGCAGAACATAGCCACCATGTTGTCCTATTTACTAAATTAGTGCAGTGCCTGTTCAGAACGGGCCGATTTCTCAAAACCTAGAGAGAGCAGTGCCCGTCCCCTAAACGCCTGTCATGCAGGTTATCGGTAGATGTTACAATTTACCGATGCTCCCCAAACACCTCACACACAGAATATCTGGAGACTACAGTTTTGGGTTGAGCTGAAGTTGATCAGATAAACTGTAGCGCCCATTCAAAACATGGCTGAGACATCCTACACAATGTCTTGAACATGCATACAAAGTTCAAGCGCATGAGGAACGAGAATAGAGTTTAACTCTCTAAACTTTTTCAAATCATTCTCTATGGTAGTTGTCATCACTACAGATGTAATCCCATCTCTGACCACAAAGTGGGTTGTAATGGCAGAGTGGCGCTGTCCATATTTTCACTCGTTGACTCCATGGGCAGAAGAAGTAAATTAACATTGTTTATGAGGTATTTTTATATATTTTTCAAGGACCGCTCATCCAAACAACTTCACACATTGACATTGCACTTCTTTGATTCCCCAGCAATCCACCTGCCAGGTATGAAGTAGCTTGCTTTATATAGAGAGATACTTGACGTCTTAGGCCAATACAGTATTCAAGAACCAATTATTTTATAACATTATTTTTTTATGGCGGTTACTGCGACCATTTGAATGGCTTCGTTCATTTGTGTGTAAGGAAAAACAATCAATACTAATTGTATTCTACTAATTGTATATTGTATTAAATAATATTAGACACAGCATTGTAGGCTAGACAATGTCATACATGCATGACTTCTATCACCAGCAGCTCAGCTTTCACTTTTTTTTCACACAAATACCGTCATATACCCCAGTGAAATGTCAGGAAGGTATGAAAAAATAGATGCTGCCCAAGCCTAGTATGTACTGCAGTGACAGCACAGCCGGCATTCTTTGGATAACTTCTGTAGTGTCAGTTGACATTATCCGATATTCTGCCATGTTTACATTTTTGAAATTTTGTAGTTTTAACCCAATAAACATCCTAATTTTGGTTGACTGATTTAATTGGGTCAGTTTCTATGGAAGACCACTGCTGTCACTTGAAAGACAAATGTTATTGAGCATTTAGTGTTGATTCTCACAGCAATCTGTTTTGTAAGATCTAAATAAGTTTGAACAAATTATAGCTCAAAATCTTGTTTTCATATTTATGACTGTCACTTAAATATGACTTGTTTTCTCATATGTGTGGAAAAACTGAGAATTTGTCCCATAATATTGACACAATAAGTAATAATTGCAATGGAAAACTTAATAATGAAAAACAAATTTTGGCAGAAATAGTCCACCACAGCTCCTGTTGCTGAGGAGTTATTACAGTAATATAGCATTTGTTGACAATAAGGACCAGTTGACTCTTAGAAATGTGATATTTTTTGAATATGAATTGTTAGCTGTCATCATCCACAGTCTACCCTGAGAGCTCTGTATGAGTCTCAGGTTAGACTTATGGCTGCTGCTGTATAGTGCAGTGGGTTCAATAACTGATATTTTGAGCCACATCCTAATTGTGATGAGATGAGCTGACACTTTGATGGCATTGAAGACCCTTTCTCTCTCAGTTCATCAACAGATAGATAAAAGTTTAAGATGGAGGAGATCCTATGCCCCTGTATGTCTGACTAATCACTGTTGCATATGAGTTGTTCCTCAAGTGAAGCTGGACCTCTTCCCATGACATCTGGACCTCTGGAATATTAATATTTCAGCTTTTTTGAAGGTTAATGTCTGGGGCAGAAGTGTGGCAGAACATGTCTAATAGAGGCTGTTGACCCGCTGCAGCAGAGAGTACATCAAGGTCATCTACAAAACTCAGAAATTAGTCATGTGGTCTGGGGGCTGGTTTTAAACAACTGCAAGACATGTGCATGTCTGTTTAGTATATTACAAAATAATTCTGTAGATCACCTCCTACACAGAAGTCTCAGTGGTTAGTTTGCCTTCAGTTCTTTTACAACGTACGATCATTTGTGATCTCACAAAGGTGTCTGTGGTTTGAGCTATAGTTTGTCCTGACAGAATAAATAAGTCTTTGAATACATAGTCAGCAGTCACACAGGTCCGCTGCCTGAGAGAGTCCCCTCTCATTCAGCTGACAGTGTGCAGACTCACATTCTGCTATCAGGCATTTTCTATTTCCCCTGACCTGAAGCCTTTGCTTGGATACCAAATACTGTTAAGCTGCTCATCAAAAAGTTGCGACTAAACGATTCAGAAGACCACTCTTTACAAACTTATGCCAATGACAATAAAAATTCTTATAAGAATAAGAAAAGTGAACTACATAAACTGTATGAGTCTCTTAGGTTGGACTATGCTGCTTGACTGGTTTTATGTTTTTCATACCTTTCTAACATTAATGTTATCCCATACTATACTTTCCATCCTTTTTCAGTTTGTCTTGACATATTACCTGCTTTTAATTGTAAACTCGATCGTAAATTTTACATTTTACAGCAGCTATCGACAATTATAACAGATTAGCCCCTAAAGTACCCAAAATGCAGCATCACAATATTACCCCATTCACACCTAGGATTCTGATGCAATCTGTAGCTGGATATCTTATCTGGATAAAGAAAAACCCATGGTAGTTCTGGTGTAAATGCATGCAGAATGCATTGTGATTAGAATATCTAATCTTAAGCTACAGAGAGTAGCAGTACTATCAGTCTTCCTTTGCAAAAAATGAATGATGACCATCTATGTCATCACTGCTCTTGACCTTGGGAGGCATCACGTTTCTCGGCCAGTGTGCCAGCCCCGTGCAACTCATTTGCACGTAAAGATCCAATCACGTTGCAAGCAAAATAACAATGACACTTATTAATACCAGGTGCAAATGCCAAAACCTGTGGATCAGATGTCATTATCAGATGACATGGGGCCAGATGCATAAACGATGCGTACATATAAAAACCATACATACGCCATTTTCCGCACATAAGGTGGTGTTTATAAACACAGAATGTGCGGTGAGAATGTGCACATGTCACACATTCTTCAGACCAGGCGTACACATGTTTTTCTAAAGCGATCTGGGGGTGAAGTGATGAGGTGGTGATAAAATATGAGGTGAGAGATGGAATCTTTTAGTACAACACTGTTTGTGTTCGTTGATAACCAGCTGCACTAATGGCATTTATTTATTTTTGATTTGTAAAATGCCAATCCATTTATAAATGTAACATTGATTACTTTTGTGTGATCAATGTTATCATTCTTTTAATTAACACATTTTATTTTGCTGTTAATATTCTTTTTATTTTATCCTTAGCTGTGGTACCTTGTAAAGTCGGTTTAGATATGGGCACCACAAACTAATCATTGATTATATTTCTGAGATCACTGCCGACGATGGTTTACAGTCCATGTGATGAATTAATGATATGAACAGTATAAAGAGCCGCACAGCTGTGCATAATGGTTGTGCATAATGACAGCTGTTGGAGAACCTCACCAGTGCAACACAAACAGCGGCACTTCTGCTTTCCTGTTTGTTTCACTGACTGATGTACAGACCAGTGGAGCAGGCAGCATTTTGATATGAAACGGCTGGTTAAGGGCGTGTCTTCATCCATTTATGGTTCATTGTGGGAGTGGAAATGAGGCTCGTGCACATGAGCCCAGTTTCACAATGACTGAGATTTATAAAACAGAACCATGCATACACACAGCTTTATAAATCTGAGGAAAAGAATGTGTATGCGCAGTTTAAATCATGAATCTACACAGTTTTATGCATCTGGCCCCAGGAGTAAATGGAGCTTATGTTGATTCCCAAATCCTATAGGTTACAGCATATATAGCTATGCCATGAATATGAATCATTTCATTCTTGTTTTCATCAGTTCCATGCAGTCATATTCATCCACCACAAGTAGTAGTTTAGATGCTGTACCCTGAACTGCAACTGACTGACTTGCATTATACTAATATTACTGCTTAAAGTTACAGTTGTGTTAGTTTCTTTTTATATTATGTGTAATAAATTGATTGTATGTAATGGTAAATTATTGAGTAACAATAAACAAAGCCTAGACATAAACCAGGCATGGGTGTCAAAGTGAATGCTGCTTGTCAACTAAAGTTGGTGTGGCTAGTTGTGTTTGAATACAGTATGACTTGTTTTCTTACTGTAGTGTCAGGTTGGTGGTCAGTGTATGCATTAAAGTCTCCACAAATCAACACCCCTCCCTGGGCATAGAAGTCATTTTTCTTCAGTCTGGCTTTTTTTATGGATGAAATAATGATTTCATGACAACCTGAGGGACAGTGACTGACTACATCTGATCCATAGCAGGTTTCTACAGGAATGATTAAATTATGCTTTTTTAACCACACAATGAAGCAGCTAGAGAGAGATAGACGGATGTGATGATATCAATATTGAACTAATTATAGACCTTGAATTGCAAAACAACTTGAAAAATTAGCTCATTTCTTATAATCACATATTGGAGCTGCTCAATTCGCTGTTATGAAGCAGCTTTTTCTCCCTGAGGTGGCTGTTGATGCTGCTGGCATGGTGTCTCAGTGCTGCAGCATCTTTATGTAGCCCCTCTTTGATTCCCATAGTTGCTCCTCTCTCATTTCACCTCAGCAGCATCATCATAAACCAGAATCAGTATTGAATATACAAAATACCATTTTTTCAAAAAGTACAATGATGATGATCAGTTACAAAAAAAACAGAACTACAGTACATTAAAACAATCAATATGAACATAAACAAAACAAGTCTTTGTCGGCAACCCTTGCTGTGTCACAGTTCCATCTTATATAATGATTGCACACAGTATGTATGTAATATAGTACATCTTACACAATATACAGTTAAACATTACAAAGAGACAGCAAAATGTTTTTCCAAATTAAAAGTATTTTTTGTTGACCTCTTCCACCATTACCCACTAATTAGTTTAATATTTTCCCAGCTGTGAGCAGGTCTTCTATTCCCTTTTGTGTATTATAATGTGGGAGAGTAGTATATGTTTACAGCGCACTCTAATATCAAGGTTGTTTTTTTCCCGAATGCATGTCGAGCGTTTTGAGTACACTTGACTTGTCTAATGTGAACACACTACAGATTCAAAACTACAATTATTGTGTAGTCTGGATTTTGGACACAGCTCTTATCCCCTTGAAATTACTCTCATAAAACATTCATTTGTTTCCCCAATTACATAGTGATGGGAAACAAAACGAATTATGCTCACATGTTTTTTTGAGCAAAGGAAGAGCTACATTTTTGTACAGTACTACACACAGGTCATGCGGTACAAAACAGGTGGTCTGGGTGGACGATGGAAACATTGTAAACCAGGGTTCTGCCTCTTGAGTCCTGCATGTGGCCAGCTTTAGGCAATTTGGTTAAGGGTTGGGAAATATAATTTTTTCAGTAAAATGTCAACAAAGTAAACTTTATTTGTACAATATTTCCTTCTCAAATGTGGTTGTATAGAAGCATAATGTAGCATAAAATGGTCCAAGCACCTCAAAATAGTAGGCTACTTAAGTACAGTATGTGAGTAAATGTACTTACTTTCCACCATTGCAAATATGCTGTGAAATATACACTAAAGTTGATTTTTTAAAAATCCAGGCAGCATTGTGCTTCTCTCAAAACATATTTTTGTAATTTTGTAATTTGTAGCAGACATGGGTTGCTGTCTGACAACCTCCCCTTTCTGTCTTATGATTTTTTTTCTTTTTCAATTCCATCATACCATCTCAAGTTCTCACTCTCTCTTGCTTTGTATCACTCACTCTGTTTAACTCTTGTCCCTTTCAGATTCTCCTGTCATTTTACTCTTCATTATTTCTTCCTCCTGCACCTCAATCTCACCACCATGCCAGTCTCTTTCTCTCTGTCTGTGTATCTCTCCCTTTACTGCTCTATGTTTGAGTTGTCATCTCACACATACAGCACTGCTCTTGTTAGAGACTGAAGGTAAAGCAAGCTCATACGCTAACTCATAATCTGTTACACACATCTGTACATCCTCTGCCAGAGGAGATTTAAAGAAGTTTCTTTTCCCCCATCTGCTATTTGGAGAGCTTACAACATGGTGACACCAACATTCGTTTCCAGATCACAGGACATGAAGAGTGCAATTCTGCAGGTCTGGGATCCACACCAGCTGCAACAGTCCAAATAACTGTCATGATATACTAGAGGCCAGGTTTTAGACTGTACAGAAACAAGCAAAAGGAAATATTCTTTTCAATTCAAGGAGTTCATTCAAAGCATATTAAATGTATTTCATATTTATTACCCACATCTACCTATAAAGCATGTGTACTGTATAATATTCCACATTGTATACTCTAGTAATCCAATCCACTGCTCTTACTGTATCATGTGTTTTATGTCTTTTATCTATTCATTTTATGATTGTGCTGTATTATATATTTTTGTGTTCTTTGCTGCAGGTCAGCTTTCCCTCAGGGACAATAAAATCTTGAACCTTGAAAACCTGTTTTGTTGCTGTATTATTAGGACCCAGCCATCAACTTTTTTGTCCTTCTAGAAAAATAGCCCTAATTTTGTCTGAATCTGCAATGGTGATTTCATAAGTGCTAGACCATTTACTGCTGTCTCTACTTTTATTAATGTTTGCATAAAAGGTGCCCAAAACAAAAAGTGGTATTGCTGATCTGAGAGGAAAGGTTCAGTTTGACATCAGCAGCACACTTGCAGTGGTGGAAAGTAACAAAGTACATTTACTCAAGTTCTGTACTTAAAGGTAGTGTCAGTGATTCTGGAGAAAGATTGTTTTATACATTTTTTGTCAAATTCAGCAAATATTTCCTCATGATCTGCTAGCTCTGTTCTGTGTATGCGCTGAAAAAAAATCCAGTGTTCATACACAGCCCTGGTAGCCTGGCATCATCCAGACTAATTCGCAAATGCCTATTAGTCTGGAACTTCTCAGTTCATTTCTGATTTTCAAGAGGCAACAGGCAGACCGCAACTACAACCAATCAGAGTGACAAAATGTGTCACGTAGCATTGAGACATGCAAGTTGGGCGATGCTTGGTTTTGAATTGTCTCTCAACTTTCTCAAATTACAGCTTAACAGTACACTAAAATGTGTTTCTGAAAACATTTGAAAATAGGCAATGCAGGAACAGAATCTTGATTCATATTTGATCAGCTCTACCAAGTTTGACAGTTTGATCTGAGTTTCGGGGGAGGCAAATAAAACCGAGCAATTAAAATATGAGCTTGGCAGATGTGACTGGTTCCCAGGCTACAGTCCTGGCTCTGTAAATGGGAAACAAAGTGACTCGGACTGAGCCACACAACACTAGTCCAGTAAATCAGCAGCAATACGCTTCCATTTTATTAAATGTATCAATCCACACTGAATCCCCTGTGTTTTTTTATGCTCTGAGTCTGTTTCTGTCATGTTTAGTGATGCGTAATCTGAGCAGGCAGCTGTTTAAATCACAAATATCCTGCTGTATATGTGTTTTGAACTTCTTTCCATGGAGCCAACGTGTAAACTATTTCGGTTCAGTAAATTTCTGCTGTCAGTCAGCCTGGTGAAGGCAGTTTGTCTGGCCACTGTCCTCTCAGCTTCCCAGGAGCTGCAGCTGACAGACTGCTGCATCTGTGGACAGAGACGCCGGACGCAGGTCAAGTGAGAAGTAGGGAGGCTGAAGAGAGGCGGAGAGTGTAAATGAACTGTTGTGCTCACATGAGATGAAATTTTTTTCTGCACATGATTGCATGTGAGAGGAACAGAAGTGACTTCACAGCTGACACATTGCTCTGGATTCCACCATATTTCTCTTTTGGTCAGTTGCCCAGTTGTTTGTATCGTTGCCATGGCAATGTGAGTACATGAATTTGGGAGGCGGAGCTTCTGAAGGAGCATGAAGGAAGGGGTGCATTTGTTGTTTAGTTCAACAATCAACAATCTTTCTCCAGAATGACTGACTCTACCTTTAAGTACTGTTTAGAGCAGAGGCGGTTTCTCTCGGAGGTCAAAGGAAGCCTGGCCTCCCCATAAATTTTGTTTTCTTTCTTTGAAAATATTTATTATTCCTAAGTATGTGTCTTTTACTGATTTTTGCCATCCATTGTTATCAAAACATCTTTTTTTTTTTCTTTAGCTGGTGTGGCGAGTGAAACGGCACCCCACTGCTATGTGTAGTTGATGTTCTCTGCTCTGTCTAATGGTCAGTGAAATCGCTCAAAAGAGGCCAGCTTTGCTTGGCTTCCTTTAGAGAAAAAAAAGTAAAAGTTTCAGCCAATCAGATTGAGACCAGGCTTGACTGAGCTCAACACTGAATGGTCAATTCATCATTTAAAAAAACAACAAAAAAACATGGGAGGCCACGTTGAACCATGACGACTCGTCAACATAAAAAAAAAACTACCTGCACTGAGTAGCTGGCAGGACCACTTAGCAGAATGGCTAAAGATGGGAACCTTGAGTTTCTTGTAAAAAATGATTTTACTAGGCTTGCTTTTGAGTTGCAACTGAATAAAACAGAGGTAGAAAAATGGCCCCTGTGACTGATAAATTATAAATTGATATACCATTTTATATATCAGTCACAGGGGCCATTTTTCTGCGGACCAATATGTTTAGTCTTGATACTTTAAGTAGATTTTTCTGATAATACTTTTGTACCATAAGTTATAATCCATAAGACTTTCACGCAATCATCATTTCGATATGATTTATGGTCAGTGGTTTTTTGAGCTATAGTTATTCAATGTATTTACATTCTGTAAGTAGTTTTCATTGTTAGTGGTGGTGTCTGCTATTCCTGCAGGGGATTCAAAGCGCCTTACACAAGGGATTCACAGGAAACTGTTGTATTTCTGGATTATTTTGATAATGTCATATTGATACTTTTACATAAGCAAAGATTAAGAGTACTTCTTCCTCCACTGCATATTTGTGTTTCAAACTGAGCTGAATCCTTTGTGCAACATTTACTTTGCATTACAGATCTCACATCATGCCCCATCTGCAGAAGCACAGTCTCAGGGACGCTGAAACAGCTGTGACATCCTCAAGACAAACACAAAAAAAGTCATATTTCCCTTCAACTCCTTTGATTTCAAGGAAGGTTTCTCTGACGAATGAATACGAGTAGCTCAATTTTGACTCATTCAAAACATGAATCAGAAAAAGGGCCAGTAAAATTCCTGGCTTAGCTGTGCTGTGATTTTTAAAAACATGAATTCCTACTCTGTAAAGTAGAAAGAATATTTTAAACATCTAGGAGGTGGCAACCAGCGGGGAATGACACAAACATAAGCGCACACCAGTCAAAACGCCTATCCTCCACCATCCCTCGCCCCATCATTTCACTTCAACTCACACGCAGATGTACGACACAATTAACCCCCCCCACCCTAACACACACACACACACACATCATTCCTTTTGCCTTCAAATGAAAACATATACTTGGCACTCTCATATACACACACATACGCATGCACTTGCGTCATTTCACTCTCAAATGTAACAGCTCACACACCACCAGCAGTGCTTCACTGTAAAAAACGCATGCATACTCAAACACACACACACACACACATCTATATACCCTGGGCATCTGTTGAGTCAGTCAGTGGGATCGCTGGTCCGTGGTAATAACAGAGGGGCTGATGAGAAGGCAGCTGAATGTTTAGCGGCTGCAGCAGAGGGCAATCTCAGCATGGCTCCCACTGCCAGCAGCCCTCCAGACACACACAGACAGACACATACATATCAGATCATGGTCACTTTTGGGGACATTACATAGACTTACATTAGTTTCCTGGAGACTTACCCTAACCATAACCACTACTCGCCTAACCCTACCCTTAACCACCGACCCAAAAATCTGCTTTTTCCCCAATTGGGGACACAGCTTTTATTCCCAGTTGGACAAACCCTCCCCAATTAACTGGTCCCAAGTCTGAAATTTGTACCCAAAAGTAGCCTATGACAGACCACACACACATGCCTTCTGTCATCCTGTCAACCACTCCAGTCCTCCCACCCCTCCCAGTCTGCAGTGCCTGAATCGCAACTGTCCATTCTCATCAGGGAAAGGGGAGGATGGGTGGGGAGGAGGAAGAGATGAGGAGAGACAACAGCTTGATATTCCCCAGAGGCAACATTCAATAGCGAGATGGAGGGGCATGAGGAAATTGAAGAAATGGATGGGAGAGAACAGGAAATATGATACAGTATGAGACTTCATTCATACATCTGGGATTAATTGTGTATTATGGTGATTCGTTCTTTATGAGGTCAGTACAAGCAATAAGTGTGAGCTACACAACACAGAAGGAGAGTTCACATATACTGTAGGGCTACATACACAGTACAGACAATACAACAATAGGACTGTACACAATACCAACAAGTACACAAAGAAGTACCAACAAGCAATTAGTTCATTCCAAAGCAGATATACTTAATTACAAAGACAAACACACACGTGTCACATATTTTGGCTAATTAGACCTCTGCTCAGGTTGAAGTTGGCAAGCTATGCTGGAACTGCAAGAAATAACCAAACTACATGAACCAATAAGAAGGTGGAAGATGTCCCGCCCCAGCAGGTGTTACAAAACAGCAGTGAGGGAGATGTCAATCAGGAACAATTTGTACACACCCATGGAGTCCTGAGTCCAGAGTCCTTAGTCAAAGTGTGTGGTGTATCAAGGAATGTGCACTGACTTTAATCTGAGTGAAGAGCTGCCTACTTTTTTAAAAGTATTTTTAAAGTCAGTAGCAGAGTTGCACTTTGTTCCATTGTGAGATTGTTTCATGATGATGTACAGGATGACATGTTCTTTGATTGCCGTGACCACAGGCGCCGTGTTTTATTTTGAGTCAATGCCACATACACCATCCTGCACCAGAAACCTTACTCCCCAATAAATGTACTGTTTGCTCTTGTTGGAGTAACACTTGCCAAAAACTAGCTGTTTACTTGCTTTTTACTGAGCTTTTTTTTAAAAACCATATATTTATGACCCCTAAGATTTACATCTTCAGTAGAAACGAATAGGCTTGAGGCTGAGAGCCGCTGACATGGAAGGGAAGTCAGAGAGTATTAAAAAACATATGCATTTTTGCTTTGGTCTTTTCATGGGATTTGTTGACAATAAGAAATAATATAGAATAACTCCCGACTCCTTTAAATTAACTACCAAAAATATGATTAATGTAATATTAGCCACATGGGCTTACACAGACATCGGTTGTTTAAAACAACTCATGTGTCTGCAGATAATGGCTAGGGTTTTTTATGTTGTTTAAGAGGAGATCAGGGTCAGTCAACACTTTTAACCAGGGAGACCTTCTCAAATTTAGTTTTACTTTTCTAAATGTAACTAGAGAGGTGGCAAAGGAGCAAATGCTCATATGAGTCGTTTTTGGACAAGTTATGTAGGTCATTTTGGGAGGCAGTGACAAACACAACTTTTGTGACAGAGGCAAAACTAAAAGAACAAAAAAAATACATATGAGTATATTTAATGTGTATATTACATACAGGTTTGTTAGTCTAGTTTGTGTCTAGCAAGTTCGTTAGCTTTGCTAATGAGCAAGATCGCTAGTAGCATAGTGAAATACCAATAGACTACAGTACCATCAAACGTAATGCAATGCAGTGCTTATTGAGTGGAATTGTACACAGTCAAATAAGCTACTACTTTATTTCCAAGACCTGCTTATGCTCACATTGATTTTTGAAGACTTAACACACAACTTACATAGGAAACCTTTCCTACTGCAGAGTCACTTGTCATGTACAGTCACATGTACATCACAAGTTCAGCCAGTTCATTACAGACTGAATGTCTTTCGTCTCATAAACCAGTGTAATAAAATCCAAAAATATGTTTCAACCAGCGAGCATCAGAGACTAATAAAGGCTGAATGAAACAGAAAGCATTCTATGGAAATAAGGATCTCCTTCAAGAGGCAGGGCAATGAGTGTGGATGAGATAAGAAGACAAAAAGAGAAAGAAAGTAAAGTGAGAAAATGTTCAAACAGAGAAGCACAGAATGTAGAAGAGTATGTGGAATATTTTCAACTGTGATATTGAGAAGAGTATGTAAGTAAAAGAAACCAGTGAGGAAATGTATGTTTGTGTGCATGTGTGTGTGTGTGTGCATGTATGTGTGTGTGTGTGTGTGTATGTGTAATGAATCACCATGCAACATCAACTGCATCCTTCAGGCAAAAGCTGTATTGACAGGTGTCGTCAACAGGGGGCCTAATCTTGTTTGCATTTTATCGCCAGTGGCATTTGTACCTGTGTATGTGTGTTTGGGGGGGGGATTGTGGGATGGGGGCGGACGTCTGTGTTTCTGGATGAAATTGTGTACTATGTTTGTGTGTGAAGTTCTCCGACAGTATGTGTGTGTGTGTGTGTTTGATGGGTTTGCGAGTGTGTGATGCCTGTGGCGTTTCTCCCCGGCTGTGCTAGCCCACACAGTGCCGTATCTGGACGCGTTTGCATGCAGCAGAAAAGCACTGGACTTCATTTAATTCTCCTTCTCGACTACCAAAATAACACACTTCAACTGCAAAACACTGAAACTTTTCTTTTTAACACCTTGCTTTCAACTTTTACTTTTTATGTTGATTTCTCATCCAGTCAGTCATTAAGAACATCCAAACAATACCTGATCTAAATTATTGACAAGAGGATCATAAGACAATTAAAAACCAACAGGGGAGCAAGGTTATTAATTATTGGCATTCAGGGATTAATTAAAGTGTACAAGGGAGATTTTGATCATCAACTCTGACAGTCTGGGTGCTCCACAGTCCCACCTGCTGATGCTCAGTTTGAAGCCACAGAGACTGACGAAGCACAGCAGCAGGAAAGACTGCAGCTCCCCAAAGCTTTGATCACAACTTTTCGTTTGATTGGACTGAACTGAGCTGATAGACATAAATGACAGAGGAGCTAAGAACAGAGAAAAACACAAATCAAGCAACACAAATTTCCAGAAATTAAGAACTTTAATACAAATAGTGCCAATTTTAAAACCTAAATTACGTTTTTTTAGCATGTTTCTTTGCCGGCACCTGTGAAGACTTACTAACAATAATGGCAGCTACATAACTGCTTACGATTCAACTCACTTCCAAAAATAGTTTGGTATTCTATCCTGATAACTATCATTATAGTCTCAGTTGAAATGAGCGGGTCAGCCAGAGTTCTGCTTTTTATACATGACTGTTGGTGGGGGGATGGGGAAGCCAAAGTCCAAGGCTGATGCGCTGTTGTGACAGTTCTTCCGAGGCAGTCAGATGTGTGCCAGCAATACGGCCTCTATTGATTCCTGGTGATTTGTAACTGAATTTCAAATTCTTTTGTTACAATAAATTTACTGAACTACACTCGTCGAACAGTCTTGAAAGCAATTCTGTTGGCCAGACGACAAAACTTCTAAAATACTATAAAAACGGGAGAGTTACTGTGGTATAAAAATATAAAAAGAAAAAAGAAACAGTTCCTTCAGTTTGATATTTGTGCAAACTGGGATGTGTTTTAGAAAAAGATTAAATTGTGAGGCGAAAAGATGAAAAACATGTCTAGAAAAAAGGAGAAAAACTACAACAAACTGGAGCACAGTCTTGGTGAGATTACGTGGGAGCCAGCCTGCCGAAAGAGGGCCGTCAGGTCTTTTATCAACTAGCAAAGACAGGCGGGGTTTTGGGCATGGGGAAGACGCTTCACGCCCAAACTTCTAAAGAATATTCTTTCCTTTGTTTCCAGGGAGAGGAATGGATCTGGAACTTTCTTTAAGTAAATGGCTGCCTATATTCTCTAACTCTAGGAAAACTAATTCAATTGAGTTATACACACGAAACGTCACATACTTCAGTCCATCACTATGGTCAATCAGCAGTGATTCTAACGTAAATTTTAGGTAATAATGTATCACAAAAAATAATTTCGAATATTACTAATAGATGAACAGAAGGTTAAAATAACACTTATGTGATCACAATATAATAAAATACAGTCTTACACAAGCACTAACTATACTTAGTATTACAGGGATCCCACTATCCATAGTCTCTAGATGGCAGTGTGGCCACGCGGTAATCAATGCATTAAATCTGAGTTTAAGTAATTAAACTCATTTTAGATCGTACAGATATCAGAGTTGAACCATTTTACAGGAAAACATGTGCTAAGTAATATTAGCTGGCGTACTGAATGAATGGCCCAGTAATTCAAATTAATTCAGACTTGGGCAAGAAGAAGGGAAAATACACTGTGAAGTCAATTCACGATTGCAATCTCAAATTTATGGTTGGGTTTGGTAGCGTCTTATCTCAGCCACATCAGGGTGTAAGAGAGAGAAAGAAAGAGGGTGCATGTGTGTGTGTGTTGTGAGACAGAGAGGGAGACAGAGAAAGAGAATGAGAGAGAGACTGAAGGTCGTTTTTCTTAATCCTGGTGAATTTTCTTTGTGCTGATGTGAAAATGCATTTCAGTCTCATAACTCAAGTCTCTGTCCATGTGAGGGTGGAACCCTCTTGGCTTGTTTTCTTTCAAGTGTTCCCCAGCTAAACTGACCCATGGGGTCATTTAAGTGTCTTCACATCTTTCCATTAATTTCGTTGTCTTGTCAGACCTTGGTCTCTTATGCTGTATTCAGATCAAATCAGGCGGTGCGGCCTTCAGCCGCTGGGTCGAGCGGAGGTGTGTGGGGTCGTGGGCGTGTTTATTTGTGCTCTAGAACGCAACCACTGTGAGACACTCGGAAAATAACATTTTATTGATCTGATTCACCGGCTTTCTGCTAACAATGCTCCCCCATTCATTCACAACTCTAGCTCGACCATAGCTGCTCTTTGTCTCTCTCGCTGGTGCTCTCAGCTCTCTCTCTCTCTTTCTCTTGTCTTTTTAAAAATTAGTCGGGAAGCTGACAGAAAATTCTAACTTAACTTTTAACGTTATCACACGAAGAGAAATGTCCTCCCCTCGTCCTAGTAACGTCTTTGTACTCCCTGATGGCAAAGTTTACAACTCTGATCAGTCTGATCTCCGGCTGTGATTGGCCACCGCAGCCTTCAGCCACAGTGACATCAGGTTGCGTTTCTCCAAAAGTTGACTCTGGCTCAACTTTACGGCTGCAGTCGGGTGCGGCGCTGCAGTGGCCAAAACGCCCACACACAAAACGCACTACCCCCATTCGCCGCACTGCCTGATTTGGTCTGAATATGGCCTTAGGAGGTTGAGAGCAACGTGCCTGGTCTGGCCAGCATCGATTCTGTCACCCACAATGTGAGAGATGAAAGGCCAGTTCTGTAGATCCGAAAGTCAGGAAAACACTCACCTCTATGTCCACTGGTTGTGCAGTGGAATAAAAAAACACAACAAAGTTGTCCCAACTACAGTTGTTTACCTTTAATCCTAACCATAGTTCATTTTTCCATTAACAATCTTATACACTAAAAAAATGCTGGGTTATTTTCTGGTTGGATATGCTGTCAAAATGGCTATTAAGATATAGGCCCATAGAACAATCCATATGTGAACAATCATATATGGCCCTAAAATGTTTCTGTTCATTTCTGAAAGATGGATGGGTTTGTGAAGGAGAAACTTCTCAAATGGAACCTGGTTGAGTTGCTCCCTACTTTTGAAGGTATGTAAGCTAACATTAGATACGTTTAAAACAAATAAATTAGTGAAATATTAATGCCTAGAATAAATACAATGTAGCTAGCTTTATACACACTTGTTTGATTTCAATGAAGAAAAAAAGTACTGTCAGTTTTAGGAACAAATAAAGGTCCTGTTATATTTTGCAGCTGAGCAGATTGACGGACACTGCTTCTTTCTCCTGGATGGAGACAGCTTGACCTTCCTGATACCTCTCTTTGGGTCATGGCTGAAATTTCAACATCACCTAAAAAAGGTGCTTGAGGTAAGTCAAGTCAAGACATTTTTTTTGCCCAACTGTGAGTTACACATAATGTATATTCCACATTGACTTATTTCCAGTGTGCTCAAGTTGGGTGCCAACCATCATTTAATCACAAGATCATTTAGGAAACACCTATTGTGGCATACTATCGAGTTTGATGCTGGAACAGAGGAAGAAAGTTGTTCAGTTCAACTTTCTGACAGGTTGGCAGATCCACAATGCAATGTGTTATGTGAGGTGGAATGCAATCAGACTTCAGTGGAGGAATGGGACGAGTTAGAAGACAACAACATAAAAGACAGAATTGCACTTTTCTAGGCTAGGTTGAAGTCCAAGTCTTCAAAGACATTCAGTGGGATTGGGGATATTGTTGAACAAACATCTATCTAATCAGAGATATAGTTGGTAGTCTAAGAGAAAAACAGTCTCTTTTTTAAGCGAGATAGGCCAATCTGAGACCACAAAAGGAGAGGAACTGGTAGGGCAGTTTGCAAGAGCAGCTGAACCATTTCAGGAAAGTACACAGTACAGGCAAATTAAGTATTTCACCCAGTCTGGATACTTTGTACAGCCAGAGGCAGTACTTCTCCCTGGCTTTACCTATAAGCAAGAATCTGATTGAGAGACAGGGACTGTGAAACAAGTGGCTGTTTGGGATACCTTCAAGTATGTTCCTCTGAAACCTATGCTGAAGCTTATCGTGGAAAGTCGAAGAACAATGGAGAAAATCTTGGTGGCAAATGCTCACAGCCTTTGAGGATTTTAGAGATGGCAGTCTTTGGGACTAATCACTTTTTTATGAAGAGTTCTCTATTCCACTGGTACTTTAAAGTGGAGATTGTGAGATGGTGAATCCACTTGGCTCGAAAACCTCAATCCACAAGCTTGGTTTCATCTATTTCACCATTATATGCTTGCAACCAGAGTATTTGTCTAGCCTAAAGTCTCACTTCTTGTTGGCAGTGTACAAGACCGATGATGTGAAAACATATGGAATGAATGCTGTCCTAGAGCCAACTGTGAATGAGATTAAGGATGTGGAAGTGAATGGTATTTAGGTTGAAATCACACATTTCAAAGTCACCATTAAGGCTGGAGTGGCACAGGTCTGTGGGGGTAACCTTGGACTTAACGGCATCCTTGGTTACACAGAAAGCTTTGCAGGCAATAGTGTGTGTCAATGGTGTCGGGTAAACAGAGAGGTTTTGAGGATTGAGGATCCTTCATCAATGCGTGATAAGGTGAACTACCACTCAGACTCCCTTCTAAACAACCCAACTGAAACTGGCATCAAAAGAAAGTGTTCCCTTAACAAGTTGCAGGTCTACCATGTAACTGACAAGGTAGCTCCTATTGTTATGTACAACATCCTTAAAGGGGTTGGTCATTATGAAATGAAACTTGTGCTCAATTTGTTGATTGAGCAAAAACTCATGATCCTCAAGCAGCTTAACTATAGACTGACCAGCTTTGATTATGGGTTTTGCGATGTGTGCAACATCTGAAATCAAACCCCAGGACTTAAAAAATCCCGATGGGCCCTGTAGGCAAACAGTGACACAGACATGGTGTCTACTAAGACTGCTGCCCCTTATGATAGGGTATTTGGTTCCAGAGGGAAACCAACACTGGGAAAGGATCCTTTCATTACTTAGCTATATGGAATTGATCTTTTCTCCTGAACTGAAACAAGGGTCATCTTTTTGGTATATCTGATTGAGGAACACCATTGTCTCTATTTAGAGCTCTACCCAGATAGACACTTGAAGCCCAAACACCATTTCATGCTTAATTATCCTGGAGCCATCAGGAAAGTGGGGTAGTTCACTTCTGGTCCATGCCTTTTGAGGCAAAATACAGGTTTTTCCAAATGGGTAGGCTACGTGACCTGCAATTTTAAGAATATTAGTAAAACCCAGGCCTACAGACATCAGATAATGATGTGCTACACCCTGCTGTCTAGGCAGATGTTCTCCCATGACTTTGGGCCGAATGCACCACACTCCTTGGTACCATAGAGAATTTTGAGAGGTGAAAAGTGAGTTTGAGGGGATTTCTGTTTTCACAGAAATGTATTTGCCATCTTGGCTTAAGTACAAGGGTACACTTATGCTGTCTCACTCTGCTGATGGTGAGCCTCAGTTTGGAAAAAAGTTAAATGCTTCAATCTGGTGCACTTTGAGAGCAAAATTAAGAGGCTACATCTATGAAGAACTTTGTGCTCATAAACAATTCTGTGCTCTAGTAAACAATTTAATCATAAACACATTGGTTGTGTAGATATGAATGGTGGTGACACAGCAAATATCATCAACTATTATAACTATTTTCTGACATTGTTTTGTGTTTACTATTTATTTATTTCTGCTGAAAACAGGAGGACAAAAAAATTAGAGCTGTAATGATTAATCGATCAGAAAATCAATCAGCAACTATTTTGATAAACAAATAATTTTTTAAGGAAAAATACCAAAAATGTATTTGTTTCAACTTCTCAAATATGAGGATTTTAAGCTTTTTCTGTGTCATACATGATAGTAAACTGAATATATTTGGATTCGTACAAAATGTGACATTTGAAAACATTACATTAATTATAACCAACAATAACTATTCTGATATTGTGTTGTGTTCATTACTTGTTTCTGCTTGTTTCACAGGAGGACAAAAAAATCAGTTAATGCAGGTTTAATGTTTTGTGCCACTGTGCTCAGAGATATCAGTTGAGCTTAAATTAAAAAAGGACTGTTTAATTGCATTTACTGAGACTTCCAGCGTGTCACTGAACATGCTGTCAGCTCAGAGGCATTGAAGCCTGTCAGTCGGGCAGTGGCCAGTATGAGTGACTGACGAACCAACCACACTGGGCAGTGGCAGAGGAGGCTGCACCGCCGTCTAGTTCAAAATGAGTCCACAACTTCGACTTCGCTAGATAACATTAAGACAAGACTTAAACAAGGTCAACCACTATGCAGACTTATCTAGGGAGGAGTACTTTATCATGACGTGTATGGCAAAAGCTGTTTTTGAATAAATGTCTTGCTATCTGACTGTGAATGTGTGTGAAGCTGGACCCCCTGCATCTTGGGCTCAGTGTGCCCAGATGTGAGGGTCTCTCTCTCAAACATCAGAAATAAACTACCACCAAGCTTGCACCACCAAAGAATGGTCTGCTCCGTTTCTCTATCTTGTCTTGTTTAAACATAATGCAAAGCAGAGCACTACCACCACTATACAATCATCTTCAGGAAGACAACATCACACTGAGGGGGTTGTTTCAGCTTTTTGTGCAGATTCAGGCAGGACACATGAGGCAAGTGCTTAACTGTCAGCTGATGGCTCCACCGTTGGCTCAGCTGAATATAATGTTAACCATTATTGACACCTCTGAATTTCAGGGTTGCAGCTGGTTCTGTTATTTCCTAATTTGTTTTTTTATTCTTTTCTGTTTACTCTCTACACGTTATAATGCATGGTTCATCCCAGGGACAAGGCATAAACCTGTGACAGGGTTTCTGGCAGAGCGCCTCCGCAAAGTAAGGAAAAGGCTCCGCTACTAAAGTGCCACAAGTGCCGAATAATTTTGCCAGGTACAGCGAGATGTCTTGCCCCTCTATCTCAATCCAATTCGTGTCAATGCATTTAGGAGTAGATGTGACTCATTTTCTATGCTGTTTGCAAGAAACTAAACTCTTCTTACTTGAGCTCTACATTTTAAAGTTTGTCTTTATCTATCACAGCTTGTTAGTATTTATTCATTTCTCTGCTCATCACAGAACCAATTATAACTTCAGAGCGGACCATCCAACTGAGCAAGTGGATGAAAAACAACATCTGGCCACCATTCCAGTTTGGCCAACTCATGCTGGAGACAGCCATCCATAGGGCGCAGTGGATCCAAACAAATGGGATGAAGCCAATCCAAGAGATAATTGCAGAGTTTCTGCATTTAGTGGACACTCCAGGCAAGGTGAGCTTACATCTCGCAGAATAAGTTTGACTCAATCAATTACTGTTTGTGTCTAACAACTTCTTTTTCATCTCTGTCTTTTCCTCTACTTAGATTTCTCAGGATTTCTCTATATTACATCCGGAATCTTCTGAGAGATAACTGAAAACTGAAACCCCATGTTCTCGGGCAAAGATAATTCGCATGGCCATGAAGGAGAAGACTTCTGACCTTCTCACCAACATAGATTTGCTCTCAGCAGGCATTCACATTTTAAAAATTTGTTGTTGATTCTTTATATCCCTGGAGCTGGGTGTAATGTTTGGGCCTAAACCTTGTCAATCATAACTTTCCAGAGAGCAACAGTAAGACCTTTGCACTTCACAATGGTCTTTATGCAAGTTGGAGCAATATAGATATATCTGGCACCAACTTCATCGGGCCCATCGTAGTTTGAATGGAACTCTGGCAAAAAATGTCCAAAAGCTACCCTGCATAAAGTTATGGGTTAAGTCAGTTACAAATATGTTAACTACTACATTTGAAAGACATTTGACAGATATTTTAATTTTACAGGCCAACAAGGTGACATGACACAGGTTACAGCTGCTGCTAGTGCTGCTCCCAACTGCACTTTACAAAATTGGGAGGAAGGCAAGGCCTTCGTTGATGTCCAGCCATTGAGCTAAAGCAGTCATTTTTAATATCCTGCTCCAAAGTGGTATTTACTGTTTTGGTCAGTTTGGCATATACAATAATGCATGATTGGATCATGCAGCCAAACTCATAAAAAGTAGTTCATGCAAACCTCAGTTTTCAGGTTTGCTTATAATAAGGTCCTGTCTCGGATTAATGAAATTTTCTTGCATTCTGCAGAGAAAAAGTATCTGTTCTTGTCTCTCTCTCTCTCTCTTCATATATACATATATATATATATATATACACAATGTGTATAGGTAATTGTTTGCCAAAAGATGGTTTGGCATGAGGAACATGAATGCAATTAATTTTATACATTTTATTTCACAATTTTATGTATTGGAGTGTTCATGGAAATACGAGACTAACTTAATATTTTTTTGCTTGTAGCAATAAAAGAATGGCTGGAACATTATGTGCTTGTTTCATCATTTCATAACAATTCAATTTCTTAATGCAGAAGTCAACCAAAATAAAATAAGAAATTTTAACCCAAGTAACACTATAACCCAGAATCTGAGTTGTAGTTTTCAACCCACTTGAACCCACTGAACAACATAATCATTTTTACCTATTTCTGGGTTGAAACCAAAACGCAACATGCTAGGACAAACCCATAACCCAACGCTGCTGGCTTACAAAAACCATGGCTGGGTCAGTGTTATGTGGAGCAGAGCAGGTGGACCCAAATGCAGGAGACTGCAGGCAGAGCAAGGCTGAAGAACAACTTCTGTATTTAACAGAACAGAACTCAGGAGTGCAGGCAAAGCAAAACTGACTGAACAACACAGAACAAAGCAGAACAAACAAAGCAGAGGATCCAACAAAACTGAACTGAAAACTAGAGGGGTGTACTACGAAGCAAAATTAGTGGGTTAGTGAGGTATGTTAAGCCTAAAGCCAGGGTTTTCAATGTCACGAAGGTGGCTCTCTTTTAACCTAGCTAGATCACCATGGTAACTTATGCTGCAAACTTAACCTGGTCCGGAGCAGGTTATGATCCAAGATTTGGCTTAAATCGGCTATAAAAAGAGCTGCCCTTTCATTGACCACCAGATTTGCTGCCAAGCCCATTTAACACTGCTGGTACTGCATCTATTAGAACACCGATTAAAAAATGGATTATTCTGTTGGTATTTATCACAGATAATATTCAATCTATAGAATTAATTTCACTTTGATTTATCCTTCATTATGGGACAGACTCAGTCCTAAATGCACTTCTTGAGTATAATGTTTAAAGCTGCTGCATCAAGTTTAAAGTTTAAGAGTTCTGAATGTGGGAGGCATTGAGAGTGCATTGAGTGGTAAAATAAATATATTAACTTATGAATTTACACAATCAGCAATTTTCTGCCAGCATTCGTCTCTCGCCTTATTCACAGCAATAGTGTTGCTTTTTGCTGTGATAATGTATTTATATTTTTCATCGCTCTCCATTATAATGACCTGTTCCTCCTGACTGAAGTAGGCAGCACACAATTGGTCCATTTTGTGCAGGAGAAGAGTCAAATAACCTACCAAACAACCCCCTTTTCTGTTATGTTGAACTTGCTTCGTAGTACACCCCTCAGGACTTAAATGCAAAATGAACTAATGAAACAACAAGGAACAGGTGGCAAGATACAAGGGCAGGCTGGGAGCTGATTGGCTGGGGATGAAACAGGGAGCAGGGCCAACGAGACTGATGCAGGGCAAGTGTGGAGCACAAGAATACACAATATGACCATGCACAAACCATCCCAGAACTCACATGAACACAATTTAAATAAGTGCACAAGTCACAACGAGCACACACACAACAAAATAAACTTCAGCATATATTGCTGTTGACAAAAACATGAATAAATCAGTCTGTCAAGTGGAGTGGCTTGCATATTAAGGCTGCATGAAACAACATAAATCGAACTAAAAGACGGCAGCTCTCAATAACATAACTAGTGTTTCAGTTCACTTTAACACTTAGTTCCAATGAGCATCGATGTAGAAAGCAACAGTCCTCAGTCACATTTCCCTAAGAAAACAAGTAGTGTGAAAGCAAACTTCAATTTCCTGAACAAGGGGCTTCTCCAGTTCAACAAACAGGGAAAAAGTCTGAGGGCTTATGGTGGACTGGTGGAGGGACATAGAGCCACACTAGGACAGAACCATGACAGTCAGTCCGTTTTTGACCCAGAGCTCGGTTACCAAAATAACCCAAATTGGCTTATTTTTAACCCTGCAGTTTTTAGAGTGCACCCTAAACATAACCACTCTGTAGTTGTCGTGCACAGATATGGTAGAAAGCGAGAATTTTAAAATGTTGGCTGTGAGCGTAAAAAGGAAAAAAAATGGTCAGTGAAAGTAATTCAGGGTTTTGAAAAATCATCTAATATATCAACGTTCTTGTCTGGCAATAGGTTTATAAAATCTACCCATCAATCACTCCACCCTCCTTCATTTTCAATATTTCTGTGTCAAACATAAGCTTTTTTAACATCACTATGATGTTTTCATGAAGAGACCAAGGATTAAGAGCAGACAATCATTTAAGATTGTATATGTGCATATATATATATATATATATATACAGTATATATATATAAGGTAATTCATGCATGCACTTTATGGTAAATATACTGTGTTGGAGTCCCCTCCCACACTCTGTCATGCTGGCAGGAGGAGGTGTTATGGCAGGTGATGGGGAATTAGAGAGGCGAGAAAATTGAATACAAGTCTTGAAGGTGGCTCCTCATTATCGAAAAGGCAATTCCAATCCAACATAATTAAGGCACAACAAAGCAATAACTGTCAGCTCATTATGGAGAATAATAAAATTCACATCACTGTGTCACTCTCACAAATGCCAACTTCAGACACCAACTGTGATCAGGCAGCCAATCCCTCCCTCTTTAACAGAGAAATTACAATGGAGCTTTGGGTGGAGGCCCATCTGCTTAGATTTCTTATCTCCCAGTCCTCTCTATCACTCTGCGAGGATTGAGTTAGATGAGGGGATGAGGAGGTGTTAACTTGGTACGCCAACTTTAATTAGAGGCATCCAAATAAACATGAATAAAGGGGGAAAACTTTATGATAAGAAAACAATGTATGTATTTGTGGGATTGAGTGTACACAAATACAATTAAGGCTGATAAATTTGACCAATTTTCACTTAAGGCCAGGCTAGTTTAAAAGAATTGCCTGGAGATATTCTTTGTTTTTCTTGATGTTAACAAATCCCATAAAAAGACCAAAAGCATCATTGAATTAATGCTACGAAGAAATGTAGTGTCTGAGGAGCCTGACATTGTTTTTTCCCTCTGTGCCACAGAGCTCAATTATTTAAAAATAAGAAAATAAACTATAAAAATATAATTTATTTTCCTGGTTCCTGTAAACACTCATTAGAGCACCAAACATATATTAATCTGGAGCTGAAAATAGTCCACTATAAATGCAGTACTGTCCTCCTGTTTGAGTAACATTTTCCAAAAACCACAGTGCCCAGCTGTTGTAGGAATTTATTTAGCCTTTTGCAAGACTGAAAACAGAGTATATATTTGTGACCTATTTTGAAAGATTTAGATCTTTGGGCTTAGGGCTGAGTGCCACAGACAGGGTATGGAAGTTATAAAGTAGTGAGAGACAGATTTAACAGATTGTTGGTTTTAGTCTTTTTGTAGGATTTGTGGACAATGACAAAAATATAGAATATCCCTGCCTGTATCTTTTAAAATGATTTTCAGGATGTTATGTCCTCCACACACACAAAACAAGGTCCTCTTGCAGTGATAACAGCTCAGAATATGCTTTGCAACAGGAAGTAAGTCCCTCAAAGAGTTTGTTTTCTATGGAAATTGTATTTTTATAATTCAATGTTCAACAAGACTTTTGCTATAGACTTTTAAATGAATATGAAATGAAAATAATGAACACTAAATATACTCTTTGAGTGCAATCCAACAATGTTTATCACAATGCACAAGTCTCGTTCAAATGACTCTGTCTGGGCCAAATGGAAGAAATCTGCACTTTTGAGAGCAACATACCAGCAACATGAACATCTCCTGCTTACCGTAAAAAGACAGAGAGAGAGAGAATGAGAGACAGAGGGAGGTAGGGAGACATGATCTCTGGGAGCACATACAATTTAATTATAGTTGCAATCAATTTGATTTACAGACACAGGCGTGTGCGCACGCACACATATGCACAAGTCTCTCTTTTTTTGCATAAGATTAGACTTTCTCACTTCGCCTTTTGTCTCTCGTCTCCACTCACAAAAAAGATACAGAGAAAAAAAGATTTTCTCAGGTTTCATATCATAAAAGCACAATCTAAAGATACACACATTCACCTCTACACACACATATATTATCTCCCAGGGGAGCAAAAGCAAATAAAATTTGATGGATTGATTGATTGACACACACATACAAACACACACATACAAAAGTATTGTTCTCAGCAGTAATGTAATCTTGCCTCAGCTGCTGGCTTCATCAGACTGATGTAATAGGAAACTGGTATTTATGTTTTTCAGAGGAGATGGATTGAGCGGAGCAAGGGAGGGGGGTGTGAGGAGGTTACAGCCCTGAACTGACTCCACTCAGCCTATCAGGCCTGAGGAGGGAGGAGAGGGGTGAGAGAAAGAGAGAGGCAGAGGGGGAGATTAGATCAGAAATGGACGATGGGTAAAGAGTTGTTAAATGGAGGGAAAGAGAGATGGACAGAATCATTCCTTATAGGGGGAAAGAAGGAGAGATTGCATGAGGAAAGGTGGAGGAAGAAGATGAAAAGGAGATTGGAGGAGGTGTAGATTAAACAGATTAGAGAGCAAGGGATTGTTTTTTCTTTCCATTTCATGTTGGTTTTACTTGCCAAGAGGAACGGTCAAGTTGAATGAATTGTGTGTGTATGTGTGTGTGTGTGTGTGTGTGTGTGTGTGTGTGTGTGTGTGTGTGTGTGTTTGTGCACGTGTACCCATGAGTGCAGTGTAGTAGTGTAGTGTGACATGGAGCAAGGCTATTACATGCAGGAAATCCCCCCTGGAGGGAATTATAATGTGTAAAGTAATGTAATACTATGTCAATAGGAGCAGAGTGAATGGGACTATTTGTGTTACACAGATGTAATAATGATAATGAATACAGGGAGTGCACACAGCCATGATTAGCCACCTGTGTGTCTCCATATACTGTGTGTGTGTATAAGATCATGCTTGTGTAAGTGTGAAAGTATGTATCAGAGGGTTCGTAATCAGTTCTTTGGTTTACGTAGTTGGCCAGTATTCAGGTGAGAACAGCCTCACTCACTCATTACACCATAAAAAAAAAAAAAATTGAAAGGTTCTTAATTGCATTAAAGGATAGGTCACGTTCATCTTGCAGGAACAGTTCAACATTTTGGGAAAAATGCTTATTTGCTTCCTTGCTCAGAGTTAGATGAGAAGGTTGATACCAAACTCATATTTGTTCAGTAAATATAAGGCTACAGCCAGCAGCTGGTTAGCTTAGCATAAAGACTGGGAAACAGCCAGTACGACTCTGTCCAAAGGTAATAAAATCTGCCTACAATCTCACTAACACAACAAACAAACATTTGTTTAATCTGTACAAAAACCGAAGTGTTAAAAACGACAATTTACCGGCACATAACCCTTGAAAAATGAGTATTTGTCATGTTTACACTCTGTTTTTTGTACTAATTAAACACATGACATATAACATATTCATTAGTAAGCTGTAGACATGCTGGTAGGCAGATTTTGTTACTGGTGGACAGAGCCAGACTAGCTGTTTATAGCAACCATGTCTTCTGGAAATTACGTTTATGTACTACAAAGTCCTACACTGTTACGCCCACCAATTATCCTGACTGCCACCCTATGACCTCTGTGCAGTACAAGAATATAACTCTTCCTAGACTAGAAAAAATATTGCAAAGGAACATAATCCAGGCAGCAAGTATATTTTATCCCAAATATATTTGGCAAAACAAATAAGTAGAATGTAAATGTAATATTAAGGAGATGTGGTACGTTGAATATGGAGAAAATGAATAACTCTCTCAACGTACAAATGGCATGTCGGTATTTTATTAAGAAAGACATTATCCTTTTAAACAGGTTCTGCTGTGCTGTCACTCAGGTAATAGAAGACACTTCCTCCCAGTGGCAACCACATTCTCCCATTTACTTTTCACTGTCAGTATTTTCCCTTAAATAAATCAAAGTAATGCTGAACGGAGTCAGTTGGGATAATTTTCTTCTCTTTCTCGTTGCTGCCTTCTCAACAGCTGGGCTGCAGGGCTATTTCTGCTTTAAATAGTTGTGTCTTTGTTCAACATAGTCAGCATTTTCTCTTTTCATGCTCTTATCTTCAGAGTGGCGTCGCCCCTGGCCTTGTTTCATATAGTCTGTTCATTACACCATGTACTGCTATCAACTGGCTGCCTAACACACCACTGGCAGGAGGACCCATTCAGCAAAACGTGGCAGCAAAAGCCAGGTACGTTGCCATGGACACTGCAACATCCACGGTGAGTTGTGCTTTTGCAAAACCAATGAAAGTCATTTTTCCAGCCACTTTTTTTTTTTTTTTTTTTTTTTGGAAAGGGGAGTGGTAGTGAATCTGTTTTTTGAGATAAAGATTCTTTAGGGTTTTTTAAAAATGCAATATCTCATTTTTACTGTTTGTTGTTTGACCAGCTTCACTCCCCCAACCCCCATTTCTCCCTCTGCTACAGTCATGGCAAACAAAAATTACATGTCAAAGTCGTGATTAACAATAGTGAGGGCATGAGACGCTTTTGTGTTCCTACAAGATAGATTTTGTATTGACGTTTTAGTTGGAAAAAACTGACACGACTGCAATGTGTTGCTTTGTTAATTTAAAGCAAGATTCAAATAAAAGCTTGAGCCTTGTTGATGTAGTTTGCATTCAGTAAAAACTCAACAGATGGGTTATCGGCACTATGTGTCATCACTGTTACAAGTGGAAACTAAGTATGTTTCTGGCCTGTTTTTAAAACCAAGTGGAAATACTAGAAATTCACTAAAATACGGGAAAAAAAAGCTGAAATATTAAGAAAAACTTTTCTGAGGGAGAAAAGCTGAGAGGATACAGTCAGAGCACATATTAGAGAGAAACATAAGATCTACGTTTGGACCATATGGCGTTAAGCAGTAATTGCAGGTGTTATTTTGGACTTCAATAGACCTCACTCCCAGAGACAAAGAGTGTCACTGACTCACTGTGTGACATCACGCTAGCACAAGCCTACCCTCTCTGGTGGATCAACTACTGGATGATGGAAAACATGTCACCAACACCCACTTCATAATAATCATAATACTGCAAATGCAAGAGCTTCATTCAGCGATAGATAGTGAATAACAGACATTTATCTGCATAAAAATCTTTGAGATTATAACTTTAATAGTCTTTGAAGAAAAATCACAGTTATAACAAATAACACATATTATGGCTTCATTCCTTTTAGCCGTTCCAGTGTGCCAGTATGTACAATACCAGAGCCCTGAAACTCCAACACCTTAGTGACACTTGACACTTGTCAAGTGTGTTGACAAGTCAAACTGCAGTGAGAAAGGTCAGTAATGGCTGATGGACAGAGATTTTGAAAATAACAAGATTCAATGCTGCCATTTACCGTGACATTCTTTCACTCCACCAAAAAGACCAAATAAAAGAGTGAGTGAAATAAGTGTTGGGACTAGACAAGACAAAAACTAATTATTATTATTATAACTATTAAATTAGCATAAATAACATATTAGGTGAGAAACAGCTATGAAATGCCATGAAACTCTGTTAACTCTGCAATCCTTTTACATCATCTTGAGAATATTTGCATGATGATATTGATTTGAAATTGATTTAGCATTTCTTTTTGTTAACTTTCTGGAAATTAGTTTAAAATTTTTACATTTGAATAGAGGCGTAACTACTGAAAAGAATATAAAATTGGCTCCATTGTGGTCCATATACAGACTGAGGAGAGGTTGAAGCTGAACTTATCAATATTTTTATTAACAATGAATCAAATTACAGTGTTCTGTAAATTGTGTTGCTCATGTTTACAAACCCACAGAAAATTATTACTATAGATGCTTTTACCACATACATCTCCACTGTCATCAACCACCTGACACACTTCCAAAGTTAGCTAGTCTAGAGTTCTGCACGGGCCTAAAACCAAGACCTGAACCCGGCCCATACTGGAGCCTTTCGGACCCGACCTGATTGGACCCGGCCCCATACCCGAGGCTATATTTTGCTTATTATTAATGATTTTTCCTTCAAAGACTGTTATAAGTTCAATTATCTGCGTCACTGATTAGTAGATCAACTTTTCTGAGTATCAACCAGCTCAACGTGACAACAGGCCAAACAGTTATAATCCACAGAGATTTGTAAAGGCAATCCTGATGCTCTTTAAGAAACTTAAATTGATTAAGATAGAGTTGTGGAGGAAGGTTGGCATTTTTTCTTCGTTGTCACAACAAGGTCATAATATTCCCACAATGCAACGGCTTTCCCTGAATCATTGGGGATTTTAATAGCCTCCCCTTTATGCACTTTATGCAACTTATGGCCACTTTATTGCTAGTTAGCGACAGATGTAGCAGACTGTAGAGCAGAATGGAGGTGCTGCTGGGGAGAGCGGTGGAGCAGGTAAAGCCCTCGTTCTGGTTCCTCTACTTGTCCCACTCGGCTCTTTAAGAGGCTCAAGGCTTACACAGCCCCAAGCCAGAGAGGAAAACAAACACGCACATGCACACACACACACACGCACACACACAAAGTCAGGGTGGTGATAAGGAGCTACTTAAGGGTACTTGAGCTTTCCCACTTGAACACTTGTTTATAGGCTGTAAGCACACCTAGTCCCGCTGGACGCACTGTGTATTCTTCAGAGCAAACAAGACCAACACCGAAGGATACAGAGAGCTGTGAATAAACACACACACACATACACATGACTGATTCTTATATACACATGCTTTCTTAGAGAGACAGAAACTCCTTCCCTGGCAGTGCTTTTACCTCTTCCTTGCCTTTGTCCCTTAATGAGGCAGTGAGAAGTGATCTGGTTGGGCTTTTGTCAGCGGGTGGCTGGAGCTCCACAGACAAATTAAAACCCAATTATGTTTTCATTTCACGCTCTTTTATTGGGCCTGGCAATAAAAAATTTAGGATAGCGAGAGAGAGAAAAGAGGGGAAGAAGGATGGAGGAGGTTGAAGGGAGGAGTGTACAGAAGGGGCCGTAACTGTTAACTCCTCCCTCATGGTTTTCTTCAATATTACACTCCCTGCCTCTATCTCTCTGCGTGTGTGTCTCATTCTCTCCTGAAAAATAGCCATAAAGCCCTCAAGGACATTAAAGTGAGATATTAAGGCCATATAGTCCAACACAGCCATAATGAAAATAATGTATAGTTGTACTGTTACGTAGCCTCCGTTAAAAGCCATCATTTATACATATACTGTACATTTCATTGATGACAGTGATAAATAAGCACACACACACGCGCGCTTGTTGCCCTCCAGTGCACTCTCTGCCGTAATTGATTGATTGGACAAGAGAACACAACAGACACAATTAGTTCACCCTGGTCATCTCGTTAGTAATTCCCTGGGGACCCTGTCGACATGCTAGACACCCACCTCTTCACACATACACACACACACACACAATTTCTTCCCTTTACCCTCCAGTTGCCCCATTTTCATTCCTCCTCCTCCTCTCTCTCTCCAATCAAGCTCAAGGCTCTGACTTTTGCCCTTCCCCTTCTTTTCGTCCTACGCCCCCTCCACCGCCACCCCACAAACCCCCACCCCACCTTTGCTCCGTCCGTCAATCAATCATCTCACACCTCATCAGCCAATACATACCCATCCTTACCACCACCCCCCGCTGCTGTCGCTGTAACACTTTTAATTACGGCGAGTTAAAAATTACGAGCCCGGAACACCCGAGTCGCTGGCAGGTTGGCTTTAATTGCCTTGTGTTGTAATTCCGGAAAGAGGAAAGGGGGAGGGCGGGGAGGTTTGAGGTGGGGAGGGAGGGGGGGTCACATATGGTTGGCAAAGCGAGAGACAGATTGACTTTCAGATGACCTCCTTAATCAATCGACAGCCAATAGTGAAATAGACCGCTGCGGATGTTTCCTCCCTCTAACTCGGTCTTCCCCACACTTCCTCTCCACCAACATCCCCCAACACACACTCCCTCTGACACACACACACACACACACACACACACACACACACTAGGGCTGCTCAGAATTGAGATCATGATTTCCTTAGGGACATTTTTAAATGAAAAAATATTTATTGCATACATTGCTGTCTTCATGCAGACAGCACAGGTAATATGATCCTTAGCAACTGGTAAAGGACACACTGTTTTTCTGCTCAAACAGACATCTCTATGTTACTGCATGAAACACTAAATTCCAGACTAGTCTATCAAGACTGTTGTCGACTTTTTAGCACACTTCTGTCACGTTTGTTTAACAAAAGATTAAGTACATTTTGTTTTAATGGTTTTAAGCCTGTTTTTTGCTAGTAAAAATTAGCACTAGCATTATCATAGTTAACTATAGGCTGTAAATGAACAATCCTAACCAAGCTCCAAAAATCCAAGATGATGACAGTAAAAATGCAAATACGAGGCTTAAAAATGGGAGTCCACAAACCAATGGATGACGTCACAGTGGCTACGTCCATTATTTTTTACTGTGTATGGTTTTCCCTCTTGGTGCAATTTGTTTGGCAGGTCTGAACTTAGCACTCATACTGGGGTGCAGTCAGTTGCTATCAGAGAGTGAATGGAGGTCTGACCTAGACCGGTGCAACAAAGTACGTTCCATTTTTGATATTTGGCAAATACAGTAAGACCTTCTTCAGGACCCTCCTCCTGTGTTCTTGCTCCAACCCCCGACACATCTGACCTATAAGCGGATTGAACATTCTCATATGGCTTGTAGTGATGTATTTTGGTTTGTTTGGATTATTCCCTGCATGCTTTCAAAATGTTTGATTCATTAACAAGCAGTGTTGGGCAGTAATGCTTCACTCAATAACGTGTTACTGTAATATTATTACTTTCCCCAGTAACGAGTAGTGTGAGGTAGGCTATCTTATGATGATGTGTACACGCAGCAGGTCAGGGCAGGTCACATCAGCTACTAGCCAAAAAGCTAAACAAAGGATGGGGGATGAGGGACAGGGAGAGAAGTGTACTTTCCACAGCTGCTGAAGTACTGTCATTATTTTGAGATTGTCTCAGCCAAAGGTACAAAGAACACTGTCATCCGTGGTAAACTTTGTCTGAGCATCAAAATTCTTTCAACTGCGAAAAATACAACATCTAACATATTAAAGTATCTGATAGGGCAGGACAGCGATGTGAAACTTGTCGAAAAAAAACCCCAGCACTGACAGGGAGGCCTTTACTGCCAGTGATGCATGTACTCCAGCTAAACAACAGAAACTGGAGTTCAGAGTAGGATATGGTGGTGAAGAGAGGTTAAGTGGACAAGATCTGAAGAAGCCCATTGCTGGGTACATTGTAGAGGAGATGTTACCTATTTCCACAGTTGACTCACCCTCATTTTGACGCATTATAGAAAATACCCACGGAGAGCGATGTCAAGCTGCCACACAGAAAGCCATTTGCTGGCTACCTCGAGAGAGAATATGCGGTGATGGAATCTAATTTGAAGGCCACACTCCACCACAGCTGACATCTGGACAGCTAACAACAAAAGCTCTCTGGGTGTAACAGTTCTCTGGATCAGCAGTTCCACTTTGGAGCACAAAAAGACCGCCATAGCATGTAAAAGAATCCGAGACAGGCAAACATTTGATGTTATTGGTGCAGAGATAGAACAAATTCATTCAGCATATGGACTGCTTGGCAAAGTTGTAGCCACTGTGACAGACAATGCATCAAATTTTGTTGAGGCGTTTAAAATATATCAGACTGTCAATTCAGATTCTGATTCTGAAGTGGAAGAAGACAGTGATAAGGACGTCACTTTTACAGATTTCACAGAAGCCCTCTCCTCTGAGACTGATCAGTTTACTCTTCCCCCACATTACAGGTGTGCATCGCATACAATTAAGTAGAAAGATACCCTCTCAAGGATGACAGCTGGCCTTCCAAATGTCATGATGAAGGTACACCTATAATTCTCAACCTCTTATCTTTTTGTGAATTTATTCGGACAGATTTGTTGCATTAAACCAATAATAAACAGAGGGAACAGATCTTACTGCAATATTTGTTTTAAAGCAGTCAATACAGTTATCAAAACAATAGTAGTCAAAATAATGATATTTATCATCAACAACAGAAGATTAAAACAAATAAAGGGGTCAATAAATAGCCTAAAAGAAATTAAATATATGATATTGATCCCACATGGGGGGAAGGATGGTTTAGGTCTACAGCGAACAGCCGGCAGAAAAAATAATTCAAATGATGTATTAAATAGTAATTATACAACTACAAAAATATAGATCAAACTGTATTTTTCAGGCCATCCAGACTCGTTTTGCTGGTGTACTGGGTAGCAAATACACACTTCTTGCTGCCAGTTGTCCAAAGTTCAAACTCTGGTGGCTGAGAGATGAGGATATACCTCTGTGTCCTCTCATCTGTGTCCACGATATCATCCAGCCGCGATGAAATGGACTTTTTTTGCATTTGAGACAGAGCTCACTTGGCAGAAAAATAAGTAATGGACTATTTGAGGTCAGCGGGGATATGAGATTGAGACTCTGAACCAGTTCTCAAACATCAAAAATAAGTACAACATTCCGACCCCATCTAGCACACCTGTGGAGCAGCTTTTTAGTTTAGGAGATTTGGTGCTCACCCCTAGAAGGAACAGACTGTCTGATAAGAGGTTTGAGAAGCTTCTGCTAATGAGATACAATCGTTGTTTCATTTCTGAACAGTAGGACCTTGCTTAGTATGTCAGGGCAGAGAAAACAAAACAACAAGCTGGGCAAGATATCAGTCTAAATGTTGTGTTATGAAATGTTCTATGTTTTGTAAAACCATTAAATACTCCTTGCTGCTCTTATGATGGAAAATGCAGAAAAAGAAGTTAGTTAACAAGTCAGGAGAGACTGTTGCTTTATTCTATTTTTGTATAAATATATACATATACTGTTTGAGAGGCTGCAATGTTTGCAATTATGCAGTTTGGCTGATTGTTGACTCCTTCTGTAAGGTGAATTATCATTCCAATGAGATGGAATAAGTTCTAAAAGGACAGGTGGGGTAGCAAAAGTAATATAGTAATATAACAAGTAACTAATTACTTTTGATACCAAGTAATAAGTAAACTAATATATTACTTTTTGAAGGAGTAATAAGTAAAAAGTAACTTATTAGACTTCCTGAGTAACTTACCAAACACTGTTGACAAGGTTTAGACCTGTGTGAACCTCAAGGATACTCAGGCTGTTCATGATGAAGTCATCACTGATGAAAAGCAACTGTCAACCTCATGTATGATTCTCTAGTTCAGCTTGATGATAAATCTGCTGTGGCCTCAAAATGAGGAGTTGTAGGAAGCCACTGAGTAGCATTTGTCAGTCCCTCCAGGAAATTGCGATTTGGCGATCGCAATAATTAATACAAATTCAAGAAATCGCTGCAATATTTGCGAGAGCTTGCAATTCAGCTAAATTACTGAAACTTTTCTGCATGAAACCAACTCAACAGACCACTTGTGATTTGGATACCCAATTCCACATCAAAATGTGTAATAGCTGGTCTAACAGCTGGTCTACAGCACAAAACATATTAGTTTCACAATAATGGCTCTAAAATTGTGATATGCCTACATGTTATTTTTGTTTGTTTGTTTTTTTGGCCTATTCTTTCTATTGGCCTGCGTCTATATCATGTGACTGTCAAGTTTCTGTCTGTGAAAACAAAACAAAAAAATGGCTGACATTCCTATTCTCAGTGGAAAATGCAATATTTTAAGATAGTTTTGGTACTAACATGCATTTTGATAATGGAGATTAAGTATACATGTCATCAACATCAACATCCCGCTGCATTTGTTGTTGATGGTCATCTTGTTTGTTTGTTTGTTAACAGAACTTTGTCGCTGCTGGTTAACCAGTCTGATATCATTAGCAACAATAACAAACAAGCTAACTCTCCTGTTTGTTTCATTTAAATTATGTTGTTACCTTACTGTTGTTGAGAGGAGTTTGATTTAGAGCAGCAGCACATCGGGCCGCCACACCCCACTGTATTCCCACTGAAGGTCCAGCCCAGACAGCTGAAAGCCATTCTCCCTGTTAGCAGTCCTCAACGGTCCTTTAGGGCTGCTACAACAAGCTAACTGTTGCATTGGCTAATGGAAGTAGCTATCTACTGCTGGATAAAAAAAGGAAACTTAAATCTGAAAACAGGAAATTTGGACTCTGTTGAAAAGGCCTAAATAAAATGTAATGTTTCTGTGATGTGTTCAAAAGTAGTTCACAATTTGCAAATTCTAATTTCTTTCTATCTATCACTTTACCGCATACAGTGGTAGAAATTTGAAGATGAAATTTGGAAACTGTCATTGGACAAACGGGATGTCAATATTGTATTCTGGTTGTTGATTGGTTAGGGAGGACATCCTCCGTTGGAGCGTCACTTTACGTGTTTTGGCCAGTAACAGATTAGCATGAAAAAAAATTAAGTACATTTAATTGATATAAGTGATCCCGCCCTGAGGAGGACAGCAGGAGCCCGTCCTCCTCTGCTCTCCTCTCACCGCTTCACACATACTGTCCTTTCCCCTCTTGTCTGTCCTGCAGGTGTCCCTGTTGAAGCATTTTAATCAGAATTTCAATAGTGGATTTTTTCCAAAGAAGAGAGAAAAATTATTTTATAAATGATGCTGAGATTTGGTAATAGTTTTAAATTACACAGAGCCTCCAGCATCATCAAAGATCCCCACCACACTTCTCATACTCTGTTTTCCCTCCTGCTGTCTGGTTAGCGTTTGGCACAGATGCTCCTGTGCCAAACGCGTTTACCCACAAGCAGTCAGGATCATTAACAGACTGTGCCCCCCCACGAACATGCCCACCCCACCTCCCCAACGTACCTTCTAATCCCCTCATCAGTGCTGGTCACTCATTGACATGCACCAGCTGTCAACATCGAACTGAGACATCTAATTTCTCTCCAAATTCACTTTAATGCACTGTGCAGCTAACTGTTCATTCTTTTTGTTTTTTGTTTTTCTCTTAGGGATTTACATGTTTTTATCGTTTTTTAAGGGATTTTCAGATATATATCTTTATCCTCTCTGTTGTTGTTGCACTGCTGTGAGCTAGGAGGAACAGCATTCTGTTTTTTTGTGTTTGCAAATACACAAGAAAATGACGATAAACTAAATCTTGAATCTTGGCTATTTTGCCTCTCAAAAATAGAGGAGGAGCAACCTCCTCTGCCTCTATGGACCAGCCTCCTCTGCTGGCAATTTACCTAGTTTACCTGTCAGAATAAACTCCATTTTCATTTTCATATTTCAATTGTTAACTCCTCTCCACATTGCCTCCTCACTATCATCTGCTGCAAGCTATGGTGCCTCAGTGTATACTGTTCAACTTGTTAACATATCTCTCTATATAAAGCAAAGAATCTTTGTCTGCCTGTCCTTCACATATCTCAAAAACCGTTCTGTGAACTATGGACAAATGTTGACGTTGTCCACTACCCCTCTCTCACTGTGCAAGATCTTTATGATCATCTACACTTCTTCAAGGAAGCAGTTCCACTGTTCACTAAGACACTGAAAGATGTCACACTGAACCAAAGAGGAATACTCAACAGGAGGTGCAACACAGGAACCCACAGCACTCCAGCAACAGAGAGGCACCTCCCAGGACCTGCCAACAGCATGCTGAAGAGAGCCTACCAACCCAGGCCCAAGCAGCAGCACCTACAACCACCACCACAGCACAGACCTCAGGAGCGCATCAGCCATATCCAGTCTGCACAAATCAACCCTGTTATGATTCCTGCCATTTATCCACCTGTCCACCAGATGCCCGCAAACTTTCCTTCCTGTTTACATCCAACCCTGCTGCCTAGGTTACGTTTTTCATTATTTCATGTCATTCATTCATACTAATTGTTACACTTAGCAGTTGGTGCAAGCAGCTATTGACACCTTGGTAAGACACCGGCAAGCAATATTTTTTGCCATGGCATTTGCTTGCTTGGAAGCTTACCTCATCCACAGGGTCTGGAGGAGAATCACTGGTCATACATTTGATATCATTTCATCACTTATTCTTGTAATAATTATGCCACTGATAATGGATATCTCTCTACTAAAGGAAGGAATCTCTGTCTGTCTGTCTGTGTGTGTGTGTGTGTGTGTATGTATGTCCTTCGTGTATCTTGACATCCGATCGACTTAACACATGGCAGGTGTATTGCTGAGGACCCAAGGAAGTGCAGTGTCAATGATGAGGGGTTCTCGAGAAATATATGAAAATACCTCATAAACAATGTTGCTTCTGCTTCTTCTTCTGCCCGTGGATTCAATGAGCAGAAATACAGACAGTGCCACTTTGCCATTGCAACCCACATTGTGGTCGGAGTTGGGATTACATCTGTAGTGCTGAGAACTACCATAGAGAATGAATTGAGAAAGTTCAGAGAGTGAAGCTCTACTATTCCTGTTTCTCACACAAACAGAGTACAGGATGTCTCTTTTGAACAGGCACTGCAGTTCATCCGATCAACTTCAGCTCAGTTTAAAATTGTAGTCTCCTGATATGCATGTGAGGCATTTAGGGCTATCTGCATTAGTCACTATCAATAGGGGTGAAGAGATTTACCAAGGCTTCACTGTAGTGTTGGATGGAATACTTTCTGATTGGACTGTGTGTCCAGTTGCGGCAGTACTCACCGCCTTCCAGATCATAAATCTCTAAATCCACTCACCAAACTGTGGTCTTTACATTTCTGTGTGTGTCAGTTTAAACAAACAAATCAGAATGTGTTAATTGGTGAACTTTAGTTTTTTGAACTTTGGAGAGAGCCAGGCCGCTGTTTCCCCCTGCTTCCATTCTTTATCTAAACTAAGCTAATTGCCTTCCAGCTTTAGCTTCATACTTCAAGGAGTGATGAGACATTCTTAGATATACATTGATTTGCTTTCTTGCTGAGAGGTAGATGAAAACAGACACACAATCACCATGGGGGATGGAGGCACGTCCCCCCCCCCCAGTGTATGTAATATGGAAATGTTTCTTCCTCTTTTTGTAGTTGCTCCTACACATTATCCGATCCCTTCAAAAGCTGAAAGAAAGCTCATTTGTAGGGCTGCAACTAACAATTATTTTCATAATCGATTCATCTGTCTGTTATTTGCGCATTTAATCGATTAGTCTTTTGGTCTAGAAAATGTCACAAAATGGTGAAAAATGTTGATCAATGTTTCCTAACACCCAAGATACAACCTAAAATGTCTTGTTTTGTCCGACTAACAGTCCACAACCTCAAGATATTCAGTTTACCATTATAGAGGAATAAAAAGACCAGAAAATATTCACATTTAGGAAACTGAAACCAGAGAATTTTAGGAGTTTTTTTCTTAAAAAATGACTCAAAATGATGAATCAATTATCAAAATAGTTGACAATTAATTTTCTTTCGATTGATTAATTGATTAATTGACTAATTGTTGCAGCTCTACTGGATGTGTAGCATTCACTTAACACCTCCTGTTTCATTCTGGTGTACGTGGTAACCAGCAACCATGACGGGCACAGGTGTGCTCGTGGTTCACAAGTGTGTACATTTTGACTTGTCAAAGCAGGAAAAGTGCAGGTCTAAATAATAACATTAATGATGGTTCCATTCCTTTAATTGTCCCTGTAAGTCATGTTATTGAGTGAGCAGGCACAATACCAGAGCCTTGGAACTGGCTCACCTAAATGGAATGAAGCCATCATTAATGTTATTAATTCCATCTGTGATTTTTTGTGCTTTGACAAGTCAAAATGTCTGCTGTGAAAAGAGTCTATTAATCGACCAGGTTATCATTGGTCAAAACGTACAGACGCTTGCGTCTCAAGGGTGACAGTTCTGAAACTTGCCTGTATTCAGGGGCTCTCTGGGTTATGATCCAACTACTCCATATTCTGTTCTGCATTTTACTGTGCACCCATAGCTGCTGCTTTCAATTTTTCCTAATTCTCGCAATTTTACCACAATAAGAGCATGTACAACATTCCAAATTGTATCACAATTTTTGAGAAAAGACACTGCTCATATCAAGTATTTTTGGCTGCAATAATCACAAAAAAAAACTGCAAAACCCTGGAGGGACTGATTTGTCTTGCAAAGTATTAATCCTTTGGTTTGCAGTGGTGACTACAGCAATATATTTAGCTCATTGTGTTTTTTGCACTACTACATGTTTGAGTGTTTTTGTGATGTGGATTTTCTGCTAAAGTTTTCCTGGCCTTTTTGTGACGTGTCAGATGGTTGTACTAATTGATGTTGTCAGGCCCGGATTACCACAGTGTGATGCCCACACTTTAAACGCCCCCCTCTTCCCACTTTACACGTAAAAAAGTGAAATTTACTATGGGTATAAAGACCATAGATTTACATGAACTTATTGCGAAAGTACAGGCTCAACACACATACTAATGTAAGACTAAAATGTAAGACACAACCAAAAAACCTGGGCCTACAAATGCCATACTAGCCTTTACACTGATGCTCCAATCTGAATGCAACTCACATCCCAATGCAACACGTCATGCTAAACATCATTATCTCCATCATAAATGGTCTGTATGAGGACTACATGCAAAACCATTACAGAGTATGTCTAAAAATTAATTACACACGTATACCAAATAAGGCAAGCCCAATAATAACTTGCACACAAAGATTTCAGCATGGCAAATTGGCTGGTTCCACCGGGCACCCACCCGATACATATTGATAATCCGGCCCAGGATGGTGTTACTTTTACTATCAAAGTACAGTTGGAGCTTTTGATTGTCATCATTGATTATGAATTAAGTTCTACATGGCAGACTTTTTTTTACGATACAAGCACAGTGTTTTTGTCAGAACAGGGGTGGAAACATTTATTAGTTCTTCCTCACCATAGTTGTGTCTCCGTGACTCTGACACATTTTTGTTGTTTCTAAGAAACGTTTTCTTTGACTGCATTTTACTTTACTTTAGTCCTACTCCTCTCTTCCTGTCTCACATGAAGTACCACACACTTGTCATTTGTTGATGCAGCTTAGATGCAATGGATCTCCTGATTAATACAAACATGACAGAATCGTTGTCACATAAAAATGAGATCGCATAGAGGCCTGAATCGAGATTTTGGTCATATTTTGATTAATTATACAGCCCTAACACATACAGAGTATTTTTCATACCCCCAGAATCCTTCACCTGAATATTGGCAAAACAATAAAACTCCTGCATAGAATCTGGTGGAAATTCTCTCCTGCTGATGTGAATAACTGAGTGTCATAGATTTCCCTAAGTAAACCCCAACCCATGTTGGTTGACTGTGCCTCACAGCTTGAAGCTAGTGTTATTGTTAAAAAATCTTTTCAGTGTTTGCTTACTGGCACCTCACTTGGTGGTCTGCTCAGTAATTAAAATGAAATCTCGATGGCAGACGCCTTTGGCCAACTTCTCTTTTTGATTCAAAACAGAACACACACACCACCCTCTACTTCCAACCATGAATTCATAATGATTTGAAATGATTTATGGCTCCACTCTCCCGCACGCGGACAGTCACCAGTGGAACCACTCTCACATATTAAAATGGAGCGCACCACTCCACCGTGGCCTTAAGTGGCATGGTTAGCCAACCTAAACAACCAATAAAGCTCTTGTAGCGTCAGTAGATCTCCAACCACAGAGTATCAGCAGCTCGATGACCACTCCATTCTGGGCTGTTCTCTGCTGACTCCACCCATCTAGTGATACAGATATATTTGTGTCCTCTGCAGCAAATGTGCATTAAGATGTAGGTCGCTGCGAGGCTAAGTGGATGTGTGTGTGTGCAGATGGTGACAGTGACAGAGATGTGAGCGGCGGTGGCATCTGACCAAAGGATCCATATAGGGATGACATCACCCTTGAGAGAAAAAAGAAGAAGAGGAGGAGGAGGAGGGGTTTTAGTAAACTATGAGCTCAGAATATCAATGTAGGAGGACAGCTCTGAGCACTCCTGGCACTGAAGCTCCAACCCTCTCCATCCCTCCACCCTCCTACCCCTCAGTGTCTATAACTCCTCTATTGCCAGCCTTTTATCATGGGGACCTGACACCTGTCCTTTTCCCACCCCTTCCTCATGTTCTCTCTGAATTCAGGCTCCTGGCTGCTAATCTGGTCTGTGCCTTCTCCAATCACAGTGGTGCCACTTTCCCTTCAGCTCCAACCCTTGTTTTTTTTCTTTTTTTTTTGGTCATGTTCGTTGCCTTCATGAGGTACATTAGACTAAAAAAGACATTTGGTCTATTTCACTGTCAGAGTCACATATAATACTGACCTAGTCAACAGTGTTGAACTTGTTACACAAAAATGAATCCATCAGTAACTTAATTTGTATGCAATAATTTGTTTCTTACACCTGTCTTATCTACAGACCCCAGTAACCTCACCTATGAATGATTATATAATCCAAGTTGAATTAATGCCCAATATAATCCTGCAATCTTGTTACCCAACAAAATCAAAGTGGGAATGCTTCCACCAGGATAAACTTCACTTTTTATTGTCTGCCTTTTCCAATTTCTGTCAGTTCTGCTTGAGAGGATGATGACTAAGAGTACAAAAGTAGAAAAGTTTTCAGCTGTGCTAGCAGGGTGGCTTTATGGATGACAGTGTTGGTTGGTTGGTCCACCACTTTGGTCCAGACTCATTCAAATATTTCAACTATTTGATGATTACAATGAAATTTAGTGCAGACAGTGATGATGCCTATTGACTCTGATGATCCCCTGACTTTTCCTTTAACGCCACCATGATTTTGACATTTTTGTTTTTTAGTGAAGTGTTTCCACAACTATTGGATGGATTGCGTGAGAATTTGGTACAGACATTCATATCCCCCTCAAAATGAATTATAATAACTTTGATGATCATTTGACTTTCATTTAGTGCCATCATCAGGTCAAAATGTCCAATGCTTTGGTTCATAACCAAATACCTGCAAAATTCAGGACATTCCCATCAACCTCAACTGTACTTTGAGCTAAGTGCTGATTAGCAACTGTTAGCGTGCTAACATGCTAAACTGAGATGGTGAACATGCTAAATATTATGAGAATGATGAGACTAAATGGTAAGATTAAATAATAAGAAGAAAATATAATGATGTTTTTGGATAATTTATCCAAAAACATATCTAAAAGGTATGAAAAAAAACCTTTGTTTTCTGTTGACAACTCTGAAGTTATTTACTAAAATTTAAAATGTAATTATTGTATTGCTCGGAAAATGAATAACATTTCTGTTAGACATTACATTTATAACCATGCAGTCACTGGCCAGTTGGGCCGCCTCCTTGCTCAAGGCCACACTGACCAGTGGCTGCATTTATGAAAGTGGAAAGAGTGCACAAATCAAAGTACTGCTGAGCATTCTTGATTATGGAAATAGTAGTTTGACAACAAAAAAAATCTTAACCCAGGGTCAATTACAAGACTTTTCTGAGGCTTTCAATCACAGCTGGTGGTTGTGACCAGCAGATGGAGTGGATCTTGAGTTAAGATATTTTTTGTCATGGTGCTGATGTCCTTAAAATCATTAAGTAATCATTCAAATAAATATCATTCCTGTTGTTTTGTTCTTTCTCTACATCCTGTTTGTAGCTCTAAGCTTTTTTTCAATGAAGCTCCATCATTTAATTTGTTGCTACGGTCATTTCTTTTTACATTTTTTTACTTCACTTGAAGATGGGATGCTTTTTAAAACATTAAAATATCATTGTCAAATTAATTATGATACCTTTGTATGATTGCTAGTAAACAAATTAGTCCATGATGAGTAGCCTCTAGCATTTATTGTAAAAGTGTAGAGGCTGGTAGAGGCTGCCAATCATCTGGAAAATGCTCTCATTTGTTTATAGTAATTACAGCAACATCTCAAAGTTAATGTGTTGCTGATTTACTGACGTAAAAAGGATACAAGTACACCTTACAGATGTGTTGTGTGTTTCTGTTCACAGTTTTTTTTCCTGTGTTGTGAAGTATGTTTGTTCTGCCTCTTCCTCCTCCACACTCTCATTCACCCCTTCATCTCTCCTTCTCTCCATCATCTCTCTCTGTAGCTGTTGAGCTCATTCCATCCATCTTTTTCCTTCCAACCATATCTCTCCCCCTCCATGCCTCCCTCCCTCCCCGGCTGTTTGAAGGAGAGCTCTTTGAGGGTCCGCTGACTTAATTACTGTAATGGGGTTTCTGACACTTGAGACTAAAGAAAAAAAAAAGTAAAAAAAAGAAGAAGAGGGACTGGGGAGGGGGCAAACGAAGGGACATTATTATTAGTTTAAGGCCTCGGTCCACAAGCATCACAGAAAGTACTCCAAGACTCCACAAAGAGACATTCCTTTGCAGCAGTTTGTTGCACTTTTGATCAGTCCCTCGTTATTGTGAAAGTTTAATTGCATATGTGTGTGTGTGTGTGCAGAAAAGACTGTACAGCTGTGTGCGTAGCTGTTTTTGTGTGAGCATTTGCACAGCAGTCCATGGTGTTCAAAAGTGTTCAGAAGAGTCTCTCAGAAAAATAGTTAATTAAGCAATTATTGAACATTGCAGCTGTGACTCGTGGGAGACGTGCCAGCATGTTATTTGAGGTTCTTGTTTTGCAGGTTGTTTATGGCAGCAGTTCTTCAACTGCGGTTCAAGGATTTTCACAGATCCTCGAGGGGATCAACATGGATTTTTGCAAACAAGTTTTCTAATTTTTGTTATTATAGCAGAAGTTAGCTCAACATTTTGGGGATTCTCTGAGGGCAGAAACCCCCACACACGTCAACCCCTCAGTTAAGGATTTAGTTCATGTCCTCTGCATGAGGAAGTGTGAGACACCTTCAGCTGAATAAATGAATCACAGACACCAACATCCCCCAGAAATCTGGTTTCCTCTGTTTGACTGGAAAATAGAATTGACCTATGCTGTCACTACACAAGCTGGGGCCTGGATTCAAATGAGAGCAGAAAAAAACAGAGAGGAGGAGGAAGAAAAGGATTCGCACAAGAAAAAAAGAAGAAAGCTGAGAAGGAGGGGAAGGAAGAGGGGAAGGGAATGAGAGCCAAGTTCTTGTCCATCTTCATTATGGTTCATTTCAATTTTTATCAGTCACAGAGACATCTCAGACGTCTGGCTCGATATACTGGCACACACACACGCAAACATGGATGTGTGCACGGATATTTAGAAGAGGCTCAATTCAGTTTCAATTTAATTAAATCAGAAAGTAAATTTTACTCGGGTTTTTAAAAATGTGCAAAACTTTCACCACAAAAAGGCCATTTTAATCTCTAGTGATGAAACTAAGAATGAATTCTCCAACAGCATTAGAAAATGAGGTACACTTTTGAACCGCATTCTAAATTTAGTAGAGACCTGGCTGCTCACACTCACACACAAACAGATATTTACAGTCGCACTGTATTTCAGTTATATTGCATATGAATATGGCTACACACAGGCACCTTAAAACTTCTGATAGTTATTTACTGCTCATTAAAATCCCCTTAGGAGTATGAATGAGCTCAGCAGAGCTCACAGTAATCTGCCTATTGGATTATGTGATGTGTTGTAAGTTAATATGACGTTTTGGTCTGATGGTGGTGTTAGAATAAAAGCTCAATGATCATACTCTGGGAAGCATGAATGTGATCATTACTTGTGCACAACTGGTCTAATAGTGACACTGGAGGAAATGTCACCAAAAACATTAGGATTCATCCTCTGGGGAGCACGAATATTTACAGAAAATAGGGATCATACTGTAGATGTCAATGTCACATTTCATCAGTAGTGTGGAATGTAGCTGTCAATGTACTGATATTTCCATCCCTAACAAAATCTAATCATCTAATCTTATATGGTTTTGTTTTATAAGAACAATTTATTTTGAAGTTTTTGTAGTAAGGGCAAGCGCAGAAGATGAGGGAAAATGTGTGTTGCATACTACATACAAAGGTCCTAATTTGAAAATTTTGAGACTAGATTATTTTTATTGTTGGGGATTGTGGAGAACTGAGTGTTTCTACCTTGCTGCTTGGTAATGGAGATTTCAGATGGGCAGACATCATGAGTTGTGCTAGAAGCATGAATGCTGAAATACAGAATGCCAAGACTTCAGTTAGCTGTGTGAATACAGGGTTACATTCATCAAAAGCTAATCCCAATTCCAACCTTAAATGGGCTGTAGTTACCATCAGTAAAATTTCAGAACATTAGGTTCATATTTGTATAGTTACCATTAAGTCGAGAAGATCGGCAAAACAGAATTTTGTTTAGTGGTATCTTCTTTGCAGTCTAAACAAACAAAACTCACACCCTAAATTCCAGCTTGTGGCGTGGAGTCGGAGATTCAGGGATCAGGTTGCTAGCTACATACCAAGACAGCTCAGAGACTTGCTTACAAGCAGAATTTAATAATGATTTTTTTTAAAACTAGGTATATAACCAAAACAGTATAAACTACTTACATGTACTGTGGTGTCCGTTCTCCCAGTGCTTCTCTACTTCCCTTGACGTTTTGACCTGTCATAGAAAACACATAAATAAATGTATTAAATAGAAAGTAGAGTTTTGTTTGCTCAAATTAAAGTATTCCTCACATGATACTAGAAATACAATTCATTTGCCTGCAAAAAGTTCTCTGTGCTCAAAATGTCCCACCACATGCTGAGAAATAAGGCACAAATATAATTCCAGGGTTTATGGGAAATATGGTCATAAATTAAATCAACACCATTGCCAGTACCAATGACATAAAGCAGAAGTTGCCAGTATAATACATCTATGGTAATTAAACCTATCATCATCTATCATATTATAATGATGCATTGACATTTAAAGAGACATAGAAGTGTTTACCATGAGCCAAGACCTCACACAAAACTTGTTTCTCACAAGAACATAAGAACCAGAACACACACGTATCTATTTAACCCCTCCAGGGGGTAGAATCGGCCTATCAGACAGCTGAGGTAGGGTGCCAGTGGGGGGTGAGGAATATAAATGGTGCTCCCATCTCCCCATTAGTCTGTCTGAGTGGAAGATGGAGGGGGGTGGACACATGGGGTAGGGTCAGACTCAGGTGCTGAGCAGACAGGAGAAAAAACATCCCCTCGTCCTCCTCCCTTCTCCTTTTATCTAAGTTGTTGCACCTTTTAGGCAAGCCGCTTCCATCCATCTTCAGTCTGGCTAAACCTGAGTGCTACCTGGAGGCTACTTCTTTAATTCTATTAGGCTACACGCAGGAAGGTGGAGTATATATCACTGGTCATGCTGGCTCATTTTTTTCTATGTAAGCATAATCATCTCTGTCTCTGGATTAACTTCCTTTGTGAGAAGTCTGCTTCATCAGGGACCTTGATGAATCAAGTGAACCAGGACAAAACCGGATATTTTTAGACGCTCCATAATAGACTTGTAGTCTGCAGCTCATATAGACTCTTCAATTATTGTCAAGAGGAACTGTTTGGGGAAGTTAGTGCAGATGTGTGTGTTTGCTTGCAGCGCTGTTGTTTGTATTTCTGTGTGCATGAGAGCCAGAAAGAGATGGAGAAAGTGAGTTTCCTTGCCTTTCCCCGTGGCAGCAGGTGTGTAAATAACATCCTAATAAAAATGTGGATGAATCAAATTGCTGAGGGACCGGAACGCAACTCATCCGTACACTCCCTCCCCTTCTCTTCGTCAAACTCCGACATTGATCCCAGCTCATCTGCTCATCATCAGTGTCCCGGCTGCACAGGGCTCTCTCCCTCCTCTCTCGTCTGCTGGGGCACTCGTTATAATTCTGGGTCTGTAGGCCGCGAGTGTTGTGGCATATAATTTTACCAAGTGTCCTGCTTCTGTGCGGGCTGACAGCTGAACCCAAATCCACTGCTTCACTGAGCCGGATTATAGGCCAGTGTGCCTGCTTTGCCTCGTTTCCCTCACTGTTGTTACCTGTTAGCAAAATGAGCCCACGACCTGCCGGGGAAAGTGGGATAAAAGTGCCCCTAGCTAAAGGTAAATTAACTGAGGAAATCACATCCATAGGAGGAAGGAATGAAACACTCGAGGTAAATGGAAAAAGTGGGCAAACAGACAGTGATTATCACGAAGTAATGATTAAAGTGTGAGGGGGTTTGAATGTTCAAAAGCTACATATGTTCAAACTTCACTTTGATGATAAATGTGTGTGATGGCATATACTGAGGTACTGTAAACAGTGTGAGCCTTAAACTGCAATTTGTGAATTAAAAGGTGAAGTGATCTAACTGCATCATGTGTCTTTGACCTAGGCTACAACCTCAACCTAACATTTATGGAATAACACATCCTCAGTATCAGTGGGCTTGAGGGACTACATTTCTAACCTAACTCACTGGACCAGGCAAGGTTAATTATACTCTAGACTGAGTTGTTGCCTCTTATTAAATATAAATATCCCACCAGATTGTCTGAATTACATAAAAATATCTAATCACCTCACAATAGTTAAACCTGCATTAATAGAATTTTTTGGCCACTTGGAGGCAGTGCAACAAGCACTTTTTAAAGTGGTTATGGCTAAAGTGTTAGCAAACCATTATCCACACGTCCAGCAGACATTGAGTAACATTAGCATTCATTTAGAGTCGGGATTCTGGCCACATGAAGAATGCGAGCTTAGTATTAACTTTCCTTTTCACTCTATTTTGGTCTCCACCATCTCCTGATAAAAATGTGTCTCCAGTGTACAGTGGGTTTATTAGAACTTCTGTATTGAAAAGAGCTATCTGCCTCTGCTGGAAACAACGCTGATGAGAACTGTGAGATTGAACCAAAACAGTAAAGTTGCAGACAGTAAAAACCAAAATAATGAGCTGAAAGACGCTAAAACACTTCATAGAGCTGAAGGGAAGTGAGCTTGATAATTCTCTGTGAGTTCATCACTACGACGCATTAAATATAATCTTTTGACCTACTGTTAATATAGAAATATTGATTAGTACAGCTTTAATATATAAACATATAAGTTGAAGGTTACGGTACAGTTTGCATTAACCAAAAATACTCATTTATCACTTTGTCATGATGACATGTGTCCTGTTTCTATTCCCATTCATATTAATGGACCTCTCCAGACCTCATTACACCTGTTGCCCTCATAGCGTCCTGCCTTTGCCAGTCACCTGACCTTAGTCTTCCTTGCACACTCCCTTTCCCATTAGCCCCACAGCCATTTCTGCCTCTTTTCTGTTTCTACCGCCTATTGCCTACCTGCCACAGCCTGTTGGATTTTGTTTCCTGTTCATTTACCAAAGATTTCAGTAATTCAGCCTGTTCTGTGTCTACATTTGCTTTGAACCATGATGCACTTACAGTAGAAACCATTGTTTAACTAATGTTCTTCAGCATTTTGTATTATCATGTATTGTTGTGTGTCATTTTATTGAAGCATAGACTGTAATGTTGGTAATCAGTGCAATTTTGAAAATTGGTACCTTTTGTTGAGCAGTTTTCTATTTTGTTACTGAGTCAACAAACAAAAGGTTAAAAAACTCAACTTTTTAGAGCAAACAAAAAAATACTTTGTTGTTCTATTTCTGGTTACAGCCACCAACATCAACCAACACTCTTCCCGTTATGAGCTTTTCCTCTCAGTGAACAATCGGGGTAATGAAATGGCCAGTTAGTTACTCAGCTCATTTGCATAATAATATTAGTCGACCTTTTGGTTTGATTAGTTTGGTTTGTGTGACTTTGAGGCTACATGGAGATTAATGTTTCCATAGCTAATGTTTAGCAGTTGTTTAGACTGGAGGATTTATTAAAATAGACCTTCTGATGTGGTAATGCCATAAAATGTTGAAGCCCAATAATATCAATCAGTGGAATAGACTCACTCTTTGAGAATGAGTTGATGTTCTCTCTCTGTGAGCTGGTGGGATTGTATAAATTCAATGCAGATCTGCTTCTTTGACACATTTTCTAATCATTAACAGAGGACTAATAGCTTTAATGTACTGTGGATGTAACTGGCTCTATAACAATTCAGATGTCTCTTCAGTTAATCATGTCCTCCCTGGATGTAGGTACAGTATATTTGCTTTTGGCTGGTGTGAAGTTGAGGGTGACTTTGGGATACAGCGAGATTTTTTTTCACTATGTGGATAAATTTAACTTGTGTCTTTTAATGTAATTGGAAATATGTGTAAATGTCCATGAGTGGGATTTCTTCATGTGGATTGACGCTGAAATGACCATCAAAAGTCAATCTTCTTCCAAAAGAGAATCATGTTAGGTTGAAATAGGCAGGTCAAAATAGTAAAAAATAAATATATGTATACATTTAGCTATAATCACTCCCAAAATTATGCAAATATAAAACAAATGACAGAGAGGATTTAAAAACACAACTCGTAGACATAAGAATAATCATCTGTTCTACTTGTATGACTGTGTGTGCGCAACCTTGTTAATGACGGACCCCCCCTCCTTTCTCTCTCGTTCCCTCTCCTCTCCTCCCCCCTCTCCCTCTCTCTCTCCTCCATACATCTGAGGCTGTGAGCTGCAGCGGCAGAAAGCTGTGCAGATCCCGGTGTGTGCCGATCTCCGGAGGGTACCGGTTAATCCACTCGGACCTTCAGTGGAGCGGATCTCATCCACCTACACATACAGAGAAAAGACACTTTCACGTTCCCTCGGGGGATTTTGATTCACTCACCACAGGTAAGGTCTTTTTGCACAAGTTTTCATCACTCCGGTGCTTTCTAAACCTCTAATGGGCTCACTGGAGGGGCAAGCTGGTCTTCCACCAGCCATCAGGTTATGGCACGGGTGCTCATTGTAATTCCACTTTTTTTTATAATTTGTTTTTTGTAATTATGGCAAACAGTGCCAAAAACCTAACTTGTGAATCACGTCTTACAATCAGTTCCTATCAGTGGAGTGGAGGCGGTTGCTCTAACACAGCGGACACTTACATGAGAGCCGTCCATTCATTTTTTACGCACATGGGTTATTAGTTGTTTCTTGGCGGTGTCCGTCGGGACATGTGTGGAAGTTTGGATGGCCAGTGATGAGACGCACATGTTGTGGTTGTGAAGGCTGAAAGAGGAAGAATAAAAGATATATGGGTGGATACTGAGCCGGTCTGTCGGGCAAGATATGACTTTGATTGACTGGCTGTACTTTTTCAAGTGAGGATTGTGTGTCTTTATGTGAGCTTAATGCGTGAGTTGGGTGTATGTTTCATCATATGATAAGGTTTCACTGTTCTTTTCTGCTCTTGAGGTCGTGTCCACCAGGTCAAAATTATCTTTTGGATTCATCATGAGCAAAAACTGAATTTAATCAAAAATATATGAATGTAGGACTACCTGGTATTTATACTCTGTCTTTGCGTTTTTACGCACACGAGAGTTTTTGCGTCGCCCGAAAGTTTGAATAGATAACTAGTCGCCCTCTGTAGTAGCTACTGTATGACATCGCCGCCCTCCGTATTATTCATCAGTTTTACTGGTCTGTCCGCCGCTTTGAGACGCGCTGTTCTCACCTATAAAGAATCCCGTTTGAAATTATAGCAACTGAACGCTTCTTTGCTTATCAGGAAACTGACACAGCTCATAAAACATGACTCAAGACTTTTCACAAATGTATACCGTATTATTTCATTCGGCATAAAACACAACCCATAAAGTAGCCTTTATTTGAATAAAATATAAACATTTAGAATACAGGTAGAATATTATTATACAGTAGAGTTTAGATACTAATACCCAATTATCCCAGAAGGGAAAGGTTTACCCACGTAGGCGTGGAGAGGTTAAAGTAAAAAATACAGAGATATTTTCGGCATATATCTGTCTCCAAAAAGGAGGTTTGTGAGTCATTAAGGTTAATGGAGTTACAGTATCAGAGCGCTGTATGTGTGCGTGTCAGAGAGTCTGATAGTCAGAGACAATAAGAGGTACAGAGAGATCTTTCTCTTCTGTTTTTCTGTAATAAAACTGAAGAGAAGAATAAAGTCTGCTCCTCAAAGGGGTCTTTTGATATTTCTGATGTTGTACATTTCATAACCCAACAGTTTTTACACAAAGGGGTTCTGCTCTGGCTCAAGCCTAAAAAAGTATCTCCTGGTACTATATAGGACCTTTTAGCTGTGTGTTCAAATCTGTAGTCCATACAAACGCACCGTAGCACTCTACTGCAGCCTCTGGCGACCGGTGATAAGGCTGGAGGGGGCTGACTCCCACTCTGAACCCTCTGAGTGCCGTGAAGCTTTTGGGGCAGGCTCTGTGACCATTTTGATTAGGGGATAATAAACCCATTTATAGAGGGGCTTTCAGGTGACGTAACTTGCCTGAGAGGAGATAAAAGCAGAGAGTTCCCACTAAGCTCTTATTTCTGGGTGCCACCAAATATCATCACAAACTGCAGCGGAGAGAGAAAAGTTTGCTCTCAGGGAATTAATGTTAGCGGTGAAGGCTGTCTGGAAACCGACAGTAACATTCACAGTATAATGGACATTGTTGTGATGCATTTTTGAGGAAGACACCTACTGTAGCAGATGAAGGGTTTAATACATTATCCATATGCTTCCTGTGTAGTTAAACTGCAGGGGATGCATGGTGAGGGTTTAGCAGGTTACGTATCTGGTTACAGACCAGAGGGTGGAAAAGGTTTTTGTGTCTATTGATTCAACAGTAAATTATACTGACAGAGTTACTATTAACAGCTATTTTTTATGGTCTTTGTAATGTGTCCTCTGGCAATCGCTTGAAACTTTGCAACAACTGTTAACCCCTGGTGACTTTACATCTCACTACTTTCAAATCTGGCTGCTTTTATCAGACTATGGGGAGCAATGTTAATGTGTTGATGTGTTAACTGCCAAAGCACCAAAGCCTGGAACTCCCAAAGCGCTGCAAGTCTGTTGCCCATATTAGGAACTTTCAAAGAATTTGAGTGTTTTTTGGGAAACAAATCTACATCAGTCAACTATTCACTTTTATTTGTAATATTGCTGAATCAATCAACCCACACCACAACTACTTTTACTGTATGTTTGAGGTCCAGTTGTGTATATGGCTGATTTTTGATTGGACCTCCAACATTTATGCAAGCAGAGCTGTGATCCATCTACAGAGTCCCCGTAACAGCGATGTGACCCTGACCTCACATTGGCCCCCACTTATTGATTACATATTGATCTTCTTTGAGGATTTATTATTACTGGTTCAAGATGCAAGCAAAGAGTCTATACAGCTTTCCAAGTGTGCCGTTCCTTTAAATATACTGTAGTTCATTTGGATTTAATAGGACTATTTGTGCCGCTGGTTCCCCCTGGAGGTCCCTGGACCACACTTTGAGAACCACTGCAATAAGGGAACAATTGTCTGTTGCTCGAAAGATGTATGGGAAATGTTTGACAACTGACAAGGCGCCATGTATCACCAGGGGTGTGTTGTTGATGCATTTTAAGTGTCAATGCATGTGCAGTGTGTGTGTGTGAGTTAGTGAGTGTGAGTGTGAGTGTGTGTGCAGCAGTATTAGTATAACCCTCAGATATTAAGCCCTGTCATGTTCGGTAAATAGCCATTCATCACACATGCCTTTCCCTGTGATGGTACCCACAAGATCCAATCCATTAGCCATACACTGGTTGTCCACTCAGAGTGTGACAGTGTGTGTGTGTGTGTTTGTGCACGTGTGCCATAATTTATTATAATGCTTAAAGAGTTATGACACGAGAGAGTGTGCGTTTGAAAAACAGAGAGGAGAGAAGCTGTGATGAGAGAATGCACGTATTTCTGAACAGTAATTCAATATTATTTACATTATAATTAATTATATGGAAACAATATATGCTCATGCATGAAGTGCAAGAAGCTGATAGTGACTGGATACAGTTTCAGAAATACAGCATGTGTCTGATAGCGTGTATATGCGTTTGTTTGTGTGTGTGTGTGTGTGTGTGTGTGTGTGTGTGTGTGTGTGTGTGCGTGTGTGTAACAAGGCAAAGGATTGATGGATGATACGTTAGATGGATAATGACAACTCACAGAGACACACTATCCTTGATTTTCAACCTTTCTTTCCTCCCCATTTTCTGCCCCTTTGGAATGCCCAACTCCCCCAGAACTGCACTGCACGTCGTATCACTGCTAACTCTGCTGCTGGCATGAGGAGGGTGTAGACAGCTGTGCAATTTCCATGACACATGGTGCCACCAGCCGCTTCTTTTCAACAAGAGAATATAAAACGTCGGAGGTTCGTGCTATCCCTTCAGTTATCCCTCCACTGTACAGGCGCTCCGACCAACCAGTAGGAGTCGCAAGTGCAGTGATGTGGCAACTCTGTTGTCAGACAGAATGTCGATATTGGATAATTCTGCAAAAATCAGGGTTGCATTCATTTTTGGAGACTGAATACAGCATTTTTTTTTAATATTATTTACTTCTACAATAACCTCTCATGACAACTAAGGATACAATGATCTGACTGTCTCTCATTGCAATCATTTTTATCTAAAGGAACATGAGGTCAGGGTTTGTTGTGGCACTAAAAGCTGAGTCGGCAGCCTGCTGTGACTGAATAAATGTGACTCATAGCAAAAATACAGAATTTTCCAATGACATTGACAAAGAAAAATTGTATTAATTGTGGATTGGTCACGTCTGGTGGATATCTGATCCACTTAATAAGGTCGGTATCTCCTCCAATACCAATCTGTCAGATCAGATCAGTGCATGCCAACTGAGGTTAAGGTAAGGCAACAAAAACACTTACATTGCACATGAGTCGCACATGCTACATTCACATCCGCCACTCACACCAGACCCTCCAAGACTCACGCAGAGACAGACAGCACACATGGTTCTCTAAACACCACATTTGATGTGTGCATATGTGGATGTACTGAACATATGTGCAGTCAAAGGCCTTGTAGGCGCACAGTTTTTAGCCGTCATAAATGACGATGATGACATTTATGTCACGCGGCAGACCCTTGTGGCTCCACAGAAAGTTTCATTTGAGTTCTACTTTCCACTTTGCTAAAAGAGTACAAAGCACTGATTGTAAATCATGCGCTGAACATTTATAGGGACACTGGATCACGACAGTAGCCCATGCTGGCTTCCCACCAGTGGTCACACTCAATTGTGTTTATTAGAATGCAATATCATCAACAATGGAACTTCAGATCTCTGCAGTGGTGGATGGGAACTTTACCCATAGACGCTTTTCCCTAAATTCTTTCTATAGTACCAACCCTTCCTCTCCTCACTTAAAAAATAACACTTTAATCCACTCACCATCCATCCATCTTCTCACAAGATGAGACACACTACTTCCCATCCCCCTGTTTACCTGTAAAACACTAAACTTCTCTTTCTTTTGCTTCTGTCTTCTCTCCCTCTTATCTACATACAGCACTCCCATAAGGCGAGGGGAAGCTCGTTAAAGACATCAGTGCTGAAGTTTACTATTCTCAGAGGAGATAACAGGGATCAATTTTCACAGATCGCCTTCACAGCTCTCAGCAAGTTCACTGGCTGAGCCACTGAAAAAACACACACACACACGCACGCACGCACACACGCAGCCACACAGAAGGGCTTGCAAACTCACATTGGGACAGCATCCAAAAAACAATTTATCAGTCAGTCTCTCTGTCTAAAGGCTTATGATATTGCCTACAGGCATTATGTAGAATATATCAGCGGTAGCAAACAGCTATAAAATATTTTGGATGTGGGTGTGTTTGTCTGTGCTGCATCACACAAATCTGCGTACATGCTGTGAATGCAGTGTGTTGTAAGGCCTTTGTGTTGAAAAATGTATTTAACCTCAGTTTAAAGGGAAACACGCAAATGTGATTTAAATTTTGGCATCTGTTTGTAGTGTGATAGGTTGTTATTCCGTCAGAATCTCCATAGAGGATCAGTTGGTGTGTGTGCGTGTGTGTGTGTGTGTTTTCAGTGTGGTGAGACAGAAGACATAAATCCCCTCCTATCTTTCTGTAATAATAAAAAGTTCTAGATCAATTTTGGAGTGACACACACTAAGTTATGGCTACACCTCTCCATGCCCAGCTGATGCTCAACTCTTTGCTCTTGTCTCCATTGATCCATCCAAAGCTGTGAGTCACCCGGGCATGTTGTCTCCCTGAGGGATGACTATCACCAATCAATCCAACAGCTTTAGCCAACAAACAACAGAACAAGACAAAGTAGGGAAATGTGTCACAACAGACACTCTTTTGTCACTCTGTGCCGTTGTAATCGTGGATTCAATTTCCTATCTCTCGCTCGTCTTACAGCCCTCTCCTATCTCATTTCTATTTTTATCGACAGGTGACCTGTAACTGGTTGGAGAGAGGGAGGAGAAGAGAACAAATGGAAAAGGAGCAGAGAGAAAGAGGATGAGAGAGAAAGAGCAGGACCCAAGAGAGTCCTCATGCAGAATGGGAGCCCCTCACCCTGCCGGCTTTTGATTTGAAAAGAACAAAGGCGACTTTGCCTGAAGAAGGCCAACGGGGCTTTGACATCACATCAGTGTTTTGCCCTGCAGTCCGTGCCCTCCCTTTGTCTCAGGAGGAACAGTCATGGTGGTACTCTGAACACAGAAATAAGTTCTTTTTAGTCCCTTTTTCTCCTCGCAGCCTTCTGCTATTGATGCCTCATTCATAACAGTCCATTGCCATGGAGAAGACGTACTCGCTAACTGCCCACTATGATGAGTTCCAGGAAGTGAAATACGGTGGTCGCTACAGCAGTGATATCCTCAGCAATGGTATGACTCTTCACCTGGGGGGCAGTCTGGATCGTCATATGGGGCGTAACCGGGGAGGGACCTGGTCAAACGGTCGAAACAAAGATCAAAGCAGCACCAGCAGCAGCGGCGGGCTTCCCCGATGGAGTCGGAGGGAGATCTGCCTCCTTTCGGCTCTGGTCTTTGCAGCAGGCATGTGCGTCATTTTGGGCAGCATGCTGGCACTCAAATACATTTCCCTGGATGCCCAGCAGGACCCACAGTGCCGACAGGACTGCCAACGCAAACGCTCCCTGCTGCGGGCGGCACGCTTCGTTCAGTCCAATATTGACCCAACCATCCAGCCCTGCCAGGACTTCTACTCCTTCGCCTGTGGCGGCTGGCTGAGGCGCCATGGCATCCCTGAGGACAAACTCAGCTATGGCATCATCACTGCCATAGGGGAGCACAATGAGGAGAAACTACAGCGCCTCCTGCTGGAGCCAATACGGAGGCCCGGGCCCAACTCAGCAGAGCGCAAGGTCAAGGAGTTCTACCGATCGTGCATCAACATCCAGGAGATCGACAAGTTGGGCTCCGACCCCATGACGGAGGTGATAGACAGCTGTGGGGGATGGGACCTGGTATGGGCTCCTCCCAGTGCTGCTGGGTGGGAGAGGGAGGGTGCTCCACAGAGGCCGGACTTCAACGAGCTGCTGTACAGGACCCAGGGGGTGTACAGCACCGCAGTGTTCTTCTCCCTCACTGTCAATGTGGATGACAAAAACTCCTCCAGAAACGCCATCAGGGTGAGAATATGACATGTGTTTATGTTGTTTATTAACCTTCCAAAACACATATCTGAGGGAAAATATTCTAAACTCAAGGTTCTCTTTCTGGCTTTTCTGGAGCTTTTGACCGTATCTCACAGTCTTCTTTCAGTGATCCAATCATTTTTTTAATGAGTCATTCTGGTCTCAATCGCTAAATTTGGGCCCTAAGTGGGCTGGTAGTCATTTTGGAAATTATTGCTCTGTTAATAAGATTTGAAGACTTATAGAAGCTTTGATGTCTGCTGTGTGGGCATTTATTTGACAGCTGTGATTGACAGTTGGCTCACCTGCTGCTCTCCCTGGCTCAAGGACTCGCACTGAGTCAGACTATTGTCGCAATATAAGTTTAATGTTACTTGATTAAGATACCTGCCATGTTAGCATAATTAAGCTAAAGTAGCTAAAATTAGCTCACGTGCAGCACTCATCCAAGGTAGCCGGGTGTGTTTCCGGACAGTGAAAGGCAACGCCCCGCACTCCTTATATGGAGGTCCTGGCTCCGACCATAGGCTGCAACTTTGAGCTTCAAACCAGCTCCAGTGCAAACCAATGGGTAACGTCACATCTCGATACGTCCATCTTTATATACAGTGTATGGTTATGATACCTTAGCCAGTTCCATTTGTTGAAAAAGCTTGTGAGATGTGATTGAAAGCTCCAGAAAAAAGCTAGTAAATGAGTTTAGAATATTTTATCTTAGAAGCAGTTTAATTACAGGTTTTCTCACTAACAGACCACTAACTGTTGTCAAGGACAAACATCCAGTATTGTCGCTGGCCTGTGAAAACGAAAATGTATGTCAATTTTCAATGAGTTGATAAAAACAGCCCTGCTTTCAGCTTTGTGACAGTGTTTTTTTTCAGATAATCAAATGGCCTTTATAGTTGTTTTGTTTAGCTTAAAAATCCTGAGTATGTTCTCAACCCATTAGACGAAAATCAGCTTGACACACAAAATGAATCTAAGTGTGGATATGATTTAGTAATTCAATGTAATGATTAATTCATATATTTAGCATATGTTTAATGGCTTGTAATTAATGGCCTTATTGTCGATTATTATAATATTAAATAACCTTCGAAAGTCCATCTGCTGGCAGCTTAGCACAACATATGTGATCACATACCAGAAAATATTTAATAAGCGCCTTTGTCTCTCTCTCTCTCTCTCTCTCTCTCTTTCTCTCTCTCTCTCTGTGTGTGTGTGTGTGTGTGTGCGCGCAGATTGATCAGGAGGGGCTCACACTGCCTGAAAGAAGCCTCTACCTGGGACAGGACGAGGACAGTGTGAAGGTAAACACTTCTTTGACTCCTTCCCTCACTTCTCTCAACCTCACTCCTCCCATTCTTTCCCTCCTTCCCATCATCATTTTCTCCACATTTTCCTCTTTTTCCTCCCTTCTTCTCTCACTTCCTGTTTTACTACATCTATCCTTCCATCCATGCTCTCCCTTTCTTTCCTATATCATCCTTTTCTTCCCTCTCTTTGCTCTCACTCCTCCCTTCCTCCGTCTGTCCCATTGATTCGTCTTCATCAATCCACCTGTTTTCCTCTGTCACCCGCTGTGCTTTTGTTATCCTGTCCACTTTGCCACATGTCACCCTGTCACCGGTCATTACTGATGATGTCGCCTCCTGTCTATTAGTGCTGATGTCATTGTGCCTCTCAGATCTTGGCGGCGTACAAGGCCCTGATGGAGCGCTTGCTGAGCATGCTGGGAGCTCAAGATGCCACGCAGAAGTCCAAGGAAATTATAGAGCTGGAGACGCGTCTGGCCAACGTGAGCTGATTGCGTGTTTATGTGCACATGTGCATGCGTGTGTGTGTGTGTGTGTGTGTGCAGTGTTGAGTAAAATCTCCTCTCTCCAGATCACTGTGTCAGAATATGATGACCAAAGAAAGGACATCAGCACCATGTATAACCGCATCACCCTCAGGCATCTACAGCGAATCGCTCCTGATGTGAGTACTGCACGCACACACTCACACACACTTCATTTACAAGTACGAGCACATCCATTTTTAGTGGAAGCAGACGTGATGGGTTAAGATTTGAACTCCAACTGAGCATTTTAAGTAGTGTGGCGAGCGCGGTAGGGGAGGGTGTGAGTGTGTGTTATGGGAGGGAGGGAGTGGTGGAGCTCTACGCACGCACACACACATATATTGAGGCCTAAGTGACATACAAAAGCTGTCCGCCCTGCAGGGGTAGACGGGGAGATTGAGGGACGAAATGAAAGAAGTAGGTAGAGAGAAAAGGAGAAAATGAGGAGACATGGGGGGGGTGCTGGAAATGATTGAGGGAGGGAAGAGGAGACAGGAAGACACTGGAGATAACAGAGGGAGGGAGAGAGAGAGAAGAAGAAGGAGGAGGAGGCTCTCCCCTGAAGCAGCAGGAACACTGACAGAGAATCCTCATGATGTTTCATGGCTGAGGGAGGGATGGATGAGGAATGGAAGGAAGAGAAAAGATAAAGAGTCTGATTTTTAGCCACCCAGCCAAAAAAAAAAAAAAAAGAAAGAAAAGGAAACATGTTTAAACATGTGAATGTGAATGAAAGGGGTAAAAGAGACACTGACAAGAAAAAGGAGGACATGGAAAGTAGCAGATTACAGGTTGAAGTTTCAACCGGAGAAAGACAGAATACTGCTAAACAGCCTCACTGCGCTGCTGCTAATTATTTGATTTAAATTGGATCTGGAGTACAAATGCAACCCATGTAAAACCCCTGGTGGTTTTTCTTTAATCCTTTGCACATAAGGGACGCAATTTGCATGAAGATTCGTACCCTTTAATCTCAAAATCATAACTTTGTCAAACCAGAACACACAGACATTATCCACACTGTGTAAATTCAGCAAAAATATATCTGTGAAGGATAAGAATTAGTAAATTCACTTTGAAATCAGAGGAAAAAAGGATTAATACTTGAGAACTTGGTTTATAATCATCAAATTTCTAACTTTTTCTCCAGTTAAAGTAACCCAGTCAATCTCTTTACATCTGCATCCATTACTGTGTGTAAACCTGAAGTGATGAGGAGCAAACGCAGCACTGTATTCTGTTCATTTGGCATTATCAATACATTTTTTGACATTACTAAGGCTCAGAATGTCCTATCAACATGTTCCTATCCATTCATATATACAGTTACAGATATTTGTGCTGTATTGGAAAAAATTCTATTTAAATTTTTTTTTTTTTTCATTAAAAATCTCTTAGAACAGCTATGTTACTACTCACATTTGAAATGATGGTATTTCTGATGAGTCTTATCCAGAACAAAAGAATATGTGTATATGTCAGGGCAACACATACAGTATAATGACTATGCCATATAACATATAAACTGAATGAGCAAAAACACCTTTAAAGGATAAAGTTGGTGATATTCTGTATTTACTGTAGAGCCACACACACACACACACACACACACAGTACAGACAATACAGTGACAGGACTATAACTGGTTAGCATCTGAAGCAGATATAGTGAAGTACAGTTGCAGGCTCTGCGCAGCCACATAGGTGTCATATATTTGGGCTAATTAGATCTCTGCACAGGTTGTATGCTGATGTCTGATCAGACAATGTGACAACACCTGTGTGTGTTTGTCAAGTGCAATGTGTGTGTGCAATGTCTTTAATGTTAAGTGTTGCCAGCATCAGTAGCAGAATTTGACTTTATATCATGAGTTTGACTTCACGAATGATATTATGCTTACAATTTATGCAGAGTGACATACTGTTTCAGCATATGTCAGGTGATATTCTATATTTTCTGCTTGCTAACAAATTCTATGAAAAAGACCAAAACCAACACTTAATTGATCCTAACACGTATTGTTTATGTATCCAAAGTCCTCTGTGCCGTAGAGCTCCACTGTTGCACTGGGTGACATGTTCCTTCATTATGATTCAGCATGACTGTAGTTTATTTTGATTCAATCCCACACACGCTGTCCTGCTGCTGTAAATACTCACGAAAACAACAAACGTGTATTAATCCACAGCTCAAAATAGTCCCTAACAAATGCACAATTTACTCCTGTTTTAGTAACATTTGCTAAAAGCTACAGTGCCCAGCTCTTTTCAAAAATGTTATTTTCAAAAATGAAACTATATTTGTGACTCATTTTTAAAGCTTTAACCTTAGGAAAAACAGCTAGACAAAGAATAGAAGAAATAGAGGAAAACAGACAAAGAGGAATTAAAGCTGAGAGCCACAGACAGGGCAGAGAAGTCATTAAGTATTGAGAAATGGGCCAGCACACTGTTGATTTTGGTCTTTTCATAGGAAAGAAAAAAATATAATAATCCAGGCTTTATCCTTTAAAGTAAAGTAGTGTCTAGTCACAATCCCTTGTCACAGTTTATCTGAGTGAGTTCTGAGATAGAGTGCCTTCTCAAATAGTTTCATTTCACTAGCTTTTTAAAAACCTGGACAGGTAAAACTATTGTGTATTTAACAATTAAAAAAAACATAATTGCATAGAATAGAAATATCTTGTTTGTTTGTTGTATTAGAAGATAACCTGCATGATGTTTTTAAAATCTAACATAGTATCATTCCCCGTCTCACCACAGCTTCATTGGAAACGCTTGCTGGACAGAATCTTCCACGACAACTTCTCAGAAGACGAGGAGATCGTGGTGCTCGCCACCGACTACATACAGAAAGTCTCTGACATCATCAAGAACACTTCAAAGAGGTAAAGAACAAGAGAACGGGCAGAGGGTTAGGGGTGTGGAGAGGAGAGGGGAGAGAAAGATGAGGGCGCAGAGGTGTATGGAAAATCGATGAAATTAGACGTATGCATTTTTGAGTTGGTACTTTTCGAGCGTGAGTAAGCGCTTTTGTTTGAGGTTGTTCTGTGTGTTTGTGTGTGTGTGTGTGTGTGTGTGTGTGTGTATTGCCTTTGGTTTAGGGCTGTCACTGTAGTCTGGGCTACAACGCAGTGTCACGAGGTGTATGGATTGGTTTTTGAGTGCTGCTGTGCATGTATTTGTGTGCACATTTGAGTGTGTTTGTTGGAGGTGAGTCACTGTTGGGTGAACTTCCAGTTCTACTGCAGCTGATTATTATTGATCTACACCCACACCTTCCTACCACCTGCAGACTCAGTCAGACACACATGAACAGAAACACACACACACACACACACACGCATTCTTTTCCCCTCTTCCTCTTGACAGACTCCAGGGGAGGCCTTAGAGGGCTGCTACACGTCAGGATGTGTGTTACAGCCACTGACAGCTCGCCAATAGTCACTGTGCTCTACACAAATACACAACAGCATTCAGCCCTCATGCATGGCTGACTGGCTGCATGACTGGCGGTTACATTACTTGCTTGTCATTTATGTCTGAGACTGGATACATGTCTGTCTGTATAGCCGCATAACCTATTCAGATATTTTGGTAATTTCATGACTCGCCAGTTCATGACATTATGGCTACATTCAATGTTGGTCATTTTATTGCCTTCTGTCACTATTTTTGTTGTATGCTGCTAGATTTTATGCAGGTCAGGGGCTTCACGGGCAACCCTGGCGAAGTGTTGATCAACCATACAAAAGTTATGTGAACAATGAATCAATCAAAACACAGCAAATTCACCTTATCAGAGCTGGATGACGTTGCCAAATCAACAAAAATTCAAATTTGAGTCAATTTTACTGAGACAGCTCTCAGATTAAGTAATCCATTAATGCATTTAAAAACTATATGATAGGATTGATTAATGGGAGCAGGTATTTGTTCAGCTGTATGGGCGTTGAGCTAGCTATAGCCGTTGAGCCACAATATGAGTCAGAACAAGTGTTTCTCAGAATGACCACATTTCCCAGAAACCTCACTGCTACCTCATCTAGCATTGCGCTGTGTTCATGTTAGCCAATGCATCACTAAGAGGGGGAAGTGTTTTATTGTTTTGGCCTAAGCAATGAGTAGCGACTGACAAATCCATCCCACAAACATCATTTTCAGTTGACATGGAAGCTTAGGTAGCAGTTGCTAGGGGCAACATTTTAACCTCAATTGCAGAAATCAGAAGTGTGGGTGGCGAACTGATTCCTACCTATCACAAAGGATATAATGCTTTAGCTTCACTTCTTCTGGAAGAATTGCTGTGCTGCAAAGCAATCTTCCCTCATGCTATAAAGTAAATACCAATTTTGATTCAATGACACACAATGTAGCTTAGTTAAAAATAATCACCATTACCCCAGTGCCTTGGTAAGGTGGTGAGCAGTATTACTGACACAGTACATGAACTTTTCCTCCTCCAGTGCTTAACATAAACCTATTTCAATCAGTCAGTAACCCTAACCCTTGCAGAATTGTTCTTGGCCATTACTTAAGAAGGATTTTATTCCTTTATGCTAGCTTTTGGTTATTTTCCTTCTCCATTTGCATTTTTACAAGATATAAGGGTTATTTTTCAATTCTAACTTCTTCAGTGTTTCACACTGTTTCATTGTATCAGCCACAACAAACGATAGGATCTTTTCTGCAGTGATTTAGCTCAGCTCCCAACAGTGTTACATCTCTTCCATATCATATTTTCTACCACATGTACTGTTCTTGATCTCTTTTTATCTGGCCTCCTCCTGCTCTCCCTTCTTTGTGAAATGCAGTTTTTAATCACAGCACTGCAACATGCATACTCATTGAATGAGGGTCATATCATTAAGGGATCTATAATCTTCTTTGTAATGGTTACCATTGCTGCTGTCAAATCCATTAGCCCAGGTTCACTTCTCCTCAGGTTGCAGAAGCTAGGTTTGATGCTCTGTCTCATCTGTGTTGTTTATCAATCTTCTCTTTGAGCTGTCTGTCCATCCCCCCTGATGGCTTTTGTAATAGATTCTACACTATGATTCAATCATCCTCTCTCTCCCTGTCTTTTGTTCCCATCATCCTCCACCTGTGTCTATCTGACATCCTGTCTTCTCTCTCTTTTATCACTCATTCGCTCAGTCAGTTATAAAGATTGGCTGATTTGGGCCTCAGTGTGGAGCTACAGTCTGAAAGTTTAAATTAACTTCTCTTTTCTGAGTTGTGGAATCAAATCCCTGTCATATTTTCAGCTTATGACTATAAAAGTAAACTTGTCTGAGTTTGCACTGTTGGTTAAAAATAACAAGCTAAGATGACAATAAACAAATACATGATTAAGTAAATAATACTCTAAGATCTGCAGTTTGTAAAATTGCAAAGAAAGTTAAGAAAAGTAAATACATCTTTTAAAGTGCACTAGTTTATTTTTCACATTGGTGACCTCAGATGTACGGAAGCCCATTTCTGCCAGAGAAAAAAGTGATGAAATGTCAGAAATGACAAAAAATACGTCAAAATCATGACTTTGTAAATCAAAATTCTAAGATGATGAGACGGACTTTTGACTTACCAAGTCAAACTTAGAAGTATTAATTAATAGAGTGCACAACAAATCAGCCATGTCACACATCATACATACAAAATAGTCGAGGTACATTAGCCATGTGCCAATATGGGGAGCAATATGATAAAATTGCTACTTTTCTAAAGAGTTGACGAAAGCTAATGCTGGGAAATAGGACAGTGATGCATTCTGATGACTTCATGAACCTAAACCTGTAATGATGACAAGCAGCACAGCTGGTGAACAGGCTTAAATAGAAAACAAAGGGTGTGGGTGTTTTGATGTATGTCATATGCCACCAGTGTTTCGCCTGTAAGGCTACATTTTGACCTACTAAATCAAACATATGACATACTAAGTCATGAATATAAGATAATGGGTTGTGACTTTCTTAGTCAAATGAAGGAGACAGTCAAAAAGTTACTATTTACTGTTGGGAAATCAAAATTACCAACTCATAATCTTTTGAAAAGCTGAACTTTTTTTTATTTTCTTAAATCATAATCTATAATTATCAAAAATGTTGTAATTTTTTATCTACATTTTTGTCATTTCATTTCATTCGTCATTATTTTATACAGTGACAGTGGGAGGTAACGGTTTGAACTCTTTAGCCTCTGTCTGTAACTTTCTGACTCAGTGGTATTTGGCAGCTTGACATATTCGTTTCTGCAGCAGAGATGTTGGTAGAAGCTTTGGACTCGTTTTCACTCGTCATGAATTTATTTCCTCCATGGCAGAAAAACACATTACACAAGCCGTCAAAAACTCCTGCAGGTTAAACTGGACTAACCAAATACTTTTAGAGCTGACTGACTCTTAACACGCTCACTACAAACAGACTTTAAGACACTCGCTAGCCTAGCAACATTAATGCTACAAACAACTCATAATGCAACACTCCATGTAGGAGACGATTTTACATAGGTATTTTATCCATTCAAAAAGAAGAACTGACGTTGTGAACACATAATTGTCTAGACCCCGAATATAAGACAACCCCACTTTTTCAGATGTATCTCCAGGAAAAAAAAACCTGCCTTATATTCAGACCAATTAAACTTTTCAAATGCATTTATTCCTGTAGTAGTCTGTTTTTATAGCCTCTATAGTCTAAATGTTTATCTTTATTCCAGTGTTGTCTGCATGAGGCCGACTTTGCAGCAGGAATATTGGTCGGCATTCAGACGGCACGTCATTTTTTATGGAAAGCCTGAGAGAATAACTAATGTCCCATCACTTGAGCCGCTCGCTCAGTGGTGAAGCGGCGATCAGCTTGACTCTGCAGTGGGCGTGACGTGATTACGTTACTGCGGTAATGCTGTATCTGCGGCAGCTCTACCTCCCACCTTCAGTCCATCTGCAGGTTTCTGTTTCTCAGGAAGTTCATTATCACAGTTTAAACAAAGATTGGCATTGCTAGTTCATACACACACACATACACACACACACACAGAGTCACACATCCTAATGGAGGAATAGATCTATTCCATTTCCTGAGGGGTGTTGCTCATTAGCATAGCTTATGAGAACTTCTTTAAAAATGCACCGGTTCCTCACATCAAGGGGTCTCTCCACTGCTGACTGTTATTTGACAGTTACACAGCTTGTTGCAAGCAAAAAGTCACATACACATAAATAAATACAGACACCAAGAAACTGAAGTTAGCACTCACACTGGGATAACACCAGGAATTTGAACCTGACTGTGTAAAATCCTGTCAGAAAAAAAAGACAAAAAAAATAAAATACTGTCTTCTTCTATTGATTCTTCTGTTTGGTAGCTATATATTATAGAATTATATGTTAACCACCTAATATACATAATTTCAATATTAATAATGGTATTATATTTTTGATATCAGTCAAGTTTCCATCCAAACGTTGCACAAATCTGTACAAAATGTCTGGAAATTATTATTATTGCATTTTCCTTTTATCGATACTTTGTGTTGTTCTTTAGCAGGTATAATGTTTACTGTGTTGATCATATTTGTTTAGCATGTCAGCATGCTAACATTTGCTAATTGTTAAAACACAAAGTTCAACAGAGGTAGATGGGAAAGTCTTTAGTTTTTCAAGAATTTGGTCATAAAGCAACATATTAGATTATGAAAATATTGACCTGATGGTGGCGCGAGACAAAAAGTTAAGAGATTACTAAAGTACATAACAATTCATCCTCTGTGGGACATGATATCTGAACCAAATTTCATGGCAACCCATCCATTATTTGTTGAATTATTTCACTAGTCAAAACCACAAATGTCAATTTACAGGCAGTGCTAGATGATAAGTTGGGGGATCAGCAAAGCTATTAGGCTACATCCTCTTAGGAACATGAATGTCTGTGCAAAATTTCATACCAATATTTCAATCTGGATGAAAGCGGTTGACTGACTCACCAACAAACCAACATTTCCATCCCTAGAGCCATGCTGCAAGCATAACCAAAAATAGAACGACATAATGGCAACTAAAATAACATAATTCATCTCTTTTGTTCATATTTGGCAGTTGTGTTCAAGGTCAGTCAACACAGGATATTTGAATTTCCTTAAATACACCTCTGTCTGCTTTGAAAGCATTACTTGAACTTCTGTCCAATTTCTTTAATTTTCCTTAATGTAGGATATGGAGGGTTGATATTTGCTACAGTACCAGTGAATGAGTACCATGTGTTTGATAAAGCAAGAATGATAAACATGCTAATCCAGCTGAACAAGGCTTGCAGTTATCATGTAACATGCAAAAAACTTACAGAATAATTCCATTTTTAATTTCTTACAGCACTCCTGCACATCTAACAAAGACGGTATGAGCCCAGAAAGCAAACACACACACACACACACACACACACACATACACACACATACACACACAGTCCTATTGTTTGGCTTCATATGGTGGGAGTCAGAGGTCGTGGCAGAGGTGTTGGCCCATTTTATCATTGTCCAGTGGAGCAGATGCAGAGGAGGTTTTGTTCCTCTCAAGGCCACTAATGGACCACAGAAAAACTTTTTTGTACTCTATTATACTCTGCTGGATTCTGTCACACACACACACACACACACACACACACACACACACACACACACACACACACACACACACACACACACACACACTCCAAGAGTACACTTGAAGATATAACACAGTTGAAGAGGTTGGTACAGGCTGACATTCTTATGAATACAGATGCAAACACACAGAAACACAAGGAAGTTTGGATTCTTGTCAAAGTGGTGAAGCAGTGTGAAGGTCTTCTCTGAGAGGTGAAAAGGTGACAAACAAGTAAAGAGAACACACAGCTGTTAGACAGCTGTGTGTTACAGGATGACAGAGTGGGTGTGTAAATCTGAATGAATCATGTTTCCTTCTACTGTGCTGTCTTCTTCACATATTCCTTTCCTATTTTTTCTTTGTTGCTTTGTTCTGTGACTCTTCCTTATACTACTCAACATTTTCCTTCTTTGCACCGTTTCTATTCTCCTCCCCTCTTCTTGGCTCTCATTGGTTTATAGTTGTTATTGACAACTCAGTCTATCCATTGCAGTCTCATTTTCTCTGTCGATTTCACAATCCCTCCATCAGTGACAATACACACTCCCCCATCTGTATAGACATCTATTGACCAAGTCCTTCTCTTCATTGTTTTTTCTTTCATGTTTTCACATTGATGTCTTCCACATCATAGAAGTCTACTGACAAGAGCAGTCACACCACTATCTCCTCATTCTCAATACATCTTTTCTTCTTTCTTTCTTTCTCTACATCCCTGTGTGTGTGCATACATATGTGTGTGTGTGTGTGTGCAGTCCCTATGCACTGCGGTGACTGCAGCCAATCCCATTAGCCAGATGAGCAGGCCTCCAATGAAGGGGAAAGCATAATGACAACACCAGCGTCTCTCTCACACACACTCTCCCCTCACTGCCGCTCTCCCTCCGTCTGCTCCTTCGTTCATCCGTCACTCTCCGGGGTATGTGTGTGAGCATGGGAAGCTAGTGTGTGTTATTTTTGTATTGTTTTAGGCCATGCAATTTGAAGGAGTGTCCCCTGGCTTCTGAGCGGAAGAGTGTATTATTTTGTGCGATTTTATGTACAATATATGTGTGTTTATGAGTAACCCATAGAAGTGAGACGGCAGCAGTCAAGGGTTCACTTCCTGCTCGGTCCACTGCTTTTAAAAATACGCACTGAAGGTAGTTGTAAAGTATTGTCAGATGAAGTGGTTCACCAAGTAGTGGATTTCATGGCACTATAGTCAAGGTTTGCTTCCCATAAAGGCCACCTGAGCTGAAAATACATGCATTTCAAAGCTTGTGTGCTTAGTCTTCCTGTTTTATCTCCCATTATTCCACTTCCAGTTTAATATTTAACATATAAACGATCAAACTACAGAATTTTCTCCTTACCTTGTCTGAAAATACCGTGTAATTCTAGTGAAGTTTGGAATAGAGGAGGCCCTCCTTCCCTCATTACCTGCAGGGTCATTACCTTTGGTAATGTGTTGATGCAGTGCACGGGGACAGTGTCTTTTCATCTCCCTAACTAGCCCCATTAAAATCCATTCAGCTAATGAGCCTTCACTCAGTCCTCCAGTGATTAAGACCTACTGCTTGATCTGTACAGCACTGTCACTTACAGGCCCTGTGCTTTCATTTAGCTCCACTGTGACTCCATTACTGCATAAAACACATGCTGACCTATACATGTGTGGCCGTGTAGGGAAGAGTGGGGAGATTTGACCCTGTAGGAAGCTTCCAGGAAGCCAAAGACAAATTGGTGTTATACAATGTTACATGTTTTGAAAGAGTCCATTTTAATCACCGTGTGATGCAAAGTTTCAAAAGTTTAGAAAAACGTTTGTTGCCATTTTCAGTGAAGTTTTTATGTAGAGGGAGATTTGGATCCCACATCAAATTAATTATAGACAAGTAACTGTGAGAAGAAAGTTAGTAGTTAATTAGTATTACAGTATAAACACAAAATGCTAGCATGATGTAAGCTCTAAACTGTTAGGTGATTCACATTTTTAAATAACCTGATACTTGGTCAGAGGGTGTGCATCATTTTGTGCAGCCTCATTACTATTCCACCTTAAAGAGCAACTTAACATCAGTGGAAATGGTTTTTGCTGACCTCTAGTGGTGTAACTGCACCTTGCTGCAGTGATGTAGAAGTGTACTCCAGGGTTTGTGAGTACACGGTGACATCACTGTTGGGTGTGGTTACAGGTTGAAACTTGTAACCAGAGAGGGCAGTGAAATACTGCTGTTCAGTCTGGTGTTAAGTGACTCTTTACTACTCATATCTGGAAGTTTCCTCATTTCAGCTGTTACTAGACTACGGCTTCTTTTAGGTACTATAACAGTAAATAAACATTTAATCAAAAGATTGACAAAGATAGTATTAAAGAACAATGTTTTAATGTGGGAGTCATTAGTTAGGTTAAACCATGGGCCAGATTTTTCTCAGTATTGCTCAAGGGGGGGGCAACATAGTTTTACAAGTTCAATGAACATGTTGTTGTTTGTATGTTTAATATGTTGTTTTAGTTTGACTATTATGTTAATTAATTTAATATTGGAATAACAATGATTTATAAAAATATATGTTCACTGTTTAAATTCCTCTTGCCATGGTTTAAGAGCAAGTCATGGCCAGTGCCGTTAACTAGAATATAGACGTAGACCATCAGTGCATGTGAGTAAATCTGGTGCCCCTAATCTAGGCCTCCAAAATGCATATGACAAAAATGATTTGTAAGTACCAATTTTTTTCAAGTCTATCTTAACACAACACTCTACATGCCATATTACACTGAAACAGGTATTGGCCACTGTAATCATCCCTCCTCTCCATACTGGCTATTGAGTGATGCCTTTGTAGAGTGGCAACACTAAGAGATGTGGTACAAAATCTACACCGGTCATGTGCAACTATAAATTCTTAAGTTCAGTTGAAGCTAACATGAGGCGTTAGCAGTTTGGGTTAGCCAAATCAAGTGGATATTTTCGTACTGGCAGTCAAAAAGTATGTTTGTTGTCCCATTAGCAAACCTACCAAACATGCTACCAAAGATGTATTCCTTTGACACAAAAAGGAAATTTTGTAGTAAAATAAGCATAACTTTGGAAGATACCAACTTGGTTTGCTAACTCAATCTTCGGCTGAACGTAAGAATGAATTTTTGCACAGAGGGAGAATTGTGGATTTCGTCCCCCATTTCTCACAGTGTAATAGCCCTCCAAAGGGATCTCTTTATGGCCAATATGGAGAGGAGGAATGACTACAGCCACCAATAATTCTTCAGCCAACATACAGCATAAGAGTATTGCATTAAGATTTTAAGTCTTTTATTTAAGACTTGCTCTAGGCAACAAGAACCACTTATTTAAGGTTAGGAAAAGATCACAGTCATGCTTAACATGTAAGCAACATTTTAATGTTGCCTCTGGTGGAAGTGGAGCTAATTACTAACTATTTAACATGCTATTGGGTACTTTATAACAGTGGATCATATTTTATAAGATTCTGATACAGTTTCCATGTAAAAAGTTACTGTATAAAGCAACTAGTAATTAGGGCTGTGAGGTAAATGTAGTAGAGTAAAAAGTTTCTAAATTCTACTTCACTGCATTTTATACTCTCTAAAATGCAGTGAAGTAGAATTATAAAAATTTGAATAAATGTACTTAGATACATTCCACCGTTTATACACACTAAAACAACATAACATCCACTTTGCTTCTCAGAGACAACGGTCACTAGAAGTCACTCTGACCTGTACGATTATGAAAAATAATGCACACTGCCGAGTTTGTTTTTTAATGACTAAAAACCTCATTGTGGATTATGCCATTTTACTCAACTAGATTACTCTAAGAGATTACACTCATTACTTTTCTTCAAAGCTGCCTCAAGGAAAACGTTGCTCATCTCACCCCACTCCTCAACACATCAGCAGAGAAATGCTTCAGTGTTGCCATTATCATATAGATGACTTCCAAACATGTAGCTGCACTTCTGGGCACACACTCCCAAACGGATATGCCATACACACGTATATGCATAAACTCACACCTTTCCATACAAACAATTCCTCTGCACCAATCAGCTGACAACAAAATAAGTGAAATACAAATCAGCTAATCAAGCGAAACAGCCACACCTGTAACACATGTTGATTAGTTGACGGTACTAATGATCAAGGACACCACCTGAGTCTCTCATTCATTTATTTACCCTCCCTCTCCCTTAGCCCACCCCCTGCCTTCTTTCCCCTTTTCCCGTCAATTAAATTCACTTCACAAGTGCTTTGTTGGCGGGACCTTCAGGGTGCTGTTGCCAAGGCGCTTTTGATTTAATATCTGTCATGCACAGGGAAAAATTAAAAAAAAAAAAAAAACAGGAGGAAACAACAACAACATGCCTCCAGGTTCATATGGAGCCTCACAGTGGGAGAGGGGGGCATTTGTCCCCCCAGGGCAGATTAAATGTGCGCACCCAGTGGGGGCACGAGGACACACCAGCACTCTATCGTCTGAGGGAGAAGACACAGCTTGAATACATAAATGAATGATCCATTTTCTCTCCTCCTGCGCAACATTTTGCTCACCCCTCTGCTGCCTCTCCACTGTGAGTCACTCTGGATTGGAGGGAGTCACTCTCTAACTGCTGGGTCCTCTTGACTCCTCACTATTTGCTCTCCATCACTGTCTCGCTCTTGTTTTCTTTCTTACTTTTCTGGCTCTTAAGAGGCTCAGAGGGCAGATGGAAAAACAGAAAGTTTGTGCCAGATGGAACAAGATTACAGTTAGACACAGTAGATGTCACTTAACTTAAAGAGAACACAAGAGGAAGAGAGCTGCAGCCTAACATAAAGGGTTGTGTATAGCACTAGGATGGGTTCTTTTAGCTTTGTACTATAGCAGATGCCCTTTCTTGTGCTTTATTTAATCATCCTCTGTGGAGCTGTTTGTTAACAAAACACAACCAGTTTTTTGGGACAAAGCCCATATGAGTAACAGCATCTTAAAATATGAGGGTAATTAACCAATTCCTCTTATATCCTCCATCCTAGGGTTCTACATAACTATATGCTGTGGCGCATTGTGGCAGCGCTCAGCGAACATCTGTCCACGGCCTTCCGCAGCACCATCCATGAGTTTTCTCGGGAGATTGACGGCACTGAGCAGCAGCTGGAGCTGGGCAGGCTCTGCCTCACCCAGGCCAACAAACACTTTGGCATGGCCCTTGGAGCCCTGTTCGTCCAGCAGCACTTCTCCTCACAGAGTAAAGCTAAGGTAAGGGTGGAGATGGAGAGGTGGTGGTGATGGCTGCTTGTTGGGACAGAGGGATAATGGGTACATGAATGGATGGATGGATGGATGGATGAAAGCTTTATTTTTGTCTCGTTTTCAAAAAACATTTTACCAATATTCATTAACTGTACTAAACAGTAGCTAAATTCCACTCATCTCTCCAGTAAATTTGAAGTGAACTTTTGAAATTTCAAAGATTAAAATGTGAATTGCACATATAGTTCTGCACAGGACCACAACTAAGACCCATACCTGACTTGTGTCTGTGTCTTTAAAACCTTAATCCCCCAAAACCCAACTGGTACTGCCAAATCTGAGACCCAAAACTGACCAGTGGCTTTATTTTTGCCAGCTAATGCAACACATTGGCTACACTCTCTTTGCCTCTTCTGGGCATTGCATATCTACATGCAACACATGACTCAAATGGATATTGGCACAGTCGGAGAGAATGAGAGAAATTGCTCAATAAATTACATTTGAAAATAACCAAACGCAAAACCAAGCTGAAGCCCTGAGCTTTACAAATGATCTGAACCTGACCAGAGGCTAAATACTTTGTTGGGATTCGTTGGATTTGGGTCAGGAAGCACAACTTTGTTGCATGAGATTCCTCTTGTATCAGTGCAAATGAACTGGCTTTCTGAACATGTAACTACAATGATTAAAAAATAACAACAAATTATAGTTGGCAAGTTAGCCAAAAAAGAAATGCATCTGGTCATATTCTAAAGCCAGAAACAAATCTAATATAACACCATCAACACTGAAGTTTATTAATACACTGTATGTGCTTCAGTGTTTATATTATTCAAACAGTGCTATCTATTGGTTATTTTTGGGAGATTCTTGGATACAAGTACTGATTTTATGTCTGCCAAAGTGAAGCTGGGGTACATTTCACAGGAACTGACTGTTGTAGCCTATTATTGAAAGCATTTAACAATGTAATACACAATTTACTGACTACATGGGAGATTTAACACATACAACAACTCATACAACATTTTAAAGACTGTAGTGGACAGAGCCAATTTTGAACAGGAGTTTTGCAGTGAGATTGAACCGTGTCAAGCTGTAACTGCCTGATCTGTCATGACTTATTTAATGAAGATGTTTCCATCACTACTTACTAAACCAAAAAAAAAAAATACAGTAATGAGAAATTTATCTGCAATTTCCAGTGACTGCATTAAAAGATAGTTGGAAAAGAATCTCAGTTATAATGAAACCACACAGCTGTCAAAGACAGTAAGAGGAAAATCCACAAAACTGACCTTGGCCTTGAATTGATTTTTTTTTAGGACTGTAGCCTACTACTGAAAACATTTAACAATATTTCTTATTGACTGAGACATTCACAATCTTTGGAAACATATTTTCAAATTTCATAACTTATGGGCTCAAATTAGGGTCAAATGTATTGTAGCTGTGTATCACCATATCTGAATGTGTGAAAACATATAAAATGTTTATATATAACATTTTGATCAAATGAATTCAAATGTTTTAACACACACACACATAAAGTTACTGTTTTGAAAAGAGGATAGCTATAAGGATACACTCACTGAACGGAATGTGTGTGTGTGTGTGTGTGTTGCCTTTCAAACCAGAATTACAAGGTGCTTCACAAAATACACCATCATACAATATAGGGTAGGCTTTTCTAGAGTCTTCAGCTCCAGTAGCACCAGGGATCATGAGGAATATACACCGTTTGGCCATGTTTGAGTTCAGTTAGTGGGACTACGCAGTCGGAGCTCCAGTCAAGCACCGAATGATTCAGTGAACAAAATTTTTTAATGAACTGATTTTAGTGATTCAGTACACTGAAAAGAACAACCCTGTAGAAAGGCTCCATGATTGGATAGTGAAATGATATTCCTGATTGGATATGTTAATATGTCAATCTGAGCATCCCTATTGGCTATTCAGGAGGAAGTGTCAAATGTGGGACAAAAGCACTTGTACCCATAGGTTTGATTTGTACTTGTAGATTTGATTTGTAGCTGTTAACTTGGGATTCACACATACAATTGAGTTCTGTGTGAACTTTTTTCACCCACAAACAGATAGATGTCCAACTGCAAACCTTTTTTGTAACTGCAAACCTTTGTGCAAATCTTCTTTATGCATTCACACACAGAGATTATTTGTGCAAATACTTTTCATTTGTTCACAAAATGTCATGCACAGCTACAGATCTCCTTTCAAAAATTAAATGTATTTGTTCAGATATTTTTTACACATTCAGACATTTGAATTAATTTGATCAAAACGTTTTTACACATTCACACATTTGAATGTATTCATACAAAATGTTTTCACACATTCACATATGGTGATACACAGCTACAATACATTTGACCCTAATTTGAGCCCATAATAACTTTCCCACACTTTTCCATGACTGTTGCAATACTGGAACTGTTTTCTGATCTTGTTTCTATATCATTATTTTCTACTTTATCATTTTCTTTGGCTCCTTGGGGCAGGGGTGAGGCTCCAGCTGGGTATTTTGACACAGCCAGATGATTTTGATTGATTCCCAAACTGGGATCTGGAAATGCCATCCATGCCAATCATAACTTGTTTCTAGCTCTTATCCACTCCACTTTTGATTTCCATTTTGCTCACTGCTTAGGTCAGTCACTACTAATTCCCCACCTCTGACCTTCCATCACCTTTGGTCCCTTTCTCTTTCACCTTAATCCTCCCCCATATGTATTCTTATCTCAGTCTCATGTCCATTCTAGGACATGGGGATATGATTTCCAATGGGATTTCTAACCTCTGTAACCTCATACTCTTTCTTTAAGCCCTTCATCATCTCCCCTTCTTCTTCTTATACGCTTACTGTCAACCCTATAAGCTTCATCTTACAATGAGCCACCTTTCTTCTTCTCTTGCAAACTTCTAAATCTCCCTTGCTGCCAAAGCCCATGACTATAAGGCATGCAAGTCTGACACAAGTTCTAGGTGTTAATTACTTTTTATGTACTGTACCTTAATTGAAATTTAAGTTCCCAAGCTTCTAATGTTCCATTTAAGATTCCAATAAGATACAAAGTGTAAATTTCAATAAGGCTTGAAGCTAGTGGAGCCTTTCTGATTAATAAAATAATAGACAAGAGGGATTTTTAGCATGAAGCCTAGAGTATGGCAGGTTTTTGTAAGATGAAGTGGGTGCTAATCCCATTAGAATCTAAAAATCATCCAAACCATCAACAACTTCTCATGTGGGAAAACTTCAAGCTGGGTTATTGCATTTCTGGTATTGTCCATGTCCACACTGATCATTTCCCACTGTCAGTAGACATCAGTCTATACTATGTTGGCATGCCCACACAGGTTGGAGAACCTGTGTACCTGTGAACCAGCCAGTGGCCGTGTGTGTAGCCTTGACTGACTTGCTGATGCTGCTTACCTCAGCATAAACAGGAATTAATGAGTCTCAGGAGCTGAAACTGAGAGTCAAGAGAAAAGATCACCTTTCTTGTTATCCTGAATCACCAACGTAGAGAGACATAACATGTCCTGGTGTCTTTTAGAGATAGAATGAGAAAGCACCAGGAGAATTCTTCAAAAGTAACTAAAAGTTTGGACAGCAGACGTGCCTCAACCCTGCTGAAACCCTGACACTGGTATCATGCGATTCTGCAAAATCTTGTATTACGTTCACTGACAATTTTAAATGTCCAGTGCTAAAATATTTTAGAATTACTTCTTTCTACATTTACCTACATCTGCGCATGGCAACTACATACCCATATAAGATCGCGGTTATGGCAAGTAAATAAACTATGGTCAAGGTATGTTCAAGGTTAGGCAAAAAAAAATGTTGGTTAAATATTAGATACCTGGTGCTATCTACACTGATTCTTCTGCATGCTTGTTTTTGTTCATTCCACACGGATATCTAAGCATGTTGGAGCACTGCCCAGTATCCATATGAATTATATTCATATTGTACAAATCTGCAAGGCATGATTAATGTCCACTGCCAACAGTCAGTGTCAGTGCAGCAAGCAGGTATAACTTTAAAGAGTACCACACTGATTTAGCATAGCACTTCTATAACATTATCAACTTCACGATGGAATGCAAAAAAAAAAGGAACGATGTAGTCGAAACAGAGATACCGTCTTTTTTATTCTATGCATTCTTCTTCTTTGTCAAAACCTTGCAACTACATTACCCACAATGCAACCTGACTTGATTCACTTGACTGTACAGATTTGAATCAAACCGTGTAATCACATGACGTGATGCTATTGGGCCCAAAAAGACTTTCCATAGACTTACATTTTGAAAGAGACATCTGTATATCTGCAGATACATTTTTTGAGTGTCACAACCCTCGCAAATTTACTCATTTCACTATCAGAATTTGATCCATACGGTCCGATCACATTTCAAAAGTCTAGAAGAGCTGCATGATTTAATCATTTTATCCCCATTCAAGTAAGCAGGGGACTAAACCGGAAGTTAGCCGTCTGGGCCAGTGGAAGTCTCTAGTGAGCATGCTGTATGGGCACATTGGGTCTATAGAGCGTGTGCAGTATATTTTCATGCGGGTAATTTCCTTACAGTGTGAAGTTGCTACTGAGCAACTTTCATAGGAATGAACGGGGCCCTGCCTCCGATGCTGTATCCAGTTCTTATTATACATACATGATTTGAGTGTGTTATGCTAGTAACATATGTAATTTCAAGCTGCTAGCCTCAACCTGAGATGCGGAGCAGGCTTGCTCAACTTTTCTCAAATATGCAGTAGTACTCCCAATACCTGTAAACAGACTCTGATGTGTAAAACCAGTGGAGTTCCCCTTTAATTGATCTCTAAATACCATTGATGGGATCTACAGGAATTTGAAAACAATCCAAGAAGGAAAAAAGACAATGTGACAACTCAGTAGCTTACTCACATAATGACATCTATGTACTCTACATGTTGCAAGCCTTATGGCAATTTTTATTCATGTCACACAGTAATTTGCTGGTTATCGCCCTACAAGTTAAAGCATCCCATTTCAGTCAGCTGCACCATTCCAGTTGTGTTGGTGCTTACAGCTGGAAAATAGAAACATGCCTCCATTACGTTTTTAAAATTAAAGTGAAATTCAGTGATGGCTGAATGCACTGGCTTATGGTTTATGGTGTGTTTCAGCTGCACATATGGTCAGTAGTAATCTGATATTGGACATGGGAATTTGAATTTAAGACAATGGACTGATCAAATCTGCAGCAAAGCTGGCAGAAAAACCACCAGTGTAGGCAATCTAATATAACAGAAATCCAAATGATCAGTTAGTTAGAGTAACACAGGCAACCCTGCTCAAAAGAGTTGTGCAAAAATGACCTTACACTGTAATTACACCTTTAATTATTTGGCTTTGGGGGATTCTACAAGTTAAAGACTCTGAAAATGTGGCTTCAAATATTCAGTTATTCTCTATGATATTAAATATTTATAACTACATACACATTATTTATTAAGAGTATAACATTGAAGGAAGAAAGCTAATTTGCTTCTTCAAGATCATGTGGGTGTGGTTTGATCAGATTTAGTGACCAAACAACCAATCAACTGTCATCAGATTAAAATATTTCTAAATTCTGACTGGCACAAGGGAGTGACATCACATTTTTTCACATTTTCAACTGAGCTCCACCTACTTAAAATCTGTGAGAAGAGCACAGAGAAAAAAAAGAAATACAGAAATGTAAAATAACAAAAACTGTTCCAACTTTAGCTGAAAATAGTGTAGGCGCATTGAGAAAATATGTTTTCAGGGGTTTTAAAACTTCTTCCGATGATGTGATCTCCCTCCAGGTACAGGAGCTGGTGGAGGACATAAAGCACGCCCTGGACCTCCGGCTGCATGAGCTGGACTGGATGGATGAGGCCACCAAGGAAGCTGCCAGAGCAAAGGTTCGGAGAACGAACTCAGCTCCTCTATCACGAACATGAATCCCTGCCAGATCCGATTAGTATTTGAAAAGGATTTAATTATTTCTTGCAATTCTTTTCTTTCTGGGGGTTTGATTGATTGCTTGGTTAGATGGAAGTGTGTGATAGAATACATCAAGGACTTGACATTGAGAAGTGAGGATCGCCTAATCCGGATCTCTCTGTGGTGCTGATTTAGGGTCTGCACTGCAAGATATCCCCTCTAATACTTTTACAATCTGAAGTTATAATCCTTTTAGAGGGCCATGGTGAATATAAAGAGCTTCCCTATAATCCTATTACATTGGGTTTGCTTGATTAGTTGATGCATGGGTGTGTGCTCGGATGGTTGTGCGCCTGGGTCCAGAAACAAGTGTGTATTGGTGGTTATTAGTTACTGCAAGTGGATGTACGGTGGTGTTGGGTAGGTTTACTTGTCTCCCTCTCTTTCCCTCCATCATCCTCTTCTCCTCTTCCCCCCCAGCTGAAACACATGATGGTGATGACAGGATACCCTGACTTTCTGCTCAAACCTGAGCTCATAGACAAAGAATATGGGGTGAGTCATGAGCCTCCTATTTCATTCTGCACTGTCCGGTCTTCCTCACCACACACGAATACCCATACATCATACACACAAATACTATTTCCCAGCATCCCCCTCTGTCTATCTCTGTTTCTAGAATGATTTTCCATCAGGCATTACCATATATCCTGGGAGATTGTATTCAGATGGAGCAAAAATACATCATGCACAGGAATGAATTAACCCAAGAGACACTGACAACTCCATTCAAATATATATAATAAAATACATTAAGTATGTTGATCTGAGCAGGAAGCACATGCAAAACCTGGGAACAGGCAGCCCAGCCCTAAAAACTATGCAGTCAAAAGTTTGTTGATGGAGAACTGTACACTGAACTTGTAGACAACTATGTTGGTTAGCATCAGTGATGGAAGGAAACTAAGAATCCAAGTAAAAGACAGAAAATGACCTCCCAAACAGGTCAGTGATAATACAAAAAAAGCAGGGTAGCTGTGCATAAAAGTGAGAATACACTAAATATGTGCCCAGATAAAGGCCTTTAATGACATGGAGAGCATAAAAAAGGCTTGGATTGGACTTGATGCTGCTTGAGGAAGAGTGCCAAGCTTGAAACGTGTTGCAATCCAGAGTAGCTGCTGATACAAGCCTTTTTTTGGTTGTTCATTAGTAGCGCTATGGAGCGATGTTTGTTCTTGAGCACGCATACCGGTGTACGGGTAACACAATGCATATTTCTGATGTGCTACTGATCTACAGGTGGCAGAAACGTGCCAAAAAATGCAGCCATGCATCAGCAATGATGTGCTAGCATGTGAACATGGATGTAAACAATGCAGGTATCAAAATGTTCCAAGAAATCAGCTTTGCAATTGCCTAGCAAATGTGTGGAATCCATTTTTGAATATTTTAAAACCTATATTGTTTACCATACATCCATGTTTGCTAGCTAGCTATCAGCTCATCTGCAACGTTTCTTGGTGCATTATCATCAGTCAGTGGAATAGTATGGAACCATTGGGCTGAATGTGTATCACGTTGCCCGTATGCTTACGTATGTGCATTTACATCCTTGTAAAAACAGTGCTCCACAGCACTACTAGTGGTCAAAAAGTCCACAGGGTACCTTTAAGTAAAGGATCAATATACTTCCTTAATGTGTATGCATTGCATTTACACAGTTCATAAAATTTGTTAAACTTGACTGGACTTGAGCCCTAGTACACACCACTGGACTGCTGATGACAGTATATAATAGGTGACTCTGCTGTTCACAATTGCTACAGTACAGTTGCATTAAATTTGATGTGGGAGAAAAACCTGCCAGCTTTTGAAGCATTTATCTTACCTTAAATAAATAGTTTTTGAGAACATTTATGGGAAATAAGCTTATCTGCTGTCTACAAATCAGATGAGAAAATCAGTACCACTCTCATGTCTGTAAAGTAAATATGAAACTACTATCAACTGCTGGTTAGCTTAGCTTACCACAAAGACTGGAAACAGGGAAACAGCTCAACTGTCTCTGACCAGAGGTAACAAAATTCGCCTACCAGCACTCACTCTGAACTCAACTGAACTTTATTCATAAGCAGAGTGTTGCTTCACCTGTATTATTGGCTCTACTCCTTACATTACCAAGTACACAGACTCAAGAGTTGGACGATGCTGCGAAAACTCCATCTGCTACCACAATTTTCAAATAGCAGTCTGTCCAGATGTGTATTTTTGTCACAAACTGACAGAGGCACATCTGGCCCTGTGAGACTAAACAAGCAAGAGATTTTTTTAAAAAGCAAGATGATGTGTTTACTGTCAGTTTAAAAGACAGAGATGTTGCAAAAGTATTACATTAAATCCCTTTGGCAAGTGAACAAAACCAATTGTCGATCTGTGTGCAATAAACTACTGCAAGTCCATTTTCAAGTTAGATGTTGAATCATAAATAAGTTGTGTTACAGTTGCCACAGAATACCACCATTTACAAAGTAACAGTAAATTAGTAGCTGACTTGGTGGTTCTGTCTGGCCACCACACTTAACACACTTCCACAAACACCCAACTAATACATACACTAAAGGTGCACATAAACTTACCTCATATCTGTGGCTTTGCAGTTTGATGTGGATGAGAAGACCTACTTCAAGAACATCCTCAACAGCATCAAGTTTAACATCAAGCTATCAGTCAAGAAGATCCATGAAGAGGTGGACAAGACGGCGTGAGTTTCATATCTACACATCTTACACAAGCTACAACAGCTAGCCAACTCGGCTAACTGACATGCGGTGCAAAGCAATTAAAGTGGGTTAATATATTTGAAATCCTGCCCGAGCTCATCCAGCTGAGGCTCACACAGTTACACCACTTTGAGTGTGTGTCTCTAATATGTTTGACATGCCTAACATGTGTCCATGTGCATCCCTTTTTAGTTTGACATATTTGTTGATGCACCACTAAATCAAACCAACAGATACAAAATTGACATACACAGCTGGAGAAAATCCATTTGATTTACTTATCTATAGCAGCCAGACAGCAGAAAAGTGCTGTGGGGTATACGGTTCATTTTTTATAAAATACAGCCCGCTACGCCTGGATTGAGTGCTTCTCCGCTATGACAACACATTACAGTCACATTAGTATTCCAAGGTGCTCAAAACAACTGTACAGTATCATTAGCCCACACTCAACGCCCTGAAGAGTTAATTCACATACTCCCCCTTTATCACCAAAAAGTGAACCTTTCATCCCTCAGTCTGTCTTGTAGCATGGAAATAAATAAATAAACACTCCTCCTCCTCCCTGTGTTTGTCTCCCTTCCATCTCTCTGCAGCGCATGCAGAGCCATCAGTCTTTCACTCCTAGAACAAGGGCATCTCACAGTTTCAGAGTCATTTGGGGGATTTTGTGCCAATCGACTGGTCTGGCTTTAAGTGGATTAGCATAAAGGAACTGTCCGTGTTTTTATATGCAGAGAGGAACTTTGGCCATGGGACCTCACACACAGAATATTTCTCACCAGGGGGTTTAGAGAGTGAGAGAGGCCAGCCTGGTATCACTAAATGAATATGAATTATATGAATAACACAGCAATTTCTTAAGTCATTTTGCACGTTATCACTACACATTTTATGCTTTTCACGTGTCATTTAACGCCGTTTAGTCCCCATAGACTTCCATTGCAACCCAGTATCACGGCAGTCCACGTCAAGTGACTGTCAAGTTTCTTTCGGCAAAAACAAACACTCCAGTTTCAGTATGAATGCATTTTGATGAAATTTCTAGTGAGAAATATTCATTCAGTGCATGTATATGATGTAGTAGTTTGTCAGTTGTTACAAAGATTTTTTCAGGCTTTCTATTGTTGCTATGACGGTTGCTATGGACACTGTTGCTGAAACCACGTAGTTGCATGTTGTTTGAATTATTGTCTTTGCGTTGTGTAGTTATCTGAGCTGTTATGTTATTTGTGTTGTTTTATGTAACTGTTTGATGATGTTCTTTCAATCAAAAACACAGATTTTAGAGCATCCAAGGGAGGAACTGATTTTCAAATCCAGAATTTGAAGCTTTGCGATTGGCTGACTGGAGGATCCACTGCCTGGAAGTGTTTTCCTCACTGTCACGGTGTTAAGGTTTTCTTTTAATGATATCTTTAACATTTCTCAACACAAAAACATGAAAGTGTCCTTGATAACTCAACAATATGATAGGTTGATGTTAAGGCCATCAGTTTTAAGTATTTGTCCTTTGATACTGATAGTTTTTTTGTCAGGTTTGGATAGCGGAAAACTAGGGAAGTACCTTGTGTTGTGGGTAACTTGGCGCGTTTGACTACTGTTGTGGGTTGTCTGTGGTTGGTGGTCTGCAATTCAAATCCAAACACCACTATCTCTGTTAAGAAAAGGCATTTTATAGCCTGTGACTGTAAAATGTTGCATTTAATTTTATATTTCCAGGAATATGTGGCTGAGGATATTTAATATGAAATCATCTTTATTAAAATATAGTCTTCCTCAATTAATAGAGCCACAGCATCCAATAAAGCACTTCCAACGTTGTGTGTGTGTGCATCAACTCTTGTGCCATGGCCATATAAACGGGATGTAGACGGGGTTATCCCTCATTTAATCCCTGCACTTGTCACTTTCATATATTTCATCAAACTGGACTTTAGATTGTGCATTACATTCAGCCTCCACTGTTACATAATTTAATTATCTATGCACATGTCACATTTAATTTTTGCTCTTGTCACCTTCATATGTATATTTATTCATATTCATTCATATGTATATATATATATATATATTTCATACACTTCATTTCTTAGCACAGTCCACATTTCCTTTGTACAGTCAATATTTCAAGTTTTATATCCCATTTCAAAACTATTACTATTCTATTCTATAAATAGATTTTAAAATTTCAATTTCATTTTAATATTACTTTGTTTATTTCATTATGATTATCAATATTAATTTTACCTGACATTTGTTATTATTTTGTTTTGTTATATTCTTCTCTTTTACACTTTTTGGGAGCATTCTTTGTATGCTTGCATTGGCTAATAAAAGGCAAGGCAAGTTTATTTGTATAGCACATTTCAACAAGGCAGTTCAGATTCTGATTGAATGGACGATGTCATGCTGACATAAATCCCAAAACCGAGAATTATAAAGATAGAAAAATCTCCAGGGTTGTGTGAATAGTAGCCTATGCCCCAACCCTAACCCAAGCACTTCCTCCAAGCCTGTAGTAATGGCCTAGATTATCAGCTGTATTGTAATCTCTGAGGGTGACTCATTTTGGTCATTATTTCCACTAAAAAAGAAAACAGACAAACAAAAAGCTTCATTTTATATCTTGGGCTTTCAAAGTGCTCTCTGAAACTAGGCCTGGGACGGTTTGTGTCCATGAAATGAGAAAATTAAAACTTTATCGTAGAGCTAAACCAAATACATCGTTGGAAAGGTCTCAGACTGGAAAGTAACATATGTCAGTATGACGATTCTACATGGCTCCTGCTTTGAAATACTGACCTTTGAACCTTGACTACAGTGCATGTTTGAAGGCTTATAATTCAGCAACAAAACAGGCCAAAGACATGAGACCAACAGTTATAGAGAGCTCTTGACCTCGGCTATCATGTGAGTATAGTCAACAACTGTGCTGTCAAATATAGGTAAAATATGGTTACAATTAATTTTCACCCATTTAACAATTAGATATTTAAAATCTGATTACACAAATGTGTTTACCATCCCCTTAAACTCCTCAGTGTACTTTCAATTTAGTATTTACAACCTCCTATTCTAGGAAAAACACTAATATTTTTTAAAAACTACAGTTCCCTAGAGCCGTGCCATGCAGATTGATACAAATCAGCACTACAGTTGTAGTTCTTTCAGTTTGCAAAATAAGGGTCATAAAAACATATGTCTACTGCATACATCAAACATCTAGTATAGCCAAACTAGTAATTACACCGCATCTATATGATGTATCTTAAGAAAAGGTAAAGGTGTTGGTCTCAGATATTTTAGCTAAAACAGGAGTCGAACGCGCCAAGTCCACCCATAACACATCAACCAACGTCAATTAGGCTCTGGGTAATCGAAAACCGACAAAAAAAACCCCAAAAATGTTATTTCTCAAAATCAAAGGAGAAATAATTAAAACTGATGGCCTTAACATTAAATTCATATTATTAAGTTATCAGGGACACTTTCATGTTTTTGTGTTGAAAAATGTTAAAGATATCATTAAAAGAAAACCTTAACACAGTGACAGTGAGGAAATCGCTGCCGCAGGTCCTCCAGTAGGCCAATAGCAAAACATCAAATTCTGGATTTCAAATTCAGTTCGTCCCTGGGACGCTCCAAAATCTACGTTTTTTATTGAAAGAGCATCATCAAACAGTTACATAAAATACAAATAACACAACAGCTCAGATAACTACACAAAGACAATAATTCAAACAACATGCAACTAGGTGGTTTCAGCAATAGCAGTGTCTATAGCAACCACCATAGCAACGATAGAAAGCCTGAAAAAATCTTTGTAATAACTGACAAACTAAACATCATATACATTCTCTGCATTAATATTTCTCGCTAGATATGTCATCAAAATGCATTAATACTGAAACTATCTTAAAATATTTCATATTTTAAGATGGGGGGGGGTTGTTTTTGCCGAAAGAAACTTGACAGTCATGTGACGTGGACTGCTGTAATATTGGATAGCAATGGAAGTCTTTGGGGACTAAACAGCATTAAATGACACATGAAAAACACAAAAAGTGTAAACATGACACATAAAATGTCCTTAAAGGTGGCGTGCTATTTATATGCCATCCCATGAGATCACGTTGGACAGACAGAGGCGTTTGGGATTCTGTTCAGGATTGGGGTGTGTTTCGAGGAGGTAGATGAGTAATCTGAGTGTGTGAGTGTGTGTGAAGGATCCCATCTTTAAAACCCTGTTTATTTGACTCCTGTTTTTATCCTCAGGTGGCTTCTCCCTCCTCAGGCCCTTAATGCCTACTACCTCCCTAACAAGAACCAAATGGGTGAGTGCGTGACTGTTCATGGCACATACTGATATTTTTGTTCTCTCTGTCATCTGTCTCCACACACAAGCACAAACACACACACACACATCTCTCCCATTGCCATTCTGCACCATGACATGGACCATGCATTAGTTACACGCAATTACACCATGTTGCCGTCTGTTTTCGACAAGTCAAACGGCCAAGTCAAAAGCGTCCACCTCCTCATATCATATTCCTTCTCATCACTCACTTTCTGCTTCGATCTCCACCTCACATACTTAATACCACCCTGGAGGAAAAACAAGCGGTAACACCTTCCTGAGTTTTAACAAATCTAGCCTTGCGATTTCACCCCTCCCTCCTTCCCTCCCTCCCTCCCCGTCTTCTCCCAGGCTCGGCCCACTGTCTGTGTCTGCCTGCCTGCTGGATTAAATCTCTCGCTGAAAAATCAATAGTGTGCTCGCAAGCTGATGCTAGAGGACAGGAGGAGTCAGACAAACACAGTCATCAGGGCCCCCTGGGTCATTTTTTTTAACCCACACATCATTTCTCTCATTTCACGTGCCGCCGCTTCAGTGTTCAGCTCTTGTTCTTTCTCCTCTGGATTCATTTTCATACTCTCTTTTTCTCTCTAATCAAATTTTTTTAATCAAATTATTTTATTTTTATTATTACATTAAATATTACATTATTCTTAAGCTGCAGATCCATATTTTGGCTTCCTTTATTTCATGTCTACAATCTGGTTCTGTTTGAAGATAAAGAGACAAAGACAGAGGCTTAATCAAAAGCTGCTCTCTTACATATACAGTCCATTTTTGTCTCTTCATGGAGAGCTTTATTAATGTAGAGTCAGTTTTTTACTTTGACTTGATTTGCTAAAAATGTAATTATGTTAAAACTGGACCATCCTACAGTATGTTAACCAACACATATTTAAGTCTGCAATTATAGATTCATTGATTAGTCTGTAAAATGTGAAAAATATATGAACAAAGACTGTACGGTCATGCTAGCTCATTGAAGCTTTACAGCAATGCTTTGTGCTAAATGCTAACTGCTGATGATTAGCAGAAAAAATTTACAATGTTAACCATCTCAATTTAGTATGTTAGCATGCCAACTTTTATTAGCACTAAACACAAAGCACAGCTGAAGCTGATGAGAATGTCAATAACTCAGTATTGGACAAATTAAAAAAAAAAAATCTGTCCTGTAGATGGTATTTGACTGGATATATTTCACTGGCCTAGACAGTAACTTTGGAATACAACCACTTCATTTGAGAACCTCTGCCTTACGTTAGCTTTAGCAGTACTAAAGCTAGCTTTAGCAGTAAGGATTGTGCAACCAAAAATTGTTTTAATGTACATATGGGTATATGAGTATCGTTTTAAGACAGACTTTAAGGTAACAACTTGAAATTGTGTTTTGTTCGACCAACAGTCCAAAACCCAAAGATATTCAATTTGTGTTTTTCCACTGCAATGAACTATCTTTCAATTCAAAGATATTATTACATTCAATATGCAGCTGACGTCCTTAATCAACCGTTCAATGCTACAATATCTGTATTTATCTATATAATATTTCAGCTATTTCAACTTCAGATTGGCAGCAGCATGTGGCAACAGGAGATGACTGAAACGTTTTAACTTTGAAGGGCTTAGAGATAGCGATGATATGAGTTAACTAAATGTCATCCTCAGAGTGTGTGATGATGCCGAGGAGGTCAAGAGGTTTATTCATCATTAGAAAAACAGTTTTCTCTGGATGAAGCGTGAACGTGTTTATATTTAGGGGACAGAGGAAATCATTTATGTGGGCAAATAGAGTGAATTTTTTTGTCGCTGCACTCAATTGCAGCCGCACAATGAGTTTTGGGATGATAGTATAGATGCCTTTTACATAAATATCTTGGCTAGTGCAGCTTTAAAGTCAGTCAGTGTTTTTCATTTCCTCTGCACTGTCCTTTCCCCTCTGTGCAGACTGCAATAAAAACCTGTTCCTCTCTATAGTTTGTGTGCCTCATGTTGTATCTTTATCTCTCCCCCAGTCTTTCCAGCCGGCATCCTTCAGCCCACTTTGTACAATTCTGAGTTCCCACAGTAAGTATCCCTCCTCATGTCCCTGCTGCTTTCCATAGGGAAGCAACAACATCTCAACGGCCACAACAACAAAGGTCATTAAAGGCTATGTTAGTCTGGCAAGCCTCAAGTCCCAACACACCTGATTAAACCAATTTAACTACCCACCAAGAGCTCAATTACTGAACAAGGTCCTGCTAATGGAACAGGTGTCATTGAGAAGTCGCCTTCCTAAATTTGAGCCCATCAAGTAAATTGACAGTGCATGAGAGCAGATAGCTTCCCTGTCCGTCTCTATCTGATCTGTTTATCTCACTTGTTCTCATCTCTGGCTCTCAAATAAGCTCGCAATGAGAAATGTATAAATTAGACATGCCAATACCACACAGAAGTCTCCCTAACTTTAAATTAGTCATGCATTTAAATCAGAACGCAAATTATTTCCTCCTCATCTGTGCATTTTAGATAGAAGCTCTTTGTATTGGACAGATTCTGGTATTTAAAGGCCATTATTAATATTTTTGGATTAGCTGCTGATAAGTAATATATTTTTCTACGGCAGCACACAATATCTTTAAAATGATCATCTTTATGCCAAAAAGGACTGCATATTTTCTCCAGTTTTATACTTGTCCAAATTAACATTTATATCATTGTGCCATTAGATAATGAAGTTCTTCAGTGAAATCCAAACCAATTACATTTTTGATGGTAATATGGTCATTTAAAGTTTTATTTGATTTTTGATAGTGATAGCTAGACAATATATTAGTAGGAGATATAGAGTATAGGTTTATCTTTTTTATTTCTTTAATTAATTTCATGAAAGAAGCCAAATTTCTCAAATGTTTAATCTTATTCTGACATATGCAGTCATACAAGAATTAACTAGTTAAAAATTGTCAAAATCTTGATTTAAATCAGGAACTATTTGGTCCATGAATGAACAAGATTATGAATCTGACCAGACATGTGATGCCAAATTTTTATACCCGGCACATATCAGTACTAAAACAAGTATTGAGGTTCAATGCCCAGCTATAAATATAAAACATGAATAATATATAAATTTTAAAATATGAATAAATAATTAATCATAATTAAGTATGCATATGTGTGTAGAAACTGAAATGAATATATTCAGGGTTGGACCTCCTATACACAACCAGTGTAATATTGATTAGTTATAAATATTGAGTAAGTAATCAAACTACACCATAACCTTGACATTGAGTTGTGAAAACATTCTGACTGATATATGATGGTGATATATAACAGGCTACTATAGGTTCACTATATCAACAAAATCCTTCTAGCTCTTATTTCTTACTATTTGCCTTAAAGCAAAACTGTAACCTTTGAAAGAGGAAATAGCAATAAAACACATCTTTGCGCATTTCAATACACTTTTGTTGCTACAGCCTTACTTGATCTGTTATGACCAGAAGCTTATGGTAAAGCTAGCTAATGTTGGCAAACTTTAGATTGATATTGCTTTGTAACAGACAGTGTTTGACTCCTCTCTACCTGTGCTACTGCTACACTACATTTTAACGTGTCATAGGAAAACATTTCAATGGTTTACAAAAGTAAAACAAGGGGGAAAACACACTGTACCTCAACAGCAAACATGTTAGTTGTTTCCTGTTCATGGTCTCAGTCATAATGTGTAATGGTCATGTCCTTTAAGTCCTTTCTGTGCCATTATCCTGTAATTGCCACTTGTGACCACTGTTCAGCAGAAGTTACATAGTCTGGCTTTAAAAGATCATGCTGTTTTGGCCCAGTAATTACAACCTATGTATACTTTACTTACACTTTACAACTTTGTACAAAGTACCTCTGACCATTTTTCAAAGCTCACCAAAAGTTTTATAGATTGATTTTCTTCATTCTAGGCCGCCACTATGTTCCATTCATTTCAGTACAGTTTGAAAATCCACTTGAGACTTCAGTGAGAAAAGTCATACATCACATCAGACTTAAAATTATGTTATCAAGACAAGGTAATGCATTAAAGCAGGGACTGTTTTGAAAGGTTTTTCATGGTTATGCATCAGGAAGTGAATTCAAGACAACAAATAATACACAAACATGGACAGTGTAAAAGTTTAAATTACATATTTTTACATTAAAATGATTGCAAACAAAGTCATTGTCAGATGATGGAGTTCCCTTGAACACACCAAGAAGGTGCTTCAACAGTCTTTTTTCAATGGTTCCCAGTGGCAAGTGAAAAAACATAACTTCTAAAATGAAAAAAACTAATTGTTCACAGTGATGGATTACCCGTCTCGAGCAAGTTTCAACTCTGCGCGAGCTGATTTTCATAAAATACTGGCAGGAATTAAAACCAAATCAATCTAAAAAGTTTTAGTGTGGGTTGGAAAATGGTCAGTGAGGAAGCAACAGCACGCAGTAGAGAAAAGACGACTGACACTAGGCGTATCATTTAGGGAGGGAATATGCAGGTAAACAACTATTTTTCCCACTCAACAGACCCTTTGTTAACCAAAGCTATTCAACGAGGAGCAAAGCTACTGCTGCCAGTATTCAGTATTATTCTAAGACAACACATACAATACAGTCCAAATAGCTGCACCTCCTGCATTCATATCAACTCCCCTGAGCAACCACACACACCTCACAAATATGAGATAATTAGACCTAGCAGTTTGTGTACCCAACATTAGCTAACACTTCTATGTCTTCATTAGAGGTGATCAACACTACTTCCACTACCTGCTGCCATGCATGCTAATCAATATTAATTAATTATTGTATTAAAGCGTGTACCTGTCCCCTTTAAGTTATTACTGCAGTAGCCCTAACCTCCCATAAACTCTCGCTGTCTTACTCCTATACACACACACACACACACACACACCTCCACCACTATCACATTGAGTATAATGAAGCTTCAATCAGCCAGTTAGTTTAGCGAGGGAGTCGGGCCTGGTGTGAGGCAGCATATCGACTAGCTGTCAGAAAGTCATTTTCAGATGTAGCCATGTGAATAGCCCTGAGTCTGCCCTCTCATCGCTCTCCATATCTGCATGTGCCGCAAAGACAGCAATCCAGCCTGGCCCAGGGTCAAGGAGAGGTGGAGCGACCCGCCGGTTTTTGGAAGCAGTGGGCACAGGGGGAGGGAGAGGTGGGGAGACACATGTTAGTTATGGACCAGTGGGTGCATATACATAAGGGAAGCTGAGGATTGGAACATGTTACAGGGTGTTGAATTTTGTATCCTCAACTTGGGAAATGAAGATTTATGTTCACAGTGCAGCTGAAAGGGTCCCAAGTGCTGATTCTTCCCTCACATGTGAAACAGATATCTGATATTTTCTAATCAATAGCAATCTGAGGCACACGGATCCAAAATTATATCCCAAGTGCGACTTGCACTTTATCTTCCTTGGCTGAGCAGAATTTGCAATGAGGACAATGGGACAAAATGAGGGAAAGGAAGGCAATAGCTGACTGTAATGAGACACCTTAAATCAGCCAAAAAGGCATCGCATCTGTTCTAAAGTGTGATAAATGAAGACTAAAGCTCCATGCTTAAGAGTTTTAAGGAATAGTTTGACATTTTGGGAAATATGCTTGTTTGCTTTATTGAGGAGTTAGATGAAAAGATTGGAGACGTTAAATATAAAGCTAGAGCCAGGAGATGGTTAGCTTAGCATAAAGGCTGGAAACTACCTTCCAGTGCCTCTAAAGTTAATCAATGAACATGCTATATCTTGTTTGATAGCCAGGCTAACTGTTTCTCCCTGCTTTCAGTATTTATACTGAGCTAAAAGCTAGTGTCTCCTGGCTCTAGCTTCATATTTAACATATAGATATAAGAAAAGCATCAACTTTCTCATCCAACTCTCAGCAAGAACGCTGATACGTGTATTTCCCAAAATATCAAACTATTGCTTTCAATTGAGACTATGTAACTTTTGAACAACACCAATTCCCCAGGTGGCAGTTAACAGGGTTCATGCTGAATGCTAAAACGAAGTGTAACAGCAGAACAAGCAGTGGAGAGTCACAAAGTCTGCAAACTGACTCAATAATGTCAGTTACACAGCAAAATCTAAGATCTGCTAACATTAGCTAGCATTAGCCACCATAATCTAGTGCTCATACCAAAACAAGTACGGCTGCAGCAGAAAATCTCGAGTGTATTGAATTGATCAAGGCTTTGTTTTGTTGCTTATGAATTCAGTTTTCATAAAGAAATTTAAATAAGCTACATCTTCTTTCACAAGTTCATAGTGTAGGCAATTGGTAGATACCGAGATATAATGTATAATATTCTTCCTTCCTGCTACCAGGTCTCTGAACTACGGAGGAATAGGAGCCATCATTGGCCATGAACTAACACACGGATATGATGACTGGGGTAAGAATGACGACCTCTTCACCCATAATCCATTGCAACAAAGCTTGTTTTCTTACCATTTAAAGTTGAACCCCCTTCATTGCTTTGAACTATTCTATTTCATAGAAAGAGCAAATTTTTCCTGATGATTTGTGTCAATTTATGATATGTAGTTTGCTTGCGACTGTGCATTAAAGAAAATTATGAGCCACAATCTCTAACTTTCATTTCCAGTGAAAGTGCTGCCCTTTAAGATACAGCAAAAGCATTGAGTGTGGGTGTGAACATTCTGCCAAGTTTGTTCACTAGCAGCTTCTTTGACAGACAGTTAACTACATTTAGTTGGCTGAGAGGCAGTTCATATAGCGGATACATCAGCCAAGGTTAACTTTTGCCCCCTTACAGTTTGACTTCTGTGACGTGCTGGGCAGCTCTTTGGACTGTGAAGGAAAGTTGCAGGTTGTGTTGTCTTCATGCTAACACTGCCCCCCTGCCCTTTTGCCCTTCATCTTAGTGATGCAATGGTTCATGTCCCTAGGGGGCCAGTACGACCGTCATGGCAACCTCAAACAGTGGTGGACCGAGGAGTCCTACAGAAAGTTCCAGAAGAAGGCTGAATGTATCGTCAAGCTCTACGATAATTTCACTGTGTATAACCAGAGGGTGGGTTTGCACACTCATTGCATGAATCTTTACACCCTGATGATAATACTATGATGATGTCATACTGTATCTTGGTTTTTGCTTGAAGATTACAAACTTATAACAGAAAGCTGGGGCATCAGATTTGAAAAATGTGGGCATTTACTTGGCAAGGAGGTTCTAACAAAAGACACTACTACTAAGTTGTATTGCGGGAAATGTAGGTCCAGCGTTTTTGGAGCTTGCCCCATGCTGCCATCTTAGCCTCTGCTTTTTGACTAGCTTAGCATAAAGACTGGAAGCAGGGGAAACAGCTAGCCTGTTCTGTCTGGAGTATCTGCTTGTAACCTCGCAGTGAAGAAAGAATAACCAAAAATGTGTCAATTTTACATTTTGATTTTTATACAGATTAAACAAATTAGATGATGTTGGCCATTTAGAGGTGCTGGTAGACAGTTGCTTCATATTTAGCATACAGACATGCACAGAGATATATAAGACATGTTACTGTTTCAGAAGTTCAAGTTTCCTTTCTCTGTGTCTAGGTGAATGGTCGTCTGACACTAGGGGAGAACATAGCAGACATGGGAGGACTCAAGCTGTCATACTATGTAAGTTATACCAGATAGCATTGTTCAAATACTGCGGCTATGTGGCGTCTCAATGTCTAAATATTAGAATTTGTTCTATACTTTATACTTTATGTCTCTAAAATCTGTCCCTCTTTAATCTCATTCCTCATAAATCACTATGCTTGATTTACATGAAAGTAAAGAGCAGAAATTCCCCAGAATCAAGATAAAAGAAACATTTTGACTTGAATTTCCTTCCTCTGCTTGTATCAATGTGTACATGTGTTTTATCTGGGCAGAGGAGGATCTGGGGTGCTGCATAATTCAATTCCATATTAGGCATGTCTGTAGTCTACACTGAAGTGAGGATTGTTTTGTGTAGAATCAAATGCAAAGGGAATGAATGATTTTAAATAATCATAATATCAAAATGCAACCAGTCAGTTCTCTTATTTTCCATAGTTCATGGTAGGTAGTTAGAGTACATACTGTAACATTTCAGGGATTTCTACCAAGAGGAAATTGTCATTTTAACACCACTCACCTCTCTGTCTCTCTGTCTAGGCGTATCAGAAGTGGGTGAGGGAACATGGTCCAGAGAGGCCCCTGCCTGGACTCAAATACACTCATGAACAGCTGCTCTTCATTGCCTTTGCACAGGTACCGAAGCCTCTCAACAGAATCCACACTACGGTATTTCATTACATTTACATGGTAAATCATTTAGCTGCTGCTCTCAGCCAGAGCAACTGATCATACAGAGCAGGTAGGAGTTATATATTACCCCAACATTAGCTGATAGATCCATTAACCATTGGAAGGATAAAAAAAAGCATTGAGTTGATGACAGTACAGTGTCTCGAAGCACTAGACCACCCTGCAACTATTACATCTATCATTTAAAGCCATCAGCATCATTGAAATTCATGGCTCATTGTAGCAGTGGCAAAATCTAGAAAGACTTTTTAATGCAATCTGCAGTGTTTAGACCATTAAAAAAAACTCCAAGGAGGTGCTATGAAAATTGCATATATGTGGATAGATTCATTTCAGAGTAAAAGGAATGTATAATTTTGAGCTGTGAACCAATTCAACCACATTTTTGTTCACATAAAATGAATATGGTGAACTCGCCAAAATATCTAAATAGCAACAAATAGTTTATAACATGTTATGCGTGTGCAGATTTGGCTAATTATGTCCAGCTTTGGACAGATTTGTTTTTGTCTTGGGTCGAGTTGGGTTGCTGCTGTGTTAAAGGGGCATTCCACCAATTTCACTCATGAAGATCAGTGAACTTGTCAGCAGGACTATTACTACTCAGCCTTTGAAAGCAGATGTATATGTGTATGTGTGTATATGCGTCTCCTGTGGCTCTGGAAGTAGCATCCTAAAGTCTGAGAAAATAACCCTGATGATGTCATTAGGGTCCCCTTGGATGTGGCTTCAGGCTTTACATTTCCAACAGAAATCTAGCCAAGAGAAACATGCAGGACATTAACAAGCAGGGTTAGTCTAATGAAAGATACTGTTAAATTACAGTATGGGAAATGTAGGACACCAGTGTTTTGGATCAACTTCTTCATCTCATTAAAGGAACTATAAATCAGAATATGTCAGACTCCGGAGGGAATAGAGTTGGATGGAAGTGCAATATTAAATTGCTGGAGTGCCCCTTTATTGTTCTATGTTGTCTTTTCAGAACTGGTGTATGAAGAGAAGATCTCAATCCATCTACTTGCAGCTGCTAACTGACAAACATGCACCAGAGCATTACAGGTACAAAACACACACACCAACAAAAACCACTCACAAACAGAGAAAGTCATCAGTATGTTGCATTTGTGTGCATTGCTTTTACATTTTAAGAATAACCTTCAATTACAACATATCCAAAAAAAAAAGACACATCTAACTTCAGTTAGGAGTGCACAGGTAATGTTGGGAATGTCCCCTTTTTCCTGTGAAATAAGTTAAAATACACTACATTTGAACTGCACAAAATGTGCGCACATACACATTCATGATGTCAACATTAATATGAGATGTTTCCATTTCCTCCCCCTGCAGAGTCATTGGCAGCGTTTCCCAGTTTGATGAGTTCGCCCGTGTTTTCCACTGTCCGAAGAGTTCACCAATGAACCCCGTGGAAAAATGTTCCGTATGGTGACCTCTCTGCCCGGCCTATTGACCTTCAGATGACCTTCAGAACCGCTCTCATCCTCCCCTCACACACACACACACACACACACACACATACAGACACAACATGTCCTACATCACGCGTTCATCAGAGCAGGATGACACAGAGTGCATAAAGCAGCCCGATCAAGGACGGAAGTTTTAAGGTTTTAAGTTATGGAAGTCTATACATTGATTGTCCATTGATAACTCAGTCCGACCAACCTAAAGCATAGGTCCCATGGCCATTGATCATGTACATACTATATCATTTGATTATATATATTTTTCTATGTTTAAATTTATTTTCAAATCATATATTTTTGTATTTTAGCCGATATATCACACACATTATGCGTAGGTCTCATAAGCTACTTTGTTTTTAATTGAGCAACATGTTTTCTCAATTGTTTCTCTTTGTAGCATCAGCTAGAAAAATCTCAGAATATTAGAAGATGTAGATTAAGGATTGGCAACAACAGTGATTTCAGTCCCCCATGTAAACTGGACAAGGACCAATTTAAAATGAACTGGGATCAGTAGCATCCTCGTGCCTGCCAAAATGTTGCTGTTCTTTCAACTCAGTATTGGAGTACGATTTGTGTCGCAATGCTGCGCTCTTGTGGCTGCAGAGAGTGATGGTCACTGTTCAGCCGTCATAACTGTTGTATCGTTTGCCTGCATTGGTCTCTTGTGACTGTGAGTATTTGTAGGGTTTTTAAGACTTGTCAACTTTTTTTAAAAAAAAAACAGAAGGTGGACTCATGGTTGATGATTTACTCAGGATTTGTAGCCAAGTGCAGCGCCAAAAGGTGGATGCTATCTTTGTGTATCTACATTCAACTCCTCAGACTACAGTACAAAACACAAATGAGCTGGTGTAATTATCAAAACATTGGACAGAAAAGGAGAAGATTGTTTTTCCTAACTGGAATTCTGGGCAGGGCCAACAAATGATTCAAGTATTTGAGCCCTTTTCTATTTGGAAATGGAAGAACCTCAGCTACTGGATTATTCACGTCCAGGTGTTTCCCGATGAACTCTGAATGATCTTATACAACCCAGGAATCAAAGTGGAAGGGAGAGCGCGAGGTCACATCATATATTCACAGTTAACTCACCAAATAACAGAAGCCAACACTCTGTACATAATAAAGTACAACTATGGTTAATGGAGAATCATGCATTTGTACACAGTGTTATTAAAAAAAATACTTTTGTATAAAAAATATGTTGGTACAAAAATGAGAATCTTTGTACAGTGGAGAAGTATATCAGATGTTCTGGTTGTACAGTTTGTTTTGATGAGAGTGCATGTTTCCTTCCCTCATGGTCAAAACTGACCAACACAAAATTCTAATTGCCATATATGGAGGACATCAGGCTCCATACACACACACACACAAACACACACACACACACACACCTGACTCTACAGCTGAGCTGCTAGTTCACATGTGGCTGCTATCTCTTCCTCGCTGTTGGTCGCTGTTTAATGTTTGAATAAATACAAAGGATCACTGTGTCACTGTGTTGCTGAAGTCCGTGTGTGTTTTGGTGTGTGTGGGTCATTATCAGTGTATTACCAGCTGTGTCCTCACAGGCTCGGTCCTCCAGCGACGTGAGCCAGCTCTCTCTTGGCCTCCCAGCGTTGGATGGTAGACGTCCACCTTTCCAACTCTGCGTCCTGTTTGCTTAAAACCTGCAAAACCCAGCGAGAATCAAACACCTCATTTATAATATACCTCAATAAGCAAACCAGCTTCAACTGCTCATGAAGTTTGAGCACAAAAAGTGGCTGTGAGTGGGTTTTCTTGGGCCATATTTGCTGTATTTGCTTTGACTCATCTGTCCCAACAGGTAGAATATCATGCTATAGATGTACGCTTTGCATTATGGGATTGGTTGGTGCCAACATGCTGATTTGAAGCAGGTATAATGTTTCCTATATTCACCATCTTTGATCATTATTTTTTTAATCAGCACTAAAGACAAAGTACAGCAGAGGCTGATGTGAATATCATTAGTTTTGAAGGTATTTGGTCCGAAGTCTTTGACAAATTGAAATTTTGACATGATGATGGCACTATAGGAAAAGTTAAGGGATCACCAAAGTTATTACAATTTATCCTGCGGGGGAAATTAATGTAACTACCAAATTTCATAGCAATCCATCCAGTAGTCATGACATTCCACTAAAAAATAAAAATGTCAAGTGAAGTCAGTAGAAATGATCCTCTGGGGACCATTAATGTCTGCACAAAATTTCATGACAATCCATCCAAAAGTTTCAATCTGGACCAAAGTGCTGGTTAAAAATCTACATAATCACAGAGACACTTCACCTCACACAAGCATCACATCAACAACACACCTGTAAACTGTCACCTACATGTATTCTGGTCCATTTCCCTGATCATTTACATTACTGCAGTTCAGTTGCTTTTGATTTTAGAAGAATCAACGTCTGTCTGGATGCACAGTAACAGTAAGGCATTCTCCACACAGCTCTGTGAAGTCATTCTGTTTTAAAAACCTTGTTACACCCGCCGCTGACCCCTACCCTATGTGTATAACCCTTTTTATTGCTCTTTTTGTGTCTGTCAAGTAGTCTGTGTGGTCCCACGGCTTGGATGCTTCTCCCACTTCCATGATTGGCCTTTTAGGGTTTCCTGATTGGAGTGGCACCCAGTCCAGACATGCAACTGGGGACTGAATCTACAAATGCTTGGCCAGCTTGTCAGTCAGGGAGGCTGGGATTCTGTGAACAGTTCATCACTGTGCCTCTTGTTGTTGTTATTTAAGATCGTTAGATATCCGTTGGTTGTGAAACTAGTGGGGACTGGGTGAGGTATTGTTTTTTGGTGATTACTGATAACACACACAGACATTTCCTTTGTTAGACACGCTAGGAGCAGGTGTGCTGTTTGACTTGTTGTGGTTTTTGGTTAAGTAAGAATTAGATAGTGAGGTTTGATTTGAACAACACCCACAGGCCCTTTTTCCTTTGCACTCCTTCTCTTGTGTTTCTGTATTTAATAATGATCTAAGTTCCTTGTAGATAAAAAACTTTATTTTACCAGTTACATCTGGTTTTATGTTGCTTCTCCTTCCCCTAGCGAGCTGGGTCGTAACCAACCTCTTTAACCTACTGGAGTAAAGCAACTTCATTACAGATGTAACACCCTGAGAATTTCAATTAATGTCAGTGTCCAGTGGCACAGTACCACATCTTCTATAAACCATGCTTTTGATCTTGGTTTAGTCTTTTTCTACAAGCAAAAACCAAAAAATTCAGAAAATACAAAAAAGTATTGTTTGTCTCTTGCTGACGATACATTTTTCAGTTTAAGGGCTTAAAATGTCTGTAAGCCCGAGAGAATTGAGAACGAAATGAAAAGTGACTCAAAAGCCACATTTTTACAATTTATACAAATCAATGCAATATATTATTCATTGTGACTATGCTTATCTAAACATTTGGAGTCAGATGCAGATGTAATAAGACATCACAAGGGACAAGCATTTAGCCAGAGGTGTTTTTAGACATTAATGACTCTTGAAAAGTCACTGTGGAATTTAAATATTTAAAAAGATAAAGATGAAACGTAGGTTCATTTCTACACACAAAATAAACAATATTAGTAAAAAGTTCAAGTTAAAGGCTCACACAGGCTCACAGTGACAAAAAACATCCACTTTTAATCCAAAAGATACAAGATTTTTGGCTGGAGATTGACTCAAGTTTAAGATTCTTCTATCATGAATTGCATGTACCTGTCCTGGCTTAGCCTCAAACCCTATCCCAACCTTCTCTCTCTGTTTCTGCATGAGGATTTAATAGAAAAGAAAGTCTTTTTAAAGGACAACACAAGTATCGGTAATATTATCAATATACATAATATTAACAATATATTACATATTTAATAATATTATAGTATTGTTAGTAATTATTGCTGCCAAAAGCCATTTTTTGTACCAATACTCAACAACTTCATATCTGACCTGTTATTCACTGCTGCTACTCCATGGAAAAAGTTGCTGATGAGGAAGCGAGAAGTGTTTTTCATTCAGCGTTTCTCAGACTTGCGTCTCACATCAACATCTGCAGGGTGAAGTAACTCTACCTCAACTTTCTGAGAGTTGTCCTGTAAATTTCCGCTGTCCTGCTGTTGCCTCAGCTGGCTCCTCTGCTCTTTGATACAAGCTTTCTGTTTGGACACCAGCTGCTCTAGCTCGCACATCCGTCGGCGCAGTTCCCGATTAGCCTTGGACAGGTCACCTGACCCGCTTGCAGAATCCTTAACTGTCATTTTCAGCTGTGAAAAGGACACAGGAGAATTCTCAAAAAAAAAAAAAAAATCACAAAGCATAAATCTGGAGCAAAGGCTCCAAAGCAATTTTTAAATGAATTTTACATTGATTAAATATTAGCTAATTAATTTTGAGAAAGTGTGGATGCGGTAAACAAAGAGACAGATGAGAAGCTTGGCAGCCTCTACTGTTTTGTACACTACATCAAAGGAAAAACAGCACAGTCAGAGTTAGATTTTCAATAAGGATTATGTATATCCATAAATATTTACACATCAGTAAATCTCTCAGCAGCGTAGAACTGTTTTTGGCCACTTCCAAATTTTACTTTGAGTCCTATATGAAGGTCTCACAAGTGTGAGATCGATGTGATCATTTAGAGTGGAATATTATGTACCAGCAGAGACATCAGTGTCAAAAATCAATATGACAGAATGGAAAGTGTTCTTCTCTTTCGTACCTCTGAGATTTCACGCTGCAGTGTCCTCATGGACGATTTGTAGTCTTCCCTCGTTTGATGCTTTATCGTGGCCAGCTCTTCAGACAAATGATGGATCTTTGACCGAGCCTCCCGTAGCTCTTCATCTCTGTAATAATAACCGCATGCCGTATTAGATATCTTATTCACACGGTACATGCTGTATGTACTGTATGTTTCTGACTGTGTACCTCAGTGTGATAGTGCCCTGGTACCAGTCTCTGGCCTGCTCCAGTTTGCTATGTAAACTGCTGTTGGTCAACACAGCCTGCTCCAGACTCTTGGCCAGTCTCTTGTTGTCCACTGTGGCTGTGTCCAAGGCCTTCTGCAAGGATTCCAACTAAAGGATTCACACACACACACACACACATTATATACACAGTTTTAGTTATACATACATTTTGTGTACATAACTAGATTGCCTCAGCACAACAATAAGCTGTGGGCCCTTATTGATCATTTTCTTCTCCCCTCTTTGTGCATATTGTATGTAACCTGTCAACTTTGAGTGCCCATAAGATTTTGAGTACAACAGACTACATACAGTATGGCAACTTCATTATATGTTTCCTAGAGCCCAGTACTAGAACCAGTACTCCTATGCTGCAATACATGCCCCCACATTCATTGCAGTTTAATTAATCCAAAATGTATTTAGGAATATGAGCCAGGTAAGGACATTGTAAATAAAATAATACAAGTATTAAAACTAGATTTTAACAAGGCTGCAACACAAGCTCATAATGCAGGACCTGCCTTAAGGCCCTGATCATTTCAGCTGATGATGTTTTATCTGTGGTGCATATTCTCAATCTAATTATTCAAACTGAAACAAAGTGAATGACATGCAGTGAACTTGGGCTTGTGTGTGCATAACTGAACCGTACATAAGTTTTGTGTGCGTAACTTTTGGGTCTCCTGGGGGTCTGAGGCCCCATGGCAGTTGCTGCTGGCATAGATAGTGACGACAAATGCTATGGGTGCCTCTCCAAACCTTTCAGTTGAGTTTTTGCATTTTCACTTTGACAGGCCTATGATTGATTCTTACCAATAATGTGACAACTGTTTGTTTAATGTAAAGTTTATGATGTGTAGCCATCAGCAGAAGGGATATGTGTGTTTCATCTGCAGTGTCACAGCTCGGCTAGGGTACTTCATTAATTACTGAAATCTTCCAACACGCATACGAGGATCTAACAGTTAACTGAACTTCTGTGCATTTGTAGATGCTGATTGAAGTGAGATCATTTGTAAAGCCAACTGACTAGTTTACTTCAAGTAATTCTCCAAATAACTCTTTCTTTCAAAATAAATTCAGTCATGTCAGAGGATTATTCCTGAATTCTCAGATTGTATACGAAAATGTCCCCTAATCTGATGAGCTGAATGCAACCTTTTAATCATCTTATTTTTAAAAATACAGCCTATAGTTAACATACAATAATAGAAACATGTTCCAGGTGCAGCCCTTATTTTTAGTTTTCTGAAATAATTTTATTTTACATGACCAAGTGAGATTATACCACTCATTTTTCATATTTTGACCAGAGTTCCTTCAGTTCATTTCACATTTGCCGATTTTCAATTCATTTGCAGTCTGAAAAGTTATTCTTTGGAGTTTATTTCTGCCTAGGAGAAATCTACAGTCACCCTGTCAAGTATATACTTCTGATGAAACAGTGAATATAAGTCATTTCTTGATTACTTGAATGACAAAATATGTGCAACTTCTACAGATATCTACAGATATCAAAAACATCATCATCAAATCTAATCAGCTTCATGCTGTAATAGGAATATTCCTCCAGGGTTTTAAAATAACATTTATAACTCACATTATTTATAAAAAATGTGAATATGAGTGCATGTGGTGGAGAACCGGTGTGTTCTTACAGCTCCGTTGTTCTTGGAATGAGAAGATGTCAGGAGTTGCTGGAGTTTCTCCACCTCTGTCTGGTGTTTCCTGATCTCTCTCTGGACCTGCAGCCTGCCACAAAGGAACACAAAGCACCGCCAGTTACTCAGCTACATGATGAAATATTATCTAACATAATCAATGCACACATAATTATTACATATTCACAGTCACACATACCTACACTGCATTTACAGACGAGATATTACATTGACTTAGACTATTTAGGAATGCAGCTCTGACCTGTCCTTCTTGAGAGTGTCCAGCTCTTGTTCTCGCCCCCCCAGCTCCTGCTGCTGCGTCTGGCTGTTGAGTTGGAATCTGGTATGGGAGGCCAGGATGTTTTCCAGGGTTTGACTGACAACTTTCCCTGCAGGATCACAGAAATTCTGCAAGGCCTCCAGTTCACTGATCTACAGCACAAGACAGTTGTCATTACTGCTCATTGTGAGGACAGGTTTTGTGCGTGCACTTGTTCAGGCGGATACACTAAGGTCTCGCTAATGTTTTTGGCCATTTGTAAGAAAGGAAATACACTGTAGGCCTGCTAGTGTTGTCCGAGGTTCATTGCCTTTCAGCAGCAAAAGTCTGTAAAAGCTACAACGTAATATAATATTGCATCATCCCTTTTAAAGAACTGCTAAGACAGTAATATACATTTCATTGTTTGATTGTCATGTATTAATAAAAATCAGCAACTCTGCCAAGAATAACATTTGGGTGAACAATCTCTGAATCTTTGTTGCATTTGACCACATTTTATGAATACAAATTATCACAATTAAGGTTATTAAATATAAGCACTAAATGTTATGGTATATGCACTTCAGAAAAACTTTAAAAACCACATCAATCAAACTCTAATCTAAGTCAATTATCTCATATGGACACACTCAGACTTGAATGTTCAGCGAGCTGTGAGACGTTGTGGTAATAAAGTTAATGCCTAACCCACAGTGTACCTTGAATGCATTTTAAATAGAAGTCCTTAAAGGAGACATGTGCCACCCTGTCTGTGCTACTCCTGACACAGTCTCATATTTCCTTGTTTATCAAAGATGTAAAGAAAAAGCATAATAACAGTAACAAAGATGATTAACCAGACATTTACAATCTTACTATTGAAGTGTTTCCACTATTTTTACATATTGTGTCACAAGTACCAAGTGCCTCAAAAGAAAGATCTGAACAGTTGACATAGTAAATGTGGCTCATAGTACTAATTAAAGCATTTTATTTATGTACTAATCCTTCACAAAAATAAGAAAATTAATCTCTGACTTTGTGTGTGTGTTGTACCTTAAGTTTCCCTTCATCAAAGGCCAGCTTGTTTTTGTTGTCAGTTCGATACTTCAGTGTCTGGTCCACCTGCTGCAAAGCATGCTGGATACAACACCAGAAACACGTGTTAAAATACACACCTAAATACTGTACGTACTAAGGATGCACGATATTATCGGCACGGTATCGGCCGATAAAAGCTCTAAAATGAAATATCGGCATCAGCGAATTCTGCCGATTATGAGAGGCCGATATGTCGCCTTCCCCTCCGCCGCCTGACTGTGTCACCCCGACGGTCCCGGTGCTTCCTCCGCAGGCTCCACTTCGATAAGCTGCTTGTCAGACCAGCTGCTTCTTCCCACTTTAACCTGAATTACAAACCGGTGCTCGGTGCTCCAGTTGGATCCACATGGACAGCCGGGAGGCTAGCAGAGGCTAGCTGGCTGTGCTTCCCTCCGGCCATGCTGCGGCTAACGCTCCGCTAGCCTCCCAGCTAAGGTTAGTCCCGGCTCTCCATGTGGATCCAACCAGAGCACCAAACTCCAGTTTGTCGGTTTGTTATTCAAGTTAAAGTGGGCAGAGGCAGCAGGTCTGACAGGCAGCTGAGTGAAGTGGAACCTGCGGAGGAAGCACCGGGAACGTCGGCGTGAAACAGTCTGCGGAGAAGCTGCTGTGTTCGGCTACACAGATAGGAAACACATCGGCTGTCAGGATGTACCAAAGATGTATTACAAGAGCTGGATACCGGACTAAAAATGGCGCCCATCCAGTCCTTTGGGAATTGCTCGCCTGGCGCATACCATGGATGTATAAGGAGAACTTCTCTTGTGCCTCCATGGCGCATACGCCAAAAGAAGTTTCCAGCTTCCGGGTTTGCTTCCGCGTTGTGCGGCCCACTGAATACGCGCAGTAGTGTTTCCCCGATGGCCCCGCCCGCGAACTCCCGCTCGGCCCATAGACTTTAGACATAGACATTGTGATGACGTCACGGATTTTAAAATATCTTTTCTCGGCTTGAGGAAAGTTTTACAAATATAAAACCTCCGTGAATCAAAAGTTCATAATAGAAAGAGTCATAATTGACGTTGTTTGCAGTTCGAGGTGTCCTGTCAACAGTTTTACAGACATCTGTTTTACAGTGGTGGTCTATGGGGAAAATCCTTTTTGGGCCGCAGGGGGATTTTTCGCTGCAATACCACGAGTGGCCACAGGGAAAAATTGGCTGTAAGGCTGAGCGGCGGCGCCCTATCCAGCTCTTATTATACATCCATGGGATGTACCACTCTGTTTGGGAAAAAAAACTTCTTCTTTTTGGTTTATGCCGGCGGTTGGCAACCAGCATATTAGGTGCATTACCGCCACCCTCTGCTCTGGAGTGTGGACCAGAGATTAAATCCTACACATTAATCCTGTCTGTCTAATAAACTCCAAGAAAACTCTACTGCTCCACCCACTTAGCATGTTCATTAAAGTTTTAATGCTGAGCTCCTGAACTCCAGTCTTCCTGAGTTCTTCCTTCATATATTTTCTTTCTTGATCATACTTAGTATATCTATGCTTGCATGCATAATAGTCTCCTCAGCCAGCTGGAAAAAATATGTGCATATATCTGTAGCAGCATCAGCAATCGGCCACAATGAGTTGGAAATATCGGCATATCGGATATCGGCAAAAAAGTATTGTACAGTATGTACAGTACCAGTGAAAAGTTTGGACGCACTTTCTCATTCAAAGGAATGGGAAAGTGTGTCCAAACTCTTGACTGTATGTATTAGGAGATAATCAATGACAGCTGAAATGACTGTGATGATCACAACAATGGTGGCCTGTCTCTCACCTGTTGCTGCTCTAATGCAGTCACTTTTCCCATGAGCTTCCTGTTCTCGTCCTGCTGACTCTGTAAAGCTGAGCTCAGGGATCCCACCTCCAGCTGGCATTTACAGGTTCACAGGTCACCATCATGACAAAAGACAGCACTGTGATCAACTGATGAATACGTAAGGTGTATGGTGTGGCATGGTACAAGAAAATCCTACCTTGGCCTCACTCAGTTGGGTCTCCAGAGTGCTCCGCTCACCCTCCAACTTAGTGACAATCAGACATAACTGGTGGCCACAGAAGGATTTAAGAGGGGGCAGAGACACACAAAAGAGGGATTGTTCTACATGGTACAGTGTACTCACATCACACAAAAAGTAATGTTGCATTTGTTGAATGTACCTCAGCTTTGGAACCTTCCAGGTGTTTCCTCATTGCGTCCTCCTCTTTTTTGGCTGTGCACACTTCCCCCCGCAGCCTTTCAATGGTCCTCTCCAGCAGTTCCCTCTGAGTGACCGCTGTCTCCTGTGCAATCGAGGAGCTCTGCTGGAGCTGGGCATGTTCACCTTTCAGCTTCTCCCTGAAGAGAGACAGATTTTATTCAAGTACTCCAAAAAATCCACTTGTCTACTTTTCTCAGTTTTGTTTTTTTAAATTTGACCATTTCATGTAAAATATTCACAATATATTATCAGCATTAGTGTTTTCCCAGAGAAAGAAAGCCTCTAAAGCAGCATTTAGACCGCCATATAATGAATCTCCCTACTGAATACGAGACCTCTATCAGTATTTTAGTTGGCTGCATAACTAGCACAGTGAGACAGGTTTCATTAAATAATGACACCAAAGAAGAGTCAACAACTGAGAAACTTCTCAGAAACACTTGATGGCAGTGACTTTATTTTTTAATAAAATATCAGTCTGATATATTGCAAACCAATATATCTGTCTAACCCTACTGTTCTCACATGTCAATATTTTCTCTTCTCTCACCAAATCCCATCTCTTATAAGACAGTGACTTGGAAAATATGAGAGAAGATGTAGAAAAAGATGCAGTGCCTCACCACAGCTTATTATGCATAACCCCTGCATGACCCAGTTTACCTCTGTTCCGTCTGGCTGGGAGTGTATTTAAAAAATCAAATAATGTCTGCTAATCTCTGTTGTTGGTGTGCAACCTTTGTCCAGCACCTGGAAAGAACTTCAGATGTGCATACTTCCGTTTTTCATATGGAATTTATTTTATTAAGGTAATACAATGCAAAGAAACATATGCTCGTGAACACTAACTACAACCCAAAAAATACAACATAGAAAAAAAAATTGTGAACAGGACTTGCATTCAAAATGACTTTTTTTCACTGCAGATGTGGATGTGTCTTTGGCTGCTGAGGAGCTGAATATTGGCACAGTCTTTGTCTTTGTAGAGTCAAATTAATTTTTATTTGTCTTACTCATGTATTTAGTTTAGTCATGAGGCCAAGAATCATGTTAGGAAATGAAGGATTTCATCATCACCATCAAGGAATTCATTACTATTCAGTTTGGACAATGGCCAAACTGAATAATACAGGTTTCACTGTTTGGAATTATTTACATTCCTGACTCCCTAAGAGATTAAGGGAGTCAAGATTTTGCCACATAAAACTTTGCTTATGTGAATCATGCAATAAAATTAAATATTTTGAGCACTTACATACTTTATGCCATCTGTTAATTTTTCATGCTATCTAAATCATAATTACAATATTAGCATGGTGTAAAACAGAACCAGAACTCTCAGTTGGAGACAGTCATTGTGATTTTTTGACATTGTGACTGAACACCCGTTTCCTATTATGACAAGTTAAAACATCACTGTGAAAAAGGCCTTTTGAACGTGTGAGATAAGTGTGTGGAAAGTGTAAAAAGCCAAACTCACAGCTCCATCTGCAGGCTAGCTTTGTCTGTTAGCACCACCTGCAGCTCAGCCTGAATGTTGTGTCTGGCTGCCTCCAGCAGCAGGTCTTGCTCTTGCAGTTGCTTGACAGTACGACTCCTCTCGGCCTGAAAGACACAGAGAGAAGCAAAGGGCCGTGCTGTGCCTGTTTATGTGTGAATATGTGTCTTTGTCTGTCAGTATGTGTGTATACCTTTAAGTTGGCCTGATGTTCAGACTGTTGCTGTGTTTTCTTCACCGTGAGTGAACGCAGGGCAGAACTGAGCTGTGAGCACTGACTTTGCAGCTGCGTGTTCAGGGTCTGTTTATAAAAGTATGAATATATATACAGGTGTGCAGAAAATTTGACATCAGTAGAATATATCGCTGTTGGATTACACTTGATAACTGACAATGCCGAAATTGCACTAAAAGCTGGAAAGAAAAGTGTTGGCTTGTAGTAATAAATATATTTTAAACTGTTCTGTCGTATTTCCAAGCTTGGAAAACACATTGTTGCTTCACATTTTGACTTTTCCGAGTTTCCCATAACTGTGGTGAAACATGCAAGAACCCAACAGTCTAAAACAGTCGCATGGCTTCAAGAACTGATGAAACAAGAAACCTGGGTGAGGAAAGACTGTAAGGCTCCTGACCTGGACTCTCTCTGCAGCAGCTCTCAGCTCTCTGCCCTCTTTCAGTAGTTTACTGTTTTCTCTCTGCTGCCTCTGAAACAAACACATACAATATTCAGCAACAGAAATACAGCACAATCACATGCATTATAGATTTTACTGGTGAGAACTGAATGAATTGCACTCTCTTGACTTACTTTCAGTTCAGTTTTTAACTCAAACACAAGGGAGTCTTTAATTTCTGTAAAAAGTAAATGGAAAAATGTAGTTTAACATCTGAGAAATATTAATGAGTTAGAGTTGAGTTTACAGCTTGTTTCTGCTGCCCCAACATGGCCAATAAATCATTTTGATAATCGATTGTTTAAGTCATTTATTAAGCAAAAATGCCAAACAAATCCATAATGAAAACAATCATTAGTTGCTATAGCCCACTTTGTGATTCAGGTTGATAGGGTGCATTTTTAAATGAAACTCTTGCCTTCACAGCAAGTAGAGCCTAGAAAACTATCAGGCTCATGTTAGAGGACCAGACAATACAACCAGACCGGACAAATACTAAATCAGTTCAACACTTGTCTGGCAGCTAGTGAAATATACAAAAATTTGTATTATCTACATCTACTTTTTTCCCCTCAAAAGCCTTACAGCAGCGTTCAGCGATGGATGCACAGCCACAGCAGACTGCTTTTGCATCCTTTGATATCCTAACCTGTCTGTTCTTTGAGCTGTCTGCTTCTGTCTTTTTCTTCCTCAAGTCGCTGCCGGCTGGTCTGGACCTCCACATGCAGCGCCTGGCAATCTGACTGCAGCAGCAAAGCCTGCGGGGCCGGAAGCAAACAGCATGTCAGCTGCTGTTTACACGTGTTCATCACTCAGTGAGCTTTCTTAAGGATGTACCTGTCTCCTCTCCATCTCCACCACTCTCTCCATCTCCTTAACCCGCTGGAGAAGCTCACTGTGAGATTTCATGGCTTCATGGGAACAGGTGGACTCCTGCCTCATCTGCTCTTTCATCTGGCCAGTGGAAAGGTTTGTTACTATGGTTCGTTTTCAGTTGGTTAGTGCTTATAAAATAATTGTTTGACAGTGGGGTATAAAAGGGCTAAATAAAGGATCAATGAATTTTATTGTGAAGTGTGTTAAAATGCCTCCAGTGCATTTCCATACAGTGACATCTTGTGTTCCGGCTGCCAAAGAAATGAGCCTCTCACCTCCATCAGTTTCTGACTCATCTCTGATTTGACAATCTTCAGCTCCTCGGCAGCCAGAGCCACATCCATCTGTAGGGAAAGACATGACCACCACTGATTTTATGTTACCATGCACCCTTACACAACTTGTGTTGCCTGGTGAGAAGATGCTGATCTCTGTAGTTTACAGGTCTACTTGCAACAACCTCAGAAAATCTGTCACAGAGACTAAAAAGAAAAAAATATAAATCCCTCAACAAAAGCAGATAAACAAGAACTAGTGAAACAACAGAGTATTCATTTTGCACACTGTATTTTTTAAATCAGATTTTCACACTGATTTTTGTGCATTTTGATCAGATTTTCAACCATTTTTCAACAATCGCTAAAACTTTTTGAAAATTAACCACCGAAAATGAATATGTGCACTCTCATACGGCTAGACACTTTCTTAAAAGTGAAAGCAGAGCCAAGAAAGCCAATTAATTGATTATTGAGAATGTGCTATGTGTGTTATGTTCATTCTGAGCTTTCCTGCTTCAGAAAACACATTATCAAGAAATGATACATAATGCTGATACATATATGTATATATATATGCATACATATACACAGATATTTCTAATGGGTGTATGAGATTAAGCAAACTTGGGTTTGTTTGCTTTTTTGTGAATTGAGAATTAAATGTTATCCATCACAGCTTAATGTGAAAGACAGTGGGTTGAAGGCAGAAAACGACTTTTGAACCCCAGAGAAGTCCACAGTTACATTTTAAATATCCATTGACAAAACAGCTTCATTAGCAGGATTTAAGAATGATTACTTTCATTAACAATATTTATCCTACAGTAAGCTATATTTTTTCTTCTTTTCTATTATTGTGTGGCCTTTTTTGCATGTCCAATTTTTAATGGGGGAGTTTGCCTTTTTTTTTTACATTTTGTCTGTTTATTGTTTCTAAAATTGAATGATTTAAAAATGATGCCTTCTAATTATTGTATGAATTCAATGGTCTATTCATTTTACATCCGGTTGCACTGGAAGCTATAAATATGATGTAATGATTTTTCCTCAAAGCTCTGAAGTTGACACTCTTTTGCCAGAATTTCAGATATGGAATAAAGTCAACGCTGCATACTGTAACCATCATCCTTAAGTTCTGTCTACAATGAAGATGGTGAGTAAAATATCACCATAACTAATAAAAATCATAGCCAAAAGTATTTTATTTTCTTTATATTATTACCTTGGCAGCGGTAGCTGCCCCCAGTGAAGGCAGAAAACGACTTTTGAACCCCAGAGAAGTCCACAGTTACATTTTAAATATCCATTGACAAAACAGCTTCATTAGCAGGATTTAAGAATGATTACTTTCATTAACAATATTTATCCTACAGTAAGCTATATTTTTTCTTCTTTTCTATTATTGTGTGGCCTTTTTTGCATGTCCAATTTTTAATGGGGGAGTTTGCCTTTTTTTTTTACATTTTGTCTGTTTATTGTTTCTAAAATTGAATGATTTAAAAATGATGCCTTCTAATTATTGTATGAATTCAATGGTCTATTCATTTTACATCCGGTTGCACTGGAAGCTATAAATATGATGTAATGATTTTTCCTCAAAGCTCTGAAGTTGACACTCTTTTGCCAGAATTTCAGATATGGAATAAAGTCAACGCTGCATACTGTAACCATCATCCTTAAGTTCTGTCTACAATGAAGATGGTGAGTAAAATATCACCATAACTAATAAAAATCATAGCCAAAAGTATTTTATTTTCTTTATATTATTACCTTGGCAGCGGTAGCTGCCCCCAGTGTCATCCCCATCTGCTGCACCTCTGTGCGGGCTTCATCTCTCTCCTGGTAAGCCTGGTGAAGTTGGTCCCTGAGCTTCATCACCTCTCTCCTGGAGGCCTGCTGCTCCTCTTCACTCTCCTGCTGCAGTGCTGCCAGCTGCTGCTTCAGACGAGCTGCACCAACAAAAATAGAAAATGGGTAACAAGGTAATGTAACAAGCACTTCCAGTTCTGCCCACTTAATTTCTGCCCCACTAATCTCATATTTACACATAATTTTTTATTAATATGTTCACATAATATCAACAATTATCATGTTGTATTTATTAATGGGATTACTCTACTGCATAGCTGTATCCTGATATGAGTTGCTGCTGTAACATACCAGTATAAATAGGATAACTAATGTTTTTCTTATCTTCTCTATGTTAGTTAATAGGATTACACATCAGCCATTACCTGTGTGAGAAGGATCCAGCTCTCTCTCAATCTCAAGACGAAAGACTGTGAGTTTCAGAGTCTGTAGCAGGCTTTCCATGCGACACACTCGGCTCACTAGAGAGTCGCATTGTTGCCACAGCATGCCTACATCCCCCAGGACATGACGTATCTTCAGGGGACTCACAGGCCGTTGAGTGGCATCCATTCTCTCTGCAGATCCTAAGATTTGGTCCCTTGAAACTCCCAGTGAGCCCATGTCTTGAATAAGAGCTTCAGTCTGCTCCTCCGCCAACAACAAGCGCTGGTCCAGAAGGGACAGAGCCTCTGGGGCTGTGGCCTCAACACTGAGGGACGGCATGGCTGAGCGGGACATTGCTGGGCAGGGAGACTGGCTGGAGGTGGGGGTGGGCTGGAGTTAAAGGAGGGCTGCAGGTGGGTGAGGACAGACAGCCCTTGTAGGTGCACTTGTGCCCACTAGTATTATTACTTCTAGAAGTTCAGAGAGATAAATGACAAACTATAATTTGTTATTTCACAGCAATATAGTACACAGGCTACATAGTCATAATAATAGTGTACTTGTAACGCTAGCAGAGCAAAATCCCACTACATGAGTTCCCTACATGACACGATATCAACCCAAAAGCCTGTCAAACGTTATTTTATTGTGGCCTCACTCATGGCAAAGTCGCCCATTGTCTTTTAAGACCGTATAAATTGTAATTGATATACAGACAATACAATATAAGCGTTCATTAAAATACTGAAATGGTTTGAGTTACCCGATACTTGCACACGCGCTTCACACAAACTTTTAAGTTACACAGGTTGAAAGAGCATTTTATCGTAGAAGTTAAGCACTGTTTTGTATCATATGTTAGCCGGAACAACTTATGAACACTTGAGAATAAAACAAACGTCTTACATTTTAAATACAGTCGATTAGTCGTTATTTTTGTGATATTTTACTATGAAAATAAAGGCGCGACCAAATCACAGCAGCAGTTTGTGCACGAGAGTAAAGCGACACGACACGAGCAAAACAAAACTTCAATACAGCGTTAACGCTACCGGAAATGTTAATTTAATGTTAATTTATTATGTTTTACAGTAGCCTAAACAACGTAGCGGATAAAGATTCAGCTGTTCTCACCATGACAGTCTTTACTTCCGGCATCTGTCTCCATAGCGACACAATGAAGCGCTTCCTTCCTTCCAAATGTTTTTGTGCTGCATTCAACAACTATCGGAAACAACAGAATGATCACTTGAGCGCATTGTACATTTACTGTGAAATGGCAAATACTGCAAAGGCTGCAGTGGTGAAACAAGTATTGAGATCCTTTACTTACGTACTACAACACCGTCATACTCAAGTTAAAGTCGTGCATTCAAAATTTTACTTTACTAAAAGTTTATTATCAGCAAAATATACTTAAAGTATCAAAAGTCACGAAAACGTCAAACACCAAACATCCAAACGGATGATTTGCATTATGCAGAAAAAATATCTCTTTAAGTGTCATATTACTGGACCATTATTCCTACTGCATTTACAGTGCAGCTACTTTTACTGTTGGGTAACATAACCTATTCAATGCATCATATTTTATGAGCTCATCATTGGCATCATGGTAAATGTCAGTGATGATGACCTTCCGACCTTTTCATGCAGTATGGAGTCTAGAGATAAGAAAACAAATAAGGGGGCGTATAGATTAAGATTTGATTGAGTACAAATCTATATGAGTTGGTTAATGTATGTATTAATCAACAGCAATCACATCTTCAGTGCATTTCACCTCTTGATCGTGTTGCTTAATGTCTTTCATCTCCAACATCATAATGTTTCACCCCATAACTTATGTAAACACTTCTTGCATGCATGTCTAAGTACTGTATTCACACTGACGGTAAATGTAGTTTAATAACTTTCTGATATAAATGTAAGATCATTTGAAATGCCATTTATTATTATTCATACCTGGATGTGTTTTCTTCAGCTCACTGTGTGCAGTATAGATAATTATATCTAGCATGATGACTGTAAACAGAAAGACATTGCCTCTTCATTATCTTTTAACTGTTCACATTTGCTAATTAATTAACTGAGTGCTAACTCCACCTTTCACCCATCATGTCTATCAGTGGTTATATAAAAACAATCCTCTTATCACTTTATTGGAGCCATAAAAATCATATCGAGCGATCTTTTGCGCCACCCTGTGTCAGATTCTCCAAATAACGTGGTGGAACAGATATTTTCAGTTTCTGTTTTGGTGAACTGACAGAAAGTGTCAGATCAGAAACTCCAGAATCATCCTCCGCTGTCATTTTTCAAGGATTTCTGTCGATGGATAATAAGGAAGCAACGCGTACCTGCGGCCAGTGGTGAGAAAGGACTTTGTCAGGCTTTCTTGCGCAACAACTTACTTTCAAAAGTCTGGTTGTTTAATGGTCTTTTGATCAATGCCAAGTGGACACTCTGTCCGTAAGACGTGAACCAATACACGCTGTCTACAGATTGGCTGCAGTCACAGTTCGGCATAATTTAGCTGTAAACTGAATGATATTTAACACCTCAGCAATTTGTGAGAAACTGGAATCCTAACATATATTTTACTAATGCATATCTGATGCAAAGCAACGTGAAATTGTCAAGTGTTTTAATGGAGATTTTATGGGTGTTGGCATAAGCAGGTTACAGGTCAGGGCTCATTAACTAGGACAGGCCTTTCACTTTCATTTAGATTAAAAAGAGAAATGTTTTGTTAACTATGGGTCAGTGGACAATGAGAACAAAACAAACAGTGCGCTTTCATTTTCGTTATGATGAATACTTTTCCAATATGTGAAAGAAGAAGGTTTTCTTTACATTTATCAGTGGGACATATGCCGTTGATACATTTTCATGTGTCATACTTAAAGAGACAAGCAGCACCTCCAGTCAATAACACCAGCCAGTTATCATCAGCCTGAGTTAATAGTGCTTTCGCCTAAAGATGCATGTTGTATCAAGTTACTCTTTAGCTATTGACTCATTTTTAAATAATTAGGGCTGCAACTAACGATTGTTTTCAGTATCGATTAATCTGTTGATTATATTCTCGATTAATCAATTAGTTGATTGGTCTATAAAATGTCAGAAAATGGTGAAAGATATCATCACTGTTTCCCAAATGTCTTGTGTTGTCCCGACCAACAGTCCACAATCCAAAGATATTCAGTGTACTGTCATAGAAGACTAAAAAAATGACTCAAAACGATTAATAATCGATTTTCAGAATAGTTGGCGATTAATCTTCTGTTGATCAACTAATCAATTAATCATTGCAGCTTTAGTTATAATAAAAAAGATACAGAACTACACTCTGTGCTGTGGTCATGATTACTAAATGTATGAACAACTAGCACTAATACTAGACAGTTATCATTATCAGTGGTAGTCAATATTGCATTTGCCCAATAATGCATGTTGTATCAATAACGCTCTAGATACAGTATTGATAGCCTACAACTATATAGGGCTAAAACTAATGATTATTTTCATTATCGATTAATCTGTTAATTATATTTCCAATTAATTGATAAGGTGTTTGGTCTAAAAAATGTCAGAAAATAGTGAAAAATGCTGATCACTGTTTCCCAAAGCCCAAGATGCACCCTCAAATGTCCCAACCAACAGTCCACAACCAGAACATATTCAGTTTACAATCAGGACTAATTCAGAAAATATTCACTTTTAAGAAGCTGGAACCAGAGAAGTTTAGCATTTTTCTTTTAAAAAATGACTCAAAACGATTAATCGATTATCAAAATAGTTGGCAATTAATTTTCTGTCGCTCAATGAATCAATTAATCGACTAATTGTTGCAGCTCTCGTTAGAAATGTGAAAAATCTTTAAAGTGGTTGCATGAAGGCCCCCCTGAGCAGATCAACTCTTGCTGCAATAAAGTCCAGCTGCTTACGTAAAGGTCATGTAGTACTTAATGGACCTTTATATCTGGAGTTTAAGCATGGTATGGTGGTTTACTGTTAATCACAGTAATTCCTTGAAATTGCCACTTTCCAATTTCAATAAAATTTGGGTAAAAATCTGAAGAACTTATAAAAACAATTGAAGATATTGAATACTGCTAAAGCAAACTCATATCAGCCAGTAACCATAACATACAGTACCTGTAAAAAGTCTGGACACACCTTCCCATGTGTGTCTGAACTTTTGACTGGTACTGTATATACACCATTCAGTATGATGATATACACTGCTGGCCTGTGTATCCCTAACACTGAGGTATATGTCTTTCAACACTTTAAGTTAACTTTATGTTAACTTTACCCAAAAAAGCAAAGAGAAAGGATAACCATCTCCCTCTGTCTCTAAGCCACAAGGAGGTAGCAGAGGCCAACTTCGCTTTGCATGAAACGCACTGCAGCCGCTTCTTATGCATCTGTCCTGACTGTGATGAAGCAGTTCCCAGAGATCAACTTGACCAACACAGAGAGGAGCAGCACACCCAGGTACACACACACACACACACACACACACACACACACACACACACACACACACACACACACACACACACACACACACTCACACACAGTCACTTGATGGTTCATTTTCTGTAGATTTACAACTGTTTATATGCAGGTAAAATGCTCCAAGTGCAACCAGAAGATGGAACGTTGTCACCTAATGGATCATGAGGTAAGTTTAGTGGTACTGTTGCTGCCTTTTGCCTGGACATAAGGTATAGTATAGTATAGTATAGTATAGTATAGTATAGTATAGTATAGTATAGTATAGTATAGTATAGTATAGTAAAGTATAGTATAGTATGTAATCCGCTTAACTTTTTTTAATCTCTTTTCACCTTTTTTTTACCTTCCATCCTCCTCTCGCCAGTGTCAGTAGTAACAAAAAAAGATCAACATATTATGTGTATCATTTGGAATAAACAGATAATCTACTGTCAACTAAGAAGTGAAGTCAGTTAAACTTTCTCATTTTTGAATGCAGATGTTTTCAGAACAGTCTTGATTCATGTTTGAAATACATTTACAAATACAAATACATTTTTCACAAAAATTTGATCTATTTCTTATTATATATGCCAGCAAATGTTTTGATAAAGATTTACATTTTCATAAAAATATCATAAACTCTATGGAATAAATCAAAAGATTTATTTCATTTAAAAGGGCACTCCACCAATTTTACACAAGATGAGTTTACGTGTCACAGTTAGTACTACTCAGCCTTTGAAAATGTTCATCAGGGTTATCTCAGAGTTGGGATTGACTACCAACTTTATATGGAAAGCTTGCGTTACAAACAGTTGACACAAACTTTGTAAAAAAAATAGCAGTTTCCAGGCATGTGGCAATGTGCCCTATGACACCTGTTGATCAGTGTGACCCTGTTCTGCTCTGTCTCCCAGTCTGATGAGTGTGTGGAGCGTCTGCAGAGTTGTCAGTACTGCGAGCTGGAGCTGCCATGGAAGGAGCTGGCTGGCCACAGCGTGGTCTGTGGGAGTCGCACTGAGCTGTGCAGGGACTGCAACCGCTACGTCACCCTGAAGGACCAGGCTGAGCACAGATTAACCTGCTCAGACGCTGACAGTGGCTCAGGTCCTCCTCAAACTGCCAGCAGTTCACCAGACAAGAGTAAGGGGATGTGGTCTTTGGCACAATAAACCCCAATAAACCTCCAGAATACTAATATTAATTCTTACTCCTTCTTTTTCACCCAGCGAAAATAACAGTGAATTGTAGCAGTTGTATGGCCTCATTCCCAGCTGAAGACATAGAGGAACATGAGGTATATGATATTCCAAGTATTTCTTTTATGTAACATTGTGACTGTAGAATTATAACATCTGACATTTTCATCATTTTCTAACTTGGTTCTATAAGGATTCAACTGCTGTGAAAATCAGTGCATCAAAATCTTAAAGTTCCCTTCCAGACATGTTTTAAAAAATATTAAAAATACTCAGCCATGAATAATAACTTGTGTTCAATATGGGTTTTCCACAAAAAGTATCTTGTTAAAATCCTTAAAATGACATCTATTCCTTCTCCTTCATTGTATGAAGTATGTGCACTGGAGGCTTCAAGTTTCTACATCTTTTCTAAGTTGCATACTTGGCCATGATTGGCTTGCACATTAGTTGTGATGTCACAAATCACGCTCATTAAACTCAGATTTAGGGTGATCACAGAGAAACATCCCACCTTCTAGTGTCTTCTAGTGTCAAACTCTGCACATACATCATTCTGCACACTGAAGCTCAAACATTCAACTGAGGAACAAGAAGAAAATCATTTTTTGGTGGAAAAGTGGAGGGGGACTTTAAGTTTTGAAACCTCACAGTTAGTGATTTAATCAAATACTTTGTGAATGTCACTGTTACTAAGTTGAGAATATTTTTTTATCTATTAGACAGACAACTATCTACTAGACAGTTAGCTTGAAAACACACAACCAATGCTAATGTTTGTTAGCATGAATTCATGTTTTTATGAGTAACTCAAAGTTAACTGTCACTACTTCAGTCATAACAGCAATAACCATAATTATATGTAAGAATCTGCGATAAATTCAGGTTTCTAGCTAGCTAACTAGTTGCTGAACATGGTAACTCTACCATGCTCCTAACTAGGGTTGTGTCTGTTTAGCTTGAAATTGGTGTTGTTCAGCAGACAGACAAGTATGACATGACTGCATTACTGAAAAGAAGACCACCGAAAATGTAGAACATGGAGAGAAAGCATCAGCAGAAATTGAAGGAGAAACTTAAAAACAATGCATTGTTTAAGTTGCAGTAAAACTTTATGAATTCAGCTCAAAATCTTGTCATAATTACAATCAGTAATTATTACATCAATTTTGTGTATTAAAACAAACTACGTGTAAAAAGCTTACCTTTTTAAGAAAGTTTTTGCTTTTTATTTTTTAACAGATCTTTATAGCCGAGCAAAAAATGTGTTCTTATTAATAGAAGGTTCTATCTGCAATCCACTTGATCTAGAAATCCCCATTTTAAAATGTGAAAGATATTTGATATTTAATATTTAACTTAACTTTAAGTAACTTTAAGATGCCTTCTATATTGATAATTAAGAGAAAAACTTGACAGTATTGTCAGTTTTGCTACCTAGTATGTGAAAACTTCAAACCTCAAAATCTCAACATCAACAATTTTGTTATTTTATGAATTTTTATAGTGCCATGACGTGGAAGGTTCCTGCTCGTTCAGGCTGTCTGTCAAGTAGTTTTCCTCTTGAATGTCACTATCTGGCAATTGCTTAAGTGGCTATTTCTTTAGCCCAAATCCACGTACAGCATTTTTCAAAATGCATACATCAAAGTAATACCTTTCTCTTTATGCCCCAAACCAGCTGGAGTGTTTTACATCATCCAGGTGGGATTATGAAGAGGCTGAGCCAAAGGAGGAAGAGACAGAGGATGAGGATGATTTCTCCAGGCAAGGGGCCGCTTCTCAGCTAAGCAGCACATATAAGGCAACCTCTCTGTCATTCAGACCCAGCAATGGGCCCATGCATGATGGAAGTGACCCACACCAGATCTCCACTTGCCCCCACTGTCATCTGGCCCTGCCCCTCATTACACTACGTTGGCATAAGGTAACATTCCTGCATTGTACAAGATTTGTATGCACATTATTGTAAAGTTCCTGCAGTAAGAGCTTTTTGTTTTTCCCTCTGTGTGCTTTCAGGCGAAGTGCCAAATCTACATTCACTTGAAATGACAAAGAGCTCTTCAGAATGGATAAACTGCTTCACAGGTCTTTGATCAATGTGTCATGAACATGGGATGGAAGACAAGTATTTGGGATGTTGAAATGTAATTTTATTGGCCAACATTAGAAATTTAATTTGATGTGTAAATAAAGGTTTACGTACATTTGTTAGTATTAATAAGTTCTGTTAGACTTTGTGTTTACATTAAGAGAAGGTGGTTCCAAATGTAATACACATTATTTCAGTACACTTTACACTCAAATAAGCTTGTAGGTTATACTATGTTACTCTTGTCACTAAAATGTAATTCTTCCTGCTTCTGAGATGAGAATGCTTTGAGTTAGAAACATCATATTGAGTCATTTTCACAGTAGTTTTTTAAAATCAAATCAATGGGGCATTGCTAAAATCTACAACTATTAAAACTTAAAAGGTTTGCATGTCAAAGTCTGAGCAGTCTTAAATATATACTGACATACTATTGAACACAGATGCTGTAGTGACTTCCTTTTTACACAGTTGGTTGCTTCTTATTGGGCAGGGCTACAGATGTGTCCTAGCAACCAATTTACACATTACTTAACTAGCTAGTAGTTACTAAGAACTTTGGAAGTGGATTTACAAACAGCTGGTGCAGCCCAGTCCTGTAGCACCATGCGATCAAAAGCAATCAGCTGTGGTGTCGTCAGAGCATCACGAGCTGTAACATAACTTCCAAAAATAAGATATATAAAGATGTTTAATTTAACTGCCAATGCTTTATAAATGTAGGCATGACTTTGTTTAGTTTATATATGCATATGGTAAGATATGTCAACCATGTTACATATTACCTCCTCACTTCATTCATCAATCCAAATGGGTCATGTATTAGCAAGCTAATGTTAGTTTTATCTGTCTATGTAAGAACTAGTTTGTGTGGTGCAACCTTTTCTCATTCAGCGATGTGTAAATCTCCACTTCACTCCAGTTAGCACTTATAGTTATATCTAGGCTACATTTGACTTTACAAATAGTTTTACTGGTTATTTGTTGCAGCTTCTTTCACATTACAAATCATTAAGTGAAATATGAAGATATTTGATCAATTTTATTAATTCATAGATTAAAAAACAAATAAAATAAAATAAATTCTGTCAGAAAAAAATTAAACACTTTGATCATTGGGTCAAATGTAAGCTTTTCATGATGGGATCTTCATATAATTTGAACCAGTATTTCATTAATGAGAATTTTTCAGATTGCACAAAAAAACAAAGTCAAACAGCTCTCCCAGTGAAGACCTTTACCTTAGACTAAACTGAGGAAAAATCCAGGTCAGAACCCTGTTTCTACCATATAAAAAAAGAATTATATTCACACATATACTTTGAAGTGATTTTTTTTTATATAACTGCATTTTGAAAAAAATACCAGGTATATGTAGATCTTTCCAGTGCTGCCTGTTCAGAAGTTATGAATGATAATGGGCTCCCTGTGCTGGGCGCAGATGACCTCATCAATGTAGAGAGAGCTGGCCTTGATCCCAATGTTTTCCTGCAGCTCCAGCTGGCAGCGAACCAGAGCTCTCTGCTCCTCCTCTGACTGGGCCACTGCCTCATGCAGTCTGACAGCAGAGAGATAAAGAGACGCCACATAATTATTTGTCCTAAATGGTAATATCTCTTAACAAGTGTAGCAAATATGGGAAAAAGGTGCCAGAAAACAGGCTTGCAATTCTTCCTTAAAATCCATCATGTCATCTGTGCTATCTATCAAAACCAAACAACAGCATCATTCAACTTTTAAATGCATTTGTGGCCGTGTCCCTCATCATCAGAGGCAAGTGTGTCCTGGTCTTACTTGTTGATGTGAGCAGTGAGCTGCTGGACCTCGGCGAGGAGCTGGGACTGTGCTGGATCGTGGCATTGCTCTTTGCCAGGCCTCTGGTGTCGCAAAGTCAGCCGGGCCTGGGCCAAACTCTGGAAATGTTGATTCTCTGTGATGGACACTTGGAGATCCTCTTTGATCCTCTGCTGGCTGGCAAATTCAGACAGAATCTAGAGGAGAGGGACATGTCACACTTGACAGAGGTCAACCAGTATTTGCCAATACTGAAACTGGCATCAGAACCAACAGAAAAACCTACTGGTATGCACAACCAGTGGCAAACCGTGAACTGTCTGATTTGAATATGTTTGGATTAAAGCTGCTGTTAGCTGACAAAATGAATAGTAAAATTATATCCTGTGTATTGATTCTGCTACAACAGTACTACAATGTTTTATGCTAAAAATGAGGAGTATTCAGTGTCTCATGGCAGGATAGAGATGCCTCTGAAGCAGCATTTACACCATGTGCTATTAAAGCAACATCAGTATCCACATCAAAATTATCTGCCTCCATACACTCATCTGCCCTACCTTGGACAACTGATCTTCCATCAGGCTCTTAGCCGTCTTAATCTCCTGGACATTCAGCTGAAAGGCTGATGTTGTGTCCTGGACCTGCTTCTGCATGTCAGCAGCCGTCTGCTCCAGGAGAGACTCCACCAGGGCCCGTAGGGACTGAGAGTTGATCTTCTGCTGCTCCGCTTTGATTATGTTGATGTCAGAGATGTTCTCCCACTGCTTCGGAGTCAATGTCAAGCTGAAACAGGAGGAGATGATGAATTTTGATAAATTATGAAGATCTGGAAGAACCAAAAGGTATTTTTTGTCCATTTCCCAGCTTCTAAGACCTGTGTAGAAACCTTGAAGAGAATGTGACAGACCCCTTCTTGACATGCACTGGCAATCATTTCAAATCTTCTAAAAAATTTGATCATTGTAACTATATGGAGAATGACAAGAATTTCAAAATGTATAAACTGTCTTGTCAGAGATCTAATATCATCTTTCTGCCTTTATGGATCAAACAAAAACATGGTGGTTCACCTCGGCAGAACAGTCTTGGCATTTCTGGACTTCTGCAGGTTGTTCGGGGAATGGGTGGTCATTAAGGCACAGGAGTTGTCAATGCAGTGAGCCTCAGATTTCTCCTTGAGATCCTGCTCCAGGTGGTATTTGGCAGATCGGTTCAGTCTAGAACAGAAACACAGGAGAAAAAACAGCAAGTGTAAATTACAAAGTAAGTCCAACTGTGTCCAGCTTAAAGTGATAATCCTATTTTTAGGCTTCAGGGTAATAATTACTACAAAATCCAAAAGGTAATACCGAGTCCTTCTTCCTTACCGTATCTGTTCAGTGATCTGTTCAACTACACGCTGCAGAAGGGAAGCCACCCCCTCAATAAGCTCCCTCTCCTTCAGCAGCTCTCTGTCCACCTCATCATGCAGCCTCTCGGAGGGAAGACGTTTCATTCTGCAGGCCACAGAACAAACAAAAAGAGCATTACTCCTCTGCTCTTTGCTCTTTATCCTCAATATTTTTGCATTTATGCCCGTCTTATTCTACATGATAGCATCATAATATAATTTTGTCTCTTGCTTGTTCAACATCCTCTTTTCTCCGTCATTTTCAAACCTCACCTCTCCTCCAGACAGAGAACGGTGACTCTCAGAGGTTCTTTACAGGCCTCTAGGGCTTTCATCACTCTGCTGTGTAACACTATGAGGACATCAGTCTCCAAAATAATCTCCTCCAACTTCAGCTCCAACTCCTTCTTCAGAAACTGGATGTCTCTGACCCGCTGATCTGAACAGAAGAAATACCACTACAGTCCACCTCTGTGATCTTTGAAACATCAACCTTTAGAGCTAAACACAGTGTGGAAACAGACTAGTTGATTTCCTGTGATTCCACTTCTTACCTAGTCGCTTGTTGTCATCATTTTGCATGCGTTTGCATGCTTTGTCAGTTTCCATGATCAGCCTCATGCATTCTGACCTGAAGAGCTCAGAGTGGTTCCGCATAACCTCAATACTCACTAGATTGGGTCCACCAACCTCCTGGGATTTGCGGTCCGGTAGAGACATTGTTCTGCACTGGTGGTCAGTCACTGACAGTATAGGTAGGAAGGAAGAAGGAAGAAGATATTTTGATAATCAATTAATCATTTTGTGTGATTATATAAGAAAGAAAGCCCAAATTCTCTGATTCCAGTTTCTCAAATGTTAATATTTTTTTGGCTTCTTTTGTCCTCTATGATGGTGAACTTTGGGTTGTGGATTGATGATCAGGACAAATGAAGACATTTGAGGATGTCACCTTGGGCTTTGGTAAATAGTGATCAACATTTTTCATCATTTTCTGACATTTTAAAGGCCGAACAACTAATTGATGAATTGAGAACATTGAGTTGTCAAAACTGAAGCTGGGTTAGAATGCCTGAAACATCAAGGTTATGTCTGTTGAGGTCAGACTCTGGTAACTAAAGTACAGTATTAAAATAGGACTGTACAGTTATAGCTGCCCATCTAAAAAACATTGTATCTCCAGATACTGAACAGGTGATTTAACCTTACAAGTAATGTCAGTAGTGTCATCAACAAATAAATATACAATATGTCATTTAACTTATGTCAATGATGGACATTGACTTTTAATTTGTGTTATTTCAGAGGGGTATTTCTTCTCTGAGTTACTGAATTGGGATGGATGTTTAAATGTAGTTGGCCAATTAATTGTTAATGGAGTTTTCCTAAAGTACAAAAACTAACGAACCCAAACGTCCCTAAAGAAATTTTAATCCTCTGAAATGAAGACTTTACCATGAATGTTATCTTGTGCGAAAAGTTTAACGTTGATAGCTAGCGTTAGCGTTAGCTAACAGTTAGCTACCCTGGGTCAAAGTTGTCAGAGACGTGTTGTTTTATCACTTGCATTACAACGTTATCCTAAACATTCATCAAAGCAAAACACAAACCAAATAAGTACCTCCTATGAACATACCTTGTTCCGTCCCGTTGAAAACCCCTCTGCAGAGTGAATGTATCTGTTTTAATGTCCTCTGCTTCAAGAGGTAACAAAACATACGGTTACCATGGCAACGGATTACACGTCGGCTACCGTAATAACTTGGAGCTGTCTGTTATTTAATAATAGATGAACACATTAACAACTGAATTGAACAGATCATTAATCAATAAACCACACAAAGAATGAAGTGAGACTTATTTAATATTCGCATTTGCAAAGCTATAAATTGGTTGGAATTCTGTTACAGTACATTATTACATTTCATTGCTATTTTAGAAAATAGGTCACTCTTTAATGTAAATAAAAAATAAACAGTGACATAAATCGACTAAAACAATTGATTCCAGCAAGCCAATAACAATAATAATATTCAGTAGAACACGTAGCTGAAGGCTGAAAGTTTAGAACAAGAGGCCATGAAAATCATACGATGTTGTGAAAAAATAATCTGATGAATATTAATGATACATATTGTACCACAATTGAGCAGCATAGTACAGTACGATGAATGTAAAGCAATAATCATTTCAAAAGGCACTTGCTGAATCCATATAGTTCTCTAAAAACAAAATATTCATATTCTTTCTTTCTCAATACACACTAATGACATGACAAGCTATAAATACTTATGCATTAACAATAAACAGTGCAACATTTCTTTACACTCTCCATTTTGCTGTGATACAAATATCAGTATTAAAAAGGGAAGATTCATATTTTTAAAAACTGCAAGGTGCTGGTGGGCTAATAAGACAGCAAGCTGAATATAAGCCAAAGGTAATCTGCTCTCCGGAAAAAAAAAAATTATATTACATATCTATTTTTTCAAGTCCTCCAGGAACAACTGAAGTTAATTAAAATACTGCCAGGAGAAAATCAAAACTGCAAAATCTTCTCTTATCTTCCTACAGAAGTCATTTCACAGCACTATGGTTAAATATTCTGTGAGCCCCTATGAATATTTGAAATAACATACAAAAACATTTAAACCCATGTATAGATCCAGCTTACATACTACAGCAATGTTACTCTTTGTTTTTAAGACAGTACACAGTTTAAGATCCGCATGTACTTCAGAATGAAGAATTCCTCTTTAGTCAATACTGCATGTTTTTACAGACAGAGTGGAATAGAGGATAGAGAAACTGATCAGATCAGCCTCTGATTTTAAAGTAACAGGTCACCTCAATATATTTGAATTTCTCTTTATGTCTGCCTTAAAGCATTTTATTCAGTCATTATCTAGTACTTAACCCTGTGTCAAGTCAAATCTTAAGTTTGTTGGACCACCAAACACAAAGCTCTATCCTTTATTTTCTTCTGTGTTAATTCTTTGGAACCTAAACTGCTCGCACACAAATCTGCACAAACCTGCTGTATGTTTAGAGGTCCTGTGAACTCCAGCTGAGTTTTGAGCTGACAGGGGTTGAGTGTGGAGGGAGCTATTCCTGTTGACTATCACCTCCTGCAGTTCTGAAGCTTTGATTATCCTTCTATAAACAAAAAATTAAAGCTTTATCTCAGCCTACAATGAGAACTTGGAAAATGTAAGTAAATATGCAGCCACTAATGAAGTCATTTCCTGTGTAAGCTCCTATTCCAGCATTATATTTGGCTTTGCCGTGTGCATGCAAATTAGCGATAGAAAACCACAGACTGGTATATCAACAATACCCAACAAACTGATGTGATCATGGAACTGTGATAATATTCCCTTTTCCTAATTGTTAGCAGTCAGGTGAAGTTTGACCAGGGTGTTTTCACCGTCCCAAACAAGCCAAACTTTAATAGTGAGAATTACAGCTTTTCTTTCAGGACTCACAAGGTAGGTGTGAGAGCAACTTTAGCATGAAAACTTGGATTTTTTTAATATTTTGATCCATCAACAGCCTTGAAAGGAGAGCTTCCTTTCACAAACTGACATACAGTACATACAGTCAGACTGATCACACACAGCAGCAGGCCTGTACAAATCCTTCCATGTTTCACCTCCCATTGTATCGATGCACCTAACCTTTTTACTTCCCATTCCTCAAACACATAACTTCAACTATTCAATCAAAGCATTGCATCATATTTCATAATGCTATCTCATGTACAGTGCAGTGAGTTTGTCATTTTATTATGCTTCAGGCCAGGACAAGAAGCTGGCACGACTTTGCTTGATGTAAGGCCAATTTAAATTTGAGTTAGCATTAATCTATCTATTCTCGGTTTTGGATCAGATGATGAAGGATTGTTCATGATTGCTGCTTTTATTTCAGTCAGACCTTGAACTCTAGTTCGTATATTAACAGAAAATATAACCCTGGAGATCAGTCGTAAAAAAAAAAAATTAAAAAAAAGTATACTGACCACAGAGGTGTAAGTAACTTATAGCTACACCAGTAGCATTAGAGCTGTCAGTGGGGATGTCTTACAGCATGAACAAGCAGCATTTCCTAAGCTGCTCCTTCAGCGACAGATTAAGAAACACAGTTATTAAAAGCTGTGGCTAAGGAGAACCAGGCCAGATTGGATCCATTTCTACATCGTACCACGTCTAGTTCCAAAGGTCTTCACTCGCTACGGTTTTGTCAAGTCCGTTGATCCTCTCAGGCAACAAGCCTTCCTCAATGGCTACCTTGGACTCGTGGACCTAAAAGAGAGACCAGCAGATTATACTGGTGCCTTCTTACACAACCAGGAGCTTTGTTAACAAATTACATCAATTTCAAGTTGTCAAATAGGATTAAATGCACAATATGTAATTTCAGCCACTAGGGGTCTCTCAATCAAAACAATAACAAAAGACGGAGTGGGTGTGAAGTAGCAAGGGATCATGGGAGTTGTTGTCTTCATCGTTAAATAACCAGCTTCACCGGGATAGGATTACTCCAGTGTTAATCATTCGGGATGTTTTTACCGGGAGCCAAATTACCTGCGGAGGTCTCCTCCTCTCCAGAACAAACGGACCCTGAGATTACAGGTAAAAACACTGAATAAAACTGTTTCACCTAAAAAAAATCAGTGTTTCTACGATAATGTACAGCAACCACCGGACGTCCGGTACGGGCTGTTAGCCGAGCTGCTGCTAACACTTGTTCAGTTTATTTCTCTTATAACTTTAGATCCAGACGTTTGGCCGGTTTCTCCCGGGAGCCGAATTATCTGCAAAGGTCTCCTCTCCAAAAACAAACATGCACACGGATTAAAATCGTTAAAACACTAATTAAAGCTGTTTCACCTAAAAAAAATCAATATTTCTCCGACGATGTTTGGTGACCACCAGACTTCCTGGAGGGGCTGTTAGCCGAGCTGCTGCTAACGTTTGCCCAGTTTATTTATCTGATAACTTAAGATCCAGACGTCCAATGACGAAATCCTTCTTCCGGCTAAAAGATATAGGTAAAAGCGACCTAAATTTATCATGAAAATGTGGCTTAAAACCGAATAAAAGTCAATTTATAACAGTTTCTGTGGAACAACCACAACGCCGATGTATAATCTTTTATGTGTGTAAGTTACTCTTTGGAAGATGCCATTGTAGCGGACAAACACAGCGCCGCCGTATGCATCTTGTGCGTGTTTACTCTTTGGTAAAGGAGGTATGACGCCATTGACATGCGACCAAATGAAACGGTCCGTTACTTTGATTAAATTACAGATTTCTCTGAGTTTGAAAATTGTTGGAAACATCTGGGATAATATAAGTACACAACTCAACAACATATATAACATAGGTCTAGTTGTTTTTAGACATTTTAATGTGGAATAATTACATATTATACCTTTAAAGGAAAACTAAATGTCCATTTGTGGGTTCATCTTTGTGTATGTTCTCCAAAATTCTTAATGTGGATTCAAGAACACCACCAAATCATGTGACATAAGAGAAATTTTCAAAGCTAACAAAGTTTAACACTCACCTTGAATGGTTCACTGATTCCAATGATGCACCGCAGAGGACTGCTGTAGTAGCCCAGCACAAACTCTCCTCCTTGCACAGGGATTTCCTCTTTACTCACATATACCTAGAAAAACAGACATTTATATTCACCTGAGCATTTTTTCTGATACAATTCCTCCAGTTAAATTGTCAAAATAGCTTCTGTTAACTAGTTACTACCTGCATGACTTCTTCATTGAAGGCCACTTCATCGTCTTTGACCCACGTGTAGGTGATGTAGTCTGACACGCTGGTGAATCCCACCTGAATGTCATACACACATTCAAGACTCTCATACTGAAATGTCACATTTAAACTGCCAGTGGTGAGCGGTTGTTGTTAAACTGACCTTGAAGAGTCCGATCCAGTCCCACGTACTGGAGGGGAACGGCTGCAGAGGGCTGTAGACAACCATGGCATCAATGTCTGCACTCCAGTCGCCCTCCGGCTGCAGACGCACCAGAGGAGTCTCGTAGATCTTCCTCAGCTGGAGGGACAGAGAAATAGAAATAGTGGAAGAAGAACTGAGTGGGATTTAAATGATCGGGCCTTTTGAAGGTCAACAATAGCCCATTTTCACAGAATTCATTGACAAATCACAGTAGGAAAAGCACAGATGTAAAAATGTAATAAAATGAACAATGGCTCAATTCCATTGAACTGCTGCATTTTCAGGGTGCGTCTCTTGATACTTTGCAACTTCCTGTCTGTGGCTCTCAGCTCCAAGCCCGTTGCTCCAACTGTAGACTTTAAAAACTGGTTACAAACAGGTTTTAAGAAGGCTAGGTAATTCCTGAAAACAGCTGGGCACTGTGGTTTTTAGCAAAAGTTACTCAAACAGGAGTAAATAGTGCATTTGTTGGGGACTATATTCAGTGGCGGATTGATACATACTTGGCGCAGCAGGATTGTGTATGTGGGATTATATCTGGATAGCACAGTCGGTGTTATAATGAAGCCAAAGCTCTGGTAACTCACCTCCAGCGTGAAGATGCCGATGACAGGCTTGTGGTCACTGATGCCGTACTCCATATTGCTGGTGTAAGAGTCCTGCCTGATCTTCAGAGGGTACTCCTCATCCTCTTCTAGCTGCTTGACCTTTTTCACATCCAGTCCGGGTTTGTTTTCGTCTTGCTCATCAGGGAGCGAGGCTTTGGGTCTGAGCCGCCACAGAATCCTGTCTGTCCAGGCAGGTTTACGCTTCTTACCGCTGGACAGGTGGTTATGGAAGACGAGCGGACAGAGAGCAGAGAGGAAGGGGCTTTAGTTAGGAGTCAACTCTTCGTAGCATGAATCAAGACTGCTATGAGGTATGTGACTGGGTGAGGGATGAGGAAAACCAGAAAATTCCAACTACATAATGTTGAAACAATACGATAATTCTACCATACATGACCAGGCTAGGTGTCATGATTGACAAATTGGGGGGACAAGTTACAGTCTCTATGTCAAAGTGGCCTTGATGATGGGGCAACTTGAAAGCATTCTGCAAGTAGCAGAAAACCACCACAGCAAGTAATATTGACTTTTTTTTTTGCAATTTATACTCAAAACCGTTCTTTGTTGACACATCCTTCTTCTTTAGATGCAAACGCAGCCTGCATGAAGGAAAAGCTTGTAAGAAGTATAAAGGATATACTTTTATGTTATGTTAACCCACATCATTACAGACCTGAATTTAAAGACAGCAGGTTTTTGTCTTTAATTTGAGCTCAACTTGCATCAAAGTTTTGTGTGCATAGCTGAACATGTGTGTATACAGCTGGTACAACAGGCACAGGATGAGTTTGTTGTTAGGTCCCATCGTAGCTGTACGCTGCTATCTTAAATGATGTTTAGACATAGCTAGTTATGTTTAAGTTGTACTGTTCATGCTAATGTCTGATGAGGTTTTGATATGAGGACATATGTGGAGTGACATATCTTATTTTCAAAATAGAAAAAAGCCCCAAAAGTAGAAGAAAGGGGGGGGGGCGGGTGACTTAGCCACATTTTTAGTAGTAACTAATACATTACTACCTTAAACATCAAGCATTCATTAAAAACTGCAAAATGTCATTAGTAAATAAAGTAAAATCATCATTGCGGATTTCTACAGACCATAAAGTATCTGTTATCAACAGGCAGCCTCCAGTGTAAGCAGAACCATGTTTGGGTGATATCCGATTACAATCCAACACACACATATTGAATTAACTACAGTCATAGCGCCTGTATTACCAAAACTTCTATTTATGGCCATGCATGTTAGCTGTTATGCAGCAGCTGTTCTGGGACTCAGTGAGATTTAACCACTAGGTTTTAGATGAACAAGCTGTCAAAGCAGTTAAGAGGTATTACACACTGTTGGTTAAATGCAGGTTAATCTGGACCACTGATACTTTGCTGTTTATAAAGGTACCCTGGGGAGTTTTTGTCATAAACTGTTACATTTACAGTCAGTTTTTCTCAGTCAAGTGTGTTGAGGTTTAACTAACTGCATTAATTTTCCTCCTCATGAAGCATGTGCAGATTTTTTAAATATCTTGATCCTATTATTTACATCCATGTTTGCTATATGGATGTGTTAAGAAAAAACCCATGAGCAGCACTCTGAGATGGTGCACCATTCGTTTCATGTCGCGCATAGATCATCGGACACCATCTGGTCTTCTTGCATTGAGCCAGTTGACGCACATTAGAGATTTCCTCTGGCCGAGCACACATGAATGGCCTGCACCCTCAGGCACATGATACCAACAAAACAGCGACCAGCTCATAAAACCATTGCTCCTAATGCCAGTAGCTGTCATAAACTCCACAGAGAACCTTTAACAGCAACAGTATTGGCTCCCAAAACAACTGGCCTGAGATCTCAGACAATATTCTGTAAGATGGAGAACATTTCAGTCTTTTCTTTGCAGAGACATTTGTTTTGAAAAGTTAAGCAGTATCTGCTGCTTAACTTGCAGTCAGTAACAGATGCAGATCATCTCCATTAAGCCAAAACATGGTTAAGACTCAAAGTTATTAGACTGCTTGAACAAAAAGAGGATGCTACTTTTAGCATCTTGTTAAAAGTAGAGTGTACAGTATGTCCATACTGAAATGCAGTTAGGTGAATTAAAAAAAGGGATGGTGTGGTATATTAAGGAAGGTGCGGACATGTGTTTTTAACTCTTACTTAAAGGTAAACCATGTCCTGTAGTCCCTGTGAAGTTGAAAAGAGTTGTAGATAAAATATATATAAATTAATATTCTAAGAGCCAAGTACTAGTAATAAAATGTGATTTTAAAAAGGACGATTATGATTCATTAGAATTGATCATGATGAGGATTTCTTGTACGTTACTTGAGACAGTTACCTGCTGTCATAAGTATCAGAGTTTAAGTCAAACTTGTACGTGGGTTGAAAGTCCAGAGGCCCTTCCTCAAACTCCTGGAGCATCTGCTCTTTCTTCTTCATCATGATCAACTGAGAATGACAACACAAACACAATAACGAACCGTGTCTCATTTTATCCTTGTTAGTCATGCACGAATCATTCCGGTGTTGTTGCTGGGAGCGAGGACTGTCAAACCTGGTCTTTGCTCCACAGCAGGTTGTAGGTTTGATTGTTGATACATGTGCGGACGAAGTGCATGCCGTGGTCCTGAATTCGGAAGTTGAGATCTCCGAACCAGAAGACAACCCTGGAGCGAGAGAGGGACGGAGGAGGGAGGAAGGACAGAAAGATACAGAAATGAGAAACACTGAAGAATTATAGAAAATGAATGCGTGACCGTACGGATTTCATACATAAACACGGTGCAGCTACGATGAGATGAAAGTTTGTATTCTGTGCGTCTGCTCACCTGTGGTCAGGGATTGTCGGAGCCTTCTTACAGTCAAATGTCTGCGTGTCCATGATGTATTCAAACTCATCCACTCTCTCTGTGGCATATTTCATGTGAGCAGCCAAGTGACAGTTGAGGAAACACAGCATGTGGCCGTACAGAGACAGACGGATGGAAACACCACCTTTGTTCCCCTGAGAGACACACAAACCACAGTGTCTATTAAACCGTTCTGCACTCTTCATTCAGTTTTTTAAGCTACATGAGAGATGAACCCATGGTTTTACAAATGAGACAGACACAAAAGACAGAACTATTCATTATGACAAGCAAATGACCAACTCATGAACTATTTTTGACAGTTGGGGGGGGGGGGGGGAACACACATCTGTTCTCTTCTGCGGTTCAGTTCACAAGTGTGACAAACCAAGCAGGATGTGTTTTGACACGCTTTATTCCGCCAAATATTTATCATGTGCGACCGTATGCATTTGTGTGTGCGCCTGAGTTTCTCACCCAGTAGCCGAAGATGCCTGTGCGTGTGTATGTGGCCTGGATGTCTCTGATAAAGGGCACATGCTCCAGTTTGGAGAAGAAAATCAGCAGTAGACCCTGCATTCTGATGGAGGACACCTGAAAACACACACATACAAAGTAAATACAGCACAAGGTACATTTTATGCACTCTCTTTCTCCACACAACAAAACAAGCATTTAGAGCCATCAAAGATTCTACTTGACCTGAAAAAAAAAAAGATTCTTGAAAGGTAAACCTGGACTTGTCTCTCTGTAAAATCGCTGCTAGCTTTGAAATCCACATTTACTCATCCCTTCTCACAGTCAAAAATGTGTTCAATGTGCATTTTAAATGTATTATCAATAGTTCTTTTATTACAAAAAGTTAGAAAAAAGGTATTTGAGAAAATATCAGAAATGCTCCTTTTTGTCTCAGAAGGCTGGAGGGGAGTGTCAGTGTTTGTGTTTGATTGACAGCAGCTGGCAGGCTGCCAGGGTGCCGGTGTTACACCCAGGGTCCGAAATTAACACGCACCAAGCGCCAAATGCGGGTAAATTTTCTTTTTGGCGAGTAGATCTTGAAAGGCTATCCACCACACTGGCAGGTAAACGTTTGTAACTCATTTTCACTGATTGAACATTCAACAACAATAATACGAATATTACTGTTGTTATTCCGTCATGTGGAATTCCAATGTTTGATCAGTTACTTGGAACTAAAGTTAAAGTTAAAGTTGAGTGATATTCTGTGTTTAGATATTTTGTGTCTGTGTCACACGCACACACGCTGTAACACACCATCCATGTCCACAAACAGCAGACGTTGCTCATTTTGGCATTATAAAAACTTTTATACCAAAAACAAAATCTCTTCGTATAACACTGTGTACCAGTTTCATAAATATAAAATACTGAACTCTAACATGCTTTGATAATGCCTGTTTATTGGGTTATTTTATGGAAATTTTGCTCTCCTCTTCTGTAAGTTTGTATTCAAAATAATAGCTTATTATCTAAATGAAATGTACTGAGACAAGTGTATATGTGACACAAAAAGGCCGTAAAGAACAAGAGACAATGTAAACAAACTGCTGTTAGCTACAAGTCAGACAGTGTGTTGTTAGCAGTGGTACTGATGGACTGAAGTGACATTTGCAGGTACATTTACATGTTTAACGTGCTGCAGCTGAGCAGCTAGATAGCTAATCAGCTGCTTACTGACATTAGCGATGCACTTTTCCCTGGTGAATGTTTGTTTGGTGGATTGTTCAACAAGCTAAGGTGCAGGACGAGACGCATGCTCATGTTTGTATGTTAGATAAGAGGGAGATTTTAGCAGGAAACATCATGTGGGTTGTTGTTCAAAGTCTGTGGCTCTTGTGTTGTGTAGCAAGATGTTATCAGGCTCAGTGTGACCGTCTGCTCTTCCTATGACAGAACGCCAAATTATTGCTTTATTCAAGATTTCTTGTATGGAAACAAGGTCTTTCTTTCCTTTTAGCTTTTTCTCAAAGGTGAAATAAGGACAAGTGATTTACAGAGCAGATAAAGTGTGTGTGTGTGCATGTGTATGAGGGTGTTTTGATCAGATCTGTACCTTAACATAGTTCCGTGGTGCTAAGGTGGACATGAACAGATGACTCCATGGGTCGTCGAACACAATGTCTGATACGAATCTCAACGGCTTTGAGTACACCTCCTGCAGACTAACACACAAACACAGCTTTAATCGTTATTTTGTTCCAAACCATTTAAACTAACTGCCGGCCACACAAATTAATCCACATTCCCTGCACCACCTACCCGATGACGTAGAGGTCCGGGCTCTTTGGAGAGCTTAGATGGAGAAGCGAGCTTACGTCATCTGGAGGATCAGCTGTGGCCACATTCCACGTCACCATGTGTAGCCTACAGGGAAGGATGATGGAAAAAATGTTTGTTTGTCACCACACTTTGCATAAAAAATATATACACATTGCTTCACTAATAGTTGGATAACACTAAAATACCTTTAAAATATTCTGTATCATCTTACAAGTGAAAAACACACAATTCACAAAATTGAAAGAAATATATCTTTACAATCAAAGAGCTTCATTGAGTGTGTTAAAAAGCAAATATGAGCACTGCGTCCGGGTTTAAAAGCTGTAACAGTGTGGACACTGTGCTGCAAACACATGCAGGTCAGGCAGTTAACATATAGTCGTCCTTTCACCCAAACTCTTAACATCCATAACATTGAATTTTCTTTGCTCAGCTAACACAGCAAAATGCATGACAGACATTCAAAAGGACAAAGTTCTGCTGGAGGGCTTCAACTAGCAAGAATCAACAGGGTCCTTTGTTGGCCGGTGATAAGGCCGTTTATCTGACCTGCAACAGGAAAATCCCTGAGGGCACGTTAAAGAGAAAATCAACAGTGTAAAAAGAAGAAAGCTGGAAAAAAAAAGATAACTACTGTACTATAATGCAATCTACTATATCTCTTCATCTTCAGCACACAGAGAAGAGATGACATCGCTCTCCACCTGAAACTGTCCTTCTTCGGCTTGTTGGCTCTCTTGCCACAGATGAGGAAGGCGTTATCCAGGGTTTTGACCACTTTATCATGCAGCTCGTTTTTAGGGTCCAAGTCATCCACACAAGTCATCAGCTGGTGGAGCCGCTGGCGCAGAGCGAGTCTGCTGCCCGTTGACTGCGTGGCGTCACTGGCCATGCTCTCAGAGCGGATGCGCCCGATGTTGCCCAGCAGCCGACTGATTTCATCCATTATGGCTCAAGAGTGGCAGCTGTTCTCGACAACGTTAGCCGGGATGCGCGCGAGTTCAGCTTTCTTCTTGAAAGCCCGAGTGTTGCAGTGAAAAATGTGAAAGTAATTCCTAAAGGACCAAGAATTGTTGACGCAAAAATAAAAATCCAAAATCTGGAGGTAGGTTTGGATTGTAAGAAGAGAATCAAATGAGCAACAGTGTGAAGCTTTGGTGGCTTCTGTAGAATGAGTGAAATGAGGAGAGACCTGCCTCTTGGCTATTGGTGCTCCAGAGTTGGACTGAGTGATTAGGAAATTGGTTAATTTGTCTACAGGTCTTCTTTGTGTGCTAAAAACTATGAATAATCTCATTGTAAAATGCCTCAACATTAGGCCTATTTAAAAATTGGGAAACCAACTTGCATGCGTGAACATAAAACTCCCTTTCCCCTTGTAAGCCGTTGAGCACAGAGCTGCTCTTTCCTCGGGCAACACATTGTTTTTTTCTTCAAATCCGCATTAGGTGTGTATTGTTGGGCAACATAATCCACCTGCCAGTATACAGACAGATTTGTAGGCTGGCAATCACTGCACTGTGTTTAGCGTATTCTCTAAACTCTAAATGGGACAGATAATTGTGCTTTCAGAAAAGCCTTGGAGGTCTGGTACCAGTGGTGTTCACTGACACAAACAGTTATACTGATCCCAAACTTTTAATTAAACAAAATAATAGAAATATTCCACATAAATGTCACATATAAAATGCGAGATGAAAGAATAATGTCAACATTGTAGAGCCTGTTCTTCTGAATGACTTTATGGCTAAACTCAGACAATGTCACCTCTGTCTAGAGGAGGCAACACCAAACTGGCTTCAAGAACAACACAACATATTGTCCATCTCTGGCTTTCACCAGATTTTGCAATCAAGCTTATTGCAAATATAAACTACTTTAAAGCAATGAGAAGTCTGTAGTGAAAATTAAAGGGCAGCGAAGAAGAAGAAGAAGAAGAAGCAAGTCAAGTCCTCAAGTCCTTGAGAGTTAAATTGACAACTGTCCAGGAACTATTCCCTGACAGACACTTCAAATCATTTAATATATAAATGACAAGACACAGAGGCAGTTTCTTGCTACATGTCATTACATTTATGAGCAGTAAACCTGCCATTTTTTTGGCTATGACACTATAATTGGGCAATAGTTGAACACTGAGTATACAGTATATAACAAAACTGAGTACATTCCTGTGCAATATCATTAAAATGTTAAATAATTCAACATTGTGTCATCTTACAATAATTGTGGTATTTTTAAGGTGAAGTGTAGGGTATTTGATCTTATTTGTCATTAAAAACAAACAAGTTGGATAGACTTAATTGGAAATACAGGCCTCAAAGTACAACCTCAATGCAACAAAAGTGAGTAAACCTGTGACTTCCAATTGGAACAAGGTTATGAAAGAACTTGTGAAAACCACAACTTCCTCCATTTAGGCCTGTATTGTGTCTAATGCAACATGGCTCCGCATGGTAAGGAACTGCCTGAACAAGTAAGAAACCAGATTGTGAGACTTCATGAAGATGAAAGAGGGTACAAGATCATCAGTGGGCTACTGAACAGAAACCAAAACACAGTTGCAGCAATGGTTAGGATGTACAGGAGGACCCATACTACCAATAACAGAAGGCACAGTGGCCGTCCTCAAAGTGCTTCTGACTTGGCACAAGGATTATGTGTGAAAATTGGTGTTTCAGTGTCTGCTCAGACAGTGTGAAGGACATTCCATGAAGTCAACCTCTACAGACAACATCCAAGAGGAAAACCATTGCTCAAAAAATGGCATAAAACCTGCAAGATTACTTTGCTAATGACAAGAAGCCTAATGAACATTCTTTGGTCAGATGAAACTTGTTTGGATCAGATAGGGTCCAGCATGTTTGGCGTGGACCTGGCCAGGACTACCACAATGACTGCATGGTGCCGACTGTGAAACATGGAGGTGGGAGTGTGCTGATACGGGGCTGCATGAGTGCAAAAGGTATAGAGGAGATGACTCTAGAAGGTTGGAAGAGGAATTTTCCAACATGACAATGATCCTACACACACTGCAAAAATCACAAGAGGAAAAAAGAGGTTTTTAAAGTAGAAAAAAGTGAAAATTATGACCTGGCCAAGTATGTCCCTGACCTGAATCCAATAGAACATCTTTTGAGTATTTTAAAGAGGAAGGTAGAGCAACAAAATCACTCCAACAAGGAGCAGCTGAAAAGAATCATCATTCTTCTTGGATTTTGTCTAAAAGCAAATAAAATAGCATTAAATGGAAATTATTTGTGATGAACATTTTAGTGATACTGACCAGGGGTGTAGTCTGTTTTGTTATTTACTGTATGTCCACTTACTGTGCAACAGCTACACATATAAACATAATGTTCATTATACTAATCAACACTCACATTTCAATAGTTATACATAAGATATATATATCCACTCAGTGTGCTGCATGTAGTGCATGCCCTGGTGGGTCTGGTGGTCTGGTGGAAAATATCTCAAGCCATGTTCCATTCAGAAATCTGGTAATTTGATGCTACAGCTTTCTGGCAACACGCCTGGTACTGCTTAATTTATCGTTCTAACATATATTATGAAGCCTCTGGTAAAAACCTGGCGTACCAAACGTGGACAAACAATTGATCTCAGCTATTTTCGCTTGTAATTGGTGGACGCTGACCCTCAATGAGAGCTGGTGGCAGGTCCGAGCACGATTCGTAGTACAGTAAGAGAAGTCACAGAGAAGTACTGACTTCTCCGCAGAGGATGCAAAAAGGGTCCAACCTGAAGCTCTCTCCCTCGTAGTCTCCCTTCGTCAAACTGATGTCTGACTGCTGGGCATCTGAGCGCTCCTCTTTCTCCTCCATCATATCGACACCTGGAAAGAAACGAGCCAGATCTGCTGTAATTTGCACTAGTATGATGGTACATCCTGAACACATTTAACAGAAACTAATGTAAAAATATGCAATTTCCGAAACAGTAACATTAACTATTAGCTAGCTAACATCGCTAGCACCAGTTGCAATACTTTAGGGACGGCACAGGACACCAGGGGTTAACCACACACTGCAGCTAACATCTTTAATCTGACATTTGCAGACTCAGTTATCATTAAACTGATAGTATTACGCCGAGCTAACTGCGTGTAACGTTAGCTATCATCATGCCCCGCTGCTGTCATCGAGTAATGTAAGTTAACGTAGAGATAAACATTGAAAGCCAAGCTAAACCAAGCTGCCTTTTCTAATAAAACATTTAAGACTTGATTTAAGGCAGGTAATAGTGAGGGTGTTTTGTTGTACACTACCTGGTATGTTTCAGTTGTACTTGTTTTCGCAGTTTAGCTACTTGAAAAGAGACATACGGCAGTCCAACAGCCTGAGTACAGTAGACGTTGTTTTTGTTTTACCTAGGATGGCGAAGTCATGACTCGCCCTACTCTGCCTCTGATTGGCTTAGCCTGATATTCTTACCCTAACCCTAACCAATCACACTCCTCATCCATAAACCTAACCAACGAAGGCAACGAATACTAGCCAATCAGAGGTAGAATAGGGCGGGCCATGACTTCGTCGTCCTAGGAGAAAAAAATTGGGGTACAGTAGCTAATGTTATTGTTCCCGCCCCTTATCCGGAAGACAGTTCTCCGTCATAATAAAAGCGTAACTTCTGGGTTGTGGATGAAACCAGATATTTTGAAATAATTTCATCATGTTCTGTTATCATGATGTTTCGTTTAAATATTCCTAGTGAAAAATCGTTTTTTTTTCCTTTCTGTCCTGCAACAAATTGCTTAGATTGTCTTTTTTTAGGTGGACCTTTAAGCCAAAAGTTAGTTATGTAGCGATCTTCACATATAGTTTATCAATTAACATACAAGAAGAATCTACAAAGCACAAGAGGCCTGTTTTTGTTTTTTTGGATGGTTCTTTGTTTTTACATCAGATGACGTCTTGGGGAGTGCTTTTATTTTGAAGGATTCAGACTTACGTTTCATTGCTGCTGCTGGTTAAACTTCTGCTCTTTCTGTCTTTACTTCACATTAGCTGGAACCATATGAACTCACTTGTGAGGCCAGTGACACCATTACTAGAAAAAGACCAGTTTAAGTGATTTGAGAATTTGTAGCTGAACCTCACAATCATTCTCTTGACTGTGGTCTTTTTCAATCTGTAGTGTAATCAAGAGAACTATAGGTGAAAGGGATATGTGCTTGCAAACATACACATATTTTTCCAACAGAGGTACAATGTACAAATGTACAAGGAAACAAGGAACAAATAAATTGTCTTTAATATACACAATTACAAGACTAGTTACATTAAAATCCAGGTTATTTCATTCAACACAGAACAAGACGTACAGTGACTTTTGAACAGTTATCAAGACAGAGCTGCTTTGTGTGTCAATCATTTTGAAATCTGTTCAGAGGTCAGGTTCTTCTTACATAAGATATTATCATCACCAACACTCAAAACCTCAACCCAAAGCTATAATTTTTAGAAAAAAAACAAAAACAAAACAGCGGCTGGCATCGTTGTCTAAAGTTAAACCGACCACCTGGCTAAAAGCAGGTGCAGTCAGACCGGGATTACCACACTACTCTGAAAATCATAAAGGAAATCAACCATAAGCCGTATTTTCATTGTAATGCCTCCAGCCACCATGTCATGATAAATCAAATTACATCAGGAAATCTTATGCACAGGTGGGTGGAGGATTTCCAATATTGAAAAGAAAAAAAATAGCAGTAAGAGCTCTTTGAGAGAGGAAACCAACTGAATTTTCTCAAAAGTACTGTAGCCTACTTTATTTTAATTATAAAAAGACATTTGAAGATTCTGGTAACTCTGGAGTTTCTGCAGACAGAAGACTGGTGGATAATTTGACTTGTGCTGGTAAGTAAGTAAACACAATAAATCACTGACAACTGGAAAATACAGAAATGTTGCTTTTCCCTTCAGTTTTAAATTGAAGAAGACCCAACAGGCATAAGCAAGAATGCTTCATCTTCAAAACTAATTCCCAGTCTTGTAAACTTGTCTCTTGCTGCTGTTGTTTACGTATTTAATTGTAGTGCATAAATGCACAAAATTGCTTTACAATTATAAGCTCTTATTAAGAGCATATTTCATTGGGGTGTAACTGTTGTATTCTTGTTTATGCCGTTCAAGTTGTTCTAGGTCCAGTTTCCAAGGAGTCCTTCTGTATCAGAGAGTGATCTGAAGAGGAAAATAGAACAAGTTTTATAAATATGACTGATTCATCTTGGTCAAACTATGAATTTTAATCTCACCAAAATAACAGTTAATACTCACTGGGTTAGCCGGTCAGTTGTCTTCAACTCCCATGCCTTTAACTTCTTCATTCTTCCTCATCTATGACATGGAAAGAAACACATTATTAAGAAGTGTACAAAAATACCTAATTCTTTTACTCAGCACAAGTACTGCTGTTGGGGGCAAAACATTGATGTGAAAAACTGTTGAGACTACAGCAGCGTATTGCTGCCACCAAAACAAAATACTGTTTATTTCCTCAGCGTCTGGTTATCACAGGACAATTCATGTTTTCACGTGGCCCTTTTCACAAAATGACAATACATTTTTACGTTTTTTCTCGCTATAAAATATTTTGTTTTGATATATAAATTATTATACCGTTATTAGCAATGCATGTTGTTGAAACATTTCTCATTGTAACGACATACAAAGGTTGCCAGTGTATCACATCTAGCACATATAGACGCACAATCATCTCATCTCATATACTTTTTTAATTTAACTTTTAATTTTTAGAGCATTTACTAATGATACATATGTTTTTGTCCAGATTAAAAGTTATGAGTAAAACTTGTGGGATTGTAACAGTGTTTGGTCTCTGCTCCGGCCAGGATGGTGGTGGAGAAGTGGTAATTAGCAGTCAATACTTTATAAAGATATATATAATCCTATATAGCTTCAGAGATGTGCAGTTTGTGATCACTGTTGATAAGACAGAGGGTGGGATTTTGGGCTTTGGTGCTGACGAGAGAGAGGGAGATGCTGTGAACTGAAGGCACAATAAAGTGCACCATCCTTCCTAATGTCAAGTCATCTGGTCTTGAGCTTTGTGCTCACGCTGTCAGGGAGGAGTGGCAGAAGGATAATAGATGTCCATTCTTGTCAGATAACATCTGCTGTCCAGCAGCCAACACTGCACAGACCGATACAGAGCTGTAGCTGTAAAGTCGTTGACAATGATTGATCTAATCTGACACCAAATCCACACACAATAATCACTCATAAGCACACAAAGCACAAAATCTGCCCATAGCTATACTGCATGAAAATATCCTGTCACATGTTATATCAATCATGTTATATGACTGATCTAGACTACAGTGTATTATATTGTTAAATCAACATACCAATACATCATGTAATAGGGTTAGGGTTCTTAGTTAAAACTGAATAATTTGGTATTTAGTAATGAGAAAACTATATAATTATAAAATTATCTTAAAACGAGAAAATTTTCATTTTTTTCACAAGAAACTGGGTGATTTTTTTGTCATGGTGGCAGTTATATGCTGCCATAGACAAATGACATAGGAAGTGATATAATAAACAGGTTTAACTAAGATATTTTTTCAAGAATCAATTAAACAAAATAACATTAACACAACATTAAGATTGATATATATTATATATATAGTATATCCTGTGTGTGTGTGTGTGTGTGTGTGTGTGTGTGTGTGTGTGTTTGTGTATGTCTAGGCCATTCACTGTTCCTCAGGTTGTGGCATGTCGATATATATTGGGCAAGATATGCCCTGTCTCCTCCTAGGAGGATTTTTAATTTCAAGAGGTCATTAAGCTCTTTGAAATCTGAAATTACAGAGTTGAACTTGTTAAAGTAAATGTTCTGTATTTCATTGAATGTTTTACATTGCAGTAACAGTGGTGCAGTGTTCAGTAAAATACTGAGCTCAGTCACCTCATCCAGCTCCTTCTTTGTCTCTTCCTCCATACGTCGTATGTCATCCATCGACAGATCGATCCACTTATCGATCCAGCAGAACAGCTGTCTGTGGAAGTGGGTGAACAAACGCTTCTCCACCTGAACAGAGCGAAGGGTGTGTGAGGATACAACAGTGAAACATTGGGAGAGGAGAGATTAGACAATAGTTACAGGGAAAAATATAAAAGTCATCTGTAGTATGGTGTGGTATCTTAACTCAAAGCAAGATTGGGCGCAATTCATACATTGGCCACCAGATGGCAATATATATCAAAACCCATATTTTCTCCTTGACAACCAACAACAATTTCATACCTTTTGAATGAGGCCCTCCGTCTTGTTCTGTAGTCCCCTCCACTTGAATTTGACTGTGACTAGCTTATAGGCACACATGTGTGGGCAGTTGGGGTTGTTGGCAAGTTCTTTCTGCAAACACATGGATGCACAGATAACATTAAAAACACAGCGTTTCCAGGCCCTTGAACTCTAAATATGAAATTATATATAATAGGTGTAGTACCTTCCAGTCAGGTCCCAGAGGCCCTCTACCCGTCTTCTCTGACTTAAAGATGGCTGGGTCTTGTTCTGGCTTGTAGTCCTACAGAACAAAGAAAGGTTGTGACTCTGAGCAATTACAAGCAGATTGTAAAACCTTTTCAATCATGTAGAATTGTTGCTCTTACCTTTGCACTAATGCAACTTCTGTCAGCAATGTCAATGTCAACAATCTCAGTTTTGTCCCATGTGCTTTTGTCTAGTCCATGTACCTGTAGCAAGACAATTAAATCAGATCATCACATTAGGTCAGTTCCTTGGTAAAGGCAGGTAAGACATATCTGATTTCATGTTTATACATACAACTTAACAAAACTTAGGGTTTGACCAGTGCAGGATAATGGGCTTTAATATATATCTATATTAGTGATTAATGGAGTGATGTTATCCAGTCTCTAAGATTCTTGCTGCACAGTCATACTAGCACAAAAGTCCCAGCAAACAAAAAAGAGTGAATTTCATCACATTAGCTTCAGACGAACTTTGGAATGTATTTTAGACACAAGGATTGTGAATTTTGTCCCAAATTTCTTCCAGAGGGCTTGCACTAGTAAGGCAAAAGGCTTGCTAAAAGTTCACCAAAAATATCTGTCATTTCTCAACTACAATGACCTTTTGTCAGACACTTGATAATAACATGGGGTAGCACACCAAAAGACTGTTGACCAAAATCTAAAATTTTGATAGTAGTTTAAGATTCGTTCAGTTCACATTGAAAGCTTGAGAATAGCAGGGTGCCAACCTTCTAAAAAGATTAAGCCATGCTAGCTGCTCTGTGAGGTTGTACTTAGGCACAGTGTTGCTTTGTCCTAAATGCTAACGTCAGCATGCTAACATGGTCACCATCTTAGCATGCTAACATTCGCTAATTAGTACTAAGCACAAAGTACAGCATAGGTTGTTCAGAATGTCATTAATCTTGCAGGTATTTGGTCATGAACTTAAGTATTGCACAAATTAGCATTTGACACAGAATATGACTTAAAAATTAAGACCTCTTAAGACAACCGCTAATTTAAGTTATAACTGTTTTATGATACTATTAATGGTTTATTTGCATTAGTTCTATCATTTCTGTAAGCACAGCAGTACAACAGAACAGTACATTCAATAACGTTCATTTAACAAAATGTTTATTCTTCATACCAACTTCAATTATATATGTAACTATACCTGTAATGTCTTTGCTTAAAGATCCCCTCTAGACATACAACGATACTCTGCTAGGAAGAATAATGTGTGTCTGATATAGTTTTTTCACAAAAAAAAGAATTAAAATCCTTTAAAATCATAGAAATTGAATCTATCCCTTCTGTCTCATTAAATATTCTAAAAATCTATCTATGAATATGCAAATATCTTTCATTTCAGAAGTACAGTAGGACACAAGATGTCTCCTACTACACTGTAAAGTTCATTCTCAGTGTGCACTGAAGGCTTCAAGTTGACACACTTGTGTAAGTTGAATACTCGACCAGGGTTGCCTTCCAAACTATTAGTGATGTCACAAATCATGCTTGTACGTCTGCCCCTTAAAAATCTGATTTTAAATGAGCACAGAGAAGACAGATTGGTGCCTTAACTAATGCTGTAAGGCCATTATAGGTGAGAGAATACGGCAACCACTTTCTACATGTAGCTATTTAGGCAGTGAGTATAACATCAAGATGTGCTTCAATGATGCTCAATCTGTCTGTTAATGAGATGGTGAGTAATATATGTTAGTACTGTTAATACTATAGCCAGATCACATGACTTACATTGTCCTGATCCCCCATATCGGGCTTGTGCCACGTCTCGATCTTAATCATGAAGTCGTCTTTCATGTATTCATTCTGTAAACATGGGAGAGATACACAATAGGGTCAGTCAGCAATCATACCTGCTGCGCATGTCCACACACAAAGTGATTGCATTACAGTGTGAAGAGGCATTGTGCATTAATGTCTGCACGTGAGCATTAGCACATGTATGTGTGCCCATCGTGCACACACACACACACACACGCACACACACACACACACACACAGAGAACAGCTACTGTGTGAAGTGAAGCTCATCATTGCAGTGTCTCCTTTCATCTAACATGGTTACCATCTCATCTTTCACTGTGTTAAGTTGAACAGTTTCACTTCCATTACTATAGCGGATAAAAATAGTCCCATGGTTAAAGTTAAACTCAAAACATTTGCAGAAAGTTAAACTTTATTGTTACTTTTATTTGGAACCTAAAATGAAAAAATACTTACTGTAAGAACTGCATCAGAAGGAAAGGTGGACAGTGATGGGAGGAGGATGGATCAGAAAGAGAAGAAGAGACAAGGTTTTAGATCATACACAGATTTCAAGCATCAAGCTTTTCATTAGTGAAATTCTAAAATATACACTGTAACTGTGCATTGTCACTAAACAGCTGGCACAATAGAACCACAAGGCACTGACTGACAATGGGTTGCTCACGTGTATGCAGCGTTAAATTATGCATTGTGGTGTTTCGCGTATGCGGTGGGACTCACTGGTTCGACAGTAAGGATATGCATTCCAGGCCTTCTCGTGAACCTCGAGAGAACCTTTTGGAGCCAATACACTGATAACACGTGGCACTTTACTGCAGAGAGACAGACAATGATGTGGTTACATGAGTATGCACAGTCACAAAACACCAATTATTGTTGCTTTATGGATTCACACTCACAGAAACATAAAACAGAGTAGGAATAGATCGATAGCAAAACAGAGGACTGTTTTTATAGTTTTCCTTGTTCCTTTTTTTGTTTCAGCATTAGATAGATAATGCTGACATATTTACATTTGGGTTATTTTGTTTTTCTGTGTCTCTGTCTGAATCTGTCAACTTGAAAACATTTAATTAGATTCCCCCAAACTACATTATGCATGAATATCTTTTTAAAATAAAAATGATCCTTGGTTTTAACGGACAGTTTTTGGGCCTCTGCAAATCTGAAACTGTTTCCAAGGCTTGTCCACTCTCCAGAAAATTAATTACTGACATTTTTGTGGGGCATGAAAAAAAGTGTAGAAAATTTTCCAATTCCAGGACCCTGAACAGGATTAAATACGGAGAAAAAAAATTATATAAGAAAATCATATTGTCCCTGAGTATTGGATTTCTATTGAATACCTAATTTAGATTAGATATGTTGTTTGATTTTAGTAATTTTCAGTAATCTTCCTGTTGAATTAAAGAGTTAATGAAGACAACTGTCATGCCGAAAGAGAATAAACACCAGTTTTTTCACAACCTGACAACCCCTGAGTTGTTTTTAATTACTATTATAACTCATATTAAGCAATAGTAAATTATTTCTTAATCATCAACGAAGCCATTAATTATAACTTATAATCATTTTATCAAATAATTTCTGTGTATTCATACTATGTCCTATGTATTGTGAGGCGTGCAGTGCTGAGCTGCGTACCTCTGCAGGTGGTAGATCTTGTGGGTGTACTGTCCCTTCTCTGTATCCTTCTCATAGGGCTCATTGACCAACACCTCCACACCTTCTCCTCCACCCGTCTCGCTCTTACTGGCCTCTGCTACTGCGTACAGCTGACCCACTTGGTACTGCAGGGAAAAAAGAGAGGATGGTTATTGTTGTGTACAGAGATACACAACAGCTTTTCAACAGCAGACATTTTGACATGTCATAGCAGGAAAAACACAGGTGGAGCTAATAACATTAGGTTAGATTCATGAAATTAAAGCTGCACCTATCAATATTTTTAGATTAACATAGAATCAAATGACTGTGTGATGAGAAAGGGGTTGCTCAACTATCATCCCGGTCTGCAGTTCTCCTCAGCTCTACAGAGCATTTTAACGTCTTTCAGCTTATTGTTTTGGCCCGCAGGTTTACCGTTTTGGTTCGGTTAGCAAAAATGATAAACCAACTGTACACTACCTGTTCAGTACCAAATGGAGACAAAGTTAGCAACTAGCTGGTTAACATAATGGAGAATTTAGCAGCTGAAGAGACAGATTTGTTTCCTCTAGAGTTGGTGGAGCCCAAAACAGAGCTAAAAAGGAGAGTGAATATTGGACTTATATTCATCAGGTAAACAGAAACACAACTCCAAATAAATGCTAATGTTGCTCAGTATCTGCTGGATGTGTAAATAGGAAGTTTTCTAATATTCTCTAACAACATTAAATAGCAATGTCAATGTTTGTTTACATCTTGTTCTGCTGCCCCCAAATGGCTACAACAATCTATTAATGCAGCTTTAAGTTATCCAGTGATAAGTTAAAATGTCCTCTGTGAAGAACATCTACTGGTTGGAAAGAATATCAGAAGACTCTTCTTTATGTGTGGCATGTTTGGATAGAAACTGTTTTTTTTCTCTTTTCCATATTTGAGAGATGGATTAAAGTTATTTTAATCACAGTGAATGAATGCCATACTTAACTAAGCTAAAGGTGACTGTTTCTTAAAAAAAACTTTGCTAGTTTCTACATTCGATTCTGGCTAAGTAGCGGCTAATGGCTGTAGCACACTGGGCAGCTCAATCTTTAAAAAATAGGATTTAGAGGATTTCGTCCCAAACAATTTCTGTGTTGCATGTTTCACCTTGGTGCACAGGCATTCTGGAAAACAATACCATAGTGTTGTTACACTATTATATAACTCTTTTTTTTTTTTAACGTATTTTATATATTTTTTCTGTTATATCCAAGAGAGTCTCCAGAGAGCGGAAAGACAAGTTCATAGACCCCCATTGAAAATCCTTCTAACATGACCTCAGTTAAGCATTTATAAATGACCGTGAGTTAACCATTTCCCTTTTGGTATCCCAGACACAGACTTCAACATGGGAAAACCAGCAGAGTAAGCCTTTTCTCAACTTTTTCCGCCAGCACTTCCTCTCCACTCTCTTCTTCCCTCTACAACCCCTGTAGTTCAAACCCTCCCTGAGTCAGGCAGAAGTGTTGTGACACTGGAAAGAGTGACTCACGTCACTGGGGCCGTCAGCTCTGCCAGACCCACACAACCCTACTTAACACACACACACACACACACACACACACAGAAAACTGTACACTGCTTGAAACCCTGTTTCTATAACAGCTGGTTGCTTTACATTCTGGTCCACTGAGGCTTCTATTGGTGGGGGAATACCTGTATGTTTGCCAGATCTGTAGGATTATTAAATGTTTGGGGATTCGTGTGACAGTTGGTGAGACCAGCGTTACATATCAGCTGTTGTTTATAGTTTAGCAGGACAGAAGTCTTGTATTTGAATCAAGCCAAGCCCTCTTCTCCCCGGAGACAGAGTGCTGTTACAAGCTAGTGACCTATTTTGGTAGCTGTAGATGCTCCGCCATGCTACTGTGAGTGGGAACTTGGGAATGTGACTTGCCATGTAGAACCAGTGTGTTTTGTCATTGTCGAGGCCTGTCAGATGAAATACAGGCCTTTATGAGCAGCTCAGGGACAGGAACTCAACATTCAGCTGCAAACAACAAACAGGCTGAACCTGAATAGAGGTTGTAATAAATATCGGGACAAAACAATATGTTGAGGCAAAGTGCTCAGTTATTCAAGTTTGTCAGTAAAGTAGATCTGCTGTAAAGTAGATCTGCTGGTTCACATCATGCTAATCCTTGACAGAAACAAGGTGTGGGCTGCGAATTAACGTTTTATTGTTTTATGACAACAAGAATCACCGGGTTAAAGTCTCAAGCTACATTTTGATCACATGTGAATAACCGTCAGAATGGTTTTAAGTGCTCCAGGCAACGCCATCGTTGTCTACCTGTTTTCATGTCTAAACTTGTTTGAAGCCATCAAACCTGGTGACAAAAGTTATCTGTAAGTTGCTTTTCATCAGCGTTGGTGGTTCTGAAAAAAATCAATTCAGGTCATTCAGTTATATTCAGTTAAAAAGTTACTGAAAGCTGATGCAAACAGTAATTTTAGGGGAAAAAATTCACCAACTTCTCCGTACAGAGCTGCACAGTAACTGAATACCTATTTGTATTTAAATTATGTGATATTATTACATAGTCTGAAAGGGTTTCAACTAACAACCACTTTCATTATCTATCAATATGGTGATTATTTTCTTTATTGAAGGAGCACACCACTGATTTTACATGTCAAGTTCAGTTAATTCATCATGTGGAGTACTACTCAACCTGTGAAAACAGCTGTATAATGTCTTCTGTAGCTCAAGAGGGAGCTTTTTAAAGTCTGAGAAAATAACCCTGAAGATCTCAGGGTATTATCGGCTCAATGACTAAAAATCTAATTAAAAAGAACAGATACTACATTTGATCTTAGCCAAAAGGCAGAAATTTGGTCGATTTAGTCTATAAAATGTCAGAAAATATTGTTCAAAGAGCCCAAGATGATATTTTTAAACATTTGAGAGGCTATAACCAGTGTTTTTTTGTCATTTTTGCCTAAAATACTACAGACAAAAATATGATTTAAGCGATTAACTAATAATTTAAATTGTTGCTGATTCATTTTCTGTTGACCAACTTATCAGTTAACAGAAGGAAAAGTTTGTCTCTATGCAAAACTACATTTCCATAGTTTTTAAACTAAAAGTAATAGAAATCCAATACTGAGTAAACACTTATACTACTTTTGACCCAGATGGAATGCATTTTTTAAGTTTCCAAACACTGTGACTACAGCAGAGCCCACCAAATTTCAGCCCGATTTGCTCCAGCTCGAATTGTTATAATTGTCACACTTGTTACTCAACTAACGCAGGAATCCGAGGGATCAGAGGAAAAGCCAGTCATACAGGAAACAGTGATTATATGGCTTTCTGTTAAGCAACGGAAAAAACAAAGAGTGCAGTGTTGTAGTGTTGTATGGAATATTTGGATTAAACCATAGAATGAGTCAGTGGCTGTTAGGTAAGGAGACGAAAGGGTTCACACACAGGCGCAGAGCGGTAGGTTAGAGAAACACTGATGGCTCTCCTCGCACAAATCCTAAGAGGGGGAAAGGTAAAGAAGCTGAACCTGCTTTCTCCATGATATGGAAGCAGCCGGTGGTATGGCAGATTAAACACAGCTAAATAAATTCTGGACCTGATATGAAGCTACAATAAAGGGTTTCAACTGCAAGGGCATCTGACAGCAGCATAAAGTGACAGTCCTGAGAGTGGCTAACTAACACCAACGCATGTCTGGGCACATACTGTACTGAGTGCTAGCCACTTAGTGAACTATGTGCAAAATCCCATCTGTTCAGTAATGTCATCATCTGTACAGGCATTAAGATCAGATGCAGGATGATAACTGAAATATGTTGACCATCAACCTGGAGCAGCATTCCAGCTGGGAAAACTAACGAGAAGATACTGCAACACAGAGAGCAGCTGAAAAATAATAAAGATTCATCAAATGGTACTAAAAGTGACTTGAAACTTTTTATACACCAAACAGGCAGAAAAGTTGTTTGAAACGCTAGAAAACAGTCCTGATGTGACCTTTGTGAAACCTTTAATTGTTCACCAAATGTGATGTAACTGTGTTTATAATAAACTGTCTGTGATTATATTCTTGGTTTTAATTGTTGATTGTCGCAGTCAAAGACAAGAACCAAACAGCCTACAGATAAAAAGGGACTGCAGATAAAAATGTAAGATAAAACCTGAACGTGCATCACAATGATGTCAATCAGAACATACTGTTCTTGATAAAGAAAAGCAAATAAATGAGTCCTTACCTCCTCCACTGAAACGGGCAGGACGATTCGGCTATGAGAGACAAAAAGCACAAGAAGGTATTAGGGCACGATTCTCCCAGTCAGCGATGAAACTCAAAACACAACATGAACAGCTGTACTGTTGAGCTACAGGATGATGATATTAGTGATGATGTCATATATAAGTCATCCCTGTCAACATAAACATTTTGCCTTTAGGACTAACTTACAGACATCACCGTTCTGCTTAAATAATCTCACTAATTAGTCACATTTTGTTTTATGTACAATAGTTGTGGCTTGGCATGTGCAAAACAGAGGACAGGTTGTCTCTTGGATGACTCAATAAAATGAACAACCATAATAATACATGCTTCAGAAGTGCTAGTAGAAAAGTTCTTAAATGGTCAGAATCAATGGGAGAAGTGTTTTCATTGAGTTATTTTTGTTTCCTGTTGATATACGCTACCTAATCAGTGTTTGCTACCTAGTTATATTAAAGAGTGCTGCACTCCCGCAAAGCTGGATGACTCACAGGAGACAGAGTGAAAAAGAATAGTCAATAGTCAAAGCAGTGGAGGTGGAGACATCCTGACTTTTAGTCCTTCATACTGGTCGAGCTCAAAAAACACTGGAGCTAATTTCCCATGATGACATCATCAGGGTTTGTTTGTTTTTTTTACTTTGGAAAGCTCCTTCAGAGCCACGCAAGACATTATACAATTCTGTTTCACAGACGATGTAAGGCTGCAACTAACAATCCTTTTCATTCTACATAAATATGCAGATTAGTCCAAAATGACTTCAAATTTTTGTCTGACCAACAGTCCAAAACCCAAAGACATTGAGTTTACAATTATATAAAACAGAAAAGTATTAAAATCCTCACATAGGAGAAGCTGGAACCAGAGAATTACTGTCATTTTTGCTTAGAAAATGACTAAAACAATTATTCAATTATCAGAATACTTGCCTATTAATTTCCTGAAGATCAACCAATCATTGGAGCTCTACTGTGTAGTTCAACAAGTAAACTTTACTTCATGTTGGAGAAGTGCTTCTACCTACACCTTAATTTGAAAGGTGAGGAAATCTGACTTTGAGACAAATGTGAGAGCAGAACAGTGATTTGTGGTTAACTGACCTACAGAGGTGACTGCCAGAGGCAATTTAGACACGCTCACCAGAGACCTAATAAAACTTCTAACGCCTCTCTTGGGGATTGGAGCTATAAAAGCACAATAACATCATCATGAGCCATGTCTTTAATAAGACCTCTGCTTTGAGAATGTATCTCAACTGATTTATAGTTCATACATAATGAGCACTGGGAAGTAGCAAGACAGTCTTCTGCTGATGTGCAAACCTACACAATGATCACAGGAACATAGAGAAGAGGAAATGATAAATCTACAATCGAGACCGCAACAGCCAGCAAACAAATAATAACTTTTATTGGAAACCCTGCATATGTGTGTGTCGGTGTGTTCTTTGTGTATCCTTCTCGCGTGTCATGATATGATAGCCAATTAATCGCCACCTGTTGCCAGTCTAGCAGGTCCTGAATATTTCATTAAAACAGATCAGAGTGGAAGAGGAGCCCTCCAGGCATGAACTTGACGGCTGGTTTAATGAAAAAGATACTGTATGTTCACCTGCTCTCAAATACTAACTGAGACACCGCACGGTTTCAGCCATGATGTCCAACTATTTACCTATTTTAAGTATTTTTGATTGTATTTTAAACAGTAAATGATTATGTTGAAGCAAAAGCCTTAGTCTGTGATGTGTTGAACAAACTAAACACAAGTGATACTCGTTCCTGTTGGATAGTTTCCTACAACAAGGCCACCGGGGTCCATTCTCACTTTATTACAGACACTCTACAGTGAAATAACAGTCCCAGAAAATTAGGTTTCAACAGAAAAATTATAAAATATTTTTGAGTCACGAGTTGACCCTCCTAAGCATAACATAACATAACATAGTCGATCCTTTTAATGTACTTTGCACTATGGTCAGATGACAGGCAGCCGCTGGATGTTGGTCCAGCAATGATGTGCATATGACATGACAGTCATAAAACGTCCTGGCTCAGGAGTTACAGGAATGTAGAAAAGACTGGCTCATTCATTCATTCAAGCCCTTTGAGGTAAATTTGTGATTTGTGATTTTGGGCTATATACAGAAAACTTTTTGTCTTGGCTTACTGACTTAGCCTATATTAACATTTTTTATTTACCAGGATCAAAATCCCGAAACCCTATCCAAACATTCGCCAATTTGACACGGCTTTGCTTATAAACTCATGAGCATGACATAGGAAATGTAATTCAATGTGTTTTCTGAACATTTGAGAGGAATTCTTCAATTCGGCATACACCAATCCCTCAAAGTATTACTGAAGTCAGTGGAAATGTTACTTTCAAACTTGTTTGGCCGAACCTCTTCCTCCTAAATGACAGTCTGATGTCAGCAGGTTGACTAGGCGGTGGCGAGCAGTGTCCGCAAGACCTTAACAGTCAGTTTAGATACAAAGATAAAGCTCAGTCCACTAATACTGACTTGTCGACTGGCTCATACCACAACACGACCTAATTTGCTTTAAACTGTATCATGTCCGTATTTTTCAAAGAACCGACTACACTTTAAATTGTCTGAACTTTCTCTGGAGTTCTGATCGGTCCAACCTGGAGTTCAAACTCACTCACATAAGTTCAGCCGGTGCTGAAACACTCAGGGAGACACAACACTGTAGCTTACTGACTTAATAGCTACATTTGACCGTGTGTAGCTTTTTCCCGGTTGTAATAGTCACTAATTTTAAATACATTTGATATGGTTTAGTTAAGTGTTCTTGTCGACAGTAACACACTCTCTCTCTCTCCTATCCAATAAAAAAACAACGCAGTTTCAGAAAGTTATAATACTCACAATTCTTTAATCAGCATTTTGACTGTGCTCCGTCCAGACAGCAGTGTACGAGCGGCAGGAAACCCCTGGAAAGCTTCTTTAAGGCTGACAGGAGCCGTTCATTCACCGCCCGACGCCTTTTACTCCGGGTTTTCTTCCTGGAAGATGCCGTGTGTGTGCAAAGGGGCGCGGCATCGAAAGAGGAGGAGACACCTACCTTAAGTTTCAGGCAGGTGACTTGATGTGACGTTCAGGTGCAGCTGGTAAACCATTATAATGCGGACGTGAACTTTCTGCTGTGGTGATTAGTCTGTGTAGCTATGATAATACCCCTTCAACCTGCAATACTGCTGCTTTTTATTGCTACTCTTCAAAGTCATAGGTTTGCTGCTGTACCTCTTCTCCTACTAATACTGCTACTATTGTGGTTTCTGCAACTAATACCAGTCAAATAATAATCATGATAATCATACTCATGGTTATAATGAAAATAAAGTCAGACTTGACACTATCTGTTGTGATGCAAATCACATGCCTTTTAGGTTTCAAAGTGGACTTTACCACATTTTCAAGCTCACATGACACAAAGATCCTCGTGAGCCTAACAAATGTGATGCTTGTGAGGTTACATTCATACAGGTGGCTGCCTGCCTTATCATGAGAGTTGTGATGCTCAAGCTTGCCAATAATTTTATTTACCAGCATCAGTTGGTGTACAAGGATATGTTGGGCTAAGTTGTCATCTTCTAAGAGGGTGGGGTATTATACAGAACTGTGTACATGTGTGAAAACACCCAGTGTGGTAAAACCAGTATAGGCAGGCTACAATCTGTCAACTCTGGTTCAACCTGTTTATGTGACACCTCAGACAGTTTGTCTCCACGTAGGATGTTCTTCTGTGATTAGGAGACAGTTCTGAAGAAACTGCATGTGTACTGTGGTTGCCCATCAGGTTTACCTACAAAATGCTGCTACATATCTTTTATCAAGCAGCAGATACCTCTGTTATGTTCTACTCTAGAGATCAGGAGTATTAGAAATACAGTGAGAGTGTGACCCCTACTGCTCTGAGAAAGTATTGTCCTTCCGTCAATAATGTCTGCCATTTGAAATAAGAGACACATTTATACAAATTATTGTCTTTATTTTGCTTCATATATTGATCTGTCGTTTTGTCTTTCAGTTGAAACATGACTTGAAACGTCAATGACAATGGCTATACTGTGGTACAAGACAAGAGAAAACCAAATATACAATATAAGAACATGAAAATACAAATCTTTGTAAACATCAGAAGAAAAAAAAAGCTAAATAAAAGACAACAAAACTATGGTAGGTAGAAAAATACACAAAAGGTTCATGCTAAGGGGAGGGAAACAAGGCGTCGGTGTTCCAGCTGAAATCCCCGTTTCCTATCATCACAAGCAGCCATAAAAACACCCGTGAGCAAAAGTGGACACTAGGATTCATCTTCAGATGATAAACAATTCATCAATACATCAATCAATAAACCAAACTACTGCAGAAACGTTATCCTAGGGAGGTTGGGGTGAATCATATCAGACCGGGAAGGTGATGGTGTCAAGGACAGAGTGAGTCGTTTAAGGTACGGCAGTGAAGGAAAGTGCTGATAGTTTCCCTATTTTGAGGGAATGAAGTTTTTACCTGGTAACTCATCACTTATCTCAAGAAGGGTTTCCAGGCAAATGAAAAATCAACGTCCATCATCACCCACATTCATAGCGCTGGAGGAAAGTACTGCATCAGACTATATCTGTACCTGCCCTTTATCTCTCATCTTAACAGCATGCCAAGCCACATGGACGTCAGTTACAGGTCACACCAGTTTGCTAATAGACACACTCTATGGAATCAAATTAATGCCGTAATTTCTTACATGTGTTTTAAGATTGACACCCGTGGATACGGTTTTGTGACATGAAAAAAAAAGTACACTAATTGAAGATTTGTTCACAGCAAATAAATTCACATTTGTATGTTTCAGAGCACAAATCTACAATATTGTATCTGAAGTACAAAATTGGTGTTTAGGGACACACTTTTCCTCCTTTTTTCATCAAATGTAGGTTTGTATCTACAAAGAACAAATGAAAATTGATGAATTTTAAAAAATCTGATTCGTCTTTCATCACTTCTCTCTAGAAATGAGGGTCTGGGCAAAAAACATAAATTAGTGCATAAAAATGCAAAAGAATGTAATGAATTCCTGCACAGTAAGGTTATTGAAAAGGATCCACTTTTTGTTCATTGACCTTGGTCGGGATATTGACATATTCAAAAAACGTACTGGTGATAGATATTGTGCGAAAATTCATTACTTTGTTCTGCATGATTTCATTTTTCTACACAACTGTCCACCAGGCTTGCATTAACAACATTCAATTTGTTTGTGAACGTATTTTGCTTATGCAAAAACTTTTAAATACAAGTGAACAATTTGTTTTTCCACTTCACTAAAGCTCACACATGTCACTCTCACATAACACGTTTAAATAATTACGGCACTCATTTCACTCCATACATTTGTCTTTGCACCTTTATAGGTAACAAACTCATGCAGTTTAATAAGGATGAATACAGAATACAGCTCTGATTGGTTATGTCCATGCTGAACTGAGAGACAAGCGTCTGCCACACTGTCCATGCACATAAAAGGCGATATAATGAACATGTGAAGCAATAGTTTCTTTTCTGTGAATATAAAAAAATAACAGCATCTTTCCGTTCCCATGTTCTGAATTACAAATCTACATCTGAAGCTCGGAGTATACATTCTTTGCATCATGCACCACTAGTAAGCAGCCATGCACTGTGTGTACGATACAGTGGGGGCAGGCTATTCAGAAATACACAACTGAGGTCCATTTTAGAGGTCTAAAGTGCATCATGTGCCATTCACTTCTCACTTAGTCATTCATTGGGAGCATCTGATGGCAGCAGACACTTGTCTCTCAGCTCTGTAGCCTGTCACTGGTGATCATTTCAAGACATATTTGCGGATGAATGAGCGGATGAAAGCAATGGATGGATGGATAGATAGATGAAGGGAGAGAGGGCCTGGGTGTGCCACATCCTGCCTAGATCAACTCCTCCCATCATCTGTACACATAGAGAGGCACTCTGAGGATCATGGCTGTCTTTGGAAGTGCCTCTGTGAGTTACTGCCAGGCAGAAAATATCTGAGGAGCTTCACCGTATGGCATTTGAAGTCAGTAGACTGAATCCAACAAGTGATTATTATCTATCTATCTCCTTCTCCACATGCCCCGTGCTTCTGTTCTGGGCTTTTCTCTCACAGACAAAGACTCTATTGGCTGCATTGAGTCTCATCACATTCCAGTTTTTATGAGAAGCTGGAGTGATGTGTCTTTATCAGCTTGCTAGCCTTCAAGTGTGTTAAGTCTCCCTTTGTGTCTGTAAGAGGTGAGTTCAAGTTTCCCAGAGCTGCTGCTGTGGTTGCACTTTGTGTTACAGTGCAGAATTACCACAAAACTGATTGGAAACCAAGACCAGAGTAGTGATAAACATTAGTAAACTCGATTGGTTCTTTGGAATCCTCTGTGTCAAAAATTACAACGTTTGTTTAGCTCTTGAAATTTGATGGCAAATTGTTGCCTTTGTGGTAAAGTGACCTCAATTCCCCCCTAAAGCAAAATGCAAACACATTTCTGTGATTCAATTAGCACCTTTTTTTGATTTAGAAATACAGTCCATAAAATAAACACTTTTGCCTCAGTGTGTGATTGTATGTCTACATGTTGCCCAGCACCTCACAGAAGCACTTATTGCTACAATGAATCAAGACTTTCAATTTCATGTGTGTAGCAGGTAGAATAACCTCTACACCACTCCAACCTTTACAAACACATTACGTCATCTTTGTCCCGTCTACCTACTCTAAACACATTTCTTTCTCCACATTGTCCCATCATATATAAGGAACAAAGATTTTAACAACACATCTGCAATCATATTGCAAGTAAATACATTGGAGAAAAACAACAAATATTCAAAATGTGATACAGTCCAGTGATACAAACACATGAAAGGACCGACATGGCAAGTTGAGTGTGTCTTCCTGCACTAGTGAAAAAGTTATATAACATAAAACCAGCAGTGTCTCTGGCATGCAGTGTAGTTTATCTAATGCTAAAAACCAGTTTCTCACTGCAGTGTTTTCTTGACCAACTTTAAAGCCATCATATCACTCAAACTGTGTATTTTGATCCACTGAGCTGCTACCAATACTGGTGTCTGTAGAGCCTTATTCATCTTAATGCCCTCGAGCACAGGAGGGAGCAGAGATGCCATGACTTAGGGTGCCACTTTAGGACTTCCTCAAATTAAACAGACGACAGGCAGCTCCGTTAAAAACTGCGCTGTCTGAGAAAGATTTACTGGGCGAATCATGCATCAGAGAACCACAGACAAACCTGGACCAGTCGGAAAGCAAAGGTCATGATGGTTACTGGCATGTTCATGTTCATAACGCACCAGTTTTTACGTGAGGTGGCTCAAAAGCACAATACTGTCACTCTGATATCTCCTCACTGTGGCTTTCCATTGGCTGGCATCTTCTTCTTTTACATTTTTTTTTAAGTGGGAGGACAGACAGACAGAGGTTGAACCAGTCGACCAACAGTGAAAGACATAACGGCACATAAATCAAAATTGGCAAGAGTGAGGAAAAGATGTGAAGAGGAGTCATTTGGGGAGTTATAATGAGTCTGTCACTGCTTCTTTCTCCCATTAGTCTATTTTCTCCCCAGTTCAGCCTCCAAGTGGCTAGAAAAGATGTGTGTGTGTGCCAGGTTTCTCACAGTGTATAGCAACAAGGAAGATGAAACTGGGTGTCACAGTGATGTGCACTGTGCAGTCATGTTTGACCAAATATGATTGGCAGTACTGTATAATGGTGTGTGAAAATGTGTGTGTGGGGAATGTAAGGGATTTGTGAGTCATCTGTGAGTGCAGACGAACTGAGAGAGGCGCCGCAGCAACAGGGAAGACAGGGTGAATGAATTTATCCCTTCCCCGCTCTTCTTCTCTCTCTCTTTAGTTTGGCTTGTCCTCTTCAGTTTTTGAGAACTCTTCCTCGTTGTCTAGACAAAGGCCTCGGGCTTGCTGCCATTGTTGATCTTGACGTAAATCTTGGGATCCTCGTCCTGCTCGTCTCTGAGGCGCTGGAGGTGGCGGCTGTGGCACAGCAGGTACAAGGGCAGGCAAAATCCTAGCATGCTCAGCACCAACAGGCCCACATTCACCTAAAGACAACATGAGGGTCAGACTGACACACTGGCATTGGCCAAAAATACAAAATATCACAGTTCCAATGTTAAGAGAGCTTTAACCTCCCCTGGAGGCCTGAATCATTTCCACTGCATTTGCTCCTTCACTCACTTATGCTAATATCCAATTATTTTTGTTATCTTACCCATAGAGGGTCTTTGTCCAGGGGTCCCATCATGGCCATGAAGAGAGGCTGCTGGAGCAGGGCGAACAGAGCACTGATCAGAGACTGCATGCCCGTCAGGCTGCCAAACTGGGAGGATGGGTACCTGCAGTGAACAAACAACATGTCTCAGATGGTAAGTTTAAAAAGGTTTTATCACTAACCCAACCCTGTCCTTAACCCCAGCCAACACCTTTAGGGTGAACAAATTTCAGATAAATTTGCAAGTCCTAAAAAGCTCTAACACACTCACGCATGGGTCACAACTATGATTAAGAAGCGTGTCAAAATGAACACAAAGGAATTTATTTCATGTTGCAAATCGCAGCTTGTGATTTGGTGAAATGGGCCCCAGGCCTCGTTCCCAAACATCAGTGCTCAGCCCAACTAATGCTGTTGTGGCTGAACTGGCACAAATCCCTGCAGCCAGTTTCCAAAATCTATCAGCCTGCATTCACAGAAGAGTGTGGGCTGATATAGCAGCATATTCATGTCCATGGTTTTGGAATCTCATTTTCAACAATCACAAATGGTTGTAATGTTTCATGTCCACATACTTTTGGCCATGTAATATATATATATATATATATATATATATATATATATATATATATATATATATATATATATATATATATATATATATATATATATATATATATAATAAATGGTATAGTCTGTGGTATTATGATGCATTGTTATGCTGTTAGCTTTTGAACATATACACTTACACAGCAGCATAGAGGCCTCCGACTGCAGAGTGGATGAAACCTCTGACAATAGTGTGCAGGATGAAGGATAGAATCTGAAGAGAAGGAGAAAAGAGGGAAAAAAAAGATTCTATTAGGTACCAGGTCAGTTCACAGCTTGCGTGTCTTCAATGTGAAATGGCTTTCATCTTTGATAAATGAGACTGATTCAGAACAAGTAAATAACATGCAATGATTCTTTTGTCCAGTAGGTGTCACTGGAGCACTTAGAAACATCAGGAACTGCATTGCCATGTGAATTGCTCCCTTTTGAACATCATGTACATCTCTCAGTCTCTCCCTCTCTGCAGTGTTAACTCCCCCTTTGAAGGAGACTCAGGGGTTCAACAGCACATGCTGGGAAATGTGCATCCTCAAAAAGCATGAAAGAGCCTTAATCTCTGAAGGACTCTAACTGCTTAAGATATGTGAGGAACCAATAAAACAGCTCTCTATCCACCAGTGTGGGTGTTTGCCTACCTGAAGGGGCAGGCTGGGGATGAGGCAGGTTATTCCAAAGCCAACCAGGAGGAGGTTGGTGAAGATGAAGGCTCTAGTGGCATTGATGATCTTCTGAATTGTTTTGTCAGGGCGACGGGGCTGACCGGGCTCTCTGATAGAAAAGACAATAGAACATTACCTTCTTCACATTTGGTAATTTCAATTAACAGTAAACATCAGAAATGATCTTTTTCTCAACACTAATATGTTTTTCTTTTTCTTTGTTGTGATTTTTGCGCACCCTCACCTTTTGGTGCACTTTTCGTTCTCATCCTCGCAGTCTTTGAGTTTCCAGTCCATGACGTAGCCAATCACAGGAGAGGTGATCAGACACAAAAGCTGGAGCACGCCGAAGATGGACGCGTAGACACTCACTGAGAGACAGACAACAGTGCAGAAAGTTAGGATCATCGTTTTACGCTATTCTTCAAGTTGTTGAACTGGGATCGAGTAGGATGAGTAGCTTGGAGGAGTGTGCACATAGAAACAGGCAAAGACATTGTAAGGGATATAGAGACAGTTTTGTGGAAGTTACAGGGGCTTTATGGGTTGTGACCACAAATTTTACCCCAGACGTTGTGCTCTCACAAGACAGATAAAGAGGACAGACAGCTGAGGAGAGAGGCTGAAGAATGTACGTGGTTAGAAGTTTAAAAGTTCAGCCTGAAGTCTCTTACCCACTTGCATCTTCTCCACTGAAACAGCAGCAGGAAGCCAGCATGACAGGAAAAGACAGAGAGCAAGGGAGACGAACAGAGATGGAGGGGAGTTAAAAACAAACAATAAAGGCAGTTAAGCTGAGCAAAAAGCAGCTGAGAGAGGACTGTTAGTTGTCATGGAGCAGAGAGAAAAGAGTCTAAGGAGTGAACATCCAGGGCAACAATTAAAGGCTATGGTCAGATGTTAAAGGAAAAAAACAGAAACCATTCAGATAAAATAATCTGTGTTTTTGAGTAGAGTTTAATCCACTATGTGCAAGCAAAAGCACACACACACACACCTGTACTGAGGTCTCTGTTTGTCAGTGACTCCAGGATGGTGTTCATGGCCCCCATATAGAAGATGAGGCGCAGTTGGGTCACACACATGGTGACAAGACTCAGCAGGAAAATGGGACTGAAGATACTCTTCATGAAGGACTGAGCTGCAGAGGAAATGAGAGAAGAGAACAGTCATTAGAGTCAAGGCTAGATCAAATCTGTGACTTCTTATTAAATATCAGATATAGCCAAGTCTGTGTTCACATTTCCTAGTACAGAGATCCCTCTCTGAACACAGCAACATGAAGACTTACAATGAAATGGGTTTTTTTTATTTAACATTATTTTTCACTGTCTTTTTTACAAAATAATTATTAATTTGAAAGTATCAAAGTATCCAAGAGTTTCCCAAACACTGGGGTTAACCGTACATTACTCGGTTATTCAGTTATATTGTGTTCCTGATGTACAAAAATAAACGTTTACATTATCAAGCAGCAGGTTGTATCTTCAAGGGTATTTTTGTGATATCATAGATCTACTGCCTTACCGTTAAAATGTTTGCAAAACCAACATTTAAATCCAATATTTCCATAGACTGTGCAGGCCACAAGCTTTACATATGTTCCAGTGAAAAAGAAGAAGAACAGCAGAGTAGAGTCTGTGGAAATATTGGATTTGAATGTTGTTTCACTGTAACACTGTGGGCAGGCAGTAGATATCTGTCAGGTTACAAAAATACCCTTGAATATATAACACCCACTGCTGGACAAGATTTTAAAAATTACATATTAAAAGGATACCCCAATGATTTAGTATTGCACTTCCACAAAGTTGGGGGACTCACAAGAGATGGATTTTAAAAGATCAAATGTCAACGAGGTAAAACTATAGGTGACATGACAGGAGGATTCTAGGGCAAGTTGATCATTAATCTAACTTGTGAATATAAATAGAAAATGGACACAACAGCCCATATGGTGAAGTGCTGGACAAACCAATTAATGGTTGGTGCACAGATGGAGCTGGGTTTATTACCCAGAACAACAGGTATCCATCCGAGGCTTAATTAAAGGATTTGTTTGGTGACAAGTCATGCTCGCAAGGCATTGTAATTTTTTATATGAACATGCATTGCTTGATAATTGTTAGAATAAGAGCATGAGGCCATTTTTACATTAACACCCTATCTGTCTTTCTGCCTCTGGTCAAAATAGTGGTCATGTGAGACTGCATTAACATTATCTAAATGCTAACATCAGCACGCTAACATTGTGAATGTTAACCTTAGCAGGTAATGTTTACGCTGACCACCATGTCAGCTTAGCATGTCAGCAAGCTGATGTGCTAATTAGCACAACACATGAAAACTCACAATGGCATCACAGTTTGTTGAGACATTTCACTCAAAATCATGAATGTCAACCATACAGTGCACTAAGGGAAAAGACAGAGGATCCCCAAAGTCAGTAGGCTATATTGTCAGGAACCACAAATGTTTGTACAACATATTAGGCCGAATTATGTATTACATTTTGAGATATTTGACTGGATAAGTGAAATTTTGACCTGCTGGTCGGGATCACATGTCATTAGGATTCTTCCTCTTGGCACTGTGGATATCGGTACCAAATAATTTCATGGAGTAACAAGAAAGGTCAATAGTTGTAGAGATATTTCAATCTGGACCGAAGTGGTGGCCTGACCAACCAACACTGACATCCCTAAAGCCACACTACAAGCATGGCTGAAGAAATGCGTGGTTTGATATTGTTCCTGCATTGATCAAGGCACAAGTAGCTATAATATGATAAAAAGCAACCTGACAACCATCAATTTCAAGATTTAAAAAAAAGGTCTTGAAGAGGTTGAGCAATAAGAAACACAAAGTACACAGTATGTATTTCATTTTGACTTAAAAATCTGAGCAAAGAAGTAGAAAAAGACCCTCTCTGCCCGTCTTCAGTGCTGGCTCAGGATGTAGTTTGTATACCAAACTAGTACACTGTGTTGAGAGTGTCAGTACAGCTACATGATTTGTGTTTAATTCAAATTCAAAAGGCGCTTAAAATCTCAACAGATATGACGAAAAGACACAACAACTAATAATTAAATACACTGAAACCTTCACCGGTGCCATCAAATTAGAGAGAAACCGGTTTATGAGTGTGTGTAATATGGGCCTCTTTAAATCTGCTGGCAGACAGAACATGTCCAGCTGTTATGAAACCAACCATGTGCATCCTGACTGCACTCTGAACACACACACACACACACACACATGCAGACGACCAGCTGATGCTTGGCCTTCAACCCACAATAATGCTTCTCTAGAGCTCCCTGCCAGCCAGTTCCACACCTGCTGAGCGGCTTTTCTAAGAATGGGGTCTGAACAGATTCCACGGTCCATTTGGTACCAAAGAGACCAAGAGGGGAGTAACCAGGCCACCCCTGCTGGGAGTCCCTGACCCCAGTATGGGAGAACCAGAGGGGCTGGAGGAAAGTGGGAGGGCCTCAGGAGACCTGGAGGTGTAGTGGTAACAGAAATTAGCTTAGTGTGGATGTAGGGCAGAGGTAAAGGGGCATTTAAGGGGTACCATTGGGATGTAAGTTGTGTTTGTGCCTAATTGTTGTGTACAGATCTAGGTCAGACCCTGATGTTCCAGCAGGCATGGTGCAACTTAAGCATACATTTGGAGTCGTGTTTGTGATGAATATAAGTCCACGATTCACTCTTTTTTGGTCTTCATCAAGTTCTATCTCGGTGGCTAAGTGCTCCACAAAGTTCATTAGCTAATCACTAACTTGTCTTGCCAATGTTTGGTGTTGATAACATACAGTTGCAGCTTACAATGAGGTTAATAAGAGTGTAGCTTGTGTGCCGGAAAACCAAAACCACAAACAAAAAGAGTAAAAAACGTGCCGTAGAGCTGAGAGGAATTGCAAAGTCAGGTGATTATTATCTGTGGAGTTGACACTATGAGCGACGCATTTCACATTACACAAAGTCATTTGACTCATTGTTAATGTAAAAAATATTGAATTGTGCAGCTTTAAATCAAAATGAAATTAAGGGATTTAGTATTTCTACACCAGAATTATATTCCTGGCAGCGTGGCAAATTCTTTTTTTTACAATTGGGTCAGGAGAAAAGTAACAAAAATATGACAAGTAAATTAATAAAAACAGTACATTGTAAAAATCATAATTAATACTTTTTTGGTGTCAAACTTATATCAGGGGGATGGGATTGTGGCCACATTTACCTTGTGTTGTATATCATGGTGTTTAATATTAAATAATTTCATATTGCCAAGCTTTAATCAATTACAAACATATACATTAAGAGAACAGAAGCAGCTTAATGATTTGGGTCCCAATGGAGCACTTTATAACATGCTCATATTACTATTCTTCCCCAGGACCATGGGATGGACTGTTATCTCGAAAGCCTTTGTCCATCATGGAGCTTTCAGACAGATCTGGCACAGATGTACTCTCCTGCTCACTTCATTCACAACGCCGACTCTAACAGCAGACCGGCTTTTGAAAACCATAAGATGAATATTCATAAGTTGGCAAAGGGGACGTGAAAAATGGTGGGACTGTCTTTGCTTGAGACTGAATCATTAGAGCACAAAGGAGCACTTATGTTGACTTATCTGAATTTTTGAAAAGCTCTGTTTTACCATTAGGATTCGGTCTCTCTTGCAGACACAGGCAGCTGTTGTGACATTCTCTCAGCAGCATGTTGGGAATTCCAGTCTTGGATGGCAATAAAGGCCATGAAAAAAAATGTGAATGGGCTTGTATGGAGAGTGCAATACCAGAAGTTGTCCAAGCAGCACCTACACAGTTAAATTTAAACTTTACCAATTGGTTTCTACTTTTACTACTGCCTTACTACAGATTCCCAAAGCAACTCCCAGAACTATTAAAGTTTGATCTCCAGTTTCAGACTTACTCTCCTCCTTGGCCTTGCACTTCACCTCCAGGTCAACGGTGGACAGGCACAGCTTGTTGGCCTCCTGTGAAGCCAGGTCTTTGGGCGGCTGGTGTTGCTGCTTTATGGAGTTGCCAACACTGAGACGCCGCCCCACGGTGGTCACCTGCCGATAAAACTGCTTCCCTGTGATCTTGTGGTCAAAGCCCAGCCAGCTGAACTTGATCTTCACCCTGAGGGAATGGTGGAAGGAGAGGAGAAAGTGTAAGATAATTGTGAGCACAAGACACAGAGCACAGTAAACTGTTCAATTAAAACAGGAAGAAGAAAATAACAAAAAATGTCAGCAAAGACAGGGAGGTAAAGGGAAAGGACGGGATGAAACAAAAGATCCAGGTGAATGAGAGCAAAGCCAGCTCTTCCTCTGGTTTTATGGTATTTCCTGTCTTTAGGGTTAACTTGGCCTCCGCTGCATTAAACTAGGATTTAGTGTGCTTGAGTGTGTGAACATGCATGTCTATGCAATCCTGTATGTGTGTGTAGGACTGTGGTGATCTCTGGAGAATGTAGATTGTACAGACGGCACACAGCTGGAATCAATTTACATCACATATAAACTGAGTTTAGCTAATAACGTTACAATGGCTGCTTAGAAAGGATAGCTGGAGGCTACAGAAATGTGTATCTGCCTTTGTATGTGTGCCAGAGAGAGTTTGTAGTAGTCAAGTAGTCTTACGTGAAGTCCATGTCCTCTGGGCCAGGGAAGGGCTCCAGAGGCCAGTTGACGAAGCAGTTGAGGAAGACGAGGCAGGCGCAGCCAGCCCAAACCAGCAGGATGGTGATGAAGGCGACACCCAGATCATAAATCACCTACAAGCAGGCAGACAGGACCCCAAACAAATACATCATAATGGAGAATCGATAACACATGGTAGGTAGCAGTGTAATTCGTTCTGATTTACTAACTGCATCATGTTTTTAGGAAGAAACCGTATCTAATGGGTGAGAACAGATTTTATGTTTTGGATTTTGATGTAATTGGCTGCATAAATCAAATGTTACCTTGATGCCGGGGAAAGTGACAGCAGAGGAGGCGTAGGATCCAATCATCAGGGCAATGAAGGTCGACCTCAGGTCTCCAAACATGTTGGGCAGCTGAGAAGAGAGCAGAGAGAACAGCAGGGATCAGACTACACACTTAATCACACATGAAAACACACAAAAACACGTGATGTCAACAGATTAATTGAAAACACGGTGGATAATCTCAATCTTGACCACGTTATAACATCTGAATATGATTTACACCACCATGAAAAACTATTAGCGTGGGGCCTAAAACGAGAAAAAATCAATTATCCCTTTCTAACACACCATGCAGAAGCACAGATTGGTCTTGCGCTTCTCAAATGTCACAGTGGAGGAAGAGAAACGGCTGAGAGTCTACAGCCATGCTAGAGGTTCTGTGAGGGTGTGCTTAGCACAGCAATGCTTTGGGCTAAATGCTAATGTCAGCACAAACATGTAGCAATGTAATGTAGCACAAGCACTCATGACTAAAAGAATGTCATTAGTTTTGCAGGTATTTGTTCATAAACCAAAGTACTGGAAAAATCCAAATTTTGACCTGATGACAACACTAGAGGAAAAGTTAGGGGGTCACCAAAGTTGTTATAATTCATCCCGAGGGGAACATGAATGGCTGAACCAAATGTCATGGTGATCCATCCAGACATTTTACTCAAAATAGCAAATGTCAACCTGCTGGCGGTGCTGGACGAAAAGTCAGAGGATCATGACCATGAACGTTTGCACATAGTTTCATGGCAACCCATCTAATAGTTGAGATATTTAGAGACTGGACAAAAGTGGTGAACCAAACAAAAGACATTGCCATCCCAAGAGCTATACCGCTAGCACGGATTAAAAGCCCTCTGAAGTGTATCACCTCTGTGCACTAGTGATAAAAATGAGGAGTTTTCTGCCTTTGACGCCAAGACGCTGGCATGAAACGCCTTCCATACGTAATGCACACTGCACACTATGCAGCCCAAATTATATCTATAATTGGATGTAGTTCTTTTGTTCTGACAGCATGTTAGCTTTCACAATTATCTCTTGTCATATTTTCTCCTTCCATAATCTACAAAAAGATGTCAAATTTCACATATGCAGGCAAAAACCTAACCCTGCTGCTTTACATTATTGACTATTGATAAGCTTTCACCACAAAGTACACCCTGTGCTGCGGCATGTGTTTTTTGCACTGTTTTTCGTTCCAGCATTTGAAGCAAAGAAGCAGAGAGAGAAAATCCAGAGAGTCTTGCGTAATACACTCAACCCTCAACTCTAGACAACAGCACACGATGTTCTTCACTAGTCAACTTCAAACTGTAAACAGCCTTCCTCAGGAAGTCAAAAACAGAGAGCAAAAAACAACAGAGTGTGAGAGCAAAATGTGGCTGAGAGATTTATCATCTTTGTCAGTTGATTTACTTTAAAGGTACTCAAACTCTTCGTCAACAGCAGTGAATGAAGCAGTGGATGAACGGAGGCAGGGAGATAAAAATGAGGACATAACTCCTCAGTAGAAGCATTATTATGGTTCATAAATAGCGAAAATGCGCTCAAAATTCCCCCTCTCTCATTTTCCTCATGTGTCCATCCACTCGTCCATCCAGCCGCTGTGTTCACAGCAGGGGTGCAGCTTGTTAGGCAGCTGCTTGAACCCTCTCACCCCACAGACGTCTCTCTCCGGGTTAATTGGACCAAAGGTGAGCACCGAAAATCACTACGCCCCTGCTATGACTTCCAAAATAACAAGGGCGCCGAATTTCTCTGCTCCTGTTTCTCTGGAGCAGCGCTCGACTGGAAGAATCCAGTTATGACACTTGACAGGAGGAGACTGACAGACTGACAACATCGGGGTATGATGGGTGACCTTTGGCCCAATTGGTGGAGAGAAGAGGAGAGGAGACACAAATGGCCAACTCAGCTTGTGCATAATGAATCAAGGCTAACTCATGATAGCTATGCAGAGTCAACAGGTTCAGATTTGACCACTAACGTTCAAGCACTTTATCCTCTAGCTTGTGATAATGACTCATTTTTTATGTCCAGGGTGTTGCAAGAACTCTATTAGTACTACAACACTTGGGAAAATTCTTAAAATAAGGGACTTTATGAAAATTTTCAGGGTGAAAAGGAGTCAGAGAAGAGGGAAGGTATTATTTTTTCTTTTGGCTGAAGGTAGGATAGTGACTTTTTTTGGAAGCGCAGAACCTTGCAATATAGTTAATAATTAAATAAATAGTTACATCCAAAAGATTACTTTCACTCTACTGTTTCATTTGACATATACAGAGGACAGTAATTCTGTCTCTGTATCAGGTTTTTAATGATGTGTACATTGGTGGCGAACATTAGAAGTTCCACAAATATATTACAGGTATCCTGAGGAGTTTCTGACCTCTAGTTGTGCTATGGAGCTGTTTTTTTATGAGTGGTTCCCTGTTTGCCTTGTGGAGGCACAATGACAGTCCTGCCAATTGTTTCACACTATTTCAATTATCTACAGATGGCTGTAGTGTGCCAAAAAATACAGCAATGTGCCAACAAAGGCAGAGAAGAAGAAGACTGCCACCTAGTAAACATGGATGTAAACAATGCAGGATTTAAAATACTTCCCCCCTCACCGACCCAATAATTTTCATACAGCCCCTAATTTTTCTTTTCACTTAATGAACAATTTCCCATTTAGATTCCAGATATTCAGAGCAGATACAAAAGAATAAGGCCACTACAGTGTGGATGAGTCAGTCTCTAACCTCTCTGTCATTCACCTCCTTGATGCCTCTCCCATTTATAAACTCAGGCTTGTTTGTTCGTTCTGAGAACAGGTTCATTTGGAAGGAGCACTGATGCCACTGGCGATCATTTCTATGAGCACACGAGTGAGAGGAAGAAAACAACAAAACCTGTTTACTAGAGTCAGTGGTGCAGTGCCAGAGCAAAGACAACCACAAACCATCCATGTGTGCAGCAGCATGCAGAAAGCACATCTAGTCCTTGTGATGCTGCTGAGCGGAGTGTTGGCCTGATACAACAATTACGTCACATCGGGAGTTTCTCTGGGTTACTAGGTCTGAGTCACTGTCAGTCAGCTGATGAGACCACTATTACCCAAAAACATGTCACAAACCGGTTTGGTAATACTGAAAGAAGAAGTAGGGAATAATGGGTTCAGCAGCGTGAGGATAACGTGAGGTTTGTGTGTTGATGGGAGGAGCAGCTGTCAGGCTTGACAAGGAACAGATAACAGTGTTTTTGTAACTAGAGTCAATAACACATCAGTCATGCAGACAGGTGAGTCTGTGACTGTTAAACACTAGCGGACAAAGAATCTGCTGTGGCCTCAGGCACTAACAGACACACAACCAGCAAATGATGCATTAACAGTACATAACAGATATGATGGATGTACTGTTATAAACACACATTTGACCCTATAGGTGCTCTACTGGACCAGCTCCAATTAAAAAAACACTTTCCATCATGTTCTCTCGTGCTCATTAATTAAATTAGTTGTTTGAATGTATTGTTTGAGCTAAATGCTAACATCAGCATGCTAACATAATGATAATAGTCTTAGTTTAGTGTGTTAGCTTACCAACATTTGCTAATTAGCACTAAACAAAAAGTAGAAAATCAAGGTGTTTTTAAAATTCTAATCCCTGGTTGGTGATTTTCCAACCATTAAAGGAATGCTTTTCCTGTATTTCTCAGCTTTCAGGGTACGGTATGGGATGTATACAGTTCCTAAAAAAAGTCAACAAGTGTGCCTTCCAATTGGGTATGTACACAGTTCCTAATCAGAGGTATAACCCAAGTTTGTTTGGGAAATTTCACTCTCATAAATCTCTGTTACACTAACGATCAAATATCACCATATGTATGTTTATCTAGAGTGTGACTGATGAAAAGGATGGCGAGAAGTCCTGTAGGTAGATAGCCCACCCACTACTTTGTTGTTGCTCCTTCCCTGAATAGCTCTTTTGTTAGTTCTGTGGTCACCGTGTATCCATGCAAAGAGTGGCAGGGTACACACAGATGGGCTTAGTGTTTGGATAGCCACTACTAAAGGTCTATTTTAGCTTCAGAGCAGTCACCTGGAGATAAGAGATCAGGGTTCGGTTAGTAGCAGGTGCAGGTGGGGGGGATAAAGGCATTAGTGTGATTAAATTGTGTAAGAAATAATCACAAAGTCACCTCCTTAGACACAAAAGATGCTTCAAAGGATGGAAGAATGAATCAATAAGTGTATTTGCTGTGTATATATCTGGGTTTTGTTTGAACTGTGTCCAGGCAGCTCAGGTGTTTGTCATGACTCACGTGTCATTTCACTAAGGATTATAAAGTGGATTATGAGGATCATAAATGAAAACAGTATCAAAAACCTGTTTAGCATAGGTTCAATAAAGCAATCTCCTTTGAAAAACTCTCCTTCTGGGCTATAAAGACATTTAAAAACATCCATACGCCTCTTGGGTCACTGCCAAATTGTCCTGGAGCAATGTAAATGTTTTTAATCTTTGGATTGGCCAATAAGAGAGCAGCTTTTGGAAGAGTTTTACAAAGAAATGTAAACACCTGAACTCATGAACTTTTATTTGTCAGCATGACTGAACCTAGCCTGCCATCACATGATACATCAGCACTGTGAAGTAAATAAGAAATATTAGATCAAAACGCTCACTTAAAGCCATAATTTTTTACTATTATATTCCTCTGTATAAAGTTTCAAGCAATATTCTTGCGTCTGGGCCTGTTGAAACCTGCTCAGGTGTGATTAGATCTTGTTTGGGAGAGAGTGCTGAATGTTATCGTTGCAGGCAGAGGAGACGAATGCTGTGTGCACTGTACACCATGTGATCCACTTATATACAATGGACACTTTTGTTTATTGAATATATTTCAGTGCTTAAGGCAAGAGTGATCTCTAAAATCTATTTTTGTTTTACCACTTACGTCTTTATTGGGTCCATGTTCTGAATGTAATCATATGTAAATGTAAAACAAATGTATCAAAAGGGAGTCTGGAATCATAGTGGCTCCACATTTATTGTTGTCTGTCTAGGATCTCCATTCAAATTCTCCAAAACTAGTTTACATACTTTTATGAGGTTAAAAGTTTCCCTTGTGACTGCAGACTTTTTGGCTGTCCTGCACTTTTGGATATATTTTTTTGAGTCACTCTGGATAAGAGCATGTGCTGAGTGTTGAAAATGGAAGTGGAAACGCAAATCGTGAGGCGACAAAGAGAACTGGGGAGTGACAAAAACATGCTGAGCCTAAAAGCCAGGTGGAGGGTGAAAGAGGAAACTGGACAGAGCCTGTTTCAGAGGAAAGAACAGAGAAATGAAAGAAGGAAGAGGGTTTGCTGCAGTGAGTGGAAACTTCAGCTGCCTGCCGCTGGACCATTGAGAACCAGCTCTGACCGGTCCTGTCCTGTCCTGACGCACAGGATAGAGCTCCATCCGTCATAAAGAGCTGCCAACTGGGCTGTAACATTAGCAAACATCAGCTGACAAACACTAGACTGCATACCTCCATCGCTCTAACGTCATCTTTTGCTCCCTCCCTTTACAGTCCAGTATATTTGTGGCTGAATTTGATGTAGTTTGGACTGAAATCAGCTGACTCTCAAAAGTTTCCACTAGAAATAAATTCTTGGAAGGGTGGTGATGTCTCTGAACATGTTTTAAGACCCCTCTGTGCCTGGAAGGAATTTACAGTCATTCCAGCTGCACAGTGTACCCTACAGCTCCAGCAACCAGATTCACACCACTACACAAAGCCAAAGCCACATCCACATGAGGCTGATATCAGCGTCTGGTCAGCTCGGATCTCAAATTACTGTGCGACTCTTGACCTTTTGGCATCCGTTCATATTTTCCCCACATCTCCTTTGCCTTCATTTTATGCGGTCACATGCAGTGAACAGAGCATACACTGTACTTCCTCCATCTCACCCCGCCATCTCCAGCATAGTAAAAATAGTCCACAGCCTGATCTCACCACTATTTGCTCTGACCCTTCCATCAAGAAGAATGAAGTGCTGTGTGTGTGCGCTTCATAAATTTTCCACCTAACAAGCAGTCATTCCTCCAGCCCCACCTAAAAGTTCATTCATTAGGGTGAAAAAGTCCAGCGTACTTCGATTTCTCAACTAAAAAACACATCTATGGCTATTTTGTTGGCTGTTTCACAAAAGAAGGTCAGATAGATGAGGCCTGTAAGTGCGTTTTCAGGTAGACCAGTGACACATAGAAAAAAGGGGGGATTAGGAACAGAGGATATACATATTAAAAGGCATCCGACAGAAAGTAGATTCGGGCAGCGTGCAGAGCTTCAGACTAGGAGACCAAACCCAGAAAGCGGAGGGGGCTCCAACACGTGCCACGAGCGAGACAGAGAACAAGAGGAGGAGTTTCATATGGGCTGTGGGTGTGGATGTATGTACATATGTGTGTGTGTGTGTGTGTGTGTGTGTTGGAAAAGGAAAGCTCCCTCTAAAAGAATGAGAGGACATTTTCTGTAACATGAAGCTGTTTACAGGCAGAGAACAGGGAGGAATGAGGGGGAGCAGAGGGAGTTACTCGCCTCCTCAGCTTCACTCCCTGTTCTCCATCGCCGGGACATTGAGTGCTGCTGAGTGTGCATCCACAGGAGAGAATGAGGAAGTGAAGCAAAGATAGATAAAGAGAAGAAATAACAGAGAACGGTGGGAAGGAGCCAAACAGACCAGTTTGAGCTCCTTATAGAGTTGTGAAATGGGAACGGAGACGGAAGGGTGACTGAGGAAGAGGATGAAAGAAATCTCTGGTTCCTTTTCCCCCAAAAAAAGTGAATCACACACACTCACACACTTGGCAAGTTGGATATAGGTCACCGTAACATGAAGAGAATCAAATGACCCATGATGCCTGAGATGCACCCCCACCCTTCCCCCTCTGATGACGGGGGGCATCTCAGAGAGGGTTACAGGTTTCTTAAAATAGATGTTTTTCTCGGTAACAACCCTTGATCCTGAGATTGAGGAAAGGGCAGGGGAAGGGAAGAGCCTCCGCAAAGCATCCCCTTAACACACACACAAAGCAAGGCAGTAGCATAAACATTTGTCGAGGCCTGCAGGGAGCTGTAACTCAGCTTGCAGTAGCTCACAGCTAAAACAACACACACACACACACACACATAGTGCTGATGTACAGTAACATACTGGGCTCTTATGTGCACATGTGACAGTTTTGACAGTTGTGTGCAGGTCCAGCCTTGCTGAGGCAGAGCAGCTGAAACTGGAGAAGACAAAAACAACCGGGCTGAGACTACAGACTGGGAGGCTGGAGGAAGAAAGGGGGGGGGGGGGGGGGGGGGGTGAAACCAGCTGAGCAACTTCTGTGTGTATGCGTGTGTGTATGTGTGTGTGTCAGGGTCCCACTAGGCGGCCTGAATAGGAAACAGCGAAGCATGGGTGGGGAGACACACAAACACACTCAGTTCCCCTGTCGCTGCTTCCTGTTTGTCTCCTCTGTGGCAGCCACTCTCTGCTCTCAGTGTGTTTTGTGATAAAGTGATAGACTGCTGATGCCTCAAGCACCTCTGTTGCAAAGATATGGTTGCCATATTGGGCACTTCACCTCTAATGTGATAGATACAGTATGTTGCAGTCAGAACTCCTAATTTGTGTCATCATCTCAAGTATTTTCACCTTTTAATACACGGCCCATTGTGCTGTTACAGCAATATCACATCTGTAGACAATGTGAACGGCGCACACTGGAGATGCATGTGTCCTTGAGTGGATGAAATAGTAATGAGTCTTGGTGGTCTTTTTTTGGCTCCCAGCCAGAGCAGCAGAGCGGGAGTGAATAACAGATTACTAATGCAGTCTCGTTCCCGTTTTACCACTCTCTCTCTCTCTCTCACGTGGCCCCTCCTGTGATGCAGCACTTTCTCTGACTGATGAGATCATCCTGACCAGTGGCTTTTCTTATCCACTCCCACCCATCCATTTCCTCCTGTCTACACATCACTGCTCATCCCTCCAACTGCCCGTGCCTCACTCTGTCTCCTCCTCTCCCCATCTTTTAAAACGTTCACTCTCTCTAATGCATCTGTCTTTCTGCCCATTGTCGTCTCTCTGTTCACTGACCCTCTTGTTTCTTCTCTCCGTTTTCTGATGCTATCACTTCACAGTGCTCTAATTCTGCTCTGCTGCCTCTCTTTCTCCTCACTCCTCTTCTGAATACAATTTGTCTTCCAAAATCTCTACATCTCTTCCTCATATCCAGTTATTACGCAATACTGGTCTGCTCATATTGACACTGATGCTATTCAGTGTTTTTTAACTTGTCAGCTGCTAAAGAAAAATAAATGCAAACTTGCTTCAGTGCAAGTGAAGCACAAAGGACTGAATTTTTGCTATAATAACTTCTATTCTGAGGGAACCTAATTTTTTGCTATGGTACAGATAATAAATAGTATTATTTGACCAGTGAAATTAAATATTGGTGAGAATTAGGGCTGCAAATAATGATTGTTTTCATTGTCTATTCATGGTCCATTGTCCAATGGTCCAAAACCTGTAAGATATTCAATTAACTATGGAAAAAGAAAAGATGCAAATCCTCACAAATGAAAAAGAACCTGAGAAGCTAATACTATTTGGTGTTTGGCATTTTAGCTTGAAAAGTGATTGAAGTGATTGATCAATTATCAAAATAACAAAGTTGTTTGACTAACTGATAAATCAACTAATTGTTTCAGCTCGTGTTATAAGCACCTTCAATCCAAAAATATGGGCATCACACAGTATCAAAATCATTGTAAGGCTGTGCTACTCACCGTCAGAGAGGTGAAGGTCATGCACATGCCTCCAAACCCATTGAGCGCCAAAGCAAAGAAGATCAGGATGGACAGATCTACAGGAGAAAGAGCAGATTAGTGACACAGGCAGAGGTGGTTACTCTGCTAACACAATACAACTCCCACACATCCTGTCTGATTAATGAAAGTGTCACCACAGCATCGATATGTGCCTTTGTGTAAATGAGCTCTACAATATTGCTCACCTACAAAAGCAACATGATTGAGAGGAGTGTGTGAGGCAGTAGGGTCCCTGAGTGAACATATGATGCCGTTAAAGTGATGTATGTGAGATGACACAAGCACAAATACATACTGTTGGGATCGTTGGCTCCATAGGCGATGAGGAGGCAGGAGAAGCCAAAGCAGGCACTGGGAACACAAAGTATTGGCAATAAATAAACCAAACAGTCCATAACTGCCTAGTGTCATATCAAGTGGAGAATGGATTGAGATCTTCTTCTCCAGCCTCACCTGCCCAGAAGTCGCAGCTTCCGCGGCCCGTATTTGTCCATGACGATGCCCATGGGCAGTGTGATGGCGGACAAGAGGAAGGAGCCCACAGTGAAGGCAAGGTTCAGCATCTCGTCCTGGTCCTTGCAGATGGGCCAGCCATTCATCTCGAGGTACTCCTCAGCTTCAGACAGCTCAGAGGTTGACGTGTTGGAGAAGGTGAGGTTGGAGCTGTTTCCTGGATGGTGAGAAAAATGAAAGCAGAGAGGGAAAGACTTCAGGTTTGAGCAGTCAGATGAGGAAACACTGTTTGTTAACTTGATTTCCTCTCTTAAGGCTGCATGCTGCAGTTATGCTGGTGGTTCCAAATGACAATAAACCCTTCCTTTAATTCTTTTTATTAAACATATAGGAGTTCTGTAAAAGTTCTTATACTATAGATATATATAGATTAAACTACCCAAAAGTACATAAATTAGCTCCATCCCAGACTGCAACATTAATGCTGCATACACATTCTAATAATAATCTAATAATACAATATATACAAAAATACTTTTCTTTGAATAATAATTTGTATCTATAAAAAAGTTCAACTGCATGTACTCTCTTTGATTCATTGAAAATCCAAAATCTATGAATATAAAAATGTTTTTTTCATCTCAAAAGTTCATCTACTGGACACAAGATGCCTCCAGCTTCAAGTTTCCACATTTCTACACTTGTGTAAGTCGCATACTGGACCACCATTGGCTCCAAACTAGTTGTGATGTCAAAAAATCATCTTGTACACATGTTAAACTGAGATTTAAGGTGAGCACAGACAAACTTTCCACTTTCAGCAGATGAACGTGAAAACAGACATCAAGTGTCAAACTCTGCACATACATCATTCTACACAGTGAAGCTCAAACATCCGACCGAAGGAAGAAGAAGAAAAACACATTTTTGAGTGAAAGGGGACTTTAAGTAAATGATCTGAATACTGCCACTGTTTACACCAAAGAAAAACAAAGAGGCAAAAGTGATAAAAAAAAAAAGAAAACAGGGTAAATCTGGGCTTTCTGAGCTAATCTGGATATTTTCTTCATGAGAAATGTGGCATAATGCAGCTTTAAATCAACCTATAGAGCTGTACAAAACAAGGATCTTGATTCTCTGTATACAAGAAGTTATAAACACGAAACAAGACAAAAACAAGGAAAAGAAAAGAAACTGGTGACTTCATTGACTCTGTCATCCAAGAGGCTTTGATGTCATCTAAAATAAATGCTTTCTTGGTTTTTCCAATGTTGCACTTTGAGGTCAGAGCTTCTACGTCTGCCGCCCCCCCTTCTCCATGAGCTGAGTTGCTGATCGAAAAAGCCAAGAAACTCATTAAAGGTCAAGTAAACAGACTGCCGGGAAAACAACACAATACAGAGTAACCAGGCACTAGAAATAGCCACAACCGAACCCCTGCAGGGTAGAGGGGAACTCTGTAACAGTTTTGCACAGACAGAGACTCCAGTTCAGTCTGCCTCCCACTGACTCACTGGTAAACACAGTCCATCAGAGTTCATGTAGAGTCTATTTCTGTCTATCTGTTCTATTAGACTGCTGCCTCTGGTGAAACTCTGTTGAACAGACAGGGGACAAAGAGGAGGGCTGACAGAGGAAAGCAACTCCTCACTCACCTTGACTTGTTTTCGGTCAAACTCCTTGGAAAACAATAGAGACAGACTCAGCAGTTACCACATGTTCAGTGTCTTAAGGAGGGAGGTATGAAGCACTTAGTCATCAGAGTGTTTTCTTCCCGTCAGTCTTGGGGGAATGTTGTCAACAGCAGCTAAAGTCTGTGCTGCGTCTAATAAACAACATAGCTGAAAATCTGCTTTCCCGCTATGTTCATAAAGGAGGTGTGTGATTGTGATCTCTGTTGAGCCAGTTTAAGGTAAAAGGAGAGGAGGGGGGAGGAGGTATTGACGCTAGTTTGTGGGTGTCAGGGTGAATTTAGTATAACAACAGGAAGCTATTATGTCATATTAAATACATCCTGATGCAGAAAATTAGTCCTTGTCTTGTGTAGGTGAAAGGTAACGTGGCTAAATGAAGATCTGAGGGCTGCAGTGTTGTTTTTATGCTGGTACATAAATCATCTAATGCATGTGGGGACTTGAGCTTGAGAGGCTGCAGAAAAGTCTAGTTTAATTTAACATGACAGTACAAAAATGACAGAAATGTTGATCTATGGCTTTTTTGAAAGAGATTTGTGTTCATAGTTTTGGCCAGAATTCATATTGTTCTAAAAGCAGTTACTGAGATCTGGGCTCACAGCAACATGGCAACAACAAAGTCAATTGGGACAAGAAATGAGCAGTCAGACAGGTTGTAATTAAGCCAAATTACCTAAACCACTTAATTTGGAGGTAAAATGCAAAATGTCAGCAATACCATAAAACCAAGTTATATTTGGAAATTACATTTGAAAAAGTTTCAACATTAAATTTGAGGACTAGACAATTACAACACAATATCCGATAACCTTTTTAAATGGACTCATTTCTACACCGGCTCCCTTCAGGAAGTATAGCATTATGGGTTGTTTGTAGCCTTAATGGTGCTAGGCTAGCAAGTTTCTGTTTCTGTTTTAGAGTAAATTGGAAGAAGAATGACTGGTGTCACATGATGATGAGGAGCTAAAACAGACTGACAAATGTTAAAATCATTCTCTACTTTGTGCATATGTGACTGTAGACAAGCTAAACAAAGTATTATCAACTTTATGAGAGAGAAAGGCTTCAACTATTTTCTCCTTGGACTGTTATCTTGGGAAAATTTTCCCAATATGGACTAATCTCAAAGTATTTTGTATCTTCAAAAAAAGAGAGAAAAAAAATCCAGGTTATCTTATATTGTGTACAATAGGTCAACATTGAACCAGGAAGTCAGTCTATAAACTGTGACAGATGTTTACAATAGACAGTTTGCCTTTTGGCCTTGTTTTCTCTCCCAAATAAGTTTGGCTAATGTGGGGGTTTGTTTACAACCTGTGACTGCTCGTTGTTTTTACCTTGTTTGACTTTGTTTTAGTGATGTCATCATGCTCAGAGATCTCAGCCATTGAATCAGTGAGTACAATGTTATTATTACGAATAAGAATGGTGAAATTGCCCTTTAAAAGTCACCCACACACCTCTACTATGATGGATATGAAGCAATTTGTTCAATTCACTACTCCTTATAGAATCATTATATTGGTTGTCTATAGGAAGCTCTTCACCTGAATGGATTTTCAAGGGTGCATGAATTTATTATGATGATTTGTAGTGAGAGTAGTTGGACTACTAGTAGTAACGACACCATCATTGTCCTGGTTTTCAGTGAAGTTTTAGTGTCCCTTGATAACCTTGATACTGTTCCAGACTCTAATCTGAACATATTTCTTCATAAAAAATGTCAGAAAATCTAAAATATGGGCATTTTTATCAGCTTTCAAGAGCTGTCGGTGATCAAACCTTTCTGTCAATAGCTGGATTATATGCTCTGCACTCTCAGCCTGGTATTTGAGGTGTACTGGAGCATTAAGTGCTGACTGTTGGACTAACAGCAGGTAGGAGCATCTGTCCCCCGGTGGGCCCCGGCTGCTGACTAATCAAATGACTGCAGCAAACCTGAGTCAATAAGGGAAGAACCCTGACAACACACACACATACACACAGACACACTCAAGGGTATAAAGGCTGACTTGATCTTCTCTGAAAAGTCGTGTCATGATGAATCACATACTGTGTGTTCAATGTGAACCGGCCATCCGTCATAGTTGTTTCTCCTTTAATGTCAACGCTATAAAAACAGTTTTTTGTGTGTATGTTTTGCCAAATTCCTTTTTTTTTCTCCTTTGACACACCACTCCCTTCTCTTCTATGAATTTTCCTATACATACAGGTGATATCAAACTGTCGCAACCTGCAGAGTCATTTAGTTTAATGATTGCTAGAGTGTGCTAACAGGTTTATTTCATTGGCTTCAAAGTTGTCAAGGACAACATGAAGCGCACAACCAGATACACACAGAGCATTAAATGAGAAGGGATGGCGAACAAACTAGCAATTTCAGATATTCTAATCTTAGACTGTTTTCTCTTAGGGAGGATGTGCATGCTGTTCACAATGAGCTAAACAAACTTTTGGGTCAGTGTATCTTTCAGAAGCAGCCAAGAATCTCAGAGAAAGAACGGTGATGACAGGCCGAGCCACGTGACAAAAAAGTGAGACAAAGAGAGGTGAGATCGGTTGACGAGTTAGACGAAGGATTGTACATCTGTCTCTGTCTACTGCAACATGTAGACTTTTCACACCAACAGAGTAACCACAACCTAACTGTGGAAGAGCAGGTTGCACTGAGCTGATGAACAATAGAGTTTCACTTTCATGAGGGAGTATGTGTTCTTTAAAACGAATCCACACAGTGCGGAGATGGAAACTATGAACTTTAAGGTAGGGATAGATGTTCAAAGATAGGAAATTTAACATACAGCCAATAGAACAAATGACACTTCTAGACTTTTCTTTTATGTCTCTAAACCCTTTTCTCGCCCACTTCTGTAGCACTCTCTTCTATGCATACTCACAGGAATGCCTCTGGACCTTATCTTCTCAGGTGATATGCCACTTGGTGAAATTCCGCGACACATTCTGGGACTGTGCTTTGTTCCTCAGCCGAACACAAGACTGCCTTTACAATGTGCAGAACAATTGCTGTCTGGCCGGCTCGGCCTCTGAATGCCCTCTCATTTCTGACTAAGAGTGTGTTTGACCTGTTGTTAACAGCAGTTGAGACTTTCACACCTTCATAATGCTGCAACTCTTTTTTTGTACATAGACTGGTGACTGCCTTTGTGTAGTGCTGTCTGCTAGATGTGTTCAAACTGAGTATATATAGAGGGCACACATGAAGCTATGCATCAAAAGTTGTAAGTAAGCAATGGTTGCTAACCATGAACTACCAGCTTGCATTATTCATGACCTGAATTGTGCCCAATATTGTGTTTTTTTAATCTTAAACACAGTGAATGTGGAATGAGTGAACAGTGCCAGGGTAATCTGTAAAGTTCCTGCCGCCAAAAATGTGAAAAAGATGAAATTTCAAGTCACCACTCTATGAGTAATGTGATCTCTACTTAGAATCAGAGTGAAAAGGATGCAAGACAATAGAAACCAGGTAGAGCTCAGCCTTTTGCCAAGTTCTGCTAGAAGCAGGACAATGTCTGCACATTTTTGCCCAGAGAATAAACAAACAGATTGAATACACTGAGAGTAGAGACTTAACACATTCAGCATATTGAGCACCTTCCTGACCCGATAACAGACTTCGTAAACACCAAAATTGCTGATTTTACTTTGCAGGTGAGAGAGCGGGAGCGAGAAAGTGAGACATGTCGTGACAGGACTGGAGTCAGGTCACTGTAGAGTCAATAGCAAAGATCCATACAGGTTAACTTCCCACACCTAAACCGAATCCACTCAGATAAACATTATCTGTGAGCAGTTAACAGGGTTAATACAGACCTACAGTAATGTTTTACACTGTGGAAAATGTAAAGTGAGAATGACAGTCCTCTCAAGTGCTGCAGATAGGGTCATGTGATGATGTGTGAGTTAAATGTGTGACAGCGATGAAACCATACGCGCAAATTAACCCTGCAAGGCTTTCATCACTGCTTCTTTTGTAGGATACAAAGAGAGAAACACGGGCAGAGACAAATCAGAGGATCAAAGCGACAGACAACAGCCTGTGTGATAATCACTGTGGAGAAGAAAGGGATGAATGGTCTCATTCACACATACATCTGCTACCTGGAAATGGAGACAAATCAAAACTCTAGTGATGATGATGAACCAACCTTTCAATATGTTGTCGTTATGTATGTATGTAACCTAACTTACACTGCTACAGCGACAATGAGCGGATACTGAATCATGCTCCGGATGACCCAAAGTTCTCATCTGATTTTGATTTTCTGAGCCAAAGCAATTTTCTGTCATAAAAACATAATTTAATAATCCGCTGAGTGCAGTAACTCACTGCACCACCTTTGATCATGGAGAGCCGCGGACAGAATAAGATAGAATAATCTAATGTGATCCATCTGTTGGTTTGTTGTGGAGCTTCACAGCCGCTTTTAAAGCTTGTTTAGAGCCTGACTGCAGCTGGTGTATTGACTTGTTTTCCACAGGGAAATCCCAGCTGTTGGATCAATAGGATTCCTGCTAATATGCAGGTAGCTTCTTTGCTCAAAGGTCGCTGTCAGAAGAAACCTGAGCACTTCTCGCCTTTCCTACGTGTGTTTGTTATTCCACCGCACCCACTCAGCATTAAGTATCGCTGCATGTTGCAATCAGTCTTTTGGTTTCTCAGCAGCTCAGATACACTCAGGGCGTAGTCACCCAAGGTCCTATTAACCCATACCATCTGATTGAATCTAAAGAGTCCAAAACAAGGCTATTCTGCTGAAATACTGTATGCAAAAAGGCCAGTTAGCACTAAAGCTTCTTTGCATCTATGTAGCTACTTTGCATGACAGTTATGGTCATGTTAGCAGCAGCAGACGTAGTTGTGATTGGGTCACTTACGAATGATATTCTACACGTAATTTATGGCATAGAGTCATTCATCTGATTGCAGTACTTTTACTTGAAATAAGTTCCCCTCAGTTATACTTGGGGTCCAATGGTGGAAGAAGTGTTTAGTAAAAGTACCTATACATGACTGTAAAAATACTCAGTTAGGAGTAAAAGTCCTGCATTCAAAATCCCATTTAAGAAAAAGCACAAAAGCATCATCAGCAAAATGTACTTGAAGGTTTTTTTTCTGCTGAAGAATGGCTCCTGTGACGGATATATCATATATATGTATTCTTATATTTTAATACAGATTTATCAGTGTGTATGCAGCGTTTTACTGTTGTAGATGGTCCAAGTGGAGCTAATGTTCACTACTTAAACACAGTTAGGCTGAAGTTCAACTGCTAACAACTCATATACATCTGAAATGTGACCAAACTAGACACTGTTTCATTGTAAAGGGTCACAAGCTTGAAAGGTTGTGAACCACTGGTTTAATCTTTAACATTGATTTTTTTACATGTAAAATCTTAATCCAAAAAGTAATATTGACTCACCAGGTCCTTTGCACAGGTAGGAGTAGAAGCCTTCAGACTTGAGCATGATGAGCAGGGATGCCCAGCCCAGCAGCACAGCTGAGAAAAGCAAATTCTCAATGACCGCAGTCACCGCCATCCACCAGCGGCGGGAGAAAGACGTGGCCAGCGTGGGAGCCATCTCTGCTGGGTTGGAGGTAGCACTTCACTGGCCTGACTGGAGTGGAGGGAGGCTGCTGGAGCCTGGAGGGTCAGACAGGGGGAATGGAGACAAGATGATGAGAGATGACAGCGACATTCAGTATGCTTCTGGGATTAAATATTTATAAAACAGAGAAAAATTATTGCAGACATTATGTGACACTGATGCTGCATTTCTTGTTTTGGTACTCAGTAGCAAGTTTAGCATCTCTGGATATAATCATATATAAACAATAGGGTCTAAGATGTTTCACAGCTGCTTGACTTCACAACAAAGTGTTTAGGATGAGTCTCTGGGCCTGAATAATCTATGTGTCTTTGTTCTTGCCTGACGATGATGATGATGATGATGATGATGATGATGTAGAGGAAGACTCTCACAAACAGAAAACAGCTGAGGCCTTTGAAGAGCACAAATCCCTATTATAAATATTAAACAGCCCCCGCCCCTGAATTATCTGATTGGCTTAAGGGTTTAACAGGTCCTCTCCTATTGGCTGTTAGTGACATAGCTCGTGCAGCTGCTGCACGTGAGGTTGATGTTGCATTCAGTACCTGTAGGGGACTGATACAGAGAGAAGGGTCTTTCCTGCCAGAAAATATTGTCGACATGAGCTTTTACATTTAAAAAAAAAATCTTAAAGGTGAGTTTGATACTAGAACTCAGTTCCCACAGACTTCGATCCCAGCTCTCTAATATTTGTTTTTTGGAGGAGTTTTTTTTACATGTAGGCTACAAATAGCAGATAAAATACCTGCACCCTGCCTTAAATTGGTGATTAAATATAACATAAATATAAATATAAATATACCTCAACAGACACGACTATTTGCTGGGTTGTTCCTTTGTCAGTATTAAAAAAAATGTTTCACCGTGTAAGTGGATGTGTGTCGAGGCTGACAAAGCCACTTTGAAGAAAAACAACCTGTGTTTACAGAAAACTCCACGGCACGTGAACGCAGCGCGAGCTCCAGCCGGTTCGAACCAGTACGGCGCGAGATTTACTTTATTACAACCTATGATAACCAGTGGAGAGATGATGCGCTGTCTGACTGTGTAAAGTGAGCACTGTGAAGCTCTTTCAGATATAACACTTTACACACATGACCTGACTTGAATCCGTAATGGAAATAAATTACATCCACATGTATTTTCATTATATGCCAGTGTGTGATGCACTGGTTAAAATAAATCACGTAAAGCTGTTCTACTATACTGTGTGACAGATTGTTTTTGTCTGAATATGAACTTGATGCCACTCATCACCCCCAGCACTGAGGACCATGGAGAGTAAGCTGCATATGAACACACACATACATACATACGTACATATATGTATATATTTACACACACACACACACACCAGACTTCACTTAAATCTTGTGTCTTTTTTAGCAGCAGATCATCGCACTGAGAACAATAAGACAAAGTAGTAATATTGCGGTGAATGAAGAGCAGCGCTGGAACTGGTCTGAACTGGACTATCCGCACAACACCCCCCTCCACCCCCCACCAACCCCATCTGCATCTCCAGCCCCCTCCCTGCAGAATCAAGTTAACCAAAATGACACATTGCACTTCCGGCGGCTAGTTACAAAATAAAATACAGATACCTTTTCTTAGTCTGAAATATAATAATAATATACACTAACATAGTCAGAAAACACTGCTAATCCCGCCACAGTATCATATGCAATAGCAACACATACATGGGAAAACATATGTCTGATTAAACTGCAGGCTGTTTTCACTCATCAACTGTATTTTCGTTCAATGGTGCCTTTATTTTGAAGACTGAACCCTCCACTGTCCCGGAATTACGCGGGCTGTTTCTCAGTAACTTGACGCAAATCCAAGCAGGAGGCGCTCAGCTGTTCAGTATCAACAACAGCGCATCATGCTGCTGAAACAAAGACACTCATTAGCAGACTACTGGCAACAACGAGCCTCCACATGCAACAGCCTCCACTGTTATCCTGCTGTAAACAGCTGTTTACTGAGATCACACACTCCTGGTTTTATAGACATTAAATCTTTCATGAAACGGTGAATACACGCACGGCTGTCGTCATCACATCCGAGCAACATAAGGAAAACGAAGGAAGTGATCCAGACAGTGAAAGAAACAACTTGAACAAATGTATCTGATGGAATATAATCAGCTCTGAATGTTTTCCCAGAATTAGCACTTTCAGTCATCAAGATGAGCTAGAAAAGCTGACCAAACACTGATAGACTAGAAGTTGATAACAGTGTTACAGGCTGCTGCAGCCTGTTTCCTCTGCAGCCGTGAAAACAAAGGAAAACACTCAAAGTGAAAGATAAAACCTCTCTGCAAAATAATGCCTGTGACACATTGTGTTATTATCGTAAATTGGCGATTCCTTCCATGAAGCATGCCAACATATGAGTCAGCCTCTCCTCCGGTGTAGAGCATCCTTGGTGCGGACAGCTTACCTGAGTCTGTGGATTCAGGGACAATAAAGCCGCTCTGTCTTCAGTTCAATCTGCCTCTGCAGGTCCAAATGTCCCTCGACGACAAACAAACAGAGCAGCTTTGCGAATTCACATGTATGATGTCTCTTTGGATCACTGTTTCTTCTCTCATCCCTCATTGCTGCCGTTTTATAGCAGCGCAGGAGCGGTGCAAAAACAACACCGCCTCCCCATTGGCCCGTGGTTGAGCTAGAGACCAGCCGGAGCCAATCACAGAGTGCCAATATTACATGTGTGTTGTTTCTCAACACTGACAAAATGTTGGGATCACAGTCTTCAAATGTTTGGACACAAATAAATAAATAAATAAATAAATAAAGGACTGGACAGCTGATAATAATGGGGTGCGAAATAGCTTCTATTTAGAAACAACAACAATGCAATAAACATAATGACAAGTCATATAATCTATTATAAAAACTTAACTACAAGCCAATAAAACTATTAAATCTTTGGCAGAAGGCAAATGATGAATGTTAACTTAAAGGTAGTTTAGATGTTTTTTGTGTAAATGCCATTAACACTGAATACAATCATAAAAAGGTTATTTAGCAGCAGAAAATGATTATAGTCTTGTTGGTGTAACTGACCACACGAAGACAGTTTTCTGTGCTTTTGGCTCCATGGTGCATTGAAGCACATTCAGACAGAGAAAAATGCTGCAAATTAAATAATACTTTATTACAAGTTTAAAAACTTCAGTGGGATTTTTGTTCTGATTTGACTATTTAGTGCACAAACTGCTCCCACACTGAGGCCTACAGTGCTCCTTGTTTTGTGGGTGTGACACATCTGCTGGACATGTCTAAGCACTGCTGTCTCGCCTATATGTAGGCTATAAATCCTCTCACCCGCGTGTGATGTGACGCACTGTTTGCTTCCAACTTCATGCCAAACTTGTAATTCCTAGAAATACAAGAGTACGGGGTTCACATGATCCAGTGGAAAGAACAGCTGAAAACAAAAACCACTGTCGGGTATTTACACAGCGAGGGCGACACCTAGTGGCCGCTTCAAACTTATCATTGAAGGACTGTGGTGGAAGAAGTACTTGGATGTGCTACTTAGCCTCAGTACAAGTGCATATACCACAATGTAAAATACTCTGTCACAAGTAAAGGTCCTGCATTAAAATATACTTAAAGTACAAAAAGCCAAAGTAATCATTATGCAAAATAACGCATTTAGACTTATATAATACTGGGTTACTATTACTGATGTGTTAACATGTAAGCAGCATTTTCATGTTGTAGCCGGTCAAGGTGAAGCTCATTTTAATTACTTTATATATGGTTAGATTGTTTCATATATAAAAATGCATCATATTATATAAACTAATCACATGTTTTATATGTAAAAGTAACTAAAGCTGTCAAATAAATGTAGTGGAGTAAAAATTACAATATTTCACCCTGAAACATATTAGACTAGAAGTATGAAGTTGCATAAAATGGAGAAACTGTACTTAAGTACTGTGCTTGAGTGAATGTACTTAGTTACATTCCACCTCTGCTGATGGATTAAACCACAGAAGTACTGGGTGTATACTCAGGGGCCCAAGAGGTCACATGGCCCCTAAGTCCAGAGCCTCTAACGAAATGACTGTTATTAACACTTTTTCTAACAAAAGTCAATGGTCTCAGCAGGGTGACGAAATCTAGCATTCTTTGTCTGGAAGAGGATTTACATCATATATACAGTGCTGCTTGAAAGTTTGTGAACCCCTTAGAATTTTCTGTATTATTAATTATGACCTAAAACGTGATCAGATATTTACACAAGTCCTAAAACTAGACAAAGTGAACCCAATTGAAACCCATCCAAACAAATGAGACAAAAAAAATAATTTTTTTCATCTTTTTCATTTATTTATTGAGGAAAATTACCCAATCTTACACATTTGTGGGAGGCAAAAGTATGTGAACCCTTGCTTTCAGTAACTGGTGTGACCCCCCTACTGCAGCAATAACATTTCCGGTAACTGTTTATCAACCCTGCACATCAGCTTGGAGGAATTTTAGCCCATTCGTCCTTACAGAACAGTCTCAACTCAAGGATGTTGTGGGCTTCTTTGCATGAACTACATGCTTCAGGTCCTTCCACAGCATCTCTTTAGGATTAAGGTCAGGACTTTGATTCATCCATTCCAAAACATTATCTTTCTTCTGCTTTAACCATTCTTTGGTAGAACAACCTGTTGTTTAGTGTTGTCCTATTGCATGACCCACTTTCTGTTGAGCTTCAGTTCACAGACAGATACCTTGACATTTACCTGTAGAATTTGCTGGTACAACTCAGAAGTCATCAATGATTGCAAGCTGTCCTGGTTCAGAGGCAGCAAAGCAGCCCAAACCATGATACTTCCACCACCATGTTTCACAGATGGGATAAGGTTCTTACACTGGAATGCAGTGTTTGCTCATCACCAAACAGAACACTTCTCATTCAAGCCAAAAAGTTTTTTTTGGTCTCATCCATCCACAGAACATTGTTCCAATCACCTTCTGGCTTATCCGTGTGGTCTTTAGTGAACCGTAGACGGCCGCAATGTTCTGTTTGGAGAGAAGTGGCTTTTTTCCTTGCAACTCTGCCATGCACACCATTGATGTTCAATGTTCTCCTGATGATGGACTCATTAACATCAACTGTAGCCGCTGCAAGAGAGACCTTTAGTTTCCTAGACGTTACCCTGGGGTCGGTTGTGGCCTCCTGGACTATAACACGCCTGCTCTTGGTGTGATTTTTGTTGTTCAAATGAATTGATAATCTTAGGGGTTCACATACTTTTGCCACGCACAAATATGTAACATTGGATCATTTTCCTCAAGAAATAAATGAATAAGTGTAAAGTTTTTGTCTCATTTGTTTAGCTGATGTCTCTTTATCTAGTTTTAGGACTTTAGTGAAAATCTGATCATGTTTTAGGTCATATTTATGCAGAAATAGAGCAAATTCTAAAGGGTTCACAAACTTTCAAGCAGCACTGTATGTATATATATACCTTTTGACCTGTAATCCTCCATGTGCCTCCCTTCACTGTGCAACCTTTACTATGCTAAGATAGTAGCTTGCCCCAGGTTTGCTGTGTGATCATTCAATTATAAATATTTTAACAATATTTTAACAATATGCAAACATTAACTGAAAACATTAAAGTTAATGAAACTGGATTCTTACACAGTGACAGGGCGTCCAGATTAAGTAATAGCGGGGCTGGCAGAACATTAAGGGGACTCTGATGTCAGTAGATTTTGTGCTTTAGTGGTGCATATTCTCAGTTCATTTCTATTAAATCAACACAAACCAGGTTGTGGTTTGTAGGTTTGCAACTTTTGGGACCCCTGGAGCTCCATTTTAGACAGAGAAAAAGCATTTTGTCACCAGGGAGTAAAGTGATGTTAGTGTATGCTTATTATTGTGCATTAACCTTGAAACATGGAGCACAAACATTTTATTAGACACTAGAACACACACAAAACTGAACACAAAGAGAGACCATTCATTTTGTTTTTACTGTACGTTTGAAATTTATTTTGCAAATCTTTAGTATCTTATTTTTTTAGTGTGTTGGCATAATTATACATTGGTTTGGTGCATACAGTAAGTCAGGACTGATAACAGGAGTGCATCTGTAAATCAATAGACAAACTTAGGATTTGGTTTGAATAAAGCTTATACACACGGAGAGAGGAAACCTTTAGGTGCCGTTGGGAAACTTTTAGAAACGGCCCGACACCCGTCGTCAGCCAACGACTAGACTCAAGGAGGTATTTCTCTTATAATCCCACATTAATCTGTTGTATTGCTATCCAACAAGGCACATGAACAAGTTAACAAACAATACTAAAAGCTGTTTCTCCCCAAATGTTTCACATCGTCAAACGTCACTTGGCTTGAATCTCTCATTTATAACACAGAACACAAACTGTACATATACATCTCCCTCCTGGAAAAAAACAAAACAAAACAGAACATTCAGAACTGACATAATATATAAATCATACAACACAGAATCACTAGAAATCAACAGGGTCTTTGGCTAATAAGTGCAGTAGCACAGTCCTGCCTCGGCATATTGCACCCGCCTCGCCTTAGAGCCATGCAGAGAAAAAGTTCTGTCATTGAGCGAGGTCTGGAAAAAAGAAAGAGGAAAAAAAAAAAAAATCCTTGAAACATTTTGGAGCTCCTCTCAAAATGTAAGCCTACAGAATTTCCAATAACACAACTTTCTCGCCGTAAGTCTTTGGTCTCGCCTGTAGGCTTGGAAGAGAGTCAAGGGTCAGAGTTAGGAAGATATTTTATTGTGCAACTGCTCTCTAGGAGGCTCTGAACCTGAAATGGCATGACATTTTGAAAAGGATGCATGAATATTTTACTGTTGTCATGGGTTTTAAAGAGGAGTCATATAAAGGTTTAAATTGCTATTTCGGAAGGTTTTCTACCCTGACAATATGGGTAGTTTGACATTTTGGGAAATACATTTATTCACTTTCCTGCTGAGAGTTGGATGAGAAGATTGATACAACTCTCAAGAAAGCAAGAAAGTGAATAAGTGCATTTCCATAAATGTTGAACACTACACATAAGGAGTGGCTTCACTGCTTTTCACCTTCACATCCATCAAAATTATCCCATTAAAAGAAATTTCAATTATATGGCTTTAAATTGTGAGTTTTAGTCACATTTTTTGTCCAAATGCAGTTGCAAAGGCATACAGGTGTAAGAATGGAGCGATGTATTGTATAATATCTTAAAAAAAAACAACTAAAAAAAACATTGGTTGAGCCCTAGTCAGGCGTAGCCATCAGACCAGTTCAGTCGTACTACAGATAACAGGCAGGTCATGGAGGAGGCTGGAGAAGCGAAGCAGAGAGGGGAGGTGGAGGAAAGGAGGAAATGTAGCCAGCTATGGAGAGAAATATTGGGGCCTTCGAGCCAGTCGGAGCATGTTATGTGGTGCTAGAGCAACATTCAGTCAGAGGACGACGGGTTTCTATCTACACTTAACTCGACTCACTCTCACGTTGAGTGTCATGGTTTTCATACATCAATATAAAGCTCTTCAACTCCCTCATTAAGAATAGTCAGGATTAGTCGAGGAGAAAGGCACAAGCACCTGGCAACAAGGCAAATGACGGCTGCGTTCTCTCGTCTTTCTTTTCACCTTTTTGTTGCCTTTTCCTCAGCCACTTTACACATACTTTGTTCATTTTTTGCAGCATTTACAGTAAATGCTGTTTATCTAATGTAGTGATTCCCTCTTGATAAACTCCCTTCATATTTAGATAGTCTACAAATACAGATATATGAAAATATATTCAGTAGTATATCCAACTATTTTTTGTGAGCCACGGTATGACGCTATATTACTACCAGGTCTCTTGCCATCAAGATCCATTAGATTCTCGTGCTTAAGCATGAAGAGGTGTTCTTCCTCGTCCCTGAACCTCTCAACAGCTAGCCTACATGCTGTCAGCCTTATTCTATACACCTTCAATAACAAGCCATCCGCCCCAGTTAGAAAAGCAGGAAGACGGTCAAGCCTATAAGTCAAAAAGACAGAGTAAACAGGAAAAAAAAAAAGAGGCAACAGGAAACAACTAACCCTGATTTCATCAATAACAACCCCCTTCTTCTCATTATTGTCACTTATTCTGACACTTCCCTCATTGTTTTCTTGGTCATGTTCCCCAAATAAAGCACAATAAACACACACGGTGCAAGAAAAATGCACCCGAATATTTGTTATTCCTTGGCCTCATATATAAAATCACAATATTCAAACAGCAACAGTATTAATCCCAAAAAATATAATATATAAACATAAATATATCAATTAGTTTTGCTGGACTTTTATTTTCTTTTAATTGGAAGCACGTGCCACCGGTGTGGTGACAAGCTGGCGTCTGATTGGCTTAGGCAGAACGGGATCTGCGGTCGTGTGATTGGAGGGTGGGAGAGATCAGGAGAACGTGGGTCCTGGTGTGTGTATATGTGTGTGTGTGTGTGTGTTTGTGTGGTCAGAGTGGCCATCATCTGGAGTTCAGTCTGGGAGCCGTCTGGAAGAGACCCAGAGAAAAACATCACGTCAACAGAGGGAGTTCTAACCTCAGGACGGACACAGGAAGTGACCGCTCAACAACAACATCAGTCAAAATACGCATTCAAAATAACATGTCAATAATGTCTCCACTGATTATGGCCTTTCATTAGAATTAACTTAGAATTAAACAGCAGACAGCTCTAAAATGAAGGTGCCTCCCTGACAAAAGAGCTAGTTCAAGATATAATCTCAGTGTGGTGGGGGAGGATTTTAAAGTCCTTGAAAAACTGACAAATTTCAAGATATTAAAGCTGCATTAGTTGAATTTTTTTGGCCACTTATGAGTTGCGTAACAACCACAATGTTAACATAAACAGCAAGTTCCTTTTAAGTGTTCTGCTCTCCGCCAACGTCTGAGGAAAACATCTGGCTCTTTAGTAGAACTTTTTTTCAGAGCTTTTTCTCTGAAAACTGCTGCCAGCTGTGTCAGTAAATGACGTTGATGAGAGTTTGTGAGCTGGAAAACCAAAACAATGAGCTAAAAGGCTCTGTAGAGCTGAAGGGAGCCGCTCATTTTCTGTGCATTCATAACTAAGAGCGACTTTCACATAACACATAGTCATTTCAACCCTTGTTAGTAAATTCAAATATTGATTAATGCAGCTTTAAATACTGTCGCAATTTATCAACTATTGGATGCCTCTATTAAAAAAAGAGAAAAAAAGAGACTGAAATCCTTATAAGTTGATCAAGCTCGACACTTAGAGGCACTCATGATCAGTTTAAATATTTTTAGATTTTATTCTGAAACAGCTGTTCTGTCAGTAGGGATTGAATGAAGAAAACAACAAAACAAAATCAAAAGTATTTATACAGTATTTGATTTAGAAAATCTACCGCATCTGACTGAATGTTGAAGAGGAATTCGCCCACTCACCACAGACAAGTGTCCATTCTTAGCCTTGGCCACCAGTAGTTCTGATCCAGGTGTGAAGTCTATGATCCCCTCTTTCCCCTGACCTACTGTAAACTTTATACTGGAGAAAGAACAGAGGCACAGTTAGACCAGCCTGGAAGAGACTCTCAGCAGCAGACTTTGAACTTCTATATAGGTTAAAACAGGCATTTCTTGGTGTTCCTGCTTATAACCACTTTGTATCTACAGTACAGTGTGTAGGAGTGATTATTTTTAAGGAGTATTACACTGCTGTTAACATTATGTGAGAACACACACAGAAAAACAAGGCTAAACCTTAACTTAGAGTCCGTAAAGACAATGTAATACTTGTCATGTGCACACAGGATGTTTTTATATGTTCCTGCTCTGCTCCTCACCTGCCCTGGTTGATGTTGATGCTGTTTATTTTGTCGGCACAGATGGCGATCTTGGTCAAGGTCTCAATCACATGGTCGCTCTGCAGAACCACATCTCCCTGTGAGGAAACAACACACATGGTTTAAACTCACAGGAGAACACATGACATCTGACCGGGTTCTGTCGGAGCACTGTGCGAAGTTTATTTATAATCTGTCCTCGGCTTCACCTTCTGTTTGTTGTCTTCACTGGGCACGTGCAGAACAAACAAGCCGTCGCTGAGAGAGCTGACTGAGATACCTGCAGGGGAAGGACAGTTTTAATGAATAATCCAAAATAAGCTATACTCTTAGCAAATGATTCATCTGGCTGTTGACCTCTGACCTTTCAGAGCTCCATATTCAATGCGCTGCTTGAGTTTGGCCTCCTCTACAATAATGGCACTGTTGGCGGTCAGCAGCAGCTGGCGGGTTCGAGCCTTGTAGCCCTTCCTGTCGTACTTGGTGACTGGCACTGCATACTGGGAACAGAGGGGATGATGAAGAAACTCACAAAACACCTTATAAACTGCCTTTTGCATTGTGACTCTGCTCTACTAACCTTCATCTTCTCGCTGCCTAGAGCCTGCAGCACCTTGGGATTAATGTTCTCACCATCTGAACGAGAGGTGGCATGTTGTTAAATCATCTCATAATGTGACTAAATGAAGCCTGTACAAATCAGCCGGTCTGTTGTAGTAGAAACAGATGTCTGAAGCTTACCGAGTCTTGTGCTGACAAACAATTTGGGGACACTCTGCGGGTAGTTGTCCTTCTTGTCTTTGAAGATCTCACTGGCGATCATCTTCTGCTCCATCTGTCCGCACACATTTAATGACAGTGAAGAAAATGAATGATGCAGAAAACAAGAAACCTGACAGTCAGATGAGCAGCAACTAAGAGCCTGACTTGACCGGTGACAGAACAATATTCACCTGGTGTTTCCATTCAGGGCTGATTTTCTTGCAGTAGCTCCACACCATGTTCTGCATGCACAGCTTACGCAGATGCTCTGACGCCTGAGGACACAGATAGTTTTCACAAATATGTACTTCTGTATATATGTGGGGTCATAAGACATACTGGATGTTTGAGTCATCGTTTAACCATGAACTATCACAAAAGGTTTTGGGCTTTGCAATCATAACAATCCTCTATTTTCCGACTGTCCTCAGAGAAGAATATGTTCTTGTCTGTTGGTCACCAGAACACTCAGCTTTTGTTTTTTTAACAAACGTCCTCCTACCTCAGTGAGAGCTGCTGGTGGAGTCGGCCAGCTCTTGTCCAGGACATTCTTGGGCAGGTTCCTGCGCAGAGTCATGAGGAAGGAGTAGCGCACATAATCCAGGAAATACTCGTTCTCTGGACAGCGCTCCTTGTGGCGGTAGATGAAGCCCTTGATGAACCTTACATTGCGAAAAGATGAGGACATAAAAGCAATGAAAATCTGAGCATCACAGAGGATAGTGTCTTCTGATTAAAACACAAGCTCTGACAGACAATTAAGGTGGCAATGCTTCAATTAACATGAACATTATTTGCTTATATTTACAACTGGAAGACAAAAGCTCTTGATGTGAGATGTCTAAATAAAGAACGATACTTTCTATGAAGTAATCAAACCCAGCGTTCCTACATTCCACTAGTATAATGCTTATTTTAAAAGCAGATGTTGAAATACACTTGTGTATCTATCACACAGTGAGTGTATTGTGCCCTCTGCTGGCCTGTGCCTGCATGGTCTGTACCTGCGGATGGTATCAGCAGCCTGTCGCCTGCGCTGGGCCCTCCTCCTCGCCAGGATCCCTCTCCACCACGCCTGGATGGCAATAGCTAATGAGGAACATGACAACCATTGTCATTTAAATAACAAAGAAATAACAAAAACCTACCAGGTGACATCACAGTTGTTAAACAAACTCTAAACATGACCATAGCGAGAGAAAATGCAGAATGATCCCAGCACAGACGTGTGACTAGAGACTTCCTCACCTGAGGTTCTGAGTTTTTGGTATTTGGACTTCTGGCTGTAGCCTTTCCATCCTGCCTGCAGCTTGGTGGCTGTAGGTAAAAGGAGAGATGTGGTTTGAATCTGAGGTGCAACAGTTGTTGAAAACGTTAGACACAAATCATCAGTGATGTCATGGGCTCTCACCGAGACTGTGTTTCCTGGTCTCGAGTGCGTCCTCTGTAGCAAACAAGGTCTTTGGGAAGCGGATGAAGATTTTGGATCTGTGAGGTTGAGTTTAAAGTAAAACATATTCAGTCACATAAATTCTATACAACAGCTGCTTTAAAAAACATCATAACACTTCTCTCAACACTTCTCTCTTCATATGTGTGTGTGTGTTGCTGACCTGCCCAGTTTGTATTCCTCAGGCTTGTATCCCAGGTGTTTGACCAGTGTGGCCACTCCATCGGACAGCTTCCCCTGCCAGTTAGGCCACGTGTCTGGACACAGGGACTTATACCTAAACAGACATAAGGCAAACAGATTGGTGGAAAAGTAAATATGGTTCGGAATACTGGTTCAGGAGTAAGACCTAATGGTTACAGAGAACATCTTTCAACTGTCAGTTCAAACACTTGTGTTGGTGAACTGAAGCGTTCTTGAGTAAGACACTGAAAACCCACCACTCCTGTAGCTCACTGATCAGCATGTAAAATGTTTTGTACTGGCGTCACTTCATATGAAGGAGTGGCAAGATGAGCTAGTGGTTAGATCATTTACTATAAAAATGAAATGGATTAAAGATTCTATATGTAGGAATCAGAAATTCCTTCTCATTAGTGACACCGGTGGCCGTTAAGTGAGCTGCAGTCAGCATCCTGTTGCTCCTGCTCGTGCTCTCTAACGGTGTGTTTTGCACCATGTTTCGCACCGTGTTTCTGCAAAGCATCTCTCACTCAGCCGGGGAGTCAGTCAGCTGGGGAGTGTGTGTGTTTGGCTGGGGAGCAATGAGCCGTGGCGAGGGAGCAACACACTTTTGCCAGGGATCAACACGTTGTGGCTGGGGAGCAATGAGCTACGGTTTTGTTGTGAAATGTGAGCTTATTATCACCTTTGGACACCAACAGAAAAAACAAAAGGGGTAAGCTGTGTTCCGCTATCACTCTGGGGCTTGTTTTCTGCTCCTTTGTTGAGGAAATAATGTTGATTTAGCTGTGTGTGTGCTCGGGAGTGGACGACCTGTCGTTGCGGCAGTGTTTTGTTGTGAAATGTGTGGTGGTTGACAGAGGCAGCTAACTGTCTAATTAGCTGGGGAGTGAATATCTGCAGAGTGTTTCTACTCGCATAGCACCGTATTTGTTGTGGTAGATGCTGGTCGTTTGTTGACGTTAGCAGGAGAGAAGCAAGGAACTCAGGAGTGTGCAAAAACATCACATCCATTAGATTTGTGTGGAAGATCTGGCCCGGGTCCTTCACATAGAAATCAGTCCACAGGCTGATATACACAACTGACAAAGTCAGGGAAGGTCTCATTTTTTAAGTTTCGTTACAACACGTTCACTCATTGGCAATAAAAAACGATTAATAAATATAGAACCTTCAATCTGATTTAAAATGGCACATTGCCAAATCTAATTTCTTTTACATTTACACATACAATACGTGTCTGTTGTGAAAAAGGTCTATGCTGTCTTTACTCACTAGTTCATCACACCATCCATAATTTTAAGTATTTTAAATCATTTTTTTACTGTATTATGATGTAAGGTAGAGTCAGACCTTTCAGATTCTAGGGGGTACTTTAATATTCCCTCAAAAACATTAGGTGCAGGCAATTAGTTCAAACAAATTAGTAACAAATCTGTATCTGTACTGTACTGTATATCTATGTATTTATCGCATGATTAGAGATGACAGGCACTGTTGAAACTGACCATGACACTGGTTGGGAGCTATTTGACATTTTCTAAGTGGTAAAAATGTTCTTCTTATAGTAAATGTACTGTAGTATGTGGTGTATTTGTTGTACTATATGCTTTATCTGGTGTATTTGACTAAACAAGGAAGTCATATCAGTTCAGTTGTGTATCAGAACACAACAAGAAGCACATACGTTTGATTATGTCCTTGATAACATACAGTAGTTCATGGTACAAGAGGTAACATGATTGTACCTTACAGAATAAAAAAAAAAATGAGCAGCTGATCACCTCTGTAGGAAGACCTCGTAGCGCCGCCTGTAAGCAAAGCCGGCTCTCCTCACCCTCAGATTCTCCATCAGTCCCAGGTACTTGACCTGGTGACGGATCAACACCTCGTCAAATCGACCTGGGAGCAGGAGGAGAGGGGAAAGAGTGGGAGATGGAGAGCATGGTTACATCAGTCTGAGAAAAATGTAAAGTCTGTTGGAGAAAATGAACCAGAGAAAACCAGTAAATGCTAAACAGCAGCAGGAGTAGGAGTGACAAAGGACAGAGAAACAGTATAAAACTAAACAAAAGGCCAACTGTGGGGAGAAACAAAGGCCGGCCCGATATACTGACAACCACACGGAGAGTTTACGCCGCAGCCACTGATGCATCTTAAAACAAACTGTTTTGGTTGGAATTAGCGAAAGCACGGGATTAACATGACGTCTCTGGGAAAATATTAGCTTATTGAAGCTGCTAAGCTGCTTCAACTGTGTTTACAAGAATTGTTACATAAAGCTGACATCAAAGCTCTTACATAGTTTCCGTCGCCAAACTGTATTGTATAATGTGGAATTGATTTTTTTTTTTTTTTTTTGCACAATGATATCATGGGTTATCAATAAATGGTAAAAATGGTAGGGTCATTATACTCTACTGAAACTAACTCTTCCCTGTAGTTCACTATCCAATCAAGTTACCATTACTGTACAATATAGACTTATGTCTGTTACATTTTATGTCAGCCCATGAGATCAATACTAAAATATACATTTTTCCTCCATTAAACAATTGTAACGTCTTTGTATGTGTAAAAAAGGGAAGAGCACATGTATTTGCACATGTACATCAATTACTTGGTAGGAAACTCTACTACATGTAGATTATATCAGAGAAAAGTTACAATAAATTGTGATAATCCAAGATGTTCAACAAGCCTGGCATCATAACAATAAGAAACAACAAAAGTTTTGTTTGTGATGTTCTTCTTTTACTCTGTCAGTCTCCAGTTTCACCTCTGACTACATATGGTTTTTAATCCTGGAGTACACTATGACAACACCGTCACCCAGCTAGTTAACTCAGTATCTGACAGTATTTCTGTAAGCATTTCAGAATTCCTATTTGGTACTATATTATGCAAAACAAGACTTGACTTCATACCTGCTTGTTTGGAGTCATTGGGCTTGATGCAGCGGACGTACGACGGCTCCTTGGACATGAGGATCTCCATGAGTTTCGCCAGACTGGCTTTGAACTGGGTTGCTGCCTGGAAGGGCAGACGCAAAACAAGAGAAACAGTAGAAGAAAGCTGGTTAGAGAGGGATGGAAAGATGAAGATGAGAGGACGCTGGTCAGTCACTGAAGCAAAGACTTCTAGAAGCTAATGAAGAGGAGAGTGAAATGGAAGCTTGCAGCGTTCACTGCGAAGGAGAGATGATGAGGTAAGGAGCGAGCAGAGGAGTGGCTGATGTGACTGGCAGTCCAGTAGAGACTGAACACTGGGCCCAGTGTGGAGGACTGGGACTCTAACTTGCCAGCCTGTGACAGTACCCTGTTCAAGTGTGTGTGTATGTTTGTGTGTGTGTGTGTGTGTGTGTGTGTGTGTGTGTGTGTGTGTGTGTGAAGGGCACACAAGTGTCAGGGCATTCCTCAGTGAGTGGGAGGCCACAGAGAATCCCCATCAGACTGCCCACTCAATACTGGAAAGGGGAAACACATCACTGTTTGTTTTGTTGTGGGAAAGTATGCTGGGATGCATGAGAGCATCATTTATAGGAGTGTGCACAACAGACAGAGAAAACCTGAGGACACAAACAGAACACACACACACACGCAGAGTGAGGTATCTCACCGTGTCTGGACGTTTCTTGTCGCTCAGCTCCTCCCTGTCAAAACACTGGGTGAGGATCTTGTTCTCTGACATACACATAACCTGCAAAACACAATACGAAGGACATCGTTGAACGTCTGACTCAGCCAAACACTGTATCACACTATCAAAGTGCTTCTCTTACAATCCTCTCAATTTATTCGCCTCCTGTTCATTCTAAAGTCAAATCTCACCTCTTTTAAGTTCCTGAAGAGCAGGTCGTTGTTCTTGTCCAAAAATCCTGAAGAAGAAAAGATCAACTTTATGTTTGATACATGTACTGACTAATCATTTCCACTACTTGTCACTGGTTATTCAGTACATAGACAGAGTCATGTCACACTCACGCTCTGAATTTCTCTTCTCAAACAGAAACACTGTTTATATTTACTGATTTTCCCATCACTTCAATTTTGCTGTTTTTTCGATCAGCTACTGTCCATGAAACTCAACACTTCCAGTGCACATTTCACATTAAAAGCCTTGCAGAAGTTCAAAGGGGATAACCCTCCAGTTACACTTCTATGAGATTTCGCTACATGCCAGCAGGCATAAAAGGCATTAAGTTAAGTTAGTGAGTCACATTGAAACAAAGTTCTAAAATAAAATTGTCTTGGTTGGATGATGTGTGTATTTGGCAAATGGTACTGGTGTTTAGTGCTGGAAATTAGTTTTGCATGTCTGACCTCCGTGCCAAATTCACCACAATACCAAACATCCGAAGACATGAGGTCACACCGGCCTTAGCTGCTACGCTTCATCTGCTTGTACTTGTTTCCAGTTACAAACAGAGAAGGACAATAGGGATGTGGAGAGCTTGTTTACAGCTACACACAAACACACACACACACACACACACACACCGTTGACATTGTAGTTGACCTCTCCAGCATAATGCAGCAGTCGGAATTCGTCACGGCCCATTACTTTTCGGGTCTTTCCATCAGCCAGCTTGTGACTGCAGGGTAAAACACACACACACACAGAAACGCAGTGTGGATATATTGTGAATGGAGTGGACACATATTCAGTACAGCAGTCTAACAAGCAGACACTCTGATATTTAAGTAGTGTGAGACCAAGCTGGTTGCTGAGAGTTAAAAAAGACAAGAGTAGGAATCAAACTAACGTGACAAAGTGAGGGTGTCCTCCCACAGTGTCCTCCAGCTTCTCCAGGAAGGTGAAATCACTGGCATCTCCAGGTCTCAGACACTCCTCATCCTGTAGCAGCAGCAGAGGAGGAGCAGCTGTTAGTCATTATCTCACAAAACAAACAACTGTTCAAAGACTACACCCCCCATTTACAATATCTTGATACTGAACTTTATGTGTTTAGAGTTTACACAAATGGTGCTGAAGTCATAACTTACTATGCAGTGAGATAAAACCAGTTTTTGGTTGTTACAGTAATGACTGAGCAATAAAGGAATAGTTCAACATTTTGGGAAACATATTTGTGGTGTTGTTGAGAGTTAGATGAGAAGACTGATTCTACTCATATTTGTCTGGCAGGTAGCTTAGCTTAGCTTAGCATAATGACTGGAAACAAGGGAAACAGCTAGCCTGGCTGTGTCGAAATGTAACAAAATTTGCCTGCCAGCACCTCTAAAGCTAACTAATCAATATATTATATGTGCTTTGTTTAATCTGTACAACAACTGAAGGGAGTATCCTCTGGTTGTCTAGCAATCTCACAGTGACGACAAGACTCCAGGATTATTTCCCAAATTGTCAAACCCTTCTTGTAATATGACACCTTATCTTGCCACAAGTTCATTGGGTATTTTATGCTGTGAATTTAATCATCTTTTGAAAATAAAATCTTCAGCTGTGAAGAGACGAAGAGCAGAGCGTCTCCTCACCAGGATGGAGATGATGCCTTTGAACTTCTCCTCCACCAGGTCACAGATGATCTTGTTGTTGAAGTACTGCACCGGCTCCCACTGGAAAGACAAAACTCTAGTTAGAGATCATGTGAAAATAAACCTTATTAGTCAGACATGAGCTGGCTTTGTCTGGCATAATTAACAGGATCATCACAAAAAATTAAACAGATTTAAACGCTCATTTGAAATAATATGGATTTTGATAGACTGATGCCAACACTCATGCTGCATCCATCAAAAACATTCCACATACATAAAAGAGTAAGAATAAGACAGCTACCGGGAAATACCAGCTACCAGCTAACAAGAAATATAAAAAACATAATAATAATAAAGTAAAAAAGACACACTGATGTTTAATAGATAAAAACCTATAGTACAGAAAAAATTACAGGAAGGAGCTGTTGGTTTTTATATCAATTTTATCCTCATTTCACCTGCTGCCAATTACATTTTTTATTATAGAGTTTTTAAATCTATTCAATTGACAACGTGGCACTCTGAACCTCCTCCCTGATGGCAGGAGCTGGTACTCAGTGAGTAGCACACAGGATGCTTGCTGTCTTACACCTATTATTTTCCAAGTAGTCGCACTAGTTTGGACTTCAACTGCACAGAGAGGTTACCAAACCAAGCTGTATCTAATTAGGCTCTCAAAGACCGCCTGATAAAAGACTACCATAAAATTTGGTGTATAAATGTAACTATTTTTAAATTTAAAAATATATCAGTCTGACCCTGATACAATTACAACTCTTCTAACCGTTTAGTGACCATAAATTCAATCATCTGCAGAATCCCAGGAATCCCGGCACGCAGACTCGCTGCTCACCCACTTGTATGTGGACACATGAACGCAGAGCCCTACTGGCTGAGTGCAGCAGTATTCATGTTACCAGCCACATAATTTCCACAGAGATGACAGAGAGCGCGGCCCACGGCCCTGATGTCTGATGATAATGGGCTCTTTGAGAGGTGAATCCAAGTTTCTCCCACAACCTGTTTGCTTGCTCTCTAACCAGTGCATTTATATTAGACTGCACACAAACGGCTTCTTTGTTGCAGAGAAGCAAAACAAAACAATATAAATACAACGAATACAAATGAAGGCAAAGAGTGAAAAGTGAGGAAAACATTCTAATGACAGATCTTGAATTGGCCGCCTTTAGATACGTAATTTCCTTAAGAGGTATCATTTAAGCTTTTAACTGTAAATAAATAAAAGACTGCACAGCTCTAACGATAACAAAGATGGTGGCTTAATTCCTAATGGTGCAGCATCTTCTAAAAATATGCGCACTTATTGTAAATCACTTGGAGTAAAAGCCTCAGTGAAACAGCAGAATAATACATTAGATTATCAAATTTACGTCAGCAAACAAAACTGCAACCACAATCACATTAGGAGCTCTTTGCAAAGCCTAAACTCTGGTTGAGAGAGGAGGAGGAGGAGGAGTGTGATGACGGGAGGTTAAAACGGGACAGAATCAGATAGCGTGATGAAGATGAACGGAGACTGACAGGACTGGAGGAGGAAAGTGATTTAAAAACAAGAGAGCTAATCAATGTGCCTCTCCACTCGCATGATCACATTGCACAAGAACTGCAGGTGTACATTTGTCACACTTGGTAGTAAACAGTGGAGGTGGGATGGGGATGTGTGTGTGAGAGGAAGGGAAGAGAGCGGTGTCTGACCGTGATGCCTTCGGCCTCGTACTCCTCCTGTTCCGACTTGAGGGTGAGCTCAATGAAGAGCTGCTGCAGCTTCTCGTTACAGTAGTTGATACAGAACTGCTCGAAGCTGCAACACAACGACAGCAGACACGTTAGCTCAAGGGGAAAAAAAGCACAGGATCATAAACATGCTGGTTGTTCTCATTAATTCACACTATTGGTGGTGAATCTTTCACTGAAGGCTAATATTACCCACTCACTGTAATTCATACCATATATGGCTATAGGGTACTGTATAGGTTAAGGTTGAAGGTTAATTATTGTCCTTAGAAATAGCAGTTTAACATCTTTCTTGGCACAAAGTCCACTAATTTCTGGAGCTTTCAGCTGCATCTCAGCATATAGCATTTACTCAGAGTCCTCAGTACGCAAATGAGCAAACTCCAGCAGCTGATGAAGGCCACAAGATGCGGCTGAAAGCTCCAGAAAATTCTAATTTCTTCTACCTTGTGCTAAGATTTTTTTTAAATCAAACTGTGTAGGTTAGTTTTCAGTGTTTCCATTACTTTACGGTTTAGATGGATTTGTAGCTGTTGAGCAAATCTCATGAAAGGTTTAAATTCAGCATTAACAAGCTGTAAACTAACAATGAACTACACAACAAACCTTATCATACAGGCTCCAGCTGATAAAATCATTAATACTGTACCTGTTGTGCTGGAAGACCTCAAAGCCATAGATGTCCAGCAGGCCGATGACAGAGTAATTCTTGTACGAGTCATCCTGTCATAGAAAAAGAACAAAACTTCGTAAATGGAGCTCAGCTCACTGTTTTGGTTTTAAAACCAACTTTATTGTTTTGATTCACTCTCGCTGCTCTCATCAACCTTGATTTTCATTCACCGTTTTCAGCAAAAAGCTCTTATAAGCCCACGGTACAAACCTCCTCAGCCCCAAACCACAGAGACAGAGTACAGTTTGCTAACACTTTTGTCATATCGAGTTTATAACAAGTCAATACGCCAATGTTGTGTTTACAGCTTGTTGTGCAGCTCTCATGTGGCCAAAAAATCAAATAATAAAAGTTTAAAATATATTCTATTTAAAAATCATAATTTAAGAATTAAATCATGAAATTGAATGTGTGTGAAATAAAATAAATTTTACAGATTGATTTTCTGTAGCAATATTCAGGAAAAAAACACATTCATATGAGTTTATACTGAGTATGTTGGTGTAACACAGGCCTTGTGCTGACTTGTTGGACTGGTTAATGTCCACAAGGTGGAGCTGTGCTGTAACAGAATGAGGGAGAGACATCAACATGCTCTGCACTCCAGTTTGTGTCAAGTTTGCTTTCAGTTTAATAGATGTAGTATGTTTTATATGTGAGTGATCTGACTTCCTCAAAGTAAGATGAGGTCAACACTGATCAAAAATGTACATCCCCTGAATGGGAAGTCGCCACAGTTAGTGCAGTGAGTGAATATGTGTGTGTGTGTGTGTGCATATTTATACCGTGTATGCCAGCGAAGCATTGATCTTGTTAACCAGCCAGGTGAAGGTGCGTCCATACACTGCCTTAGACAAAGCATCCCGAGCTGAGGACGCCTGCTCTAGGTTGAGAGGGCTCATCAGCTGAAGAAGAAACACACACACACACAGGAAGGTGATGGTGAGGAGAGACAGGCAAAGACATACAATAACAGAGTCATACAGAGAACAGCAGCAACAGTAAGACAGGTTACAATGTAATTAAACTGGACCAGACGTTACACAGACAGGAAAACTTTGTATATAAACGCTTATCACACACTTGTGCTACAGTGAGAGTGTGTAATATCCAAACCTACCTCCTCCCCCTTGGCAATTATCTTCTTGTGTGTGAGTGCCTCTGTCAGCACCGTCCCATTCACTCCTAACAACTGGAAAAGCATAACAACATTAGCACACGCCACGGCTCCTCCAGTCATGAATAAATGATCCCCAAACATGTCAACAGACAGACGTCAGGCCGCTCAGCAGCAGTGACATCACTGCGTATGGTATCTGCTGATTATGTCTGACATCACACATAATTAGAAAATTGAAGCTGAAATGAATGGAGGCTGTTGTATCCATTTTTTTCTAGAGCAGTGTGCAGATGATTTCATTGGCTAAATCTTCACCAGCATTTGTAGGAATAAACAGATATGTGATCATATGTATTTATCAAGCTTCTCAGAGTAGGAAATCATTCCTAACTAGCCAAAGTAAATATTGAGGAGAGCTTCAGAGGTGTTCCAACATGTTGGAGCTACCATGAGATTGCTTTAAGGCAGAAACAATGAGTGGGAAGAGGAATGTTTTGGAAACATTTGATGACAATGAATTCATTAACAGATAATTATGACAAAAACAGCAATTGGCTTTGTGTGGGATGAAGAGGAGAACACATGCTGTCTTCATTTTTGTCTCAGATATTTCATGAGCCTGTATGTTGCCTACATAAGACTGATAAAGAATGTTCCCAAACAATGGCTGAGGACTCCCTCTTCCCTGGCCAAATGCCGATGCTCAACTTAATTATAACAGACATAATCTAATATCAGGTTCTTGTACTTCATTCATTTATTTCAACTTGTATGCAGACTGTAGTATTTGGGAGATATATTATTATATACTGTGTGACATTACAGGAATCATTTTCCTGATGTGACACTATGATGTTATAACATGATGTGATTGACAGGCCTGACTCATTTACACAGCTGCATCAAAATAGCTACTATTATACATTAACATATATATAACAAACATTTATTTTGAAGCTCTATTTCATAAGGCTTGCCAGTAAAGTCTACTCTGAGGAGGGAGTATTTTAGTCCAAGTTAAATGTTCCTTGGAGGGATTCTGATATGCTTGATAAATATGGACCTGAGCCTTTTTTTTCACTGATGGCCTGTTAGGAGTGTTTATGAACCTGCTTGGTCTAGTGTCTTACCCTGGCCAGGTACTTGATCTGTGTGTCAGAGGTGATGCAGGCAATGCCGTCCTCTCCGCCGTACTGCACATTCCCCAGGTGGAGCACACTGGCGATGATGTTCAACAATTCCTACACAGGCAAACATAGAGACATAGAGAAGAGGGTTGAAAGCAAAGAAAGTACAAGAAAGGAGGTGAGAGGGTGGTGAACACAGAATACAGAATAATATGAAGAGGAAAAATAAGGAGAGACAGAAGAAGAAGAAGGACATTGAAGGGGAGGAAGAGAACAAAGGTAAAGAGATGAGAAGCTGCGGCCCGATAAGATTATACTGGGTTTACTGCCCAGGCTATCTTTATGAGCGACTTGGTAGATAAGGGTGACTTTGTTTAAAATTAAGTTTAAAAATTGAACATGGTAGGAATGCAACAATGTGCTCACCAAACTAAAACTGCTCACACACACACACACCTGCCCCTCACTCTATAAGCAGTGTGAGCTCTGGAAGCAAGCCCAGACTCATGAGTATGTAGGAAAACTCCCACACTGAGTACAAATAAGTTCTCACCATATAATATCAGCCACACACACACACACTCAGTCACCTCTGTCCACCAAAGACTTTCAAATACAAACATCCTACTCTTGTCGTCCACAGGTCTCAAACAGGAACAGCCTCAGCCCCCTCAGGCACAAGGAGTACTTTACTGTTTATAAAGCAACCTGTTATAAAGACTGTTGTATTGCTATCAGTACACATAGCGAGGGTGGTAATAATTAAGTCTGGTGCAAACAGGAAATAGTTTTTTAATTCAGTTAGTAGGAGAGAAAGTAAGAAGTGAAACATAATGCAACATGTTTAGAAATTCAGAGTGAGAGATGATAACCTCAACCTTACTTAAACTGCTTATCTACTTCATGGAAACAGCTAATATTTTCTAGACTCCACATCTCCCTCACTACTTTAGGTAACAAAACAAACATGTCAGGAATGATTTGCACGGCTTGGACTTAGTCCTTACCTCCACATCGTCCTCGTTGAAGCCAATCACACTCAAGGCTTTCCTCACCACCTTCCAATCACTGCGGTCATTGATGGAGCTCACTTTGGGACAGTTACCCTATGTAAACACACACACGAAAACAACCTAAAGCACTTTCAACACACTGTTTATGTCCTGTCTAGTTCAGGCTGTTTATCTCGTTGTGAAGTTACAAACATGCAAGGCAAAACCCATAAACAATCTGGTGTGTAAATAGGTGTTTACATGTGATGTGAACACCTATTTGCACAAGCACACATGTGAAATGTTTTTGCTCTGTAGCAATTGGTGTGTGTTCACTGAGGGGAGGGTTCAGCTAGTGCCTTAAGGCAGATTTCCCCCCTGGAGGAAAGCTCCTCTTGCTGTACAGAGAGCCTCTGACTGAGAGCCTATTAACCAGAACTCCCACTGGGACGCACGCACACACGCGCACACACACACACACACACACACACACACACACACACACACACACACACACACACACACACACACACACACACACACACACACACACACACACACCCTACAGACCTATGGCTTCTGTCAAGATATAGAGAGAGACTGAGTTAGTGAGCGAGTGAGAGTGAGAGACCTACTGCAGAATTTACAGATGGTTTACATTCATCTACAGGTTTCTCTCCAGGGCTGGAGGTGTGGTTCAGGAATGACTTCATTGGGACTTAACTATGAATTGGCATTGTTGCAGATTATTCTCCATGAGGAGATAGTTTTACAAGCATGTCTGTAATAAACCACAGTTCAACCACAACATTTACCAGATGCTGTTCATGCTGGTAAACTAAATGCAATTAAGATAGTGTAGTTCTATTGTCAAGTACATGCAAAACTGTAGGCAGAAACATAAACACAAGTTCCCTGTGATGTGATATGAAACCAACAAAAAACTGAATGCAGTCTGGTATAAAAATGTTTCATTTTTAGTAATATTCATAATAAGGCTAAACTATTGAGATTATGAGACTTCTACAAAACTACTTAGCTGTCTTGACAGAAAGTTAGCTTGGTGGTCTCTTTGAGGAGCATCACTACACATCTTATCACACAACACAGTACAGATTACAATTACAATATGCATAAATATATATAGATACTAAAAAAGACATAAGAAAACATCATAACTAAATGAAACTCTTTGCTTCTACTTGGTGAAATATGGTGAATTAAGTGTAATAGCGTTACGTTGTGTTGTTAATAGCTGTTGCTATATTATGACACATTTTAATCACATAAAAATGTACAGCAATATGGCACACCCTAACACTCTTACTGAAAAATTTCACACTGCCCAGCCCTACTGAAAGATGCATACCGCTCCCGTCTCTAGCTTCTAGTAAATTTTTACCACAAAGTCACACTACATACTTACACCTTGCTGTGTTTGCTAACACTTCACAGACACAGAAATGTAAGTACCACATGCTTACTTTGACCAGATACTGGTACTGCTGAGGGTTCCTCTCTAAGCCTAGGCGTCTCAGCAGGTCTTCTTCCCCTCCCTCAATCAGTTGATAGAAGATGTGGAAGTTCCTCTCTCCGTGGTTCTGGTGGACCACCCGGGACTTCTCCAGCAGGTAGTTGATGATGTGGCCTCCCACTGGGGCACCCTGCCGACGGGACAAAGGCCAGGGAGAGAAGAAGGGGGGGGCAGGGGATGAGGAACAGGAGGAGAGGTTGAGGCTGGGGTACTGAGGTATGATTATAACATGCAGGTTCATGGCAAATATTGTGCACCCGCAAGCACGGATACAGGAGAGAGGGAGTGATGTGATTAATGTCAAAATCAAAATCTATATAGAGGGAACAATATTTTAAGTTCTTGCAACAATCAATAAGCTCCCTTCTAAAGATAGGCTTGTTGGACCATGTTTAAAGTAGCTGCCAGTGTAAATCAGACTATTCTGCTCACCTTGAAGTCAAACTGAATGTCCATGTACTTGCCAAAACGACTTGAGTTGTCGTTACGCAACGTCTTGGCATTGCCAAAGGCCTGGAGGGATAAAGACAGGAGAGAAGAAGAAGAGTGAGGAGTGATGGATTGAGTGGAAGAGAGATAACAGGAAAACAGAGAGGAATAGTGTCATAAAGATGGGGAGACAGACAAGAAGGTAAGAGTCCCTGCAGTGTTCGTCTACAGTAGCGCAGATTACAAGGCATAGTGTACAAACACACACACACACACATCTGGAGAGCATCTGGATGAGACATGCCACACATCAAAACAAGCGCTGCAGTAAACTTAACACCTCTCTATTGCCTTCATTTTCCAAAACAACCATTGTGAACCTGACACAGAAACAATGAATTCAACACTATTTTGAATAACTTTACATAAAATGTTAATATAACTGGTAATATTTTAAATAAAAATATGATATGTTGGTACTTATCAGCAGGAGAATGACAGATTTATGCCCAAATAAAAAGATAATAAAACATTATTCATGACAGTGTGATATTTAGAACTTATTTTGGCCTTAAAACTCTATTTTTCTTAATCTTGAGATTTTGAGATCTTCATTTCAAACTGCTGACAGCTTGATATCTTGTATAAAAATCAGCCTCATATTCATCAACAAATCAATATACAGCATCTCCCTCGGTCATCACTCAGCAGGATGATAAATCTGGCTGTACAATAAATCCAATATGCTGAAAAGCTCTCGGTGTAGTCCACAGACAGGATTTCTTCCAGATGAACGAAGTGCCGTCGGGTCTCACCTCCAGCACAGGGTTGGACTGCAGCAGGCGGTCCTTGACGGTCTGCACCTGCTCGCTGGCTGGACAGGTGACGGCGTAGTACTGCAGGATCTTCTTGGACGCCTCTGTCTTCCCGGCTCCGCTCTCTCCGGAGATCAGGATGCACTGATCCTTCCTCTCTGTCCTCATGGAACGGTAAGAGTTATCTGCCACCGCATAGCTGGAGGAGCAGAGGGACAGACATGATCAGGCAGGTGGTCGGCAGGATGTGTGGAGACAAATGGGCGACAAAGCTTGGACTACAGGCAGAGAAACACCTTGAGACACATTTTATGTAAAAACATTTCTGGAAATCATCACCTATCATGGCAAGCTTTATTTATTTAGCACATTTCACACGCAGGGAAAAACATTGCAACATTGTAAGTCCAGTTTTCACTCTCCTTTAGTTCTGTTTTGATCTCCACTAACTCCTGAGAAAAATATCTTTACATCCTTAGCTGAACCAGCTAATCCCTGACTTTGTTACTTTGCTGTTTGGTGCTGTGTAGGTAGCGTAGAGGGAGTTTATCAGAGCTTTTTTGCTGAAAACAAATGACATGTGATGAGAGTGGTGAGAATGAACACTATCGGTAAAGTTGTGGGCAGTAAAAGCAAAACAATGAGTGGAAAGAACCTCAAAAAGCTCCAGAGCTGGTTGATCATTCTGTGGGTTTGTCTCTATGAGTGAGTCTTTTCACATTGCACATAGTTATGTAACTCATTGCCAACACAAAAATATTGATTATAGCAGCTTTAAATATTGGCAAAAGTATTTTCCACTGGCAGCTTAAATTCTAAATTACAGAATGGGTCCAGTCAAACAGTTATCAGTTAAAACAAGTACGTAATTAGAGAGAAGAAAGAATACACCGAATATTCATGAAATAAAACTTAATAAATGGTTAAATGGAAATCTGCATAAAAATTCACATCTATGTACTAACAAAATAGACAAGAATCATTCATCAGTCATGATGATGATGTTTAAAAAATGTAGCACTTAGCATCTCTTGGAGAACATGTGTTCGGAAAGTATCATATGATAACACATCATACTGTGTGAACATGGAAAGACACTGGACTGACTTCCAGTATGAATCATAATGTCCATAGTGGAGTGCAGCCGGTTTTAGTTACAGTATTATTTATCAGCCCTGTGCTGCTATCAGCACTGCTATGTTGTTTCAGCTTGTTTGGACACATTTCTGACACCAGACTAATTGCTGGAAGATAAAAAAACGGCAGCTTGGCCATAGCCGCATCATACTGTATGTGTGTGTAATCTTTGTGTGTGATATTGGGGGGGTGGATGTGAGCTGGGGGTCAGGTTCTGGTCAGAGGAATTCCCTCTCAAGGGAGGAAATCTCTTGCCTGGTACCATCATTTGTTTACTTTTCTTTCCCCCTCTCTCTCCAGCCCTCCATCTCGACTTGCCAAAGCACATCTTTCTTTCCACTCACAGGGAGAGAAAACATTTGGCCATACACTCAGGGACTGAAGCAAAGAGAAGAAAAAAAACTACCAGTGGATACAGCAGAGAGAGAGAAAGAGCTAGCTAGAGATTCAAGAAGGTTTCAATAACGCCACTTTCAGTTTCCATAATGAACTTGATTGTTTTGTAGCTGACCTACAGGGTCTGGGGAGATTTAACGGGGAATCCCCTCACAATTCCTGTGGCAACCTTTCAAACAAACACTTTACCTCATGCCATGACGTCTTTCAGGCTGTCCATGGCATGACCATGAGAGCATTACGTAGTTGGTTGACTGTGACTCTTCAAATATTCCCACAGACCACTAAACACACACACTCTGACAATATTTAGAACACAGGTGCCACAAATGTTATGTCTTTGTGGGGGGAAAAGCTTGGTAAGCTTTATTTTAGGTTGTAGGGGAAAAAAAACAGGCAACACTAAACATACTGTTCACCATGAATGATGTTTGTGCTAATGAGTAAAAAATATGTTTCTCCTGTAATAGCGATGAAATGCACTGAATCTTTTCTCTCACATGCCTCTGTCTTCTATTAACTCTTCAACAACTGATTTGGCTGTAAATGTAACGGTACTGAGCAGCATGATGTGAGGTATGCAGAGGTCGTGTACTTACATGTGTGGTGAGACCTCGTAGAAGTTGACCCCACGGTACCGTTCCATGTGGTTCTTGGTGTAGATCTCCAGATCTTTGTAGGGGTTAACTGACACCAGCACTGAACCAATGTATGTCTGATGGAGAGGAAATATAATGTCACATTACATGAGAAAGATCACTGAAAGATCAATGTTAAACAAGACACTTGGACTGAGACAACTGATAACTAACTAAATAATAATAAACAGAAAGAGAAGGTCAACTTCTGCAAACATTGATGGACCTGAGTTTCATCAATAATTGGCTAGAGTATCCAAGTCTTTAACTAGGAGGGATGACAGGTTTCTATAAAGGTGATTACAAGCTCTAGTTCACTTCTTAAAACAATCTGTGGATGTGATTGCATCACCAAAATTCACAATTCTAAATGTTTCTGTATCACTGTCACCAAGAGAAATATCTGTGATTTGGTTACTTTTCTTCCTGTATATTGCTTCTGAAGTTATAGCTATTTAAAGATAGTTTGTCATAAAAATAAGGCAGACTTGAATAGGACACAACCCCCCCACCCTCCTCACTACTACTACTCACATAGATGAGGTTCTCTTTGAAGCGTTTGCGCAGGTTCTCTATGAACGAGCCCTCGCTGGTGTAGTTCTCCAGCAGGACAAAGTCCTGCACGCCCACCCGGTCTCTGGCTGTCAGGGCCGACTCCATCATAGCCCGCACCCCGTCACTAGCCACCACCTAGAGGACGACAAACAGGGAGTAGAGGGGATAAGTGACTGAACATAACAACATAACCTATGTACTGTAATACTTCATCAGTCATGGTTTGGCTGTCCCACGCAAGGAGAAATTGGAGAAATGAAGAAGGGAGGGAATGAAAAACACCAAACACTCCATATCGCACACACACATAATCCATCTTCATTTAGGAAATAAGGAGTGAGACGAGTAAAGTAAACCAGCACTCAAAATCATAAATCAATACAGCACCAAGTGGAGGAAGTGGAAGAAGTGCACTACCTTGTTTAATACCCCACTGTGTGTGTATAAGCTAGAGTATCAGGTGGTTGTGGGATTCAAACTGTGATGCGCGGAGGCCAACACTTTCTCAATGAACTAAAACAAAAACACGATGGAATAACTGAAAAAAAAGCAGGATTTTGGTAAATATGGATATTTTGCCGGTCAGTTTGTGTTTTCCTTGACTGACTGATAAATCAGCCGATAGTGCAGATGTATTTATATCTGTGTGTATATGTTGGCTGATGAAGTAAGAAGAAATGTGAGCGCAGAAGATATGTTTGAAGTCATTTTGAAACAGTGTCACCATAACACCAGCGAGCACTGACAGGTTTATTTTTCATCAGGATCTGTTACATGTCCTGCTGACAGTTCTTTAAAAAACACATTTTTTGACTAAAGAATTGTAACTCATGGTCCACTTGATAGCTTTTTTTCTCTCAGTATCCATGATAAAGAAGGTCATGAGTTGCTGTTAAAAGCTCTGGCAAAAGGTAGCTGACCTTGAGTTAACATTATACATCAAGCATGAACTTGCAAGATTAAATTTGAAGGATCTTTATCACAAATGGTTTCATGTTATGTGTTTATAAACATTCATACTGGCAAACATATTGTTATCAGATTTTTTAAACTCTAAAACATGAATATTGTTATTAACCTCAAAAATTGAATGTGTGTCAAGCTGCACTGCAGTGTTGTAGGACTGTATCCTCATTAGAATCTTATTCAGCAGTTTGACCAACAGGTCCAACGAGTATTTTTCAGGGGTTCAGAAGAGTTTTAGTGTTCCAGGTTTTATTATCTGTCTTTTGGAGTCTCTTTGCCATAAACTCTAAAATTTACAGATATTGGATATGAGCACAAATAATCATCTGCCATCAGCTTCAATCCAAAAACTTCAACAGAGGGTCTTACAATAGATCCAAATCAGATGCATTGTTTATTGAGATAAAAATTTTTGTGCGCAAGTAAATCCCAAAAGGTTTATTTAGTCCTTCCTGTCCCGTAAGTTCACATCTTTTAGGACATAGAGAAAATCCAAAATCCCCCCTCCCAGCATTCAACCTACAATAGAGCACATTCAAACCAATGCCAAGACCTGCTGTTTGAAGTCCAAAAGACCTCACATTCATTCAAACACATACAACTAAACAAAGCAGAGATTTTCTGTTTGTACTTGGTCCAATGTTTTCTTTAGAACAGCCTCTAAGTGATCTTACCACCTCTAGAAACGGAGATGGAGTTGAACTCAGATGTGGAGATTAAAGTTATCACTTCAACCTAAGTGCAACAAGCCCCACCCAGGTTGCACATATTTAAAAAAAAATTTACAGAACTAATTTAGCATGAGAAGCGAAGTCAAACTGTAACACTTACATGTTTCAGATCATCGACACGTTTGGCCAGGAAGCCGCTTTCTAAAATAGAAGCTTGAGTTTTAAGCATAAGATTGCGAATGTTGCTCACATCCATCTTTAACATGTACCCGGTTGGACAAAAATACAACCAGCTACTAGACTTGTGCTGGAGGGCAGAGGCAGCCAGCGCAGGGACGGGGACAGTCAACACACACACACACACACACACATAAAGTACAGCAGGTGTTGTTGTTGTGTTAAGCAGTACAGTAGTCTTCATCCCTCAGGAGACCACGAAGAAGAGATGGAGAAAGAAAGAGAAGAGAAAGCTTGAGGGAGGAGAGAACATATTAATTAACGATGGGTGAGACGGGAGAGAGACATGTGAGAGGAAGGAGTAAAGAGATATGAGATGTTGGATGCCAGGTTATGACTCCAGTCCTGCACCATCGCTCCATTTCAACTGCACTAAAAAGTTAACAATAATCCCTGAAATTCCACACAGCAGCGCCCTGAACACAACACCTTCAATCACTGCAGAACAGACACACACGTGAACAACATCTTGAGTGGATTTCACACAAGTATGCATGAATATGTTTGATCCCGGCTTTCAAAGGAGAGCTCCAGTGTCCCACGGTGCTTCACACATGGGGAGAAACCATGGGACACTAGTGTGGACCATGCTCTGTGTTTTTTTTAAGTCCACAAAACAACTTCAGGCAATGACAAATACCATTAACAAGCATTGTCTGTTATACTTATGTGCTTTAATGCAGTGAGCCGTCCCTGCACTTTATCTTTACTGCCTTTTAAAGAGGGAGTCTTAGAACTGACTCACCTCTTATCTTTATGATCTGATGATGACTCAAGTTTTCATTGGTGCCCTTCTTCTACTTCTTAATCCGGGCTGTAAAATGTGCATGTGTGTGTTTGTACGCCACATCGCTACAAAGTCACAACCATGGCACTGATCCACAGTGCAGACGATTCAGTTTCATCCCAGAAACTTTTACGAGACACTATTATACAACTCCCATATTAAACGGCTATAAATAGAACCTGCAGTTAATATTGGTGTTGATTTTTACAACACGTTGGCTACATTCACTGTAAGCTTCTTCAACTCTCATGGAGGCTTCACAGACAGATTTGATATATTGTATGGACTATGTTTTTTTCAGCAATAGACATTCTGTAATAACCTCTGTATCTAGTAATTTAACAGCGGTGGAGTCCACCATCCCCACGCTGGATTCAAACTGCCCACCTACACACGAGGGATTAACAGGAAATGATGCTTGTACTTTATCAAGTGTTAGTGTTTGTAATTTTATCTCACTGATATCAACCTCACTATTTACTGTTCACTCTCCTCACACCTTATCGAGAGTGTAGTGAAACAAGTTTCACTGTACATTGTAAAATCAGTTTTATCAACACCTTCATCTATAGCTTTCACACACCATTAGCGGTGCAAGTGACAGAATATCAAGCTCAGTGATTGGCTGTCATTGGCTGTATTAAAGAACCAGATATATTCTAAAGCAGTTGTTCGTCTTTTGTACTGGTGATTTAACCAGGAGAGTTTCATGCTGATCCAAACTGTAGAAGTGTTCAAACTGTGAGTAACGTAACATTCACTATGGAAAATATTGATGGGACTTTTACCTCTAGAACAAGGGGCGCCCAGAATTGCACCACATACTTTGCAACTCTATATTGCTAATATAAACTGACCATGTCCAACTGCTGCTGCTTTACATAAAAAGCATTAAATTAATGTTGTAGAAATAATAGAACAAGAAGGAGCACACCTCCATCTCCTTGGTTACTCCGCCCTGCTGTTGTGTGGAAAACTACACATGAAATCAGATTATGGTTGCTGATGGCATGATGGGAAAAGGCCAATTATTGACTGACTTCTTTATTAAAACAACATGACTTTGTTTGGCTGCGGTGTAAACTGATACACCAGCTGCTCTTCTGCTGTGTTTCTGAAGAGTTTATTCCAAGTATTATTTAAAATGCACACATGCATGAAACATGTGTGCACGTGTGAGGTCATATTTGTGATAACTGTCTCGTACATCTTTGTTTCTCTCGCTCCTGGATGCCATGAACTCTGGTGACCTATTGTTTCACACATCTCTTCAGAAAGCAAAGAAACCGCAGCTGTGTGTGTGTGTGTGTGTGGTTGTGCGTGTGTGTGGTTGTGCGTGTGTGTGCATCCTGAGAGCCGTGTTTGTCTGACTAACATTCTTTACTGCTTATCAGTCTTTGCTGTGATAAGTCTGTATACTTCTCACCTGTCAATCAAACAGTGTCAGCAGTATTACAACCTCTTTACATTTGATTTTTGCTATTGCTGCTCATGCTAACTATCCACTTCTTCTTTCTCTCAATCCAAACACGCTGCTGTGGCTGCAGCTGGAAACATATGAAACATATGACTTCCTATGTAGCTGAGGTGTTTTTTTCTAGGAGAGAATTACAAGACACTGGGTGTTTAAAGGAACTCATCACCTGGAAACAGGTTAAATCACTATTAAGAGAAGCAAAACTGACATTCATTTATATGAAGTTGTCATGATTAACTACAAAACCCTCCAAATGTTATGGCAACTTGGGAGGAAAGAAACCAGAACCTTGTTTTCTCACCTCTCCCCTCCTCTTCCTCCTCTATACATTCTATCACTCATTCACATTCCCTCCTCGTTTCAGTCTCTCCCCTTCTCTCTCCATTACTTCATTGTTTCCCGATCCCGCTTTCAGTGTTTGGTTTTCCTGAGTGTAATGCCGCACGCTGGACCTCCACCCGTTTTCTCGACGCAAGTCACACACACACACATTTATTCTCAGGAACACACCGAGTACGTGCCTACCCGGTTCCTACATGTCGTCACGTTTTCCAAATCCTGTGCAGCAAACAAGGCAGCTTGGAGCCAGGTTAGCTGGAGGAGACCTGCAGAGGTACAACTCTGAGACCTCCACATCTATAAGAGTTTCACTGCACTTATACAGCCCTTTTTAACCTCAATGGACCAAGTGCTTTACAGTTTGCCTCTCATTCACCCATTCACACACACACACACACACACCAATGCCAACTGTTCAAAAAATAAGTAAACAAATCTACTAATCCGACCAAACATTCAATGCCAACCTTTGGTACCATGAGAGTTTTTTGCTCATTAATAAAAAAGTATTGAGGCACAATACCCAGGTGTATGTACACAGAGAGATCAAAGGTGTCCCAATACAACTGTATTACATCATGTAGTTTGATCCAAGCACCATTTAACTGTTCCTCATGTGCCTCTTTTTAAATCATCATCATTATTTAATCTCTCTATTCTTCACATTTTCCTTTTTCTTATTCCTCCATGCTTTCTCCTCCCTTCAGTGCCTCCGTCCTCTTTCAAACGACAGATTGAACGAGCGAGCACATCTAAGAGAAGCAGAGAAAGGGGGAGAAAGCAGAGGGATTTGATCATCCAGCCGGCCTGTGAACAATAGCAGCTCTCTCTTTGACCTTTACGTCGCCCTGGGTGCGCTCGCAGAGCTCAGATGTCACACTGTTTATGTAAACCTCATCCAACCTGCTGCTTTCAATGCACTATACAGCGCACACGATGAACCGCGGACGGATGATGATGAGACTTTAAGACTTAACAGCCATGTAAAGCAGCCCCACCCAGGCAAGAAGTGCATATACACTAAATAAGACACTGAATAGATATCAGGGTTTGTAAGATATGTTTACATGGTATGATTTTGTTATTATTCACTTTGTATGACACAGTTATATATAGCAGGTCTGCATGGAGTTTGTCTATATGCAAACTGGATGGGATTTAAAGAAGCTCATAAACAAATCAGGCCCCAGAGCACTTAACACCAACTGGAGTTAAATATTTGCTCAAGATGCAGGTTAAATATGCAAAAATGAGAACAGAGGAGTGTAGCAGTCAGAAAAAAAAAACTTCTGACTTCTGTTTCACATGATTTGTTCTATAATTACAACCAAATGAGTGAGGCGTGTGGCTCTGATGAAGAAATGGTTAGCTACTCGCGCAGTGTTTTGCCCTTTTTCTACATTTTTCCTCTATGAATCAGTTGTCTGGCACTGACTTCTCCTCCTCTCTCATCTGTTCTGCACTAGCTGGTAGAAAAAAAAAAAAAAGGGGGGCATGAAGTGAAGAATTACTCAACGTCTAGATTCGTCTTTCAGACATGAATGTTGCCCTTGTGAAAATATAGTGAGGCCAGTGATGATGCCAAGTGTGACATCAGAAGCCACACAAGTGCTGATGGTGTCCTGTTGGTTTTTTGATGGGACCACAAATCAACCACAGGCTTCATCAAACGAGGAAGTGGTCGATAAATCGCAACACATGCCTCCATGGGCAGATTCCTATCAGTCGGAAAGGGATTTTCTTTGAGATTTGAAGACACTTAAACATAAATAACCAACTGGAGGTGAGCTAAACCCTGTGCTACTGTAAGTCAGTGTGTGTGTGTGTGTGGCAGGGGAATGCAATTATAATCAAAGGCAGATGATATATCGACGCTGAAGCATTTTCCCCCCGTTTCACACATACAGCCATAGGATTCCCACTTATTAATATTGTGATTATGATTACCATGGCTACGGCCTACAGGTTTAGCAGTGAGCATGTTCATTAGCATCTCAGGAGACAGTGGAGCTGCTCTGCGGAGCCGTCAGACAGGTGGGGTGAGCTCGCTAGTCTCGCCTACCTGAGGACATGTGGGCCAAAACAACTCGACCGCCTGCCAATCAGAGAGTACTCTGTTTATTTATATCCACAACTACTTCACCAAGGACTCACCATGGTTAAATGTTCCTACGCAAGTCACCACTCTGCTTCATTCCCATCAGGTGTACCTTTCCACTGCTTACCCTCAACTCTGATCTTCCTGGTGGGGGGGCAGGGAGCAAGTTAAATGACAATGTCCCTACTGTGGAGTCCATTAAGTATCATGTTTTTCTTACAACTATCATTTTACTCACTGGTTACGACTATTAATGAAATAAAAAGAGAGAGAAAAAGTATGTTTGTGTGGGACTGACATGCTGCTGTATGCTGTCAAAATCAAAAGTAGCTGGTTAACTCTTTTTAGTCTCAGTTTAGCTTTAAAGGGACATTTTTACTTTTTACTGTCTTTACTTTTAACCTGCACATTTCAAATAAATCATTATTTATGAGACATTTATGACTCCATCGAGCAGTTCAAAACAGTTTAGCAACTCTGTCACTTACCCGACCCCAGCGATAATCCATAGACATTCAGTTTTGAGGTTTTAGAGTCATTATATTTGTATTCCAGCTAGTTCACCGAGACATTCCCGAGCTTCTCACTCGCCTCTCTCTAGGCTGCATCGACACTAGAGTTAAGATGAAGTTTAACAAGAGTGGAGAGCCTGGAGAGAGTGAGACCAGCCCGACATATAACTACCTATTGAGCTGAAGTCAGATGCCCTGCAGGCAGTAATGACAACTGTGTCAGGAATCTCTCAGTGCATTGTACTATCCTGATAAATCAATCAGACACACACACTGTTGTAGAAACAGAGAAAGCTTGTAAAAAATTGATAAAAATCCTTATAGATATGTGTCAAAATGTGGAGGAAATATTTTCAGGATTTAAGAAAATATATACACAATATAAGATGAAAAAGGAAGTTTCAAGTCACACACACACACACACACACACTCATACTTCATTGATACATCAACACATGCTTTTTTCATTAACATGCTCAGTCTCAGTGAATGCCAAAGAATGCTGCCCAGCCACACAACACCACCATGTGATTGCCTCGCCCTGGGGCGGTGCACAAACACACACACACACACACACACTCACTCACTCACAGCGATGAGGACACACCTTCCCAGATATCAAATAGATCCAAATACAAATAGATCTGACATTGACATGATAAATGCAGAGCCGAGGTGAGGAAGGGATGCTGAGATCAAAGAGGAGACTGACTAACAAATAACAGTTGAGGTAAAGATCCCTGGATTCCTGTCAGGGAAGCAAAAAGTCAGTTCTGGGTCTCACCTGTCACTCGCTCACCTGCGTCCTTGAGGTTCAAGAGCATACCGTCAAGGTTGTTACACTATTTAAATGCCACTGTAGGTACTCATTACGAATAAGGCGGCTCCTAAAAACTTCCTCTTCCACTTCAATAAACTCCATCCCGTTCTCTGACAAGTCTGATCAAAACTAAATCCATCTTACACATAACTCCTCACCTTTCACTTTCTCACATAAAAAGACCTGCATGTTTAGACTTTGACTAACAACACCATAAAAAAAGAAAGTGTCCTGATTTTCACCGCTTTCTCTGCGAGACGACTGGGTGTCTTACCAGAGGTCTGTACTTCATGGCTCCTGCTCTCGAGTGATCTGGACGGGTTATTCGTTCCCCCCCCACCCCCGAGCCGATAGTCCCGCTATAAGAATGTGGCCTCCAGCGCCGCGTCACGACCACTATTTAGCCGAGAGTTTGTTTTTAGAAGCTTTCCCCTCTGTCCTGAGAGCCAGCTGCCATAGCTTCTCCTCTTACTGCTGCTTGCACACACACCTCACTCTCTCTGTCTCTAGCTCGCCACTCGTTCACCCACTTTCTTCTCCCTCCCTCCCTCCCTCCAGAGGAAATAGTCCCTGTGTTGGGTGACACATAACCCCCCCCAACACTCCCCCCCTTTCCCTCTCTCTGCTTTTTTCCCCCCTCGTCGCCCTCTCCTCAATCCGACAGGCGCTTATATGCTAAAAGTGAAAACTTACCCTAGTTGCTCTCATTTGGACTCTTTTCTTGCTCTTTTGCTGCTCTTAAAAAAAAGGGAGAGGATATAAGAGAGCAAACACATCTCCCATCACACACACATCTGGCCTTAACCATCCCTGGAGAGAAAAAAGGTTGAGAGAGGAAAAATGCGTTCTGATGCCAAAAGGGTAAAGAGTATGTGTGCATCCAAGCGTGCTTGTGTGAAAAAGGGAAACTCTTGGATACAAAGTAGTAAATGCAGCATGAGCCAATAAATAATCATGTATTAGAGCCAGGAGAGTTTCCTTTTCCTTCCCTCCTCCCTCTTTCCTTCCCTGCTCTCCCCACTCTGAGATTTACAAGCTGAAGCAGAAACCAGACAAGCAGCCAAGAGTCCCACTGTCATAAATACTGCTTTTGATGCATCTACGCAGGCTCACACACACACACATACATACACACACGTAGAGAATAATGTGCGCATGCATGCACACAAATACATACACAAGGTCTTACCATCGTTAGTCCAATATCATTACAGGGGAGTGTAATCAGTCCGGACCAGTGTTGCACACACGTACACACACACACACACACGCTCTGTGCAGATCAAAGACCTCAGCAGTCTAATGCATCTGCTTGTTAACACTAATAACAACTGACATCTTACAGGCAACGGGCATGTGCTGCTGAGAACAAAGAGGAGGACAAGTTTCCACCACGGTTGCTGGATTAATACACAGACATTAACAAAAGGCTGGTTTGAAGTCTGATGGTGATTTGTTTGAAAGGCAAAGTCTCCAAATCACCTGTTAGTGAGCTCACACCAAGCATCTCCTTTCATTAGAACACAAGGTAAAGAGGAGACTGGATAAAACGTAAATTGTAAGATTGAAACCTGAGTGTGAGAACTATGAAATCAGAATCATGAAAACGCAAAACACATCTTCGATAGGATTCACACTTGAAATAGACTGCCGGAGTCCGAGCTGCAAGCTTCAAAGAGCGGAGTGGCAGCAGGAAAAGCCAGGTTTTACAGGCCTCATTAGGATGACTCGCTGCTTCCTGTGGATCTAAGAGAATAGGCCCATAAATCCAAACAACTAGCACTTGTTGGTAACTGCATATTCCACGTCTCCGGGTCCATCTCTTCTTTATCGGCTACCCACACACACACATCTGAAAAAAGCTAGATTTTATAAGGATACTGTGTGTGTGTCTAGTCTGGTTTTTGTATGATGAGAACAATAATATAAAAGAGGAAAGGAGCTGACGGAAAAGTAGAGAGGAGTTGGAAATGAACGGGGGAAAGAAAAAGTAATTGAGAGAATGAATGCGGGCGGGTACGAGTAGAGTCAATGAGTTCAATTTCACTTCACATAGCTGCAGCTGAGCTCAGGTGAAGTCTTGGCCAAGGTCATTCTTTAATACGTCTATTCATGTTTCCTTTGTAGCTCCTCCACTCAGGAAGAAAAGACAGGGTCTTTCAGTTAGCACTATGAAATCTCAAGCACTTTCATTACTTTCACTGACACTTCCAACTGCTTCATATGACATAATACTCGTCAATTGATACCTAATTTTTTTTTCAACTGACAGTTCAACTACTTTCAAATCTTACACTTCAACTGACATTTCAGCTACTTACAGCGCACACATCACATCAACCGACAGTTCAACTGCTTTCGATCTTTTAACGTAGACTGACCTTTCAGGACTCGGGTCAACAAAAAACTTCTTCAACTCTTCTGAGTCATACCACAATTTAACTGCTTTCAGTGATACTTTGACATCATCTTACAGTTTATATGCTTGAACTGGCATCAGTTTATTTCAGGACTTCCTTTTCAAGTGACACTTCCAGCTTAGTTCATCAAATACACTTCAAATCACATTTCAGTGCATAACATAAAGGTTCAAATTCTTTCAGTTTCCATTTTAATTGCTATTTTAGCAACTACTTTCAGTAATAATATTTTGACAACTTTGCAACTTTTTTTTTAGCATTTCCATAATTTGAAATGCTTCAACTATGACTTCTCAGCAGGGTAAAGTTTCCCTCAGAAAATTTTGCATCTTTTTAGTTTCTCTTGTTCCAGAAATGTGAACTGGCGTCACCTTTCTCATTCCATTTCCCTCAGTCTGCTCCCAGGCTCACATAGCTCAGGTGGAGGCTTAGCCAAGGTCGTTCTATTCATGCTTCCTTGTAACTCCTCCACACACTCAGAAAAAGAGTCTTCAGGGGTCTTTCGGTTAGAAAAATGGTTCTTTACAAAACAGTAAATGGTAAAAGACACAGCTTTCATTTACTGTTGTTACACAGAATCATTCAAAGTTGATCCTATTGCACCAAAGTTGTTCAGTGTACTCAGAGAGAGAGAGCAGGTATACCTTCCATGTCTTATCAAAGAGAATTATAGTGATCATATAAAAAGAGCACACCCTTGAAAAACAAGCTCAACTGAGGACACATGCTATTTCTCCTCCGCACCGCCCTCTACTGGTCGTCCCTGAATAAATGAAATTCAATAAGGAGTTAGGAATTAGATTTTTGCTGAGACAAACATCAAAATGCCTGAAAATAACAGACCTCCATTTGCATACCCATCTGTCTGTGTGCTGAGAGGAAGCAAGAGAAAACAAACACTTTGTACCGGGCTTAGCAGTGTCTGTGTCAGAGATTAAACTTTGTACACCTCGTTTGATGCGCCCCCCCCCCTCCTCCTCCTCCTCACTCTTTTCACTCTCTTTCTCTCGTTTCATTGCCAGTATAATCAGAGCCCCTACTGCAGGAATCTGAGTAATGTTTTCCAGACGCTCTCTCTCTCTCTCTCTCTCTTTCTGTGTCTCTCTCACAACTGTGTGAGAATTCGCTGGACGGACGGCAGGAAACTGGCAAAGATACAAGCACAGATAGCGGCTGGTGTGGCGGCACGGTTGTAAAACACCCGTCGTTTCCACTAGATTTGTTCGTTTATTCATCTGCGCTAATGTCTCTGGTTAAAAGTGTGCAGACTGTAAAGGTGTGTGTGTGTGTGTGTGTGTGTCTGTATTCTGCAGGCTCATGCTGAGGCAGCATATTTGTGCTGAGTTGGAGGGAGGAGGGGCTGTATCTGACCACCAGTGTCTCGCTCGGCTCAGCTGTCAGACTTTAACCCTTGCTTATCCACTTTCTTAGCCGCCTCCAGGCAAAGTTAACTCTTCCAGCTGAAGTAGACGCTGCAGGAAATGATTGACATGTGAAGATATCTGGGAAGTGCTATAGAAACACCGCAAAAATGAGACCAAAAACATCTGAGTATAAAATTATTATCATCCTAATGATCTGCTGGCACCAGATGGAGCATCTGTCTCTCTCCTCCCACGTACTGCCTGACAGCCTTTCTTGCCTACACACTATAGCTCGAACGATACTGCTTTTTTGGGGCCGATGCCAACACCGATATTAGGGAGTAAATAAATTCCGATATCAATATTTCGGCCGATAATCTTATATATACAGAATATATATGTACATAAACACACTTTTTTTGCAATGATCCCGCAAATGTGGTTATAAAACACTGAAAAAGATATGTAATAGAGGCATGATATTTTACAGTTTAACAATAAACTTTATTGTATAAAATGACATCAATGCACTGAAACAATAAACTACACTGGTAATTTAATAATTATAAATAACTATAAATAAAAAAACAGAACAAAAAACATGTATATATTACACTTGAATTAAGAAAAAGGATCAAATATACATAAAATGTTGCCTTTACAACTTTAAAAATTAAAAAATATATATATCGGTGCATATCAGACAAGATATACGCTGATACCAACATATCTGTGAGCAAATATCTGCTGATATATCTCGCTGGGCTCTACTACACATGCTAGCTGAGGTTACAATACAGCATATTCAATCCCTTGTCCCCTTACACTTTACAGCTCTGAGGCTATAAATGGTGTTACATAAAAGCACTATGAGGGGCATAAAGCCATGGAAACAAACATTGTTTTATATTTGCCATTTGGCCGGCCGGAAGAGCACTCCAATTACAGGCTCTGATGCCTAGTGCCACATGTTGGCCAAAAGTATCAAAAGCAGTACGTAGAACATTCCGTGCCTTCAATATTGTGGGTTTTTGACTAATCTTAGTAAATGCTAAATAGATAAAAGGCAGTACTGAAGAAACTGAAAGTGCATTCATTTTATACATGTAGGAATAGGAATTAATTCAATTTAATTTTGAATATCAGACACAATTTATTATTACAAACAGGATTTTCATTTGTCTTAAAACATATCTGGAGGGGATCTTAAATAATATTGCTTTTCCACATTAAGTGACCTCAGGTTTCTCCTCTGTCTTATCACAGATGTTTGCAGGAGAGCTACAACTTGTCTTACCATTAGGAGCAATAAACTGCATGTATCATTTTTTCCTTACACACTGCATTTATTATCTTCTATTCAAACATTACTCCCTCTATAAAACTGAGGTTATGGTCCCCATCTCAGGTCACTGATGGGTTAGTGATTCTCTTCAGATTGAAAGCTCATGTTGGTTGGCCTCTCTATCACACACAAACACACCACTTTGGGGGGGGAAACACCAAATTAAACATTGAGTTGTTTAGATTGAGGGAAAGAAGGAGGGAAAAAAAAAAAGCTCAAATCCCACTGACCACTTTCAGGCAAATGCATGTGACCTCGACTCCGTGGGAAATCAGAAATGGGAACTTGACTTTCCTTTCCTGCTCTCTCTCTCTCTCTCTCTCTCTCTCTCTCTCTTTCTCTCTCCTCTGCTCTCCTCTCCTTACATTCTTCTTTCCTCTCTCACTTCCTCTCCACTAAGTTTGTTCAGAATTATCTTGGTTATATATATAGTAATTTTCCACTCTCCCTCCATTGCCCATACGGTCCAAAAATAAGTCTTGGGAATGTGTCGTCATGTAACATCATGCCTCGCTTATCTGCCATATTTATTAGAAGCTAATACTGTACTGCAAACTAAAGTGTAACTAAAAAGGGACGTCTGCAGCTGCTCCGTGTAGACAACAGATCACTGCTACCACACATGCCGGGTTGCCCTATGGAACACCCACAACACATCGATTCTTGATCCTGGATGTGTTCAATTGAAGTAGGTCAAACTCATGTGACTCATGTGCACCAAATATTGCTAAATAGAGTTGTATCATGCGAAGACTACTGCATACACACGTCCCTCTGAGCACGGAGGACTTCCCCTGATTTCAACACATGCAACATACCCTGGTGGACAGACTGATGCTAAATATCAGCCTAACAGTCTCTAAAGATACTACTGAGACATGACGCACTTAAGAGTGGAACATCATAAACTTATAGTTTACCATGATAGTATTAGGCACTGTCTGTAAATAAATATGGACGTCAGGATGGCTCCCCAAAAGTGAAGCCAAAAAATCTCGACTGCCCCCTGGTGGCTGGCTGCAGTATGGGTCATAAGTTCCACCCCCTCAATGTTAGCAGATGGGACATGAGCCAAACTAAAAACATCAAAATACACATCAAATAAATTTTTCCCAAATACGGTTTCTGTCATATCAGGTAGTTTTATCACACTAATGTTTGTCCAAGTGCTCATTTTTCTGATTAGTTTGTTTTTAATTTGACAATATAAAAAAAGGGGTTTGTGACGTCATGATTGACAGCTGTGACAGCTGCTCTCAAACCTCCATGAGGCTGCGGGTCAGCAGAAGGCGTGACCCGTGGGGTTGACTCTACTGTGCAGAGCTCCAAATGACGTCACACAAGCAAGATGGCAGAAAGGAGATATTTTGGCTTCACTTTTGCAAAGCGGTAGGACGTGGAGACGCTTCGTCCATATTTATATACAAGTCAATGGCATTAGGCCAGTGTATTGTTTGTTCATACGCTAGGCAGATATTAGTCTTCCAATAAATACTGTATAACAGGCTCAAGGTGTGTTCAGACAGAAAGCTAAACAAATTTTCGTCTTGCGTCATTTGCCGAATGTGAGCACTGGAGCATTTGTGCAGTCTGTGTTTATTCCCCCCAAACAGCTACTGTACCAGACCAGAAGTGTTTCTGTGCTCTTCCTGTTATTTCCCTCTTGTCTCTCTCCATTTGCCTCTTGTGTCTGTACATTTAGGAAACAGATTCATAAAGCCCCAGGATGAATGCAATTTTTTTTGCTCAAGTTGAAACATTTTGAACTCGCTATGTCTTCGCCTCAATTTGTAGCACCCTGGGCGTCTGCTCATCTGTTTGTGACTCTCCGTTGACTTTGTATACAACACACATATGAACACACAGTCACATCTCAAAGCTTCATCAGCTTATTTAACTGGCTTTTAATGAGGATGCTGATAAAAATGAAAGCAATACAGCATGTACTATGTTTTTATATTATGAAAATGGAAACATTGAAGCAAATATTTGTATCAGTAGTAACACACCTAAAAAGCCCATAGTGTGAGCCATAAGTCTATCATTGCATATGAGCTTTTGGGATGACGTCTCTATCAACACTGCATTGTTCTGTCATACTGAGCACACCCTTGACTGCAAGGTTGAACGGGTTCATTTTCAGCATTTTCAGCCTATGCTGCAAAGGTTTCATCAGAGTGATGAAACCCAGGCGTTAAAGGATGCTGATACACACTATGCTATGATGACATCAGTAATACAACATAAGACCGGTTCTTTTTTACTAAATAGCACTATAAACCAACATCATCTGTGGCGCCAAGAAGATTAGCCTGGGATGGCAAAATATGTCAAAGCTAGCACAGCTGAAATTGTGAGAACAAATAGTTAAGATATGTTCTTTTGGTTAAAACTGATCTTAAAAAAGGCATTTGAAACACAAACCACCCTCTGCAGTGATGTCCTCTATCAAAACGTTGACAGAAAAGTACATATAGCCCGTATGATGACTCCACCCGTCTCCATTACAATATCCTAGAGTATCACTTTACATGTCAGCTAAAACAGCAGTCCCAGTGGGCACAACTGTGCTGTAGCTGGCTTTCAACCAAAAGCAATATGTCTGCACTTCTAACTGACTTCTAACACATCTAGTTTGGGGAAATGTGGCTTGTTAGTCATCTATAGTAGTATGTTAGTATGTGATGAAAGAGTGTCCAATTATCTACCCAGGACATGCACAGATGTGGATCATTGGCTCACTACTGCTTGATGCTACCGCTATGCAATACTAAATGACAGAAGCAGAGTTTTTCACAGAGTGAGTGCACTAGAACTCCTCCTTGCATGTCTTTCTCTGGCTGTCTCTGTGTATTGTTAATTTCCAGCAGGCCTGGCTTTCTTCATGACACTCCGCAGATTCTCTCACCATAATAAAGTTGCTCTTGTAATCGGTACTAATACAAGTAATTACAATAGCTCGAACAATAAAAATTGAACTTTTGGCCTTTCTCCTCTCTGGAGCACAACTGTCAGCGTGAGCTGCCATACAAAAGCCAGAGGGGGATCAAACTTTAACCCAGCGGCTACAAATCAAACAATAAAGAAAATCCAAAGTGCCCTTTTGAACCATCAAATACCTGCTCAAAGTCGCTGGAAATCTGCATGAAGCCCTCCAAAACCAAAACACTTATGCAAACAAGGTCCTAACATTCGCCAGACTGTCACCATCACCATCCTCAGCCTTTCACTCTCTCTCTTTCTCCCACAGTCTTCCTCTCACTCCCCCCCCCCCCCCCCCTTTCAATCTTTTTTCCATCTTTCACACCAAAATCCATGCTTTTGAGTGTGAAATTTCATTTAATCCTCGGATGGCTCCTTACTGATTTAAAAAGAAATACAAAGTCAAGAGGAAAGGAAGGGGAGGGAAGCAGGGACTGACAAAAAAAAAAAATGAATAGAAAAAATAAAAAAAGGCAGTGCAGGGCGGCTGTGATGTCAGAGCGAAAGAATGCAAGCCATGTGGGCGGCAAACAAGAGTCGGGGAACAGAGACGAGAGGGCAGAAGAGAGAGAAACACGATGAAACAGAAGTATCAAGAAAGAGGATGAGGGGCAGGAAGTTGATGACAGATGGTGAAAGTGTCACTGCAAGAAGGAATAAAAGATATTAAATGTGGGTGAATGTGTGTGTGTGTGTGTGTGTGGTATGTGTGTGAGTGTGTGTTTTCTGACATAACTAGCTGTCTGCCAGCTTATAGTGGCCCAGCACCATATTGACACAAGGGGGTTCCCAGGGGCCAAATACACTCAAACTAACTCTAACTGTTCCCGTTTCTCTCTGTGTAACCTACTTAATGTGTCTCTCTCTCGTTGCCCTCTCTGCCCTGGGTTAAGTGATTCAGCACAGTGTGTGTGTGTGTGTTAGTGTGTACGTGTGTGTGTCCATGTGTACCAGACCATAGCGAAGTGAGATGTTTCCACTGTGAACGGACGTGATAGTGAGAGTCAGACCTGAACAGCAGCGGACAAAAGGCTGAAGCAGCAGGCTTGAAATTAAGTTAATAAGGGAAAATGGACTGTAGTTTTTTCACTTCACACACACACACCAAATATGGAGACACTCCCTGTCCTGCACACACACACACACACGCACACACACACACACACATACACACACCCACTTTTCCACTGTGGCAGCAGTTTGGTCATGCAGGCATTTCCTAAAGTGTCTAGCGTCTTCCATAAAAGCATAATCCTGGGCTGAATTGAGTAGGCGTTCAGGTCCTGTCGGTGGGTCTTTCTGAGTGGATGAATGGAAGTCAGCTGTGTGTCCATCGCTACTGGACGGCTGCAGCTTAATGGCTCTTCTACAGGATATTCAGACTGATAATAACCTCTGATATGAGGCTCTAACCACTAACACTTCTCTAAATGGACAGTCTATTTCAAACTTGGTGGTTTTTTCAGCTGGTGTTGTAAGTGTGACACAGGCACAGTACGAGGTCAACAGGTCTGACACCTTATGATGAGTTTACCTTCATGCACAGGAGTGGTTCTATATTGTCAGATACACTGTGTAATAGGCCTTTTTGTCATGGAAGTCATTTTGACATGTCACAGTAGGAAATGTCAATGCAGAATCAGAGATATTGTCTTTTTTTTATTTCACACATTGCTCTTCCTTGTTAAAACCTGGCACCTACTGGTCTACATTACCCACAATGCAACTCAACTTCCGACACTTGGGTGAGAGATTTGGGTGTGTCATGCCAGCAGCAGCTAATGTAGCCTGGAGCTGCATAGCACTTCAGCTTCTTTAGTTTCACAGCTGATAAACGTTGTTACCTCATTTCGCTGTTGGCGTCTCTATTACTCATCGTGACGTGTGTGCTCAAGTGTTTAGCAAGAATAATAGGAAAACATGAATAAGTTAGCTGTCTGCAGAATAGAAATGCGCTCATGCTGATCTCCTGAAAACATTTAGCCCTTATGAGCTGATTTTTTTATGTGCTTATAGCATCTTTATTCTAATGACAAACGTTTTTTATTTATACAGTCATGATGAGAATTTGTACAGTCTGTGATTTTAGCCCCTTTATCTCAGCGTCCAGGGGTCAGACCATGTCTTTTTTGTTTCTACAACCGGGGGGCACAGAAACATTTTCAAATCATGCACATGAGCGGCTTCAAATTTTTATTTACAGTAGTAGAAAATATTCCACTATAGTACAAGACTGAAGAAACTGGTAAGAAAAAAGGTGGTGCAAGTAGTAGACTACAGAAATACCTGAGGTAAATGCTGCACACACACAACTCCTGATATACAGTACTAGTCAGAAGTTTTGGACACACTTCCTCATTCAAGGGACTGAGGGTGTGTCCATACTTTTGACTGATACTGTACATATGGATACTCTCTATTGACTACCTGATCTGAGTTTTAATCTTAACTCTAAACTCAAGTCTGAACCCTAAACTAACCCGTTTGAAGCGAGGATTGCAAAGTGTCTTGAACTCCTGATATTCATTACTGGCCCTCATACAGACAGAGGTGAGAGAAAACTATCCTACAGTCGACAGGCCTTTCCAGTCATCGGGGCAGGTGGTGACTTGCTGAGAAGGAACTCAAAACATTGGCAACATTCTGCCTCTCCAACCCCCATTCCCACCCATTTTTTCTAGCTGCAGTGCATATCTACCCTGCTGCACCTCTACTCTCTTACTTATCCTTCACTTTCTTTCTCCATTTCTTTCCACCTGTATCCCTTTGCTGTCCTCTTATCTCTTTCTTTTTCTCTTCTGCTTTCCCTCTTATTCTCTCTCTTCCACATCTCGACTCCACTGTTATCCTCCCCTATGGATAGAGGGCCTCTTGGTCTTATTTATACCCAGCAGGCCTTATATGGAGAAGAGCTTTAGCTGTATGTTAAAACAATGCTGGCCTGCCTGAACTATGCAGCCCATCCCATGATACAGACCAGTACAATGGACTCTGGGGCCAATACAGACTGGTCTGAACTTTTAGCAACTGATAATGTACACTGATAATTGTCAACAACATTTACACCTCCGAAAATTGCAATTACAATAGTATCCTTTTACTAAAAATTGGATATTGTTCAGTCATTCAGTGAATTCTGCGACATGTGACAGAAGAGAAGGTGCGGTTTTAAACCTAACCCACTCTGCCTTATGAAACTCAGCTGAAAGAATCTGGAGTTTTATTGTCTCATGATGGTCTAAATGCTATTTTTAAGTGTTTAATAAATAACGTTTTAATATGCAATACATCTGTTTTCTGCTATTTCAAACCTAAAATTGAGATACTTCTCTTAAAGAAAGCAATTTAGCATTTTCCTCCTCCTCCTCCTCCTCCTCCTCTTCCTGATCCTCCTGTCTTCTGTCTCTTGTACACCAGTTAGTTAAACCACTAAACAAAAATTATAGCCAATAATGTCTGGATTGCACAAGGTAAATAAGGAAGTATTTCATCAGACATCTGACTGATGGCAACAAATCTGGCTCTAGCGACATGTATCCAGTCTACAGTTATTGTGTGGTATTATAACAGCTTGAACTAAGATGCTAAATTTCCAAACAGTGAATTTCCTGTTTACTCCAAGCACTTCCTCTTTGCTGATTGGACATTATTAACAGCTGGGCTGCAGGGCTAAACAAAACCAGACAATTAACGCAAACAGGCACTGCACATACAGTACATTCCTTTCCCACTAGACATCCTTTCAGAGACTTCGATCTTCTATGCCTCTATTTTATCATCTTCCTCTCTTTTTCTAGCTTTTGGGGGCCTTCATCTATAGAGGAGATAACGGCAGCCACATTCTCCTTACATCCACCGGGACAGGGCTGTAGCAGTCCCCACACACACACACACACACACACACACACACACACACACACACACACACACACACACACACACACATACAGTACAGCAGAGTCATTAAAGTGGTCAGCTGTCTATACACAGGGGCTGGAGGGAGCATATGGAGAAAAGAAGGGGGGTGGGGTTGGGGGCATATTTGTAGAAAAGATTGAAAAATGCGAAATAGACAGAGATGATTTCAAAAGAAGTGCGACAGTTTGGAAAGATTTCTCCTCGGAGGCCATCGGCTTCTCATTAAAGTGTTGTTGACATGTCAGTATCCACCTAACATTAAACCTGACAAATGAACTGGAATTTATGTGTGAACTGCTTGAACTATGGGAGGAATCTCAAGAGAAAGTAACTTAACACAGACCCTCTCCCCACACGAGAGGGATGGCTCAGCAGTTTGGTCACACGCACACACACACACACACACACACTTAGGGAGAAGACACTTTTGTTCATTGCAACATCTCTGGAATCCCCTCAGAGATTTATTACCGAGGGTTGGGCTGCTGAGATAGAAAATATACACACACACACACACACACATGTAAATCTTCCACTGGTTACACTCATCCCCAAACATGCATCCTCTGCTGAATCCTGCTCTAATTTTAACTTTAATTTTACTCCTCATTTGCACCTGTGATAGTCCAGTTACAGAGAAAAACACACAAACACAAGCTCTAGTGAAAATCACGCAACTGGAACAAGAAAAAAAATGGCTCAGCAGCACACACGCAGTATTGTTATACGTTGTTCATTTGGTTACTGTCAGCCAGCGGTGAGCAGACAACTCACACACACACACACACACACACACACACACACACACACACACACACACACACACACACACACACACACACACACACACACACACTCACTCACTCACTCACTCACTCACTCACTCACTCACTCACTCACTCACTCACTCACTCACTCACTCACTCACTCACTCACACACACGCCATCCTCCTAGCCACCCCCATGAGAATGATGTAACGTTACGCATTGCTTGGTATGACTATTGTCTCCTGAGACCCAGAAACAAATAGGCATTCTCTGAGAGGGGGAAGTGGCAGCGCATGGGAGAAATGGACAGGATATAGAAGTGTTAGGTGAATTGTCAGATGTATTATGATATAAATGTATGCCAGTATGTTGATAGATGTAGCCGGTGGCATACAAGGTTAAATGTATAGAGGCTTATAGAAACTGCCATCCTTCTCAGTCATATTTTCAACCATTTATATTAATTATACTGACTCAATATTCATGTGTTCAATATGTTAAAATATAACATGGCAACTTGAATTTTTGAATTGCAAAAACTTATACTGACGTCTGAAATTGAAGACAGAACACTATGACATTATATAAGATTAACAATTTGATTTCATGATGAGATTTTCATTTTAAATTCTGTATTACAAGAACACAAATTCAGTGAAATACCTTGTAAAGAATGTCTACTGTGAGCTTCACCCTATAGTGCCACACCTGACAACATTTTAATCCCAGCGGGGACGGATTTGAACCAACAGTTGTTCCTACTCTCCCTGTAAAACAGCAGGAGACCGCCTGCCCACACACACACACACACACACACACACACACACACACAGATGCACTTGTCATAGTTAGACTGGGCAGGGCTGATGGGGTATGTAAGATGGTAAGCTTTGATTATCTGTGTTTGTTATGGAGTTATGCGGCTCACAGCTGTGTTGAGGACAAAAATACATAAATTCAATGACAACTGCATCTTCTCAGTTCCACCGAGGAGACAGATATGTGAAATGTGAAACACGTAATGTATGTTATCGTGTTTTAAAATCCTACAAAGACCTGTTTTACCAGTAAAAAAAATGAAATGTTAAACTATATTCAACACCTGGGTTGACAATAGCCGGGGTCTGAACGTCTCCATCTCTCTCTGTTAATTTCCTGTCATCTCTGCTCTCTCTACTATATAAAAAAATACAAAATGCCAAAAAATACCAAAATGTTTTGACATTTTGGGAAGTACGCTTATTCACATCAATGCTGAGATTAGATCAATACCACTCTCATATTTGTCCATTAAATATGAAGCCATGGCAAGCAGGTGATTTATTTATCTTAGCATTAAGACTGGAAACGAGGGGAAAGCCTGAGTCTGTCCAAAGATACCAGAACGCTAAAGCTCAGTCATTTAAATGCAATATCTTCTTTGTTCAATCCGGATGCTAGTTGTTTCTCCCTGTAGCTGTGGCTTCATTTTTAAACACACACTGATCTTCTTATCTAACTTTTGGCCAGCAAGTAAATAAGCAGCATGTCAAACTATGTCTTTGATATTGAGTTCATGACTTAACTGCATCAGATAAGACAGGTCAGTTTAACATATTCAGACTTTCTAAACCTGATGAAACCCTGTACCCTGACAGATACTGTCCAGCTTGGATAATAATAACTTTATTTATATAGCACTTTTGAAAACAAATTTACAAAGTGCTTTTTTGGAAAAAAGCTTTTACAGCCCAATCTGGAAAAGATTGCAAAACAGATGAACCATTAACCTCCTGACCCTGACGCTGCAGCAACCTGGATCTCACACAGCACTAATGCAGCACAGAGAGAGGGATTGCTCTGTGAGAGAGAGAGAGAGAGAGAGAGAGAGAGAGAGAGAGAGAGAGCGAGCGAGAGAGAGAGCGTGCTCTGATAAGGATTTCACAAGGCCTTTACACTCATTACTATCCGTGTCAACTTTGTCATGGACTGCTGACTCGTCCAGGGTGTTACGCTGCTTAGGTTCCAGTGCATGCTGGGATACACACCGGCATATTCTGACTTTCATCAGCAATAAGCAGGTATAGATAATGAATTAATATTGTCTTGGATATCAGTATCAGCCTTGAGAAAGCCATATCAGTCGAAGCCTAGTGTGTAGTAGTCGTCCTAATCTCATTCATCAACCGTGTTTGCATTCCTTCACTCTATACGCTCCTTTCTTTTCTTTCTGCTGGCATCTGGTTTTCATGCCACATTTATTTTCCTTCTCTCAACCTCACAGCACAGATGATGAAGTTATTTATACACCTCTCTTCTCGCAATCTCTTACGTTCTACCTCCTACTCCACCACCTCGCACACTTATTTCATGTCACACCTTCTTATCAATCCCTCTCTCTCCCTCTCTCTTTTCTCTCCTCAAGTCCAAGGCCGCACCTGCTCGTACTGTATTTACATATCAAAGCGCTATGGAAAGACTCCGTTAAAGGTTAACAAAAAGGTACTGAATGAGAGAGAAAGCCTTCATAGTCTTAATCAAGGGCGCTGGTGTTTGCTGTATTGTCCACCTAGTCAAGGCTGTGGAAAACACAGTACACACACACACACACACACACACACACACACACACACACACACACACACACACACACACACACACACACACACACACACACACACACACACACACACACACACACACACACGCACGCACTTCTTTCCAATAAGTTCAGAGAACTCCCAATATCCTGCAGGAGGTTTTTTTTTTTTTTTTAAACAATATACAGTTTGTGTCCTATTTTAAAAGCTGACAACAAATGTGTTGCTTAGATTAAAGGCTCGGCTACATCCGGTCGAAATCTATTCATTTTGATGGAATGAATTTTTCAAGTTGAGTCCAACTCTGATGACATGAGAAATCACTCAGTTGCCCACTGTGTCAACTTGACAGTGCCGGCCTTTGAGGGAACGGAAAGCCGGAGAGTCCAAAATGGAGAAAGATTTAAAAAAATATTCTGTATAAACTGCTTCACAAAGAGGCATGGTTTTTAGAGCATTATGAATTGATGGTACAAATGTTCCACTTATATTAAGTTATCCTGTCAGTGACTGAGCTAACAAAATGGATGGGGGTATTAAATGACACAGTAAAAAGAAAATACATAGAAGCTTGGAAATAAATGTTATGACTGACTAGCACTAGCATGTTCCCGGCTTGTTAGCAGATTAGCTGTTAGCTCACCAGCTACAGTAGTTCACCAACTAGCCCTGCAAACAGTCTCTAATTCACCAAGCTTCACATATTTCACATATTATACTGATGAATATCATTGTGTCACTTTCTGGTTTAACCTGGCTAAATGTAAAGCCAAATATGTAGAAAATGTGCAGTCAAAAGGCAGTTAGTAAATTCTTTATCTAACTGTAACAAGCATGACTGGCCCAATAAGTTCACAGTGAAAATGATAATCTGTAATTAATTTGTGATGGAAATAAATGCATTGTGCATTTAACATCCTAAAAGTTTAAGGTGCTCCAGCAGGAACTTTCCAGATAATACAAATATTAGTCAACCACAGGGCAAAATAAACTGCATTTAAATAGAATTTAAGTCAACCAATCAAGCCCATTTGTGCTTTTTTATCAAAGCCATGTTGTCTTTCTCATGTGTTTTTTTCCAGTCACCTGATTCCAGTTTCTCCTGGTGCAAACATGCATGCCCCTTTCTCTCCACCTCCTCCTCATTCTTGCTTTTTCAGTTTGTTCAACACATTTGACATGAGGAAGAGATACGCATGTTAAAAATAGCAAAAAAATAGAGCATATCTCAGCTTAAATGGGTTTGAGTAGAGCGATAAGAAGAGGAATTTACTTGGTGATTATTTCCGCCTGTTGAATTCTACTCAAGTAGGAGTGGCCTTAAGATGTCCCAATGTTCCTGCAGAGTCCTGCATCGATCCAACACAAACACAGACACCCCCATATCCACTCTTCTTTCAACAAACACTGAGATTTGCTTTTGGTGTCGTATTGCAGCAAACACAGGGAGGGTGGGTGTGTTTCGGCGCTGACGGTATAGTTAGGAAGCGGTTGGAAAATCACAGGTTTGTACGCGGGAGAGTGATTGATGTAATTACAGGTATCGTACTGTACAGGATCCAGAGGGCTCAGGCCAGTTTGTCATGATTACAAGGATGGATGTGGATGGAAGAGGGATTTTCAAACACATGCTGAGACACACTGAGCAGGTGAACACAAATCCTTCATGAAGGGTATGTTGGCTTTAAGACATGAACAAGGTAGCTCAAATATTTTGCTCTCTAAGGTTACACGGGTATATTTTGGGATGTCTTACACAACTATGAGGAGTTAGGAGGAGAGTGTTTTCTCATTTCTCAGACCACCTACCTTCTCCGTGTGTGTGGGAGGCAAGGCTGAACACAATGAGTCACGTTAATAGTAATTCAAATAAACATCTTTGTCTATAATTGTACGTAGATTATTGTTATAACTAACATGGCGTTGAGAACTTGAGTAACGTCCAATAGGTTTCTGGAAAACTGTGCAGTGTCCCAGTAAAATACTCAAAAACAGACCCGCACCACACACACACACACACACACACACAAACACTCACGCACAGATTCCTCTCCTTCTGGCTCGGCGGTGTAGTGAAGACATGCAAGACCAGATGAAAAAAGGATTACTGGATATCTTGTATTATCGGGTTAATCTGAGTTGAAGGTGTGCAGGTGAAGGTGTGTGTGTGAGACTGATGTACAGGACGGGATTAGGAAGAGAGCTAGTCAGCACTGTGGTAAGTAAACATGAATGAGCAGTTCTGTCCTCAGATGACTGTGACTTCATCCTGTCAGAATAAAAGGAGGGACGAAGATGGAGCCAAAGAGACTTTTAAAATGCGACCAAACATTCCTTCAAGCGCTCTTAAATTCTACACGGTTTCGTCAAGTTAAAGACACTTCAACTGCAAGAAATGATAGCTAAATGACAATGAAAAAAAGACTTATTAGTGTTATTTTTATAAGCATTCAAATTCAAGTCATTTGAGGACTTCCCAGCTCCTGCAGTCACACTGCATGTACAAAAATGGCAATGAGGCTGGCGTGGATTTTGACTCATTTCCAGGGTGGTTTCCAGTCCCACAGGCAGTCTGTGCTGTAATACTGAGGAGAGGCAGGACTCAATCTCTCATAACGTTTATTCCCAGCAGGGCGGGGCTGGCTCTACTGCTGGACTAGCTTTGGGATGTGGGAAAGAATCGCATGGAATAAGCTAAAGCAGCTGCCCACAGGAGCAGGATAAAACTAAACAGACACACACACACACACACACACACATACTGTACAGACACACACACACACAAGACTGTGAGTCGTCAACATACAGGTAATACACAGTCTGACTCACTGCCAGACACACACACACCCTCATTACTTCCACTCTACTGGACACTCGTACATTACCAAGTGTTGCTGCATAATTTCCAGCCAAGTCTGCACTTCAAGCTGCACTAAGCGAGTGTGTAAAAACATCTACATTGCATCGTGGTAGAACAGCAGTTCAGAGAGTAATGCTCACTACTTGAGATGTCAGTTATTTTCTCGAAGAATCGATTAGTCATTTGGTCTATAAAATGTCAGAAAATGGTGAAAAAAAAGTTGATCAATGCTTCTAAAAGCCAAAGATTCAACCTCAAATGTCTTGTTTTGTCCTCTTCAACAATCGACAACCCGAAGATATTCAGTTTACTTTCACAGAGGACAAAAGAAACTATTAAATATTCACATGACTAATCATTGCAGCTTTAGTCATATGTTAACACTGATTAACCCAAACATTAAAAAAAAAAAAAAAAAAAAAAAAAAAAATTCAGTGTAAAAACAGAGGATAATGTTTCATAACAGATCAGTTATGAGCAAAAAAAAAAAAAAAAAAGTCTTCATTTTCATGTCAAAGTCTATAAATACACCTTCACTGATTGAACCATTCAAAGATTTCTGGATAAAAGATCTCAAACAGTTTTCACCCTGTGATCTCTCACAAAAATCTGCAGCTTCTTAAGTTGTTCCAGTGCAGCTGTTTAGATTACTGGCACTACATCTCTGCTTACTATACAAACATGCAAATGTTAGAACACGCTCTAATGCACACATTATCATTGCATCTGCATCTCCGTGTCTCATACTGTCTGTCTAGCAAAGCTATAGATCAAAAGCCGTTCCCATTCAACGTCTCCGACACATCCCATCTCAGTGTCTGACTCAACTTCCCATTTGCTCTCAGCCTTTATCAGCAGTAGTGATCTTCTAAACAAACTCCCCAAAATCCCGCGCATACCACTAACATTGGATCATTTCTCTTACTCCGTGTATTTATCACAGAACCAGCGTCACTGCTTAGTCTTCTCTCGCAGGAAATAGACGAGGAGTAAAGGAAAAGTATTAGTCTAAATAAATCAGACGCCGCCTGTCTGTGTAATCCACCTCTGATGGAGAATTGCCATAACCGCAGCTGGAGGAAATGTTTGTATAATGATGATACAAATGTCAAAGTGTCAAATATTATAACTGTCAACTGAAAATGTTAAATCTCAACTATCAGCAGCTTTAGACATAAAATCTGATTTTGCCCTCAATAAATCATGTTGACCCAGCCCTTCAACGTCTTAAGAAACGAGCACAAAGGCCGTGAATACACTTTGTGCTGGAGTCTGCTGTTGCATTAGGACCTTATCAGTCCTATTCCTGGCTTAGTCTACTGTTATATCTGTGCTTAATGTTATCAGAGCAAAATGTCCGAAGCCCTGACCATATCTCAATGCTTGGGTTCATACTGTAGTCACAGATGCCAGGTTTTAAACTAGGCATGACTGTCTTAATGTGTAGGGCAAGAAACAGCTGTATAACCCATTAGTTAGAATGTATATGTGGAGACGTGCAAGTTAGTGGGAAGATATCACTTCAGCTTGCATCTACTCCTGCTTGCTCTCTCACTTCTCCCATTAAAAGGTAATATATCTTACAGGGATAGTTTGACATTTCAGGAAATATGCTTATTCACTTTCTTGCTAAAAAAAGTTAAATGAGGAGATCGATAGCACTCTTGTGTCTGTACGCTGAGTATGAGAGCTGCAGCCAGCAGGCATTTAGCTTACCTTAGCATAAAAATCTGAATCAGGGGCAAACAGCTAGCATAGATCTGTCCGAAGGTAATAAAACCCACCTACCAGCACCTCTAAAGCTCACTAATTCACTTTATATCTTATTTGTTCCATCTGTTCAAAATGGTAAGCTAAGCTAACTGTCAAACTATTTCTTTAACATCTAGAAATGGAGGGATTGGTGTGCTTATCTCTACAGGGTATGGAGTGCAGTTTTTCCCACGCAAACTGAAGCTAAACTAAACATTCCCACATTTACAGCAATGGTGAATGATGAAGGGATGGTAAAATATAGCTTGTTATTTTAAAAAACTGCATGTGTGCCTTAATTCTCTCTTTTTCTCCTACTTTAGAATAACTTTTCAAGGCTGATAAACCAGTGGGAGTCACAAGTGCAGTGACAAGGACACAATCCCTCACTGGCTTCCCACCCATGAACCCTGCCACTTGTGGTCATTGCCAAAGATGGAGATGCTGCTTCCGGGAGCTGAAGCTCCATCCATCTTTGCGGAGGTGGCATAGTGTTTTGCCCATGTTTTTCATTTGTATGTGGAGTAAACTCTCTTCAGCAGCCACCAGCGTGACAAGGCAGGTTCACACTCAAAAGGTCATGACAGTGGGAGCAAATCCCCAGCTGAGCATTTCCTACAACACAGTTCAAGTACATGAGTGTGTGTGAATTTACATGTATGTGTGAGAGTCCTTCCTGCCACAGAGATGATTATGGAGGTCTGGCTAACAGCCAGGCTGTCAGGTGTATCCTATGGGTTCCTCCCAGGATCCACCCAACATGTAGCAGAGAGACTAAATGAGCAGGAAAACCTTCACCCTGTCAACAGCAGTTCCTACATCTGCCAAAATAAAGAGCTGCGGTTCTCAAAGTAGGATCTAGGGACCTCCAGGAGTCCATGGGGGATTCATGGGGTCTTGCACATTCAACAACAGATTCATTTCGCCATATTTTATTGGTTTACTAGTTGAGCAGATGCATTCCTTAAACTATGGTGTTGGTAAGATAAGGAACTGCCAACTACTGTGACATTATGACGCAAAGTCAGACTGGTATGTGATCAGCCAGAGAGGCACGCAACAAGACAGAGCCAGTTAATCAACTTTTACTAAATCTGTGAAACTTAACAAGCTAATTCAGTACAAAGAAAATTTGGACAAAATAAGTTCCTAAGCCTTTGTTCTTGGTCATTCTAACATTATCTTAATAATCTAAAACAAAGACAAAACCATTTCACAAGCCCTTTTTTGTATTATGTTTGTGTTTACATGAGCACACAGAGCCAAAAGGAAAATGCCTATCCATTTAGAAGCAGGGAGACATTTGGGGTAAAAGCTCATTCTAACCCCAAACTACCCAACACCACTCTCACCACAACTCTGTCACAGCCGCGAACCAGAAATATCACCAAAACCCAGCCCATCAGGATTAAAAAAAGCCCCAAGAGGCACTGAGGGAAAAATCTTCAGCATCTGCACCACATCAGTCTAACGGAAACAAATCTCACCAGAGAGTATGCAGCAGAGGGAACCGCTTTGGAAAAATGTATTGACAACAGCACATTGATGTGTGTTTGGATAAATCACACTGTAGACTATGCATGCTGAACATTCAGCACTGTAGAATTTCTTAAATCAGACCTCTGTGCAGGTCTGTGCTACACTACGCAGCCCTGCTTCAAAGTTAATCATCTCCAATAATGAGCTGTCACTTAAAGGAGATTATATCAAACGTACAGCAGCTGCAGGCAGCCATTGAACACTGGTAGGTCCTGCCCTCCAGGTGACCTTGAAGCAACAGGTCAGCTGCTCTAAGCAGCTTGACCCCTGAATAATATCCCTCCAATGCTGGACATTTCTCCACACTTCTCTCTTTTGGTTTCAATCCGTGCGTGGATCTTCCTGATGTACAGTACAAAGCTACTTTACTTCTCCTTCCCTGCTGGGTGGGTAATCACATTATCAGGATGAAGATCAGTAGATTATAAGACAAAAAGGGGGCACTTTCTCCAAGGAGAAAAGCTAAGGATGTGTATTATATTTTAGCTTTCACATCCTTTTATACCATGTGTTCTTATGTTTGGGCATGTACAGTTTGCATCGCCTGCCAGGTGCTTCCTTTGAGTTAACAGGTGGACAGGCTTGTTGACACAGCCTAAGTCACCCACTGTGACACTTTCTCAGGCAGAGCTGTACAGCTTGAAAGTCAGTAAGTCCAGCCCCTTTTACAGTTGCCACAAGGGATGGGTGGTAGATGTCATAAAATTAACCAATTTTGTATGGAAATTTCAGGGAAAACAGCCTTAATGTTAGTGGTTGATATCCTTATAATTGAGAAGATTACCAAGCATTAATTTATCCCAACAACATTGATTATGGCTTACAGTGTGTTACCCTGAGAAACAACAGATGCTCCACTCCCTCCTGACAGACTCATAAAGTAACTTCACAGCAGCTTTCTCCCCACAGGTGTAACAGGCTGTGAGGTTAGCTATTTAATTAAGTGTCTTAATCTGTGTCTGTCTGGTTTCTATATTAAGACAAGCCCAACCTGAAGGATCTGAAGTTGTAGGCTACACGCCAAATCAATACGTGGCTAAAAGTTCACAGCACTGCCTTCAATGGACGTCAGTTGGCCAATTCACACATTACTGACACGTAACGGTGGAAACCTTAAACCAAACTGCACTCAAAACCACACAGAAAAAGTGATTTCTGCTTCTTTGGTAACCGGCAACTGAAGCTACACATGTTCAGAAACCATGGCTAGCACCAAGTCTTTACACCGGCATATATTATAGTCAGAATTTAAAGAAAGTTTACAGCTTCTACACTTAGCTAGGTTAGTCAACAATCCTTTCTACCGCACGAAAAATCGCTTATAGCTGGTGTCAAACTAGGCAGTGACGCCAGAAATTGCCGCGTACAAACGTTTAAATATTGTCAAAGTTATAACATATTAACGTGTTGAACTTATGCAGAATTGAACAGTGTCTCTCACTGACTTCTCACAGGTATTAACGTGTGTTTAACCGCGTGAATCAGTCGCTGAGAGTCTGTGCCGCTTTAAAATGCTGCATTTTTAAACGACATTTGGCACAGCGTTTTTTTCCACGCATCAAGGCTTTCAGCCCACTCACACTCAGTCAGTCACTCAAGCATGCTGCAATGTCACAAATTACTCTGTAGAACTTTCCAAATGTCACAACTGTGTGGAATAAGTTACAACACCTCTGTCATGACGGAGTAATTTAGCTAGCGTTAAACGAAAGTTAAGTTAGCAAGATAAAAGAGAGCGCGCGCTAAGTGACGTTAAGATAGGCGCTAATAAAACATACCTAAAAACAGCCGAGGTCAAATGCGCTGTGGTAGTCTCTCCTCTCTGCTCACTGCTTTTCCCTCCAGACAGACTTGTGGAGATATTCAGTTCAGTCAGTCCCTCCGGTGTGAGTGTATGTCAGCCCAGACTGTCAGTGGCTGGTGTCCTGCCGGGTTTCTCCTGTCCTGACCCTCCCACCACTCCCACCACTCCCAGTCCAGACCAGCGCGCTCCCACTACGAAGCTCTGCCCGACTCTGGCTCCACAGGCTGTAGCCTTGAGAGCGGACTTTACCTCCTCTAGTGGCGCAGCGATATAGTCATATTGCACAGACACTTACTCATATTAAATATCTCAGTGGTGACATGATAGATAGTGTTATTATGAAAATACCGAGTCTATGGTTTTGTCAGGGCTCAGTTCCCCTAAACCCTCAATGGGAGTGGTGTGGTAATTTCCCCCTTTCCTTTTCTGTCACTGTACTCTTAACACCAGGAAGTTCACTCAGAGCCCATCCCCACAGCTCCTGCATGAGTGATATATGGTTTATTTTAGCCAAGCCGTACACCATGTCGTCATTGTTTTCTCTACAAACACTCTTCACGGCAGACTTGTTATCTCCTAATAGTAAAAGATGCAGCTGTCCTCAGGTCTCCTTCACATACTTTGAATAGTCCTGTAGAAATAACTTCCCGTGTTTAGATAAATCCCCTTTACAAAGCCCCTTTCGTGCCGTGCTAATGTGCAATAATATACAGACACATTTCAGATCCCGGCATATCAAAGCCAAAGTGTGTTCAAGAATGTAGACATTTGTTTTTTTGATACTTATCCGCAAACTAACACACCGAAATGACCACAAGTTAACACCTTGAACATGTCAGTAAAAGCCAGATGGAAATATCGGCACCCATCATCAGTTTTCAAACCAAACATTCAACTGTGAGTGCGCACAAATGTAAAAATGTAAATAAATAAGCAGATATTTGAATGGAGTTTAGAGCCACCGGTAGGAATCCGTTTATGTCTTCCACACAGGGTGTACCCAGTGGCCTAATATAGTTACAGGGATGCATGACACTGCTCCAAAGAGTTCTCGTACCCTCTACCGTCAGTAAAGCTGCCACTGCACCTTCACACTGGCACTGCAGGGCTCCTCCCCACACTGAAGAGTCCAGTCTCCTGTTAGACAGACAAACAGACAGACAGACAGATAGACAGACAGACAGATAGATAGATAGATAGATAGATAGATAGATAGATAGATAGATAGATAGATAGATCTGATAGCTGAAACAATAAATCCAATAATTGATCGGTCAGAAAATTAATTGGCAACTACTTTAATAATCAATTCATGGTTGGAGTCGTTTTTCCTGCACAAATGAGAGAATTTCACTCTCAAATGTTATATATGATAATATACTGAATATTTTTGGGTTTGGAACTTTTGGTTGAATAAAACATACATTATGTTGACTTAGGTTTTGGGAAATCATGATGCTAATTTTTCACTTTTTTTCTGACATTTTACAGATAAGATGATTGATCGATTCATCAAGAAAATGATCAACAGATTAATTGGTAACAAAAACAATCGTCAGCAGCCCTAGTCACAAGCAATGTGAAGGTGAGGCAATGGATTCCAGTTTTGAGCTGAGAAGTAGAAGACCTTTTTTCTTTGCTAAAATGAAATCTTTCATTGTGTCAGAACTTATAATTCCTGCAATCAAATATTCACTATAGGGGAAAAACAGTATTCTCTAAAGCAGATGGAGTCTCGATGCCTCCATCTGGTTTCTTTGGTGTTCCAACCTAAGAAACTATTTCACTTTCACCATTATTTCTCTCCCAGGAATTCATAATGACAGAGCTTGAGAGTGGCTACATGGTAAGAGGTTTTACAGCAGTGCTCAAACTCTAGCTGAACCTCTGGTAACCTCTAAGGTCATGACCTCAGCGTCCTCTGCGGTAGGTGCAACGCCACTAGTATGGCTTTGTTTGGTGGCAAAGTCTGGACAGCATACTGCATGTTGAGAAAAGAAAAAAACAAAATCACTCAACAACAGCCTTCATGAGATCAGATATTACTGCAGAGTTACACAACGTGTTCCCTGTCCATGTGAAGGTGACCTCAACCAGCTGGTCAGCTGGCTGTCAATGCCTGAGCTGGACTGTAATATGGCAGCACTGCCAGAGGGGGGAGTGATCGATCCAGCATCGAACAGCCTGCAACCAATGGCACTCACTGACACACAAACACATACACATACGCAGGTTGTATCCTGTTGACAAGGCGATGTTAGACAGACAGACTGTACTGGACGCCGACCCACCCGCCACCTCTACATCTGAATCTTTACCCTCCCTACTCTGCTTCTGTGGAACCAAAACCAGGAAACGCTCCCAAAATGTAGCCACACACACACTTTACCTTTTCATTTTGCCTCAGAACAAATTAACTCCACCGTATTGCCATTGTTTAACTTCCCAGAACTTCACCTGAATACAATTTGTTATCAACGTTTCTGTTTATAATATAATAAGTCCAGCAAAACATGTCAGAAAAGTATGTGAACCAATAGAGCAGATAACCTGCTTTCAAAGTTTTGATGCCAAATGACTAACACAGGTTACAGGGTTTCGGTGATAGCTCAAAGAACAATTGATGACCCAGACACATAAACACACACACACACACACCTTGCACACACATTCAGAGACACAGGGTGATTTGACCTTGGAGGAATGTGGGAAAGGGGGGGGAGAAAAAAAATGAAGCAGTGTGCTGGAATGTCTTTGTCGTTTCCTCCCATCCAGGCTACAGTACATTCCACACCTCCCCAGTCATCACTGACCAGCACAAAGCAGGCTGCATTAACCACACCACATTCCTTTTACTACACATCCTAATCCTGTGTCAACCCACGCTTTACTGTACCAAATGGTGCCTTCTACCATGGGAGGGTTGATTTTAAAAAGCCCACTCCCCTCATTCCTTAGATACTGTATAGATATTAGACATCAGCTGTCTTTATTACTACCCTCCTACACAAGCCAAGAGCATGCAGTACAGTATGTAACACATGTCAAAATGTTTTACAGCTATGGATTTCTCTTTTAATCCCTGCATGGAAACATCACCATGGCAACACAGCAGAAGCTACAGGCTATGTCATGCAGTCATCCTTACAGGGCAACAAGATTTACACAATTGAAACTGTTGTAATCCTGATAAATACCAGGCAAATAGAGCAGTAGCATCAGTAAATACATACTGCCCTGTCATTAGCCCATCCCATAAACTGCTATATGACAATTTTATTCTGAGATGGCACTTAGAATTCTTCTGCAGATCATTAGGGCACTGGGCCAAACAGATACTTAGATGCCTATTTGCCATAATCACAATTTTAAAGCCTCCCTCAACTCAAAAATGCTATTTGCTTATTGTGAGTTGGATATTTGAGCTTCATTGTGCAGAATGATGTACGTGCAGAGTTTGTTTTCACATCCATCTGCTGGAGGGGGAAAGTTTCTCTGAGGTCACCTTAAATCTCAGTGTACCTACAAGTATTATTTATGACATCACAACTAGTTTGGAGTCAATCGTTGTCCAGCAGTCACTTGTTCCAGCAAACTTTCTATGACCACATTTCTCAAGTCCCTACATCTAAACATCTAATATATCAATTTGTGGGTCTTTTTACACAGACTTGTACTTGTCTTAAGTCTAATTTATGGTAGGTCGCTTGACACTGCACAGTTTAAAGTCATATATATCTGAAAGACCAACCTTAAGAGGGTCATCTCATCAATTTCAGCTGTTTGTGAAATGTGTAAAGTAGGACTCATAGTTTCTGGTCATGCCCTAAAATGCTGACATTTTGTGAGGAAATATTTTATTTATTTAGTATAACAATTAGGAAACAAATAATCTCAGACTGTGTTCGAGCTACATTGTGTTGTTGTGAAAGCTCCTTAAAATTATCCTATTAGACCCAGCAGGCTATAATCCTGAATTAAGCCTAATCAACTTTTTAGCCACTTGGGGGCAGCGGAAACAAGATGTGAACACAACTGACATACTATCACCTTTTCAGTTGCAAACTTGTTAGCGAACAGTTGCCTGTCTGCACATCCAGCAGACATGGAGCAACATTAGCATTGATTTGGAGTCGTGTTTCTGTCCACCCGCTGAATGTAAATCAAATATTCAGTCTTTGCTCTACAATTCTGGAGGGAAATGTCTTAGCTGCTAAATGCTCCACTATGTTCATCAGTTTGTCACTAACTTCATGAAGACGGTGACTGAACCTAAACAGTAAAGTTGTGGGCCATAAAACCAAAACAATAAGCTGAAAGATGCTTATAAACTCCACAGAGCTGAGGAGAACTGCAGAGTCCAGTGATAATTCTCAGTGGGTTTGTCACTATGAGTGACACCTCAGCTGATATTTTGTCATGGTAGGAAAAGCACGTGTCACTAATAACATTAACGATGCCTGTGTTACATATATTCAAGTGTCCCAGTAAGACGTGACAGTGTGACAGTGAGCCAGCATGAACAATACCAGGACCCTGAAACTGAATGGAATTATTTAAAGCTGCTTTTCCTCCTATGATATGACAAAAAGGCATATGTGAAAAAGGCCATCGCTAATTTAATGATTGATTATTGATTATTGATAATAGAAGCTTTAATATTTTGTATGGTTATAGCGATAGTAAAAGGATGCCTCTCATATGACTTTTATTTTACATTTCTTTCGATTGTGTGTGTGTGTGTGTGTGTGTGTGTGTGTGTGTGTGTGTTACCTATGTGTTGTTGTTTCGTGGTTATATTTATTTTATATACATGTTCAAAAAGCTTAAAATACAATTAAAAAACCTAACATTAAGGAAAAATGCACTTTATACTGTTATATTGCTGTATTCAATGCATTCCAAGCATTTTTAAAAATAAGATGTCATAATTTTCTTTTTCTTTCAGTGTCCCTTGTCTTTTAAATAAGTGATATCCTACATTTCCCAGAATCATTTTGCACAAAAGCTAGTAATGTGGGAATAACCTTGTAGCTTGCTAGCAAACTATTTCAGGCATAGTGGGGCGTGTCTGTGACCGCGCCTGTTGCACAAAATGCTACAGTGTGTGGTTGCACTTCAGCTGGTGCAGAAACCAATATCTCTGCCTCTTCTATAATAGATTTTATTGACATGAATATTGGACCAAAATGTAATCTCTATAAAGAAACCTTTGCTCTTCAAGTCTGTGGGAAATTCAAAAAAACTGACACTTGCAGTACTGATAGCATTTTATGCTGTCAAACTCACAGCTGCACTGAAAGTATCCTGCTGTCCTGTGTGTTCAGTTAATCAAACGAATATGAAAATTCACCACAGGAAAACATTATAGACTCTGAAATGGATCACTGTAGAAGGTTTCAGGGTAAATCCCTTTTGCATGTTTCAACTCTAAAAACTTGTTGCCAAGTTCAGCTCCAGCATGACAAAACAGCTTAAGTCTCTTTTCTCTTGGTAATCATTCTGTTACACCGAACTGATAAATATCTGGATAAATGTAGTTGTGCTGCAAAATGTTGTCTTCCTATTAAGTAAATGAAATTTTTATATCACATTCTCTCTCTCTCTACAAGTCCACAGAGGCAGTCCATCTTTACATGTATAATTAACTGTGAATAATTCTGAGAGCGTTACTCAGATTCAAACGAGACAAACATATTTACTAACCACAGCTGCTCTGATTTATCAAAGCAATTTACATGTCAGACAGTCAACTCTGAAGCAATTTATAGTTCAAATATGTAAATGTTTCTCAACATTATCCCTGTGGGAGATGAACCCTGTAACCTCAGCTGTGTCAGCTTCAATTTCTACCCACTGGAATGAAGGATGAGTGGAAAAATCTGACTCTGGACCTGGCCTTGGACCCAGCCACAGTGTGTGAACTGACCTTGCAGTTGTGGCAGCAGTTTTCTCCGTTCATCCCCGGAGAAAGGATGATTTCCCCCGTTGGGATCAGCTGGATCTTAAGTTCCATCATCATTCCCTTTTCTCTTCTTTCCCGTACCCTCTCTTAAAGTGATTCTGTCTTGATTTGTGCTGTCTATCCCTCTTCCACTTTGTTGGGAGTGTCAGTGGAAAAATGTCTCCCTCCGGAGCGCTGCCAAATCCTTAGGTCAAGCAGAGAGAGGATGTGCCCAGAAGATCATCCCAAGAGTTCCCTGAAAAGCACAGACGTAGCTGTTGTAGCTGTCTTACACACACATGGAAAGAAACACCATATTTTAAAAGTTTGAACTCTTACCTGACGGAGGAAGCAGGGTTTGAGCGTCTGCGCAGAGGTTTGGGGTTGGGTGTTACCTGGTGTCAGAGCGGAGTCACAGTGAGGCCAGCTTCCCCTCGCTGCTACCAGAGGATGTTACCACTCTGGTTGAGGGATCATAGAGAGGATATGGAGTGCAGCCTGCCTCAAGATGGATGTCACATGCAGAGGATATGTGCCTTTTGTCTTACTGATGTGTGTGTGTGCATGGGAAGATAAATGTGTGTGGTGGACACGTTTATGTCTTGAATGAATGTTTTACATTCTAGATTTTTTGGAAAGTCTTTAGTTGGCAAAAAGACTTAGAATTTGTGTAATCCTAGAATACCAGTAAAGGGAGTAGTCTAGTTCATCCTGTTGTTTCCTCTTGACTCCTATTGGATAACTGATGGCAATGCATGCAAGTTTTTAAGATTGCACAAACACATACACACACAAACACACACACATACAGAGAAGGAGAGAGAGAGAGAGGGTTGGTCTGGACAGGGTTTCCTCCTGGACTCAGCATCCTGCCTCAGACATTCCCAGTACCCGCCCAGTAGATTGAATGTGTGTGTGACGCATATATGTGTTAGTATGTGCGTGTGCATGACGGAACCCACTTGCGCTTCCCTTTGGAAGAGGCACGCGTATAAACCACACACTTTCAAAAAACAAACAAGGGACTTGTGCTCTCGTAGCAGTGTGCTTCCTGTCCCCATGGACCAGACTAACCAGGGCCTTGACACTCAACATATACACTGACACACACACACTCACACTATATTGAGAGAAGGGTGGCTTCCAGGATGAAGTGTGACACTGCAGCCGTACATTTCTGTCTTTGTGACAGAAAAATATAAACAGCTTCATTGTGGTAGATAAACATACATCATTTGGATGACCTTCCTGATCCATCTGATGGCTCCATCCCTCCCTGCATTCTTGTTTGCTCACTGTCAGCACTGTGGGACATACATCCACTTACTTGTGCACATTACGCAATTCGCCTCATTGGAGGTTGGAGAATCAGTTGTGTAAGTTTTAGCCACGCCAGCCTCATGGCTCTAGAGATGGATGGTGGATCCACAATTTTGGCCCAGACTGAAATATCTCAACTGCTGATTGATTGCCATCAAATTTGTACACATATTCATGGTCCTCAGATGATCTGAAAGTCAGTGATCTCCTGACTTTACCTCTAGTGCCACCAGCAGGACAGAGTTTATTCTTATTTTGTGAAGCAATTATCGCCATGAAATTTTGTACAAACATTCATGGTCTCCAGAGGATGAATCTTAATGACACTGATGATCCACTGACTTTTCCTCTTGCACCACTATGAGCTTTACATTTGTGGCTTTGAGTGAAATGTCTCAACAGCTACTGAATGGATTTCAGACATTCAGGTCCCTGTCAGGATGAATTGCAATCACTGTGGTGATCCCTTAACTTGACATCTAGCACCATCATCAGGTCAAAATTTCAACTTCTCCAATACTTTGGTTTATGATACAAATACATACAACAAATGTTATGAAAGCTGTAGTCTTCTTATTCGAGCCTGTCCTCCCAAGAAAAACGACTATAAGCCGTAGATTCAGTCGCCAAAAACTACCTATAGTTACGTGTCAGTTACAGACGCCATCTAGTGGCCATAGTTATTATGACCCGGAGAAGTGATGCAGTTCAGATGACGTCAATATAAGGTGACTTTCTTATTAGGAGGAGGTGGGTTGAGTGGATGGCAAAAAGTGGACTTAGCTGCAGGAGACTGCTTCCTGTTTCCAACCATGTCATGTAATCAATCATCGGGGCAGTTTTTTAAAAATTGTAACGTGGCGTTTACTGTTGCCATAACGACAAAGGTTGCTTGATTTTAAGGAAGTACTAACCACGTTTCTAGTGATCATTTTAACCTAAACCATGATCTTTCCCTAACCAAGTGTTTTTTGTAGCTAAACCTAACCAGACCTTAACCACACCATAATACATCATTATTTTTTAACTGTGATTTGTAACAGTTTTGGAAAGCAGCATATTATGCTCCAATGGGTTGTTCTGGAGTGCATGGTACAAATGACAAATGCGGTCATTTAATTTGGAGGACTTGTTATCTTATTTAGTCTCTTTTTAGGTAGGAGCAGTTAGGTTGCCCAGGGCCCACAAATTACTAATTGCATCCCTGGTTGCTCAACATAAGAATGGACTGCAAAACGGTCTACTTTCCCTGATGTTTTTGACTGTGAATGCATTATTTTGCCAATGATACATGTGATTAATTTTGTATATAGATGACTGCATGCCCTCTGACTTTACTCTGGCTCTGTAGCTTTATTGGGTAGGTCGTCACGTGAACCTTATCTTGTTTAGATAAATATTAAATGAGCAGAAGTATTTAAAAAAAGATGAATGCCTCGTGCATGCATATTAATGTCTGTCACTGAGCACGGCACAGGCTTTGTGAGTGTTGTGTTTTGTGTGGAGGGGCATCACGGGCTGCTGGTGAGAGAAGGGAAATGACAATGACACACATCCTTTGACCTCTGACCCTGGCTGGAGGCATTCCTGACAGCCTGGCATCAACAGGAAACCTGTGGCCTTGACACACACACAGACACACACACTCCAGAGCCTTGGAGTAGACATGCGTGGCTCTGCCCAGTTCTATTTTAAAATAAGAACACATAGTTTGGAAGTGATTGACTTCCAAGATAAGCACACTATTGTTGCTTAATGCAGAAAGAAAGTTGAAATAAAACAACACAGTGACCACAAACACACATCATTTGTAGTGAAGTAACGAGGGGAGAATATTTTTACGGAATTCAACATGTCTGTTTCCAGACTCTGTAAATACAATTGTTTTCTTTTCTATTTTCCTGCCCAGATCACCACATCTGTTATACTCAGACTGGGAGACTTTGCTTCCTTTCCTTTCCGCTGCCATATAGAAATGTGAGGGGTTACAGTTAGTGGATGGCTTGTCAAGTGCTACCCTTTCCCTCTTACTGCCACATCACAAATTAATCTTCTATTTACTTTTCTGTAGACATGTGTGTGTCACCGTGTGTTTCCTTTGCTTCAACACACTGGAGGTGAGTCACTACGAAACACCAGTGAAGCAGCTCCTGACCTGAGACTCTGGGAACAACACACACATACACACTGATACTGGATTTTCAAGGTCGATACCAAAAGGATCTGACTCACACTGCCAACATCTGCAAGTAACAATAATTAGACAATGCCGTAGCAATCTGAATTACAATATAATCATACTGAATACTGTGAGTGGGTCTAACAACTACAATAAAGTAATCAAGTAATAAAAAATAATTCTGCTGCACTAAGCCAGTTTTGCTTGAGACGTATTTATACTTGTCTGTCCTAGAAGAGGAATCCCTCCTCTGTTGCTCTTCCCGGGGTTTCTTCCTTTTTTCCCTGTTAAGGTTTTTTTTTAATAAAGTAGATATTGATAGCGAAGAGTTGCAGCTGTTTAATCTCTTTTATTATTTTATCATTTTCATTAACATCACTGTATTTAGCCAAAGTGGTTCTATTTTTCAATTTGTATCATTTTTTATGTTGTTACATTAAATAATTATCTTTGGTTTACATATTTAAATTTTAATTTAAAGCTGCAAAAACTGATTTTTTTTGGCCACTTGGGGGCAGCAAAAACAAGCTATAAACACAAGTGACATATTATCACATTTTAAGTTGATGGCAAACTTGTTAGTAAATAGTTGTCTTTTTACACAGTCAGATACAGATACAGAGAGTTCATTTGGAGTAGTGTTTCAGACCAACTAGCAAATGTAAGTCCAGTATTCTCTCTCCTTTTAGCTTTTTGGGCTGTGTTCACCAGCTAGCGCCAACTTTGTCTGTGTCTTTGTTAAAAACAGTTGCCTGCTGCCACTGGAAACAAGCTTGACGAGAGCAGTGAGAGTCAATCAAAAGTTTCAGGCCAGTAAACCAAAAAAATGAGCTGATCAGTATAGCTGTGGGAGACTGCAGGGTCAGGTGATAATTCTCTGTGGGTTTGTCACTACGAGAGACACCTTTCACAGACAAGTAGTCATATGATTCATTATTTATATAAAAACATTAATGATAGCCGCCTTAAAAGCATTGAAATTTAAACTTTGTAGTAACCAACAGTTATTGGCAGATAGATTTTTAATAATAGGCCAGAATATTGGTTTAACCCACACACCTTTCCTGGAGTCAGTTCTGTTTGCTAGAAAGAGATGGATTGTGGGAACATCACTGTGTGTGCATGTTGCACAGAAACACTAACACATATTGAGTGTATGTGAGCGTATTTCATGGATTAAGGGTGCTTGGGCACTGCAGGGCGATTTGAAGGGCGGAGGGCAGGACAGAGTGAGCTGTAGTTTGCAGGTTCATCCTGCTGTATATTTATGGTACAGTCCTGTAACCAGATCCCACATGGAGGCTCAGCCCAGCCCCAATCAGACCAGGGCTGAGTAAATCTCACAAGTGTTGCCTGAAAATAACCCTGACTATTTATAACTCCTGTCTCTTCAGCAGAAGAGGAAGTTCATAATATTTCATTGACGTTTGTTCCCCGGGTCCCACTCTGCGAGCAGTAATCTTGCTCCAACAACAGAACACCGCTGTAGTTTCCAGTTTCCACAGGAAGCTAGAGGACGCCGATTAGGCTGCAGATATAGAAGAGGAGGCAACTGACTTTACACTCAGAACACATTCTCTGAAAAACAGTGTCTTCAAATGTGATAATCAGAAAGCTAAGCTGTTGCACTTTATGTTCCCTTAGAGTACATTCACCACCATCTCCTGTGGAAATATGGAAATGACTTTAGAGTGAGTGATGTATTGTCAGATTAGCTGGAACTTGCTGCCCTCTTGAGGTTTCATGTTACAACAGGCTGCTCAATGAAGGAGAAAGCTTAAGGTGCCATGGTAACCTGACTGTCAACACATCTCCCACAGACTCTTAAGGGTCTGTTAGTCTGTTAGTATGACAACTTTTCAGTTTTACATCACTGACTGAGAACAGGTTCTGCGGCATAACATGACTGAGCAAAATCTCATTTAATTAGAGATAAATAAACCCGAAGAAGAAGAACTGGTGTAGAATATACTTACAGAAAGGTTCTCTAAATCAGTGGTTCCCAACATTTTCTGTCTGATGTGTTCCCACCATGGATAAAGACCTGTCAGATTAACTTAAATACACCTCCATGGACATGGTTCAAATGTGGTAATTTGAGATTATTTTAAACATTTTCCCACTAGTGATAGTATAAAAGGGCATATATTATGGTTTGTTTTCATACAATATTGTCTATATATTTGCATTCGTACTTTCAACCCTTATCCATTACTTTTAGCTAATTGTTTCAACAATTTATCCATTACTGTTAAACTTTTTATCCCTAAGTTTTAGCTAACTATTTCAACCTTTTTCCCCCATACTTTTAGCTATTTCAATTATTTATCCATACTTTTAGCTAACAATTTCAATTTTTTATCCCTAACTTTTATCTAAGAATTTTAATCATTTGTCATTACTTTTAGTTATCTATTTCAACATTTTTCCATTACATTTAGCTAACTATTTCAACCAGATCATTTTTACCTGTTTGCTGTCTGCTTGCTAACTAGTTTTGCACTTTCAATGCAATATATGTGAATATATTTTTCGAATCAAATCATAATTTCAATTGTCCTTCTAATTAGTTGAGCTTATCTACAATCTTCCGACATACCCCCTGGCAACAGTAAGTACCCCCTGGCATACAAGTAGCTACCCCTGGTTGGGAATCACAGCTCTGAAGACCATGTTTAAATAGACCATATATGAGCGTGTAAAGAACCATCTGAGAATCTATGACTTGCTCCAGATCAGTCGTAGCAAGTCTGGTGTGAAAATGATGACGCTGAGCAGAGAAATAGAACAGAGGAGCTGAAAGTGATATGGACTTTTTATCAAATAAACATACTCATGTGTGACAGGAAGATCATGTTGCTGCAGAACCTGGTGTCTATGCAGCAACCTTCACATAAAGGCAGATCAAAGACTGGCAATGCTGAAAAGTGAGTTAGGAGATCAATAAATAATTGTGCCAAGGTGTCACAGTTAATGTCACAATATGTTTGTCTTTACAGGGTTTAAATTGCTACTTCTTATGGTCTGTAGTGGAAACAGATGGCTCTGTGCAAGGAGGGCAGACAAAAGATAAATAAAAAGTGATGATAAAACCAGAACACCCTTATACATTCTTATATAAGACCATCATGTTGACCTCTGCACTTCTCCTCATAGAAACACCTCATAAAGCAACATCCACAGCAAATTGTGACGATTAAATCCTTTTCGTAGGTACCTCCTCTTGTTGTGAGTCACATCTAACCTGCAGGGGGCACTAGAGGAGCTGCTGCACAACTATCCAGTCAGAGGAGTCCACTCCTTGCCTGGTGGCTGCCAAAAGAAAACATTTCCTCTACATTTCAATTTCAATTTCAGTCTCACATCCTTAACATTTTTCTGCCTGGCTGTAAATCACTATAACCATACTTTTACCTTATGTTGAGGAAAAGTACACAGCAATTTCAATGAATGGGATTTAAAAAAGTCCAACCAATCATGTCCACAGACATGCTGGCGGCTCTGTGAGGCTCATAGTAAAGAAAACCAAACTATAACACAGATAAACCAAACTGTTGGACAAACTGAAATGTGGCCAGATGAATGTGCTAGATTTAAAATTAGGGGATCGCCAAAGGACCATGAATATCTGCACCAAATTTGACTGAAATCCATGCTACAGTTGTTGAGACATTTAACTCAAAATCACAAATGGCATCATCCTCTGGCCACCATGAATATCTATACAAAATTTTAGGGGAGTCCCTGCAAACAATCAATCAATCACACAACCTCAAATGTCCAATCCATCCTGTAGATGTTGATGTCTATGGGAAAAGTCAAGGGATCACTTAAGTCAGTAGGCTTTATCCTCTGGGGACCATGCATGTCTGTACAGAATTGGACCCAACAACCAAGCAAGTTTCCTATCCATAAAATTGCTTTGCTGATATAAAGGACTGGTATTTGCCAGTATCTGAAAGCTCAGGTCACCAAAAACATAAAAAGCATTATTGCACATCCTCATGGGAGCTTGAACACACATAATGGAAAATATACAATGGAATTAAAGTTATATAATGTAAATTCACCATTATAATAGAAAGACAATATCTATTGAGGATACCATTTGCAAAGAGTGGGGAAATGAAAAAGGCTTGTCCTCTGGGGAGCATGAATGTGTCACCCAGATGGCTCCTGACCGGCGTCTCTCAGCAGGGACACAGCCGGCGAAAAGAAGTCATTTTGACTGGCTGTTAGTGAAAGCCTTCTGTCTGACAGGCTCCTCCACTTTCACCTGTGAGTCTACATTTAGACACTGAGCTCAGGCTGTTATTAGGGGTGATGTAACAGTAGAATAGGCCCCAGCTGCTACAGAGGTTACAAGCAACTGAAACTAGGAAGGCAAAAGGTTAAGGCTTCTCAGAATAAACATGTGAGTGTGCTTGAATATGAAATAGAGGCAGAGGAAGGTTTGGTGAGTATACACCTACACAGGCAAGATTATGGCTTGTACTAAGGTCACAAATCCATTATAATAAAAAAACAATATTGTGATCTTTGCTTCAGCCACCTGGAAACATCTCAGTGAAAATGTTGACTCACTTCAATCAGCAGCTTACACAGTCACGGCTCAGGAGCGGTGGAGGCATCAGCTACACTGTCACAGCAAAACTACAGGCATTAAGATTGCATTTGTCTCTCAAACACTATAAATAGAACATATAAATTTAAGATTACGCTCACAGTTGCCGACTCAGAATTCAGTAGTAACATTTGCTCTGTGTATGGGAGGCACATCCTGTTTGGGGTTTAGAAAGCCCGTATTGACACTGAAGAAACACCTGTCCATAAAGTATTCAGCTCATTCTAACAAGGTTATAATGTGAATGTTAACAGCCTGGAGTGCAAGCCAGTAATTATGACTTCCTGAGACACGGTAGCAACAGATCCCCCAGGATAGTTTTATTTATTCACATAACACTCAACCAAGATAAACTGCAAAATGAGTGTCTTCCAAAAACTAGGTGATTGGTTGAAATGAATAAAAGCAACCAGACAGTTTGTAATGTTTAATTTAGATTGTTTAATGTTAATTCCATGCTGTGTTTCAGTAAGAACAATACAGATTCCCTGTCTGTGGCTCCAGTCAGATATCCAGTAGTACAAATCAGCTCCAAGTTACACATAATGAAGCAAAACAAGAAGAGAAACAAAGGAAACAACAAAGAAAGTAAACCTCTGAACCTAGAGGAGCTTTAGCACAAAGTAGGGGAAAAGCAGCAGAAAAGAATATTTGCTAACTCATGCAAGCACTGACAATCTTGATTTTAGGGCTGTCTGTCGAGGAGCAGGGGCCAAATTGAGACTTGTCTTTTACACAAGTGACAAAACTCCCAAGTTTTTTTTTTTTTTATGAATTAAAACCACCAGCTAGCTATAAGTCAACCTTCAGAGATTCAGCATGTGTGCACAGTTACAGTATTTCAGCACAAAGTACAGTCCAAAGACAACTACAAAAACATGACAACAGAATCACTATGGTGTAAAAGTTAAGCACTTCTTTGCCCCACGTGGATATCGCGAATTTTGCCAACTTCCTCTGAAAAACTAAGTTAACAAAAAGGGCACTTTTTAGTTTTTCAAATTGCCCATAAAAAGGTAAAATGATTCGCATGACATTTCACTAAAAACAGAGATAAAATAGCTCCCATAACTAATAGTCAACATTATCAGTAATAAAAGTTAATTTCTGTAATTACATTAAGAAAAAAAAAATTCTCAATACATCCAGCAACTGATAAAAATATTGAGGAAAAAGCAAAAAAAAAACAAACAAAAATACAATAATGAAAACAAAGATAACATTTCAGAACCGCTTGTACCAGGACAAAAAAAAAAAAAAAAAAAAAAAAAAAAAAAACAATCCAGGGACTCTCTTTATCTTTGTCTTTCTAACATCGTATTTACTGTCTCAATTAAGTGGTATTTTCTTGAATGATGTAAGGGCTAATATAAAAATAAAAAAGAAGAGAAAAATAAATTTGTTAGCTTCATGGCCCTGCTGGGTCTTGGAGCTGCGGAGGTGGAAGAAAGGAAAAAGGAGGAGAGGAAGAGGAGGGTGACTCACAGAAAGGGAAGAGGAGTTGGGGGGGTGGGGGTGGGTGGGGGAGGATGAGGAGGACGAAGGTGAAGGGACGAGGAGTGTGAGGAGGTGAGGGGAGGGTCTCAAGTTGTTGGCTGTTGGTGGCATAGTCTCACTGGGCCTCATCCTCGACGTCTTGCAGTGCCTCTTTGTTCTGTTCTTCACCTGGTGGAGAGAAACGCTTCAGTCAGAAACATGTTTTTCATCCCTAATGCTGAGTCAGAGGCAGGCAGGCCTGACGTGTGTGGTAGAGAAACCCATTGACTGATTGCTAAACCCCTCCCCCGAACACTGTATATTAACGGTGTGGAGGGTGTCGTCTGTTTTTAGCTTTTACAAAACAAACCCCCCCCCCCCCCAAAAAACAAAGGAATTGATAAAATTGATAGACAGTGCATTTATCTGCTAATGCTAAAGTAAGCTGCAGTTATTGCACCTACCTACAGCACTAACCAAGCATCACTTCCAAAGCAAAGAAGCACTATACAACATCATTAACATTTGTTGGGGTTATAGGTTACATTTTTAAAAAAGCTACTGTTAGTGGCTCCGTCCTGCTCTTTATTGGATTTGGGGAAGTTTACACTCCAGCAAACGTAAAGATAACATATTCTTCCTCATCCTAAAAGCCTTTTCTCTTGTAACATTAAAAGCGGAAACACACTGTTTGAAAGATTAGAATAAATATGCAGGCAAAGCAGGAATGTGTTAGAACGATGTGACAGCTGGATCTAACATTCGTACATACAACACAAGAACAATGCTCACAGATGTAGCCATCATGTGCAAATTTAAGTTCCCCTTTACAGGTTTCTTGCTTTTAAAAAGGAGTCAGTTAGCTAGGTACAGATGATACAATCTACCAGCAACAGCTGTCATTTTAGCTAACATAATCCACAGCCGCTGGCTACGAGTGAGGAGGCCGCTTTTGTCTTCTGCTGTCTGAAATTAATAACACATTGTTTAAAAATGACCTCATGAATTTGTATGTTATGATGGAAAGCTTGACAGTGTCGCAACAGCAAATTAGCAATAAAATCAATCAACTCAAGCACAGGTACATTAAAACTTTGGGGCATTTGATTTGGAATGTGGCCAAGAGTAAAGCTAGGGTGTTTTTATAAAAACAATATGGTGGAATGTATTGGCTTATTTTTAATACATGTTTAACACGTGAATTAAACATAAAACAGATCATAATACAAAACTCTGGGTGAAAATCTGTATGAAAACAGTGGGAGTAATCAGCCCCCCCATCTTTGTCTTAAGTTGTTATTAGTATCTGATTTATTTTTACTGGTGAACAGCCGTGTTCTTGCATCAGGACACAACTTTCAGATGCGTGGGGGATATAAAATTCGGGTGAAATTCAGTTTAAACTGATCTGCTCCTTTTTTTTTTTTATAAATCTGAACATTTTTCAGTGAAAATCTGTATAAACAGAACAATGGTCCTTAATTACAGACTGCAGCAATTTCCTGTATGCTGAACCCAAACTTAACTTCTCCCCAGTGTCTGGTGTGGGTGAGATGTGGAATCAAATGTAAATTTCAAGCATAGTGTCTCAAAAACTGACTAAGTGGAAACTACACAAAACACACATGCAGACACATCTGACAATTTCAACTTGTTTCTAACAGAGAAGGTCAAATGCTTTATTACTTTAAACAAATCAGTGGGGTTTTTCTTTGCTTTGTCCTAACCCACAGTCACATGAGATCGGTTGGCTGAATGCCGTGAAGTGTGCGCGAGCAGTGTGACATGCCAATAACATGATCTAAACCTCTCCTCCTTGGTATACATACAAGTTTAACAGGCAACTAAGTGAACAATCACGCACTAAACAAACAATCTTACTCTAAACACACATAAGTCAGGCTCAGCTGAACTATCCAAACTCAAGAAACCCTGTTTTTCAACTGACTGTGGTGGGAAGATCAAAAGATTTCTACCTGTCAATAGTTAATAAAAGATCCAACTGAATGACGGAGTGACAAAGCAACAGGTGAGTGGATTGAATTATTAAACCGTGAGTGAGTTAGTGATGAGAGGAAAAGAAGGCAGCCACACACACAGCAAGGCTTGGGTGAGCAACACTTACAAAGTATAGTTAACATGGGAAATGAACAGTCAGGTTTGTTTCCTTTAGGACTCTACAGCAGAGGGAATGAGAGAAAGACAAGAGAGATGATGAGTCACTGAGAAATAAAGGTGCTGGTGGACGCTCTGCAACACAGCTGCTTTTATAGAATGCAAACTGCTGGAATGAATGGAGGAAGAAAGAAAAGGAGTAAAAAAAACAGGGCTGAATGATTTACTGTTTTAATGTAGAGAATGCTATTTGAAAGAGTGAGATTTTATATCCTGTGAGCTGCCTTTTTAATTATTAACAGTATCTCAACAGTCGGCAACTGTTGATTTTAGCGGCTATAAAGACAACCGTTGCCGGGAAACTTGAAGCGGCAGTTAATTAACATTATTTCAAAGAGTTGGTGGAAAAAAAAAAAAACTGAAATCTTGGCTGTCTGGTTATGAGGCGCTCAGCATGTTGCTGTCTGTGCATCTGACCAGTGATGCTTTGTGGAAACAGACAATGTATCATTTTTGATGTTTGAAAAATAATGAGTTGATAAAAGACCAATATAGTGGCTAAACCAACAAGTTCTAGTCCTACATATACAATCTGGTGTTGTCTATGTCAGACAGTTAGCAGGCTGGTAACTGGACTTTTGTCATATGTACTGTGACATGTCTTTTAATAGGACTGGTATTAACAATTTATGCAATAAACCTCTCTACATCAGTAAACTTATAGGCCTACATAAGTCCTTGAGTCAGCAAGCAGGGAAGTCTGGACATTTCACAGCCAGCTGGTAGGAGGAGTTGAAACTTTTAAGTGCATCATATCATCATTTTAGGCTTATAAGCTTAGAGCTCTGAATCTGGACCTTCAGGTTTCAGGGCTGTGAAGTGCTCTTGATTTAATAGCAGTCTGTCATTATTACTATAACTGGCCAACTGTTAGCAACAAATTAAGTCCTGTGGTTTATTCTACCTGTACTTTGATTTGAAATAATTACATTTAAATCCCAACATTGTTCCTCAAATCTTTCAGCCCTAGAATAAAATGCTGGCAGGTGGAGAAGCAGGTGATGTCAGGTAGGCAGGACGGATGATTTCAGCTCAGCCTCATGTACACCAGTTAGACAGGAATTGTACAACAGACTGACTCTGTACCTGGACGTGCACGCTGCGAGTAGCATGATCCAGGTTGTGAAAGCTTGAATGGATGTGAGTGTATTCATCAAGCTTTTTGGCTTTTTAAAATCGGGGCTTAACTTGTCACCCTCGATGAACTTCAAAAGCCAGATTTCCTTGTTACTTGATTTTTCTCCGGTATCTCAACTTTGATCTAACATCTAAAGATCAGAGAAATCACATTAGCCTTCATTTGGATCACTATGAGCAGATCCTCTGTGCACTTTATAGCCCTCTGGAGGGGTCCGACACTGTAAGTGCCTGTTTCTTCTTACAACCTCAGCAGGAGAAGCCTCAAACTCATTTATCTCGGGCATAGACGGAGGAAAGGACGGTAAACAGAGGAAACTGGGAGTACGCTGAGTAAAGGGCATGTGTGAAGAGAAAAGATAAATACACATAACCAATTAGTTGAGAGTCTTAACCAGCAGTACTAACTGTAATCAAACAAAGCCTGTGCACACAGCTGGAACACAAGTCAAATGGACTCATCGTTTTGATAAACATGATTTTGATTTTTAGATGATTGTTGCCTTTATTTTACAGATCAGGTTCCAACATGCTTCCTTGTCCGCTGAGCTACAGTATTCTAACTCAATCTCAAGTAATGTCACTCCATGAAATCTGATGATGCAGACTCAGGGAGGTCTCATGGGAAAAAACAAATTGTGCGCACTATTTTGCAATTCGGCACTGAATTGAACACTTCTTACTCTCCAGTAAGTAATTCATGCTCTGGATTTAGTATAAAGTATCACCCTCATGCTATTAGTCTTGCATCTACATGTCACATTCACATATTTAACATGGTTTTATTTAGATCTTGGACTGATATATATATATATATATATATATATATATATATATATATATATATATATGGATATACTTCAGGGTCTTGGCTGTTCAACACAACATTGTGTTATCTTTTAGATCACAACGTTTCGCTGTAAAAACTTTGATGACACTGCGGATGTCATTGTGTTCATAAAAGGTTCATAAATGTCGTCTTTGTCATCTTCAAACTGTCAGCTGACGAGAAGAGAGTAGGCAAAATACATTATGTATTAAACTCAGAGCACAAATTATTGAATCATGCGCACAAATTAGTTTTTTCTTCTTCTCCATGACACCTCCTTCACACCATGACACACAGATGTATCTGTCATAGGGATTGTTTGGATTTTATCGATACTACTACTCTTACAGAAACTCCTCATTGGCCCAGTTCTTTATCAATACTCTTATCAGTTCGGTTTCATTACTTAAGAATTGTTGTTGTTTTTTTAAGTAATATTTAAAAAAAGAATAAATTCAGAATAAAACAAAACATACTGGTGGTGGATGAGGGACTCCGGACAAAGCAGTTGAAAATAGTGCTTTCCTCCATGTTTATGCTTTCTGCATTTTAATTGCACTTACAGTAACGAGCATAGCTGTCGTCACCTTGAATAAATCGTTACCTTTCGTTTCACTGGGTTCACTGTCTCCACCGCACCCTCTCTGCTGTCTATGTGTGCGTGTGTGTGTGTGTGTGGAGCTCAGCCCCGCCCTCGGTCAAACACCGACACAGGGAGCAGAAGACAGAGAGGAGAGGAGAGGCTGCAGCAACCAGAAATTATGATTTTCCGCTCTCACTCCTCAGTTTCTTCGAGTACCGATAAAAGAACCGACCTTGAAAACACCCCGGGTTCTTAATGTTTTAGAAGCAGTTCTAATTCAGAACCAGGTTTCGGGGGGGCAATCCTAATCTTTTATTTTCTTGTAAAAATTTAAGCACAATATCACATGTTAGCAATAACTGCGTCTTGCAGTGTCAATGACTGGATCATCAGAAACATCTATTAAGCTGCTCACAGAATTAACATGTTATAAATTCAATATCAAAGGTTTTAGGTGGGTGAGAAGAGATGAGTGAGGGGTGAGTTAGTTCATCAGTGCATCAGCATCTAGTCCTGGAAAAAGAAAGTTCTTCAGAGACAAACAGGTAGATACACTACCAGTGCAGATACAGTTTATGAATACAATGTCCTCTAACAATATCAGTACCCTCTTACCTTCTCCCTGCATATCTGAAGTCCATAGTGTCAGGTTGTCACGTAACAACTGCATGATAAGTGTGGAGTCCTTGTAGCTTTCTTCACTCAGTGTGTCCAGTTCTGCGATGGCGTCATCGAACGCAGCCTTCGCCAACCTGAGGAAACACATTCAGTGGTTCATCACGACTGCACATCAGAGATTTTTTCATGAAGTGGCCAAATTAGATTCTAGTCCTCAATCTAATCCAGAATAGGTGGAAGGTTGTTCAATCATAATGCAACCTGATAGAGTTTAAGCAATGTTTTAAAGAAGAATGGGTAAAGACTGATACACTTGTACTTACATCAATCTATAAGTTTGTTTTCTTATATACATTCAAACATTTTTTTAATTGATCCATGTTAACAGAAGTCCAATTACATCCACTGTGATTTAATGTGGTAAATCAATAAAACATGTATAGGTCAAGAGGGTGAATACTTTAAAATACTCTACACTTGAAGAGCACAGAGGAAGAACATGAATATGAACAAAGAGTCTAAAGTTTCAGCCTCACGAGTCAGAACAATGGCCGTCTAGTTATGCACAGCAACCAGGGGAGGATTAGTGAAGGCAGACTGAAAACAAGAGGCCGTACCTGGCTTCTTTATTGTCCTACACTTTGGACCAACCTATCTAATGAAATATGGCTCCCAAAATCTGTAGCATTGTTTAAATCTCTTAACACTTTCTGTAGATCAACTAACTGATTAAGTGACTCACAATTGCAGCTCTACTTATGACATTTACTGCTAAACAGTTGACTCTTGCTTTACCGCTGTCGGTGAAAGTTTAAGACATACACTAGAGACATTGTATCGCACAAACAGTGACCTGCAAGCGCGATCGGGCGAATTGAGGATCTCGTAGTAGAAGACGGAGAAGTTAAGGGCGAGGCCGAGGCGAATGGGGTGTGTTGGCGGCAGCTCTGACATGGCTAGATCGGTGGCGGTTTTGTAGGCCACCAGGCTGTTCTCTGCTGCCTCCTTTCTGTCATTGCCGGTGGCAAACTCTGCCAGGTACCTGTGGTAGTCACCCTTCCTGGAATTGGGGAAGAAGAGAAGTGGCCACAATATTGACTTTCATGACTCATGTAATGTTTTCTTTGGATGAGAGTCTGAACTGTATGATGAAATTACAAGTAAACTGAGAATGTGTGCGTGACTGTCAATTAACTGAGCAAACACAAAAGCTTATTCAGAGATCTGTGTCAGAACTAAACAGGTTTTATTTATTTATTTTTATTATCTATTATACTCTTACATTTTGTTGTAGAAGACCTTTGACTCTCCCATGACAGCAGAAGGGAGTAGGTGCCTCTCCAGTGCCTCCAGAATGTCACCACAGATTGACTTCAGCTCCTGCTCAACCTGCCCCCAAAACAACAAAATGATTATTCAATCAGCAAAAACATTCTGATCATTTGCCACTAAGGCCCTTTTTTAAAAGGTCCAAATTATACTTTATGCTTCTGCATGGGTGCAAGGGTCTATGCCAGTTATCTGCCCATGACTGGGAGAGTCAGTGTGGACTGTCCATGTTCGCCTCTTTAAACTCCAAGCTAATGACATCCTTATGGTCTGCTGCAGTCTCAATATTCGATTTTTACTGATCAAATTTAGGTGTTAAACGCTCACCAGGTGCTGTAATGGTGATAGAAGAAATGTGTCCCCCCAAGGGAGTCTGAGAATGACTGACGAAATGAATCTCTGAATCCCATTAGATCATTGACTGCAGTCCAACTGCCTCTCCCATCTCTCTGACACACTCTGGCCTCTCCCAGAATAATAGCCAGCTCTTATTTCCCTTCATTAAAGCAAGAGAGAGTGCACAACTTGCCAACTATGACTCAGATGCAGTCTATCCAGTAGCTGCTCATAGTGTGTATTATTAATATTAAAAATGATCTCACATTAGCACGTTCGGAGATGCTTTGAAATGAGAAACATATTTGGGACAATGAGACATGGTGACAAAGTGCTCCTGACAGACGATGTTTAAGTACATGTTCTCAGCTTGTTCATGGAAGTTGCATCCTGAGCTTTACCGTTTGCCTGTATTCCCGGATCATCTTCAGTTTCTCTTCTCCGCCCTTGTTCTCTTCCCTCTGTTCGATACTGCTGATTATCCTCCAGGAAGCTCTCCGAGCTCCGATCACATTCTTGTAGGCCACTGATAGTAGGTTCCTCTCCTCCACTGTGAGCTCCACATCCATGCCCGCCACGTTCTTCATAGACTCCACCATCTCTGTTGAGGAGACATACAGCACTCCAGTGAGCACTCGGAATTCTTTTCGCACCGTTTTATTGAGAAGATAATGTTTCTCTGCAACCTTGCATCCTGACTACGCCTAAACTTACCAAAAGTATGCCATCTGCAACTATTTTTAAAACATTATTATTTAACTTGACAATAAGCATTAATGGCCCTAACAGCAAATTCAATGTGCCTAACAGAGCTATGGGGTTTTCAGATGGGCAAAACCTTGCATTACAAATGAGCAGGTCTGGCATTGCTGTGGTGCTCAGAGGTAATCATTTACAGCTTACAGAATATGTTAGACAGGTTTAACCGTGACATGGTAAAGGCTGTTGAGAGTTCATATTGAGGCGGCGTCCTTACCAGAGCCAAACCTTGACCTATTCACTGGCACCAATCCAGCAAACACACACACATCAACCAATTACTTACATCACTGATATGTTTCTCATAACAGTGTGCTGAAATTGTAAGCCACTGATGATGGATGGCAGGGTATAAGGTTGATTTGATTCAAATGATGGTGCATGTCCAGTAAAGTTAATTATCACCTTAAGGGAAACACCTTCATAAAATTATGAAATTGGGTTAATTGATCAAATCGTTCAGGCTTGGTTCTCTGTGAGCGTGAGACAGGGGCTGGTGTAATTTAGGGAGTACAGTATTTGACTTAGCTGATCGACAAAGATCTTTAGAAATTCATCTTACAATTTGATAACCCTATGCAGAACAACTACATGAATTCGATTTACTTACATTCCGGCAAGGTTGCCATTTAAGCCAGTAAACCATAAATCACTCTGTAAATACACTCGTGAATGAGTCATGGCACATTCACATAATGTTACCGGGCAACGTATGACCGTAGCTTCAGGCAGCCGTCTAAAAACAGCCTCTAACCGTTACAAGGCCTGTAATGGTATGACAGTCTGACAGGAGTGTACCAGAGAGGGGAAGAGGGAGTCATTTTCACCCAATCGATCCGTACAGCCTGCTTGCAGGGGGAACACCCCAAGTGAACAGCTGCCCTCACACTCACTCACTGTCCTCTGCTAACGCCTTGCTAATGTTAAAGTAGATTAAGTACGTTAATATGGTTACACTGGAGGTTAATATGACACTGGGTGCTTATAGTAGCTGACCAAGCCAGTAGCTAAAGCGTTAAGCTATGGAGCTAGCGTGGTGCAGGGGAGGCAACTCCTGACAGCTCACGCTCCGCTAATCCGCCATTTTGTTTTAGCCCCTCCGCTAACGTTAGCCACTGTCAGTCACATCCGAACAATTCCCCCTAAAACACAGAGCCGTGCTGGCGTTGGCTATTATTTCAACAATACATCAGTATCTTCCAACGTGGAGCCGTGTGAGTGAATAGTTAGCAGAAAAACGGGTGGCCGCAGTCAGGTTAGCTCTGCGGCTAGCCGCGGCTAACACTGAGCTACCTCGTAAAGCAAAGCTCCGTTAACATTAGCTAGAAGAAGGAGAAACACGTCCCGCTCCGAGCCTCCCAGCCGGCCCTCAAACTGCCGCTTACCGTCATATCGCTCTGCCTGCTCGGCGAGTTTGGCCTGATAAACTAGGTCCTCTCGCTCTCCCATTGTGTGTCGAGATGCGGGTAGAGTAGTGAACTTAATCAAAGTGACAAATCTTTAGTGAAAAAAACCACGGTGGTGTGTGTGCCAGGTCTGTCGGCGGTTCCTAGAAACCAACTGGGTCGATGATGATGATGAAGATGAAGATGAAGAGTGGTGTTCCGCCCCGCCGGCAGCGCTGCGCTGTGCTCGTCTCATCCGGGTACTGCACATACGCACATAAATCACCCTGCTCTCATACGCTGTCCAGTCAGTGGACAGTGCAGCCGATTTCTGTACGCCCCTTTAAAGAGGTGGGGACGGTTGCAACACTTTGCATTTTGCTCACCTACTAGTCTGAGACTATTTACAGTAGACCACCATAGTTTTAATCCACTCATATCTGACAGCTTTGTACACACATCATTAATATATACATACATACATACATACATACATACACACACACACACACACACACACACACATATATATACACACATACATATATACATATACACACATGTATATGTATATACATGTGTATGTATATATATATATATATATATATATATATATATATATATCAGGTGTTGCAACTGGTATGGGGTCAGTTGCAACATACATTAAAATTCATCAAAATGGTTCTCATTAACTTAGTTTTTATTTTAAATGTCTTATCAGTCAGAATGTTTGAATTGTTTGACAGACTATGCACTATATCTATGAAAATCACAGTTAATTTGTTTTGTGTGGGCAATGACAAGACCAGCCCTATGAGCGGCTGTTGCCAGGCAGGCAATTAATCTTACCACAATGTTAGTTAGAACAATAACAGATTAAAAATGTAGATGGCTGAAAAATGTAAGTATATCCAGCTGCAGCACGTAGTGCAGTATCTACACCACACACCCACTTTACTACATGACACCGTCTTGGTTAGGTTTAGGCATGAGGAGAGAGATGGTTAGGGTTAGGGTTGGGGGTCAGGGGGGGCGTGTCGTGTAACATGCCATTAGGGTGACAACATGGGGGGGGGAGTCATGTAGTAAAATGGGTGTGTAGTGTAGGGTTAGGGTGAGTCTGCAAGTCTGCAGCTAGACCCTTTTAGAAAATGAGGTCAAAGTAGAAGTGACTCGAACCTGCATTCTCTCTAATGGTCAGGAGGGGGCGACTCCACTGATTGCAAAAGGAGGGCAGATTTTATGGAAGCCTATGAGAAAATTACCCTAATTCTCACTTGATTTATTACCTCAGTAAACACTTCTCTAATGAGTTTATGGTCTCAATCTAGATTCAAGACTTCTTCTATACAGCATGATGTTGATTTTGTAAATTATGGTCCCATTTGCAATAAAATAGATGAGTAAGCAGAGTATGCTTTAGGGCGTGGCCACCCTGTGATTAACAAGTCACTACCACAGTGATTACTTGGTTACAAAGGCTACCTTAGGTATCGTAACCCCAGATTAGAATAGGAGTATAGGCATAACTCTCGCTACTTTAGTGTGTTTTCAGTTCATGAAAGTTAATTGTAACATTTTAGTGTCTAAAAAAGTCTTGTTCATTTGGTTGTATTAAAAGACCCTGAAGGAGTCAGCTGTTCAGTTTTTCCATTAAGTCAATTTTGTTTTAAGCCTGCTTTTCGCTATCCAAAATTAGCATTAGCAATATCACAGTTAACCATACACTGTAAATGCTAACCAAGCTACTAGCTAATGCTAGCGTTAAGGTCAGCTCCACCCTCTCATCTAAATATGGTCACTTCTGGCTCCACAAACCAATATGTGACATCACAGTGGCTATGTACATTGTTTTTTTTCAGTCTATGTACGTGACCAGATTATTCTCATGATGCTTACTGGGGCAGCAGAGAGTATTTCTTGAACTACACCAGTAGGTAGCAGTATTTTGACTGTTTTATAACACAAGGAAGAAAAATAACTTATTGCACCTTTAAAACAGTGTTAATATTTCTTCATCCATAATGTTCATCAGGATGTAATCTTATTTTTGTTGTTGTTGTATCAGTTTTTAATATGACTGTTGAGTATGGGTCAGTTACAACAAAACAATAATTAAAATGATATCAAATTTGATTTTTTCATGCAAACAGTCTGGACAGTATAACAAGAATAAGTTTCATGGTTCTAGCACATTTCTGATAGGAGGAATTAGACATTGTTGCCACTGTCCCCATCTTACCCTAACTAGAACCACTAAATCTACTTTCTTGAGAAAGTAAATTATATAAACAGTCACTTTATTATATTATCAGATGTTTCTGATGCCAGTGTATAGTGTTTATTGCAACAGCAGTATGTCTTTTCCATATAAATTCTGTTTATTCTGTTGTCTAGACAGACAAAAAAACCCACGTGATGTTGCCATGTACTATGTCATGTGCATGTGTTGCTCACAAAAATTAAAAAATAAAAATAAAAAATGAAATTGATAAATTCAATGGCAACTTGTCTTTCCTCTACAGATTGCTCTCAAACTACCGTCATTGACTTGGACAATGTTTCTGGAAAGACCCATTGCTGCTGAGGTTTTTGGATGTCATTCTTCACTGGCACTAACACAGTCTTCTTCACCTCCATTAATAGGGTGCTAGATGATGTTTCAGGGGTGGATATTTAAATTCTTGGCACATTTGCATGGCTGAGAAGATACAGATGGGTGACAAATTCAAGGAAAAACCGGTACAAGCCTGAATGCTTGGCCCCTACAGTGAGGGGATCCGGTAGCTCTGTTATGCTGTGGGGAGAATTTTGCTGGCATGATTTGGGTTCACTTGTCCCCTTAGAGGGAAGGGTCACTTCAAATCAATACAAGGTGCCAACAAGCCCCATCCACAGGGCACAAGGGATCACTGATTGGTTTGATGAGTGTGAAAATGATGTGAATCATATGCTATATCCTTCACAGTCACCAGATCGTAACCCAACTTAACACCTATGGGAGATTTTGGACCAACGTCTTAGACAGCGCTCTCCACCTTCACCATCAAAACACCAAATGAGAGAATATCTTTTTGAAGAATGATGCTCATCCCTCCATTAGAGTTCAGAGACTTGTAGAATCAATGCTAAGACGCATTGAAGCTGTTTTGGCGGCACGTGGTGGCCCAACACCTTACTAAGACACTTTATGTTGGTTTTTCCTTTAATTTTTCATTCATCTGTATGTTATGTGATTTTGGTGATTGGACCTTATCATACAGTATAATTTCAAAAGGAGTGTGTTGTTATGTCAGAACAGGACGTAAGGAGGACTGTAAATCCTCACCTGTCACACATCATGAAGTACATTCAGTTGAATTGTCAGGCATTTGGACCACATTTTGAGGTCCTAAACAGTATCCCTATAATTACTTTTGCAAAAATATATATCAACAAATGACCTTATATTTACTTTTTCAGTGCACTTAAATCAGTAAATTATCGTTTAATATATTTCATATAATTAACCATATAGACTTCTACTTTTAAACATAAATTTAATCTAAGGGCACCATTCATATGAGTTTTCTTTTGTAGTGGAAACAGAACCGCTTAGTAAAAGCCCAGGAGATTGAAAAAAAATAGGTAAGTTAAAAAAACAAAAAAACAAGACAAGGTCAAAATCTAGTATATGGCTGGACCATGTATGGTTTGGTGCAGGGATAGTCAGTGGTAGTGTCTATAATGTGAATTCTTGAATATTAAATGTTCATCTGCATTTTTCTGTAGTGGTCCCAGTAATATTTGCTGGTAAAATGTACTGAAGTAGCATATCACATGATATGGTTAAACTACGTTTTAGTTAAAAAAAAAAATGCAGCTGCAAGAACAATGCTTTCCACTCATATCTTAAGATGTTTCATTTGATAGAGAATTTATTTTAATATTATATTATTATTCTTATTTAATATTAATTTATTTTAATCATAACTATTATAATGATCTATCTCTTAATGCCCTCTGCTCTTTCATCTGTTTCTATCTGCGGATGTCTCTCGTTTTTCTAAGACTCATTCTGCATTGAGGGTTTTTTCAGAGTGATTGTTATTTGGGGTGCTTTAACTGTGTGCTGTCCCTCACACCTCTCGACGCATGGAGGGCCGCTTTCTCTCAGACTCTGTGAGCCATAAATATGGAATGAGCTGCAGTCAATAGCCTGGGACCTGCAACCTCTAGTATTTGTAATAATGACAGAGGTCGTCTGTGATCTTAATCCCATGTCTGTGATATTTTAAAGCAAAAAATTCCACCGCAAATTAGGCTACCTACCATATTTCACTAAACACAGAGGTCCTGTGATAATATTAGTCCTGTGTGAATCAGCACCTTGGTGATTTGGGGTTGTATGTTTTTTAACAAGTTTTTTTGTTTTCTCTGCGCCTTTCTTCTGCCTCTTTCCTGGTCGATGATCATGGAGGCTGCGGTGAAAGTTGTAAAAAGTAAAAAGTCTTTACAGCAGTTTGGGTGCAAATTCAGGAGCTTTATCTCCATCCAGGTACCACAGTTACAGTAAAATCAAGCGCATCTGCAGAGCAGCAGGTCCACACTAAACTGATATAACAGCTACATGAGTTGCATGTTTTACCTCCAAGACTTGTGTTTTAATGCTGTTGTTAGACTTTTGTGATGTGAAAACATCAAAGAAATATAATGATGACAAATAAAATTTCCAACACTGGGCCAGCTGACCCATGGTGCAACTTCATCACTCACTCACTCACTCATGGACAACCACGTGCAGGGCTGGCCCCGCTGTTGTGGTCCAGCCGCGCACAAAAAAAGACTGTATTTCACAGCAGTTTTCTTGCTGTCTACACAGTAAATACTATATATTATACATTCCTACTATATACTGAGACTACCCAACTCAACACTGCGTTACCAAAAATATCTCATGGTAGTATGAATGGCAATGAATTCTGTAGCTGCAACTGCCATGTGCAGTATGAAAGAAAAAGGGTTGTACAAAACAGCCAGCATTAAAATACGTTAGTTTCCTTGAAGGATCAGTGTGTAGGATTTAGCGGCATCTAGTGGTTAGGTTACAGATTGCAAGTGAGTTGGCTCCCTATGTATATATAAAGGGCTCACTCTAAGGTAACAAAAACACAGTAATTCTTATTTCAATTATACACTGATTAAAACATACTTATAAATATTATATTCCATTTTCTAAAAAGTCTGTTCTGCTAGATGCCTTTAAATTCTACACACTGCATGTGAATGTGTGTGAATTTTTAATGAGTGGTTATGAAATGCCAAGTAAGAGCTTTCCTGACTCAGCAGCACATATGTAGTTTTATAAGCATACAAAAAGGACAATACATTAAACAAATCATTTGTCATGGGGTTGACTTTATTTACTAGTATATTACCACATTACATGCTACAGAAAATAAAAGGGTAATTTCCATTGTCTTGAAAGAATATAGTGTTATAATAAAATGGCACATTTTGATATTTTGATACACAATTCCCCACTGGCATTTTGCCACCCCTTCCTGGAATGACTTCATGCAGGGCTACTAAAAAAATACTTCTTGGTGGTTTCATTGGCAACACAATTGATAAGATTATGATTTATGTAGCTAAGCACCTGCAGTGCAGTGTAAGTGACAAATAAGCTTGATTTGATCATAACTACACAGATAGAAATGGACTGTGTTGAAAGCTGGCACAAATGTTACTTTCCTAGATCAGATTTTTTCCAATAAGTAAGCCAAATAATTTTAAATAGTGAATCTTTTAACATGGGCTTGGAATACGGCAAAAGAACAAAATGTGAAAGCAGGACAGAGCTCGTCAGGCAAAGCTATGAGGTCATGGAGAGCAATAAAGGATCACTTTAAAACAAAAAAATACAAAAAAGGAGAGCACATATCAATGCAAACACAGTGTAAAAGCAGTTAAGTGCATTCTGTTAAAAATCAAATTTCATCTCCTTTAATCTCATCAGCACTGGCAGAACAGCTTTCCAGAAGGACTCCATCTTTCTGAGTGTTATAGTGCCACCTAAAGGTGACGAGGTGTGTTGACCATGACATCTGAGATGAACCCTCCACTTGGAGGAAACAGTTGAGTTCTCACAGATCATATTCACAGTGATCCGAGTTCACTCTGGCAAAACTCCAAACTACACACCCAGCCTTCTTCTGCGTTATGATAAATGAGGGCGATGATTGTCAGGTGTCAACAAGCGGATTGATTCAATCTCAACAGAAAACAACCTTAGGAGGGGAGGGTGGGTGGGTGTGGGGTGGGGGGGACACAATCAATCTGGACTATGACATAATCTGCTGTTCTATTCGCATGATCTCTTGGCAATACAGAAATGGCGTAGAGGGTAGAGATACGACAGTAAAAGAAACAGTCCATGTTGGTTTGTGCATCGTAAATGGACAAGGCTTTAAATAAAATAGTGGCAGAAGATTAAGTGAGGAAGCACAAAGGAAACACAGGCTGGTAAACCTGAGGATTAAAAGAACAAAAACGGTGCAAGGTGGCAACAGATTATTAAAAGGTTAAAAACAAAAAGGGTAGGTACTAAATAATACCCCCCCCTTTTTTTTTTCTTGGACACATTTGACAACACAGAGCAGATCATTTTTGCTATGGTTTACTCCGTGAGCTGAATGGCGAGCACTAACATGAGAAGACAGTACTAACTAACATGGTGGACAGCCTACATTCACTCTGTTAACTTCATTCATGTACAGACGCAGAATAAGAACACATGTGGCCTCTTGAGGGCTGGGGGCAAACAGATGTGCTCCCCCCCAAAGTCAGTTTATCCATTTTGCACCAAGCGACCCATCGCTCCACTGCCAACATGCAGCAGTAAAAAGTGTACACAGAAACTCTTTCTCCCCCGGACAAAAATCAGCTATGAAGACAATTACAAAGATAACAAACAAACAAAAAAAAAACAACAATATTTTAGCATGTAATGATAATCACATAATACATCATTTACATAACAATATGTTCTTTTTTTCCTTACAAAAGACTACTTGGTGGTACTTGGTCATAGGTGATGGGTGGATGGGGCTGGGGTGAGCCAAGGTGGGAGGTGTGGAGAGGCTGAATGTAGTGTTGTCTTCATCTCCACCTCAACATGTGTTTCTCAGGTTCACTGCTGGGGGCCTGCACTACAGCTATGACTACATGAAGTCACTGCTAGCTGCTGGTCTCGACTCAGTTTTTTGTTATCCATTTGATATTTGGTGTGAGGGGTGGGGGCTGGACTGGTCCTTGGTCTGCTCTGTAGTAGAACTGTACACCTTCAGGTGACTTGGCTGTTTCTCTCTGAGACGTGATATACCTTCCCAGCTGTAGTTCATCAAAGTCTTTATTATGTGCTGGCGCATGGGTAATCCCCAAAACAATGCTGCATCCCTGTCTAATGACAACATGGTAAATGCAAACTTTTAAAACCAGAAAATACCTTTCATCTCAGCTTTTTTAGGTGGTAAACAATGCCAGAGAATATTGTTCAGTCTTGTGTTCAGGATATAAATGTTAGGTGTAATAAACACCCACAGACACCTTCAATAACCTTCAGGAATTCATTACCGAGGACACCGATTTGGAAAAATAAAATGATTTTCTGCCACAGCATGTTCCGAGCTAATTTCCTGTAGGTTGTGTTTAAAGCCACAACGTCCATGCACTGTAAGTGTGAGACGACTCGAGTGGATCGGGTTTAAGACAAAGTTTGTAAAAATTTCAATAACGGCACCCTAACAAAGAAAAAAAAAAAAAAAAAAAAAGACAAACACGTGAAAACATCAGTGTTACTTTTCAACTTCTGACGTGAATGCAGCATAAGTGATCCTACAGCGCTGTAACCGTGGTGACCAATGACGACAAGGATGAAAAATGACACTCCGTACTGAGCGGTTATCTACTGGCTCCAACACAGGAAAGGGGAAGTGGTTGAACTCTGCGGCGAAGAGTCTCCTGTGGAGTGATAACGTGTCCGCGGCGAGGACGTGACAAGGGAAGATCTAAAGGGTGTTGCCAAATCCACGGAGCAAGGGATCCAGTTCATTTTCCACTGTAGAGTATAGGATCCATTTTTTTTGGGAGGTCAGTCAGAGCAGGTGATGGTGGAGGAGGCGAGCAGTTAAGGTTATTCAGAGGGGTAGAAATGGAGGGTGTGTGCATTACGACGTCCAACAAGGACCTTTTTATTTGTTCTCTGTGATTCTTTGAAACTGTACTTGGTGCGGGTAAGAGCTGGAGCAGACGTGAGGGGGGGGGGGCGGGTGACAACGTGGAGCGGGAAGGGAGGGAAGGGAGGGAGGGAAGGATGAGGAAGGGTCTAATACTAGTGTCCAGTTTGCGTCTGGCTGTCCGCTCTCAGCTGAGTTCGTCCTCGGCGTTGTGCTGGTCCAGCAGTTTGACGTGTGTGAAGGGAAAGTGGCCACGTTTGCCTTTACATTCGCCCTCCCACTGGCCGTTCACGTTTATTTTGGTCACCGTCACCATATCACCCACCTGGTGAAGGAGGAGAGGAGAGAGAGAGAGAGAGAAAAGGTGTTAGCAGCAAGTAGTGACACAATGACACAATGACAAGATTTATTATTATCAATAAAATGAACATAAAAATAGATTTATTTGTAGATAACCCTAGTGGGTGACATCAGACGCATGCATCATGACAGTTGACCTGGACAGGCAGAGGAGTGGCTGTGTCACTGAACCTGAGCAAATAAGGAGTAACAGACAGTTCCAAAGTTCAAGGCTGTGCGGGGGCTCAAAGCTTAGACTCTGACTCTTCCATGCCTCATAGCATTTGTTTGATAACCGTTTCACCAGTTCTGACACTCTTTCCTTGTGTATGTGTACCTGGCACAATTTGAATGACCAGATTTCTACACAGTGCACACTGAACCTTAGCACACATACATTAAAACTAGTCAAGCAATTGAGATATGTTTGACAGCTGAATAGCTCTGCTATGGTTTCCTGTATTGTACTCTTATAGGAAGTCAAGTCAGTTTTATTTGTATTGCATTTTTCATACACAATGGCGTTTCAAGGTGTTTAACATCAGCATAAAAGCCATCCATCAACATGATGAAATCATTTTTAAAGTTTAAAAATACAGAAATACAACAATTAAAAATAAACACCAAATCAAAAAAAAACAACTTAAAGGATAGATCACTAGTCTGTCTAAAAATAATAGTCGGGTGTCAATATGAGCTTTGAAACAGGTTTCGCTTGCTGCATTCCTCCTTTTCTTACTGGTCATTAAAAGATCCCTTCCTGATTCACTTCCAATGGGAGTGTTGGGGGCCAAAATCCACAGTCCTCGTTTTGTGTAAAAATGTATCCAAAAGTTTATCTGAAACTAATATGAGTTAGTCAAATCAAGATGATATCTTCTACACTAACATTCTTTTTCAGTATAATTTCCCATCTATGTTTCCCTGTTGAGCTACAGTGGAAGAATAGTAAAAAAAAAAGGGATTTATACTGAATAGGATGTAACTTTGACAAATATGCAGTTGATGTGACTGATTCAGGCAGCTGAAGCTTCATATAAACTTCATCTTATATGAAGTTTTCAAATATATTTATGCACAGAACAAGGACTGTGGATTTTGTCCCCCATCATTTACATTGAAAGCTTATTATGAAGGGATCCCTTAATGGTCAGTATGAACAGCAATGATTACAGCAAGAAAAACCTATTTTCAGTCTTCATACAGGCACCTGACACTTAAAAAAACAGTCAGGTTTGTGAACCTGTCCTTTAAAATTGTAATACGTAGGGCTGCGATAAAAAATTACTTTTATTGTTGACCAACAAGCTATTTCTGATGAATCATTTGATCTATAAAATGCCAGAATGTAGTGAAACATGCTCATTAAAGTTTCCCAGAGCTCAAGGTGATGTCGTTTATCTGTTCAAACCAACAGTTTCTAACTTTGCAGAGTCTGCTGGATCGTACTTGTTACCACAGAACAAGAATTTCGGAAACATCAACTTTGAACTAAGTTGGGGTTCATGTTTCTCTACCCACTGAGTAAATATTGTGTTCTGTAGAAAACATCCGTGTGTTTTTTGGGTGTATACTTGTTATCTATGAAGATCAGTGTGTGATCAGATACAGTGTGTATACGCAAACAGGAAACTACCTTGATGAAGGAGGTGAGGAAAGGTGAATAAAGCGTGCTGTGTTGGAGAAGACTTGTACAACTTTTTTAATTATTATTTTATTTTAATGTCCAACTAACAGTCCAAAACCTAAAGATATTTAACTGTTAAAAGAAGCAAATCCTCACATTTGAGAGCCTGAAACCAGATCATGTTTGTGCACGACCTTGTTTCAGCTCTAATCATATGTGAACAGTGACACAGATGCAGCACGGCAGTATAAACTGAAGCAAGTGTGTTTGCATGCTTTGCTCTTGTGGATATCATTAATTCAGACTGCTGGCTGCTGTTAAGAGTGTTTTGTGGGTCATTCACTCCTAACTCTGTTGCGTTAGGAAACAGTTCAAGTGTTTTCACAGTGCAAAATGAGTTGCATTTCACAGACAGCTTACCTGGAGTACAATGAACTTATGATCAGTATTGAATTGGGCTTTATACAGCATGTAACGGTGCATTTAAAAAAAAAAAAAGTCCTTTGTGTCGTCCCTGAGGATCTGCTCGGGACATCTCCCAGCATTACATGTAGGATTCTTTAAATAGAGGTGCTGAGATGTCTGCATAGTGAAAAGCATGCAGACGCTATCATTACATAACAAGCCACAGCCATTTGACACATACAGCTGTTTGTTGATGTACTGGATCGCATAACATTTTATGGTATTTATGGTATTTTGGCTCCTTATACAGAGTATATAGGCCTCAGAATGATCAGACAGTTGAAGTAACACAGTTTCTACATAACAAACAAACACTATAATATTATTTATAGTATTATACTGAAGTGATTAACTTGCACATGTGTTCATGTTATTAGATCCACTGCCTTTATCTACAACTATATGCATGGGCTTGAAGCTTCACAATAATTGGATAAAGAGTTAAAAGGCCAATTTTACAATAGACTGTGAGCTTACCACAACTTTATGATGCAGACAGATTGTGGGCATCTGACACAATAAACAAATTAAGCGTTATGTACTTGAAAAAGTTAGTCAGACACAGTATGAAGCCCAGAGGATTTAAGAGAACGAGACGAGGAAACGTGAGCTAATTATTAACTGTCCAGTGCCGCCTTGCTGAGTCACACTACTGGCCTGCTGGAGTGGGGAAAACAAACGGCCTCACACAGGTCAAAGCCAGAAACGTCTACCACAGGTGGGAGTGGTAGAAACTAACTTCAACAAAAGGATTTACCTGTCATATTTCAACTGAGCAAAACCTCTGTGATTTCTTTTTAAAGTTTCTCTAGTTAACATATGAGCTTGACAAAGACAAACCAACCAGCAGCAGCAGCAGCAGCAGCAGCAGATTTGTGGATCAACTCAACGAAATCAAAGAAAGCATCTGTATCGGTATTTTTATAAGCGGTGGCATCCAGCAGAGACAGAGCCTGTCTCCTAGTCCCACTCCTGGCTCAGGCTCAGCTGGACTCCTGGCTTCACAGAGACCAGAGGAAATGGTCCTGTTCCCAAACACAAACTATTTCCTTCCCCCAACGACCTGCTCCGTGGGAGCCCCGCTCTCGCTTCCGGACAGTTTAACAGTCCAGCCACAGCGACCGGGGAGGAGAGTTTAAAGGCAGTTTTCATATTTGGGTACCCTCTCATCTTTACAATCAAGTTAAAACCTGTGGAAAACACTACTGACCCCTGACTCTACTACAGCGCTAATCCAGAAAGATGAAGAGTTAATAAACATTATGGACACTTTACGCTGATCAATCTGTAATGTTCCTGGACTGATCGCTGCAGACGAGATATTAAATGAGCAGATTATCTTGGCTGAGCATTTTCTGACCTTGATTCAACTTGCTCAACTAATACTGAGGAAGAAATAATCAAAAGCACAATGGGAAAGAAAGCGAAAGAATGCGAGCTCAGCCGTGATAAGCTTTAAGGGCTGGCCCTACATCCTTCATCATCTTCTTCCCACCAGCTCACGTTCAAAAACACACACAAAAGATTTCAGATATCAACACACACATCTATAGTTACCTCTAAAGCCAGGGCAGTCTTGTCGTAGGCGTTGGGCACCCTCTTCTGTATGGCCCTGGCATAGACAGGTCCGTTCTGGAGGTTTGGGAGGGGGGTGGGCTGGGCGTACTGGCTAGGGTCTCCCAGCAGCGGAGCGCCAGACTGGGCTGCAGAGCCGTCAGAGTTCCCTAACACTCCCATCCCACCTGGTGGCCCCCCAGGTACACCGGCTCCCGCCACTGAACTTGGAGACGCCGGTCGGTACTTCTCCACGTACGGCACTGGGATCATCCCCGCCCGGCCTTCAGAGTTCTGAGCGTTCCACCACTGCTCCTCTGGCTTCTCCAGAACCCGGAGAATATCGCCCTTCCTAAACGGGAGATCCTCCTCGTCGTTGCCGGGGAAATCGAAAAGTGCTCGGACGTACTCGTCCTCCAGGCGTGGTGGCGGGCCTCCGCCGGGGCCTACGCTGATAAAGGAGGTGTGTTTGGACTTGTTGATGGGTTCTATTAAGGTGGTGGTGTCCAAGTAGTGGATCTTATAGAACTCTAGCAGAGCAGGGAGAGCGTCAAACTCCTGGTCACCAATGCGGAACCTGGGATGGGCCAAACCTGGTCAAAATAAGAGAGGATGGAAGAAGAGTCAGAGAAACAAAATAATCCAAAACCCTACATGCTCCAATATATTTAAATATGTGAGGTTTGAACCCTGCTTCTTTATGTAACCAAGAGTGATGATGGTGATTTCCAGAATGAGCAGGAAGGATTTTTGTTTCCTTATTTTACATTTCTTTCCCCTTTCATATGTGTTTGTTCCTTCCACTGAAAGGTCTACATGAGGAAATACAACAAATATTCTACTGCATTTCCTACAGAGGAAAACCCCCCCAGCAGAGGCAGGGAACAAATCTGGCCAAAGTCTATTAAAACCTGGCAATATGACAGACTTTTGAACATTTACAGCTCTTTCAGGGTCAGCTGGTTAAGTCGACTCATCTGAGCGGTGCACCAGGCCACAGCTTACATGAATACAGTCTATTTCAACACTCACACCGCCCACTACAGTGTATTTTAGTGACACAAGTGTGTAGGAATAACATGCGCATCAATATCAGTGCATTACTAATGCGATGTATGGAGTAATGCCTAGTGTGTTGCCTGTTTGTGCATCCATAAACGCTCTGAAACCATGGCCAGAGGTATGTTTGTCTTTCAATAAGCATTAAATTGACATGTTTTAATGTCTGGCCTGCTGTATTATCCAAACAACAGAGTGGTAAAGCCACTATTGCGCATCTCCTTTGGTGCAAGTCATGCAAGAACGGTCACATCAGCATCTCCATACGCCGACCCCCCCATGTTATCTTACCTGGACCGGACTGTCGGTTGTTGCTGATGCTGTTAATTATGTAATGCGAGACTTTGGAGTTCTCCGACACCGACAGCACGTAGTCGCCGGGGCTGGTGATGGAGTCCCGGACTAGAAACACGCCGTGCCTCTGCCCCTGCAACAGAGACACAGCCTCCTGCCTGCTCAACCGACCCCAGTACCAGCTGCCGCGGTCCTCCGCGTCAAAATTTCCGGCCATGATAACCACTCCAAAGCCGAGGCTTCACCGGGCCTTCCCTTCTCTCCCTCCCGTGATCCACACGCAAAGCCTTCAACTCATACAAAAACTTTAGCGCCTAGAGCACGTTTAGTAAACAGGCGACACCCGCAGCTGGCCGTCTGAACATCAACTCGCCGACACAGAACCCCAACCACGAACTGAAAAGGACTCTTATTTGGTTTACGACCTGGATTCAGGTCTAATCTTTAACATATAACACGTTTGGGAGACGGAATTCAGGCTAAATCCCAGCGACCGATGACAACTAACTTCAAAAACTGAAATGGCGGATACGGGAAAACAAAAAAAGACCCCACTCACCGGATGTGACGTAAAGTACGTAAAAGCCGCGCTAGCGTCAAATTTCGGCTTGATCCCACTAGGCGCGTGTGCGCTGCGTTCCGGCTCCCGGAGCTGATCGCAGCCACTCTAATCAATGTTTGTAATCCCACCGGGCGAGCCGCGGCCAGAAGCGACTCTCCGCTCCGCTGTGCTAAAGATACGCGCCCAGTCTATTTTTGACCGAAGCCGCGTCAAGTTGCACAGATCAAGCTGGGCAGTAAGTCTGACATAGAACCAGCATAAAGCATCAAAATAAAACACTCCGTGCAGACCGTGGATGTATTATAAGAGTATTATACAGCCATGGTGCAGACTCCCGGTCGTATATCAACAATAAAACAAGTCAAAACAGACAAATAAAGTAACCGTTTAACTATGTAGCCTACTTAACCGTAGTAGAAGCACAAATATCAAGGAAAAATGACCAAATCAACGAAATCTGAGCAAGTTAACAAAATCGGGCAGTTTAGTTGCACTGCTACTATAGTAAATACGGTAGACTAAAGGCGGTCGTTCAGCCTTGACCAGGCTACCGTAAATAGTATAGTAGGAGCGCTACTGAATTTAAAAGGCGGATGGTTTCCCCGCAGTCAAACCTCCCGGTGGAGTAGAACACCGTATGGAGGATGGAACAAAACCGCGTCGGAGCCGGAATGCTGCTCCGAAGTGACGCGCGTTTCCTGTTCGTGTTAATTCTGTTTGATTTGACAGCCCTGTCCGTCATGATTGTGGCTTACTGTGAAACTAAACTTAACTCATTGTTTAGCCAGATCAGCAGCAGTGCTGTAATTACACACACACACACACACACACACACACACACACACACACACACACACACACACACACACACACACACACTTCACGTCCTGCTCCAACAAACATTTCGGTCTCAGAAATATACAGTATATCCAACACATTTAACCTGGTAAATAACAGATTGGTTGTAATTTATAAATTTGGCCACTAGATGTCAGCCAAAGACTATCAATAATCCTTAATGTTCCAGTAAATGCTGTTATCTGTAGTGGGTTGATATCCACCACCAGAGCCTTTAACCTCAATAAATAACCGAATAAATAACACACAAGGATATCTTAATAAATACGGACGAACTTAACAGAGGCTATGAAAATAAAAAAAATATATAAAATAACATATGAAGAATACAAAACTTGTCTAGTTACAGACAGCGACCAAAGCACTGAACTAAAAGGATCAACATACTGTACATACTGTAAGCACGCTTACATTTTTAACATATAACAGTTAACAGACAGACAGACAGACAGATAGATAGATAGATAGATAGATAGATAGATAGATAGATAGATAGATAGATAGATAGATAGATAGACCTCTGATCTTCTGGAAAATATCTGCAGGGCATCTGGGTTATTTAAATTGGATCTGAAATCTGAAGTTATTTGCAACTTATTGACATTTACAACTGCACTTGTATTATTGTAGAAAATATTTTATTAATGATTTACATAACTATGATTACAATTTACTCAATTTCTGCTGTTTGCTTATTAGAAACTTAGAAACTCTTGACCCTTTATTAATGATGTAGGGGAGACCAGGGACAGTTGTAACACTTTTTGCGATTTTCCCAATAAATCAAAAACCACTTGAACAGTCCATTTGCTATATTATAAACTGCAATGTGTCAACTACTGAAACAATGTATTTAAGTGGTTTTATGAAATATGTACAGGTTGCAAAATTGATTTAAATACAGTCACTCCACTGTTACAACTGCCCCAGTGTACAGGGACAGTTGTAACACATGCCATGACGTGACGGTTGTAACATGTCAAAAATATACATAATTAATCAATCAAATACTCAAAATGAAAAAGATTATTTATCACTCATGTTATTGTAACTATTCATTTCTTTTAAAAAAAAATGAATACCTTTATTCACACTACAAGACAATAAAGAGGGGAAGCCATCAAATTATAATGCAAGAAAATTATTTAATGAGTAGAACACACATCCTCAAAAAAGTTTAAACATTAAATCAAAATGGATTAGTTTGAGGACAACAGTCAGTACAGGGTAACATGGCAAATGCCGTTTATGCCATCTGAAGCCCTCTCCAGCAAAGGAAGCAGGACTCCCATCTGTCTTCCTCTTTCTGATATTTAGCATGCTGTAAGCAAACACGTGTTTCCACTGACTATTAGCATGCAACTGATTATCATTTACTTAGCATGTAATTTTATGACATTCTACCTCTAATTTGCTATCTATCTATCTATCTATCTATCTATCTATCTATCTATCTATCTATCTATCTATCCATCTATCTATCTATCTATCTATCTAGTTTATGTAGGCCTTTAGGTTTTTAAAACAAATGAAACTTGGTTTAGGGACGGTTGTAACAAGGCATTACAACCGTCCCAGTATCACCAGCCATGTTTTCACCTCATGTGAACTAGTTTGACTGCTAGTTTGACACGTTAGCCATTCCTATTTTTAGCTTAAAGAACAGTGATTCTAATAGTACTTGTTTGGATTCCTAGACATTTGATCTCAGGACGGTATCCAAAAAAATACACCTGATAGAAAAGTAAAATTTTTACCTCAAAAAAACTCTTTCGCTGGTAACTTTCTCTGGGAGTTTCAAATGTGGCTCCTTTTTTGTAAGCAAGAAGACAATCGAACTGAGCACGTCCAGAGTGAGTGTAATCACTATAGCTTGTTTCTGATTGGAGGAATTCAAGGTGTTACAACCGTCCCATGTAACAACTGTCCCTGGTCTCCCCTACACATGATGGTTAACTGCTGTTTATAATGACATTTATAACCACAGACTATTAATGGCTCAACACCAAGTGAAATTTATGACAACCTGGCAACACAAAAAGTTGTTCTTGTTGATGCCTTGTAACCGATCTAAACAATAAGTAACCACGAGTAAAGCTGTGAAAATAAGACTGTGAAAAACTGAGATTGCACAGCTTCCACACAGATGAACCAGTGGATGCTGATGGATGCTCCTCCACATCGAGGTCTGCATAGTCTCTGCTGTAGCTGACACCTACAATCTAAACTTTTGCTGTGGATAGCAGCTCTCCAGCAGTCATGATATTCAAAAATGAAAAAGTACAACAGGACAGGATTTCTTTTTGTATCATAGAATTTATTGGTAAGATCCATTCATAACAATTTCACTTGTAAATGAATGCACAGAGCATTGTTCTCACCTTGATAATATGGCATGAAAATTAAAGATCCACGGGAGCTTTGGGAAAGGGGAGGGTGACAGAAGAAAGATGTTGTATAGAGAATAATACAGAGGTATACTGTAGATTGAGAAATACATATAGAAGAAAGACTCACAGAGAGAGAAAATATCCAAAGCTACAGACTCTCATGTCTTCAGATTCACATTAACATGTTTCTTTTTACTTCTCAGAATACACCAGCAAGACTTACACGGCCACCTCATCACTTCAAGCATTCATAGCCCCATCCCACACCATGGTCATCTCACGTCTTACAATAACACACTACAGGACTAGTCATTCTGCCTGTGGTGACGAGCAGAGAGAGTCTTCAGTCGCTGGGAGAGAAAATCACCAAACAATTAAGACATGTGGCTACAATTTGAATTAGATTATTAACACAGGACTGCAGTGGATCAAGTACAGCTGAGTGATATGTGAGTTTTGGTCAATATTGAAACATTTTGTTAATCTTAAGGTAATTAAAAATGAGTTCTTGAAACTCAGGATGATGGTTGACATGTCAGTTTACTCTGCTTAGGACCTGCTTACTTTGATTTGCTGTGACCTCAACATAAAAGCAGACAAGTGCATGGCTTCAGCACATTACCAAAAATATGTTCACACAACTCTGATCTCCACTGTCCAAATCTCTCTCTCTCTCTCTCTCTCTGCAGTCACATGGAGTCCTGTTAACAGCAGCGAGCAAAAGACTCCAGTAAACCTGAGAATATGAGTCTCGAAGCTTTCACAAGAGTTCTTGGGAGTTGAAGTCACATGCAGTGAGTCAGTTTGACCTTGAGCAATGGGTCCAAACCAATGACAATGCTGTATAAAGCCACTGATCCACACCGACCAGTTGTTGATGGCACACAAACACTCTCGTTACAATCTAAACTCACTTTATAGTGATCAATATTTCAGTTGTGTGGCATTGACTTCCCTCTACACAATGGCTTCAATTGCTGAAAATCACATTAACTGTCTGATGATACTGCTGAGCCACCCACAACTGTAAAGTAGCACATTGCAATCCGTCTGCCTCTGTTTAAAGGGTTCATTGTAATTATCTATTTGCAATTTTGCAGGGAAAATGCAATAATAGCTTATTGTAAAAGTAGCTTAAAGGGAGGTGACTCTTTGTAATTAGCTTCAAGTGCAATACCCCTGAATTTCTCCATTAAACTACAACCCCACTGTATGATAAACCTTTGGGCAAAATGGTGTGTTGTTGTGGGTGACCACATCAGCAAAGTCCAAAGGATGTATGGTAAGTTATCACAACACCTTCAGTGATAAACAGATACTAGGCAAGGTTGGTTAGAAGACATTCTTGGCCATAATTTTCATTTCACCATTATATGAATATGTACACTTATCATAACATTGCTTGCTTAATCTAGGCAGGGTTGTTTTCCAAAATAATATATGGTAATTTGCTTGCCTACAGTAATTTAAATATCAAATTACTTTCAATTGGCTGCTTGCTTTGGTTTAATAGGTTCTGCTGTAACTCAGCTTACTGGTGTTTTAAATATGATTAAGTGAACACAAAGTTATTAGTTATCAAGTTATTTATACTGATCAGGCATTTTTCTTAATTTTCTCCCTTCAGACATTTAATTTTAGTTTTGATATATCACTCGTTTCTTATCAGATTATGGTTGCAATAATATTTTTGTTTCGAGAGAGAATAGCTTTGCATGGAAGAAAGATTTGTATCTGCAAGTGCTATGCAATACTATCAAGATATTCCACTTCCACATTTTGGATTTTCACCATGCAACCAACTGACCTTTCCACAAAGTCTCATGCAAATCCATTTAGAGGTAATATATCAGTTATATTTAACAGACAGACAGAATGAGACAAAAACATGGCTCCCATCCAACATCTGTTGACGGTTATTATTCAGCATAGATAAACAACAACTACAATATTTTAAAGGGGTACTCCAGAGATTTAGTATTGCATTTCCATAATGTTGGGGGACTGGCGACACACAGATTTTTTTTATTCAATGGTCAAAATTGAAGCAGCAGAGGCTGAGATATCCTGACTTTTAGTCCCTAGTCTGTGTTGAATTTCAAAAACACTGGATCCTACATGTCCCATAATGCAACTCATCATCATCAGGGTTATTTTCTCAGACTTTGGAGTTCTAGTCAAGCTCCCTTCAGCACCACAAAAAACATTATACAAGTGTTGAATAGTACTGAATAGTTGAATAGTAATCAGTGGAGTGCCCCTTTAAAACATACCAGCTCAATGTAGTAAAATGAACACCTGTACACCTCATTCACTCCCATACAAGAGTCCTGCTTTTAGTTAATATCTGTCAAAAACAGTGTTAGAGAGTTTATTCAACTCAATGGCAAAAAAGTCTTTCTGGCAGTGTTATATTTATTTGATTTATACTGTTTGTGTTTTTGTTCTTTTGTTCACAGACTGTAACCATCAGACATTACTCCATACAGCCAGTGATCCAGGGGATCTCCATAACAGAACCAGCTGGGGTTGCTGGAAGATTTGAGACTGAAAATCATCTGTATGTTACAAAAGCGTTTAATTTTTGATGCCACACATGTTAGCAGCTCCAAAAGTGAATGTATTAGTGCATGGGGCAGCTGTTAAGGGAAACATATGTTTGTATTTATTTAATTTAGTAACTGCTATATGGTGAGGCTTTCTTCTATACAAGTTAATATTCTGTGCCTCAGTTAAGTCTTAAGTCTCTATCAACAACACCAGTCAGTAACTTTTACAATATCACAAATTAAGAGTCTGGTTCAGCTTTGAAGCATAATTTATGTACACAAATATTGCTTAGACTATCTCAGAGCACAAAAATAACAAATATCACTCCTTGAGTTGAGTGGAATGCCTCTTTAAATAGCTAAATTACAATCTAAACAATCACCCATGGACAGATAAAACCTGTATATAAAGGTTTTATCTGTCCATGGGTGATAGGTACATCCAAAAATACAGTTTGTTTCTTAAAGCGTTGCATGGACTATAAGTGATACATGGGGGGAAAGCACAAGCTGAGTGAGTGCCATATACTGCATAAGTAATCATTTATTGTAACCCAGCGGACACCATACATGAATGTGATCGTAGCTGCAGCCTATATATAAACATAGCATGTAAGCATGTGACACACACTAGTGTATAGTGCTGTCTAGTGAAACATGACGTGGATTATGAGAAAAAGGCTACTAAATATTTAAACTTGTTAGCCAGCACTTTGCTTTGACACACATGGCCATCAGAGTATCCCATCTATCACACTTAGTCCTGTTCCTTTCAAACAGGACATTTACTTTTTTCCTCTCAATTTTCTTACAATTATCAGGCCTATACTGTGACATTTTCTTCATCAGTTGTTTACTTCTTTTGGTTTCAGCTGACTAATTTCATCTTCAGTGCACTCCTCTTCCACTACATCTGTTCTTTTCTTTAGCATCGACTGATTTCCACAAATCTGTTGGCTTGACTTCTGATTCCTGTCTATCTTGCGATCAATCTGGCTAGCCATCAATGTATGTGGGAGGCATTTTATACAGTTTTTGGCAAAAACACTATTTTCTTTAAGTTTGAAGGGCCCTGACTAGTTTGTGTGTTTCTATATTTTCTGGTCTCTTTTTATATCTCTCAATGTGGCCAAACACACTCTTAACCAGTAATGGGACGTGTTACAGGCACATGTAGGTATTACCATGGTTACAGGGAAGAAGGACCTGAATAAAGATAAACATTCCCAGTTATACATAAAAGTCTCATGTGATATAATTAATCAGTCTATTCTATGCATTAGCATCCTTAGTCTATTCATACTTGAAACAACAGACAGTTATGACAGACAGGCGTCCTGTAGGGGATTGTCTTCTCATGTTACAGTCAGCGGCTGCAATCACACAGTCACCTAGGTTCAGCTGTCACTCTGCCAGTGTCTGAAAGCTGCAGCGGCTGCTCACAAATCTGATCAGTGGAGGGAGTATCGAGTGGCATGTTCTATGGATTACATCCTTCCAACACTGCAGCCTGTTTGACTTTCAGCTTCGAGCACACTCAGTCAGCCTCTGCTGGAGACAAAGTCATCTCGCCTCCTTCCAGACATGACTCGACACAGGAGGGGAAATATAAGCAGAGTGGAGCAGGGAGCAGCAATCAGGTCAAGTGGTCCGATTGGTCGGTCACCTCGTTCAGGTCATCCTCCTCTGCTCTCAATGGCTCAGCGGCTCCAGAGGAGTGTTGTGACTGGCTGGAGCAAGACAGTCTGGAGGAGTGGCTCTGCGTGTCGTCATCGTCCTCGTCCATCACCGCCTTCCGCCCTGACTGCTCTTTCCTCGGCGCCTCCTCCCCTCTCATCCTCCTCCTCCTCCCCACTTTCCTCTGCTCCTCCATGGTCCACATGCTCTCCTCTTCATCCTCCTTCCCCTGTACCTCCCTGTCAAAGTCAAGCAGCTCCTCCATCATGTCCTCTATCTCCATCTCTCCGTCCAGCTCCTCCTCCACCTCCGACCGGAGCTCGCCCATGCTCTCAGTCCGGTTGGTGTCGTCGGTCTCCTCCTCTTCCTCGAGCCCCCTCAGTCTCTCGGGAGGGTCGCTGGCCTGACTCTCCCCGAACTCCAGGATGGTGGGCAGGTTGCCCTGCTTAGGACAGCGCTTCCTCAGGCTGACCAGGAAAGGCTGCGGCAGGGAGAAGATGTCCACATTGTTGCCCAGGTCGATCCATGTCACGCTTGGGAAACTGCCTGGATCCTAGAGAAGAAAATATTATCATACTGTAATAACAATATCATCATCACCAGTTTCTCATCTTATTTTCAGAGGATTATAGCAAACAAATGAGATCACTGTCAAAAAGACTGTCAGCATCTACAAGCCTCAACACACACTTACAAATGAGAAAGAGGTTCCTTCTTCCATGTCAGATGGAGCAATAATACACTGATGTTTCAGCAACTTGTATAGCTACTAGATGCTGATTTAAAAATGACTGGAAACCCCCAGTCCACGACTTACAACAAAACTAACAATAATTTTGTGTAGATTGCAGCATACAGAGCTGTCTAACACAGTGTCATTCTCGATAGTACCATTGAATGGCACTAAAGAAAAACAGTTTCAAATCTTACAGAGTCTTACAGATCTTACAGCTCTCAATACTTCTCAACTTCTCTCGATCAGAGCTCATTGGTATCTACTGAGGAAATTTTTGAGAACTTTGTTTCTGACTCAAACCAAAGATGGCTGCGTGCTGGCTACTTGGTTAGGAAACCGTTGCAACTTGGGAAACTATTTAAAAATCTTTTGATCGTGCAACGGATGGAATATTTTTTCATCCAGATGGTTAAAAGAGTCTCTCAGGGTTGTGAAAATACTGTCAGAACAGAAGTAAGTGTTTTTAAATGACCATCTGGGTTTTTCAAACATCACTGGTTATTTATCTTTTAGAGAAACGGATCACATCCTTTGTGACTGAGTGTATGCTCATATATGAGAGTTTATAATGGCAGGTATAATGTTCACCATTTTCACCACTTTAGTGGGGCCTGTTAGCATGCTAAAATTAGCTAATTAACACAAAACACACAGTACTGCTTAGGTTGTCATTAGTTTTGTATTTTCCTTTAACAGCTGGGCACTGTATTTCTTTTGCAAACATTAGTCAAACAGGAGTAAATAGTGTTTTTGTTGGGGACTATTTTCAGCTGCAAATTAATATACATTTTGCAGGTTAGTGAGTATTTATGGCACCAGGACGGTGAATGTGGGGTTGACTCAAAATAAGCTACGATGTGTGTGTTCATGGTAGTGAAGGAACATGTCTCTCAGTACAACTGTTTGTCTCATTGACATGTTTTTAATAGCTTTTGGACAAAAATGGAACTCTATGACATGACAAAATATATCAGGCTTTGGACATGCACACAATACTTCATTGTTGATTTTAGTTCTTTTCTAGTATAATCAGACTTATTATGTAATGTCACTGCCAATCTGTTTCTGCTGTTTTGGTGGTAAAAAAAATTATTATTTAAAAAAAAAAGATATTAATGTTCAATGAGAAGCATGGCACAAAACTAGCACCAGCCACCAGCCAAATGCTACTAAAATATGCAAGTGGCTGGTAAATTTGCTTCAGACAGTGGTAGTCTATTGAGTGACTGGTAAAATTTGAACATTCACTAGCCATTTGGCTGGTGGACAAAAAAATAAATTTTGCACTCTGACGAGAAGAATATTTTGGGGGTGGGTTTCCTAGATTGATATTTGTTTTTGCATATCAAACTTGTGGTGATTGCTGCTTGTTTTTCCCACCTCAGCACCATTCAGGCTTTCTCCCATTGGCCAAATTTAGGTTTTTTGGTAGTAAGTGTCGAGATGGCAGCAACAACTCCTAATAAAATGACGTCACAAATGATAAATACATGCTTTTATATAGTTTGAGGTTTCTGCCGTAGACAAGTGGTGGAATGAGTTAAAAGTTTATGAAAAAGTCTGTCCTCTTCAGTAAGGACAGAGATACCATTCTTTGCAACTGAAAGCAAAGGGTCTTATTTGTTTTTACAGTAATTATACTAATACAATACTATATTATAATTAAATTTGACAAATATACAAAATATCAGTGAGTTTCTGACCTTCAGGGCATCGGTCAGCTCCTTGAGAACAGCTCTGGTCAGCCTGTTTCCATTCAGCGCCAGGGTCTCCAGGTGAGGAAGAACAGCCAGAGTGGGCAGGAGCAGGAGGAACGCCTCGTCGGTCAACTCGGTGAAGCCCAGCTCCAAGCTGACCACGGTGCAGGCGTGGCGCTGTAGGTGTGAACACAGACGTTCCATGTCCCGAGCCGTGAGAGGAATCCCGGACAGATCCAACGCTCCGCCTGACGGAGGGGTCGACAGCACTGCCTTCAGACTGGAGAAAGACACGTGAGAAAAGCAAGTTGTACACATTACAACAGAAATATTTTCTGCCACTTGTGTGTCATTTGGAGATGCTGATGTTTAAGTTAATACATTTTTTTTTTACTTTTTTTGAAACTTCTATCAGTCAACAATTAATACCAAAAGGTTATTGACTAAATTTTTTGCTTGCTACCAGTATATGCACATAACAATTCTATACAATAACATCTCACATTTTGCAACACTAGCCACCTCTACTAATCACATAAAACCTGCAACTTGACACCTTTCAAAGTGACAGTGTGGAAACTTGATACTGTTTCCGTTTCCATGTTTGTCTCCTGCTGACTGTGATTTATTCACTGTGAAGAACACAGTCGCATGAAATGCATCAAACAATGCGTTGATGTGCTAACTGTAAAAGACTTAATTGTTTCTTTCTTTGAATATTTGTTCTGATTTATGCACCCAGTTTTGAGCAGACCTTCTGAATGTTACACCACGACCCAACACACAGTTCCAGCTGGTAATATCCTTAACATCCTAAATTATTTCCAGTTGTTTCCAGTCTGCAAGTTTGTTTTTTTTCCTATCACGTGGTCTATTTTGTTCCTTGCATTTTTTTATCAAGTATAAAGACAGAGATGATACAAATTAAAATCTCAGGTCTTTCAGTTACCTCCATTTAAAAACAATCCATTCAAAATCAGCCCTTTAAAGCCCATATGTGGTGAAGAATACATGCAGAGACAAAGAGAAAATAAGAATCCACACTGCGTGGGGTAATGTACACATTGTGCTTTGGCAGCTAATGGAAACTACATAAACAGTACACTTGAGAACCACAAACACTGCAGCTAAAGAGAGCTCTGGGGACGCACAGACAAAGGCAGAGAGACACTAAGGAGATTTAGGGCTTAAGAAACTGAAGTTAGGGGAATGAAAAATGGCTGATGAGCAGCAAAGCACTTAAAGCTATACTCTCTAATCACATGGTCCAAGCTAAAAATAAACCCAGTGTGGTGCCTGGATTTGGCAGAAAATTAACCAGGGGTCTGGTCCATAAAAAAGAAGAAAAGCTGAGATCAGAAGTTTAATTTTTCCAGATTACAAATGAAAACAATGCTTGTAATAGACACTGGACACAAGGGCCAACACCAATTATCACCCACATATAGTATACTCATGCAAGTGAGGTTTAGGGACACACACACACACAAAGTTCCTCATTTAGGATTAACCCGCCAACAATAAATCTGCTATACATTAACAGAACAAGAGCTACAGCAGAGACCTACAGCTCTGGTCAGAATATAGTTGGCCACAGGTTTACTTAGAAACATGTGACTGTGGTACAGCCTGTGGGATTCAACTATCACCATCAGTTAACAGCTGAATATGTTTATCTATTCACATACCAGAGAGACTTTAGTAAAGAATCTAGGCCAGACCAGCCCAAAGCCAAGCAGTGAACATGGGTCAAATTTAGCCTTCCAAAAATGTTTCCTCACTCTCCCAAGGGTCACAGGGAGTGATCTGTCACTGCATTATATTTGTGGTTTGATTTTGGGGGGAAGAGCATGTAACTGCCTGTCAGTCTGATCTACCAACATCATCTGGCTCAGGGCGCGGCTTGTCAATTTTTTAATCTTATTTTGCAATTAGCTTTGTCTGGAAGTTTGCATGCACAATTGACATACTCGGGATTGTCAGACTATACTGTTATATATTGTAATAAAGAAGCAAAACAGGTGATGAGCTTAAGTCAGTGCTGCCATGGAGACAGCATCATCATCATCACATCACAATCATCTGCTTAGTTCCCCATGCCTGCCTGATCACTAACCTCTCATTATGTAATTCCTTCAGTGTATTCCCACCTTTTCCCAGTCTCCTGGTTCTCCTCCTGCCTGCACACCTGCCCCTCAGTAGTCCATTATCCTCATATATACACCTGCTCTCAAGCCTAGTAGTTCACAGGTGTAAATAATACAATGAAGGATGGCTGAATTCCATTTAGCTGCTTCAGTTTCAGGGTCCGGGACTGGGTTGCACCGGCTAGCTTGTGTGTTAAGGAAGATAAATGTCTTATCTAGTAAACACTTCAGTGATGTGTAAATCTAATCACAAGCAACCAACTGTGTGAACAGGAGGTCACTGTAGTATCAGGAACAGTTTTAGTGGCAAAAGATATAATATATTTCACTGACACTTCTTTGGAATATAGCACTTTGTTTTATTTATGTCTGCATACCTGGAGAAATATGTGTTTTAGAATAAGTAGTATTCATCCAGTTTACAGTGAGAGGGAAATATCCAAGTAAGCTAACCTAACCAATGTTATTTGGACATTTAAGTCAGTCTAATATTATTGGCATAAAGTTTTGTAATTCTAGGTATATTGTGTTTTTTCTGTGAAATGTAATGTTAAGTGTCAGGCCAGGTCAGATATGTCGACCGTATTCCACATTACCTCTTTTACTCCTCAGTTTTAAAGGGTGAAAGATTAGCAAGCTAACGTTAGTTTTGTCAGTTGGTTCATCGCTGGCTTACGCTACAGTTTCCCTCTGCAGCTAGTAGGTGTAAATGTTTAGTAACAGCAAAGAAATGTGTGGTGCAAATGGTCTAAATTTAGTGATGCATAATGCTAAATCTCCACTTAGTAAACACTTACATTATAACAAGGCTATAACTTCTCCTAGTTATAATATAAGTTAGACTTGTTATATAAACTTATGAACAGCTGGGGCTACTGGCTCCTAATGATATTGTTCATGTTGGCTCACTGTCACACTGTCTTGACTTACTGGGACACTTAAATAGAACAGAGCCATTGTTAGTGTTATTAATAACACCTGTGCTTTTCCAACTGTGACAGTCAATATGTCCGCTGTGAAAAAGGCCTGTTCGGCTGTGCCGGCAAACTATGTCTTACATACTAGCAAGGGCAGGAAAACCTGCTTGAATGGAGTGCAGGCAGCATATAACGTGGCCTCCCTATGAGCTGATAGTGGAACAGCAGCAGGTCATGGAAATGCTACGGTAAACTTTAAACTCTAATTGGAATTTTTGTTATTGTGTGAGAGGTGTTGCTCATAGTGATGAACTTACAGAGAATTATCTCACTCTGCAGCTCCTCACGGCACAAGCTGTCACTGTGCTGGTCAGCTTCTGAAGCGTATCCTGTCAGATCTATGGTGCCTCATAGCCTTAAAGTGCTTTCTGACAGCGAGTGGTTATTGTTGTGTCTGCCGCCAGGCAACGTCAAGGTTCTGATTGAGTGGCAGCAGGACACCCGACTAGGTCTGATCCTACTAATAACCTGCACCATACACCACAGGCTGCTGCTATCCACCTAGTATTATCTCATCATGTACAGTACCAGTCAAAAAATTGGACACACCTTCCTATTCACTTGAATGAGAAAGTGTGTCCAAACTTTTGACTGGTACTACAGCTAAAACAAGCAGGTAGCAGCTTAAAACAGAGGAAATGGTTTGCAATGATTAATTAATGTGATTAATATAACAGGTTTTGCTAACTAGTATCATATTGTTTATTGGTCCATCAGACTTTGAAGCTGATGTTCCCCCAAGCCCGTTTCTCTTCATTGATCTGTTTGTGCTCTCCTGGTGAATAAAGGAGAATTTGGGGAACTCATATATAGTTTCTCTCAGTGGTTTCTATGGTTGCCATGGTCACACTGGAAAAAGTTGAACCATCATCACCTCAGACAGCAGCAGCATATAGTTGTGTGAGTTCATGAGGACAGCAGCCGCCCTCCCTCTCCTTGTTGTCCCGTCTGCATTCACTTAAATTGACATGCCACAAAAAGAAAACACACCACTCTTGTGTTTGATACTTGACTCCAATCTTTTGGGGAAAAAAAAATCCATCACAAGGTGGTTTTTCCTTGTGAAGGAGGGTGTCAGCCACATCTTGTGGCCTTCATCATGTGGAGTTTGGTCAGTTGTCATGGAGATGGTTTAGTTGTTATCAAAGAAGTGGACTTTGTAATGAGAATTTTTTGTCAAATGCTATTTCCAAGAACTTGAAGACTTTCAGAAAACCATGCTGCCTCATATAATATGAAACCTTTCAAATCAAAACGTGATGACAAATTAGTGAGTAGCAAGATGGTTTGGTGGTATTTATTAACACACAGTTATATTCGTTTTGAAGTATCTGGAATTTGTGGAGCTCATCCACAAAGCACCAAGCCCCTTTACAACCTGACACACTACTAATTTTATACCACCAAACACTAAACTATATATGTAACTGTGTCACATGTGGTAACTTTGGCATGGTGGAATCCCAACATATCAAAATTCTCTTTCCTTCTGACTTCAACAAAGAAAATGAAAACATAAGGAAAAAGATGTTTATGCTGACAGTCTGTTATATTCTTAAACAAATGCTGTGCAGCTGCATAATTCAGCCCCTGGACTTGACAGGACAGATAATATGTTGACAGTCTGGATAGCCCTCATCTGATTTATGCCACATAACTTCTGTGTTTGTCTATTATGGACATCCTTCTCTGTGATGGGATTTGAAGAAATCTCTCAACAAGAATTCACAGTCAGATATCTCAGGGGACCTCAAGATGTTTCTGCAATTTCTTCTGCAATAACTTACATCTCTAGTTCAAATGTTACCAAAACAAAACTCTGGTAGAGATCTCTACAGCAGGAACTCTAGCAAAAAAAGTTGAAAAGAAATGTTTAATACTTCAAATGATTTATCTCAAGCTACAAACTAACCACTTTGTCACTTGTCAGCACCTACTAAATAATTCACCTTTCTTGCATATTAAACCAAACCAACCAATAAAAAGCAGTAACGAGGTTTTCACAGAATTCACTGTAATTAGGTTGGCTTGCCTTGTTGTCATCACCACTAACTCAACACATCTCCTGTGGGAAATCTTGATATTTCATCACCTGCAGCAGCTGTTCTCTGTAACATGAGGTTGTGCTTGCAACTTCTCAGCAGGAGAAGATCACATTTCAAAATTAAAAATTAGCATTACATGGACAAGAACACACAGCAAACAACCATGTACGGTACAGTGTGATACCTGTAATAATTGATGTGTTTTGGCCCACTGGGGCAGCAGAACAAGCTGAGAACACAACACTGATCTATTATCACATTATTATGTTGGTATGGCACACATGTTGGCAAAGTGTTTTATTCAGAGTGCTCCGAATATTTTATAGTCCTGTTTCTTTCCACCGGCCAAATGTATGTTCAATTTTCACTCTCCTTTTAGCTCTGATTTTAGCAATTTGGGGTTTATTGTCTTATTCAAGGACACTTCTACACATAGGCAGAGCTGGGGATCAAACCAAACCAAATGCCAAACCTGCGGTTAGTAGATGACCCACTCTACCTCCTGAGCCACAGCCAGTGGAAACAATGGTAATGAGAGCTATGAGGGTGAATCAAAGCAGTAAAGATGTGGCCTAAATACCAAAACAATGAGCTGAAAAATTGTTAAAACACTATGTAGAGCTGAGGGGAACGGCAGTCAGGTGATACTTCTCTGTGGGTTTGTTTCTACAAGTGATCCCTTACACATTACACATAGTCATTTTATCAATTGTTAATATGAAAATATTTATAATAGTTTATATACTTTAAATAATGACATAAAGATGTTAAAAACTACAATGGTCAGCTGTTTTTGGAAATCGCTGAGACATTTTCTAAAAAAAGCTGGAGCTGGAGCTGAGATATCATGGCAAAATGTTTCTGTGCAACGTTTCAATCAATCAGATAATCATCATACACAAAGCAGCACTAACAAACATTATGATATGTACATATTTCAGAATAATGGCAATGACTTAACTCAAAAGGCATTTGCAGTGGCAAGAGGCAGGGCCTGGGGCCAGAGGCAGGTTAAGGATGTCAGAAAGTATTGAGAGACTAAATCAATGTTGGTTTTGGTCTTTTCATGGGATTTGATGCCAGTAAGAAAAATTTAGAACACCATCCATATTCATTTAGTTATATCTGCCACAATACATTAAACACTTAAATTCATTTATTTAATATTTAAAATTGTGCATAATCCATTACAAGTACAGTGAATTCAATCACCTTCTACAAGATTACAGAAAGCAGTTCTTTCACTGTAATGCAGATGGAGGGTTTTACACGGAATGCTTGACAACAAAATAAAGCTCCTGACCACCTGTTTTCACACATGTTGTATGTACCTAATAGAAACTTTGCAAAAAAGTCACGTCTTGCAAGTAAATGCAAATGAACAGTGAAAACACCTTGAGGCTGATGAGGCTACCCCTTACTGTCTGGGTAAGTGGTCTCAAACCACTTCCCACAGAGGCCCTCGAGGTTTCTGCACCAACCCAACTCCTCGCAGCAGCCCATTTCCTACTCTCTGAGTGAATGTGTGCTAATTAGTTAACACAGCTGGTGCATCCGTGCCCTCGGCTTTACATTACACGTGGTTTGAGACCACTGATCTAATTGTTACGGCTCATGTTCTCCTCCCATGCTCAGCTGCACCTCCCCTCTCCCAGCAATGCTCCGTCTGTCTGGACTCTGTACTCAACAGGAAACACACACACACACACAAGAGGGTTTACATGATTCCAGAAAGTAAAATTACACATGTCTCAACCTGTGGACTATCGCCCATCACTGCCTTTCATCTCATGTGTTGTCAGCACAGAGAAATGTTTCCCATGCTTCACCCCTCCTCCCTCTGTCTCTGTCCAGACAATCTGCCACTTCTTTCCAACATCACTCTGGCCTGCTTGCTTTAAGGCAATAAACAAAGAGAAGCAAGACTAGGAGTGTGCAAATAAAAAGCAGATGAGACGATGAGAGAGCTCATGGTGGCTTTGGCTTCTGACCAGAATCCCACGCTGCAAAAAGAGATATATACAGCCTCTCTGAACTGAGGTCACTCACCCCTGTCTGAGCCACAATCAGCAGGATGTTGGGATGGAGACCTCGATATGAGACATGGATATAATTTAAGATTTTTACTACAAAATGTAACCGACCATTTGCTAAGCCCTGCCCTCTTCCTACACCTGTCATATGCAGTTAAGTTTACAATGATACTGGTGGCAGATTTACCACTTGAAATTCTTCGTAATTTTGAAACAATGGTTCCTTGATTTCAGACAAAAGCAGCTTTAGCCATTGCCATTGATTTTAGCTAATTAAACTAACATTGAAATTTGTTTGAAAACGCTCTCAGGACATGGCTACTTGACTGAAAAGAATACGAACTGAATCGACCCCACACTGGCCTTGCACAGGGTAAAAAGGATCATTATTAGCAATATTTAGCCGTGCATCAGGAGGAGCACCAGCTTTATGCTTTATCACTGTCAGATTCAAGTAGCGTTGTTTGTTTAGTCACACTAGCATGTGGTTGGTCCATCACTTTGGTCCAAACTGAAATCTCTCAAGAACGCCATGAAATCTTGTACATACATTCATGTCCCCCTCAGGATGAAACATAATCACTTTGTTCATCCCTTTATTTTTCACCTTGTGCCATGTTCAGGTTAAAATTTTAATTTGGCCAATAATTAGTTTTATGACCAACTACCTGCAAAACTAATAACATTCCCATCAGCCTCAGTTGTGCTTTTTGTTTAATGCTAATAAGCAAATGTTAGCACACTAACATGCTAAACTAAGACATGGTAAACATAATACCTGCTAAACATCACTTATCATTGTCATTGTGAGCATGTTAGCATGCTGTATTAGTGCAGCCTCACAGAGGATGTGGATTTTTGTCAATTATTGTTCACCCCAAGTTTTCTAGAGTCTGCATAATGTTTCATCTTAGTGGATCTGACAGAAGCTGGGGTAGAAACACAAAAGAGCTGAAGGCGGTAAGAACCAATATTTGACTATGTCTGACTTCACCTCATCTTTCTGCACCTTCCCTGCACCTTCCCCACCGGCCCTGTATGGCCCCTACTGCCTTGTAATACAACTTGTACCACAGGGGGGACAGTGAGTCACTGTAGCGTCCAGTCTGCCCCCAGTCCAACATGAGTGGGAGAAGAAGTTCTGCTACCTTGGCAATGGCGGAGCCACTCTCCAATTCAACTACAGGCTGTAGTTGCTTTTGTATTGAGCCCTTTTTCCTCTGCTATTGCTCCATTAATAAGATCTGAAGACTTATAGTAGCTTTGATGTCTGCCGTGTGGCTGTTGATTGACAGCTGTCTTGACAGTTGACAGTTGGCTCAGCTGTTGCTCTCCCTGGCTCCGGGACTCGCAGTCGAGTTGGACTATTGTTGCGCTATTGTCCGCTCCACTGCAGATAACATCACATCTGTGGTTCATCTGGCCCTCACTCACCTGGAGAGCAAGAACCCTTATGCCAGGCTGCTCTTCCTGGACTTCAGTTCTGCATTCAATACAATCATTCCACATACCCTGATAAACAAACTGTCACTTGTTGGACTCAGTTCATCTCAGTATCTGGGTGCTGAACTTTCTAACAAAGAGGCACCAGTCTGTGAGAATGAAAAGATGTCACTTCCTCCCCCATCATTCTCAACACCGGTGCCCCTCAGGGATGTGCACTGAGCCCCCTACTGTACATACTGCTGACTTATGACTGCTCAGCCAAACACCAGAGCAATCTGGGACTGATCACTCACAGCAATGAGTCTGCATACAGACAGGGGGTGGAGGGACTGGAAGCCTGGTGCAAAAGCATCAACCTCTCAATCAATGTGAACAAAATGAAGAAGATGGTTGTTGACTCTGAGGAGTCACACACCACTCCTCCTCCTCCTCTTCATATCTGTTGCAGAGATGGTCACCAGCTTTAAATTTCCTGGGGGTCCACATCTCAACATCACCTGGAGCACCAACACAGCCAGCACAGTGAAGAAGGCCCACCAACGCCTCTACTTCCTGAGGAGGCTGAAGGCACTCCGGTCCTCACCTCCTTTTACAGGTGTGTGGTGCATCACTGTGTGGTAACTGCTCTGCTGCCAGTAGACAAGCTAGCATTAGCTTGGGTCCATTTGGAAGGTCCTGACTCCAAACGGAAATGATGGTGCTGACCATAAGCTGCAACTCTGGGCTTCAAACCATGGATGTATAAAGAAATTTGACATAGCGGCCAAACCGTGTAATTACAATGTCATGTGATGAACACTGGCCCAAAAAGACTTATTCCCATAGACTTACATTGTGAAAGAGACGTCTGTAAATCAGCGGATACACTTTTTTGAGCATCACAACCTCCGCGAAATGACTTGTCTCTCTATCAGAATTTGATCCATTTGGTCCTATCATATTTCAAAAGCCTAGAAGAGCCGCACGATTGAATTGTTTCATCCCCATTCAAGTTAGCCAGAGGGCTAAACCGGAAGTAGCCGTCTACTACTGTGCTACTGTGCTTGCTCTATGGGCTGTGCAGATGCAGAAGTTGTTGAACTTTTTTGGCTTCATGCGCCACTGACCAACTTTCATAGGAATGAATGAGGCCCTGCCTCCAACACTGTATCCAGTTCTCTTTATACATCCATGCTTCAAACCAACAGGTGACATCATATCTTGATACGTCCATCTTTACTGTATATACAGTCTACTGTTGTGCACCATTTCAGGGGCCATCATGCCAAAAGGGACACATATGCTGGATGCCCTTAAGTTTTGGCAAAGGAAAGCTGCATCTCAACGAAGAACTAACTAAGAATCAAAGTGATTTATTATTATGGTGAGGACACATAAAGCAGAAAATTTCAGAAATCTATTTGGAAACCAAAAGGGGGCATTAAGGCCCAGCGTTCCAAAGCTGATATCTGATGACCCAAGTACCTCTAATTATCACATTGACAAAATAATATCTTGTGAGTCATAAGCTACTCCTCCACTTATTCCTATAAATGTAGTCTGTATAAAGACACAGGGACTTTGTCACAGCCTGGATTTCATATCGCATCTCTAAAAATGCCACTTTTATCTCAGCATGTCACCGCGAGGCTTAACTGTGTTTCACCTCCATCCCTGCATGATCCTCTCTCTGGCTGTTCCTGTCTGACTGTATCTCTCTATATCATCCATCCAGATATACAGTACATAACACAAATCATGTCTATGCTTCTGCTTGATCTCTTCCTCTGAAAGATCTGAAACCACCCACTTGTTTCCTGAAACAGACTCACAAGGTGAATCTAGGTGAAAGTGACTACATTTCACCAGCAGCATCCTCTTCAGACATGAAATGTAAATGGAGGAGATGATAGAGGTGAAGACATGGATGGTACATTACAAGTATTAAAATAATGCATGACTGAAGATCTTGTCCTTATTTCTCCTCTACCTGCCTGCCTGTGTGTCTGTGTGCCCTGGAGATCATTTATCACCTAGTCAGCTGGTGTGTGCACATGCTGAAGATCCTCTCCTGTTCTTTGACAGCACAGGTGAGAAAACACCCCTTCTTCCATCTCGTCCTGTACAACAAGGTTTACGAAGGTAGCATAGAGGGTGTGAGCGGTTAGGGTTATGACTCCCTGACTGTGTTACTGTAAGTACCCACAACAGACGATCAGGAGGAACATTTCTTAGATCTTAGATGCAGGAAATAGCACTATTCTCTGTCTGAATGGGCAGCTGTCACATATTTCAAGACACATGACTGAGTCCACTGAAATCATTTAAAAGATTTTTTCTGATCATGTGCCATTTATGCAAAGTCACATTCCCAGCAATCACGACAGCATCTGATTAAACTAATTAGGCCAACTTCAACCACAGAGGAGGAGCGAGAAATCAGCTGCTAGAGTGCTCAGGTGGAAGAGAAGTCAGCATACACATGGATACCTATGACACTGATTGGACAGCACTTGCCCAGCTGCTACATCAGCTCGAACACCGACATCAGGTCTATTGTTCTCGCTTGTCCAGGTGACCCGCATGAGTGTATTTTTGTCAGACTTCTCCAAGGGGCTGAACCATAGTGCTCTCAGAAATTCTGGTGACTGAATACGAAGATTTTATTGGTTTAGGTCTTTTGGACAAAGACAGAAATTGGTAAATTTTGCAAGATTTCACTACACTAATGTGTGATGGGATGTTTGCATGTTTGGATGAGTATCTCTCGTTTTTGTAAAATTGGAAGAAAAGTATTGCTAATGCAAAAATAGTAGATATTTTGAGGGCATAATTGATCTATTTTTTTTTTTTCTGTTCATTTTCTATTCATTAATATTTTAACATCGAATTGGTGTAATCTGGAAGAGTCACTCAGAGCAGGAGTCAGAGAATTATCGCCTAATTCTGCAGCTCTACTGAGCGTTTTAGCTTCTTTTAGCTAAGAGTTTTGTTTTTATCAAAAAATTATTGTATATAGTTCAGCCTCTCCGCTCTTATTAACCCAGGCAGCCTTTACCAGCAAAAAAGCTGTGATAAACCCACTGTACACCACACTCCCAGCACCAAACAGAAGACAGACAAAGTTGGCGACTGGCTGACTGTGTAGCTTTTAGCAGCTCAAGAGACAGATATTTTCTCAAGAGTTGATGGAAGTCAAAACAAAGCTAAAAGAAGAGTGAATATTGGACGTACATTCATCAAGTTGCCAGAAACATGACTCTAAATGAATGCTTGGTCTGTGTCTGCTGGATGTGTAGGTAGGTAACTTTTAGGTAGGTGACACATTAGCCCTAATAACTTGATAAACTACCCCTATTACAATTCTAAGCAGGTTTTGAGTATGTAGTACATTCACACTGTTAAAAGCGACAAAATTAAGTTCACTCAAAAATGTTAAAAAGTTTAATTGACAGTAGCTTTCTAAAGTCACTGTTTGATTTACGTTGGGTGGCACAAGTATTGTGTCATTTGCGGTTGTTGATAGTATTTAGTATGGAATTGGGACATGTGGCTGTGCATCTGGCAGCTTGTTTTGATGATTTTCTGCCCCCTAGTGGACAACAATTGATTACTACATCTTTAAGAGCAGCATATTCTGAGCTGTCCTCGCCACCAGAGGACCTCGTCTACTGTCCGCTACCATCTGTACAGTGAGTAACTTTTGTGATGTCACATAAAATCCCTCTGAAGTAATTTTAAACGCAACTACTCTCATAAAGAAAAGTATTTATCACATTGTCATATCTTCGATTATAATCTTTCCGCTAAATGAGGTGAAGCAGAAACCAAACTGTGACTGAAGCAGTTGGCTCATGTTCATCTACAAAACACGCTGGCAACAATTGAGAGTTGCTCTGTACAAAGCATCTTTATCTGTGTCAGTAGCAGTGGTGTTCAGTGGGTAATACCATTATTCATACAGCTACAAGAGGTCACTGGTCCACTAGGAATAAACATGAGTCATATTGAGACGCAAACAGATGACGGTGTTGAATTGTGGAGGAGGCCGGGCTGGAGATGGAAATGGCAAACCATCAGTACTATTTTATCTAATTTGAAATGTTTATGTATTCATATGAATGCATTCAACATGAATGGCATTAGCTGACTGGTGTGCCACTATGTCACTGTACAGTAGTGAGCTTTATATCATTGACACAGACAGCAAAGGTTACATTGGAATTTCTGTGCTTTACCACAATACTTTATATGACAGTGTGCTGCATAATAAAAGACAGATCATCAATTTTCTAAACAAGTATATGTTTTATAGAGAGTGGACAGGCAACACCTTTTGGTGTTTTTGAGCTTTTTAATATGTGTTGAAGACAGAAGGAAGTGGTGGGATTAAAAACATGTGCTCCACTACACCATATAGAGACATAAGGTACTTTCAAAAATTCATTTTTTTCTTCTAAGCCTTGTGAGAGGCGATCATTAAAATTTATCAAAAGCATAATCCGCCTGAATCACCTTTTCTACTGAATCTTTTATCATCTCCTACTCTGCAGCATCACCAGTGCTTCTCTCACAATCTCATACATGTTTAGAAATGGGTGTTTCATTGTTTTCTCCAGGTTTCCTCTGTGTGCTTGTACTGCTGCCACCCCATATAAAGGGCAGAAGATGGTATTTAGCATTGGAAACTTTTAAAGGGATATTAAACAAAGCAGGTTGGCAGGCACAAAAAAGTATGTGCACAAAAAGGTGATATTTATTAATTGGGAAATTCGGCAAAAATAACTTAAGCCAAAGCAAACAAACAATAAAATCTGCAGCCTCACAGCAAGCTGCCACCAGCTCTTCCATACTGACCACTGAATGGTAATTGACCTTCTCACCTAACTGGAACCTACCACCTACTCAGGTAAGTATGGGGGTGAGCTAAACAGATACTAGACTTTCAAAGCACACAGAACACCACACAATTATGAACACTGGATCGTTCTGTTACTGCTAACAATCACAGTCTACTCTAAGCACACAGTTAATAAATGCACAAAGTTCAACCAAATGTCATTTACTACAGAACAATTTTACCTTTCTTCTCACATCCTAAAAATGTCCAGTCTTTCACTGCCAAGAGGACCTAATGATATAAACCTGTTTGCAGTCTCCCTGATTGAGCAGCTGATCTACCCCCAACAACACAAGCAGAACGACTGAAAGAACATACAGAGTGGGCTGACCCTTCTACCAGATCATAAACCTGTAAACAAAGATAAACACACATATCAACCGATGTATTCAATTATCAAAAAAACCTAACCGACTAATGAACGGAAACACTTGACTGAAATAATGATGATTTAACACACAAAACAATGATAATGTTGGGGAACAGGGCCCAAAGAGAGAAGAGCTATTGTAAAGCCAGCAACGGCATTGCGGGTAACACTTGCTGAGCTAACTATGCTGTCCAGTGAGGGAAAGCAGAGGTGGATTATTTGGGACCTGATAGGGAGGGCAGAGAGAATGACTCAGAGGACAAGTCAAGGAAAGAGAAAAAAAAAAGATTTGGATTAAATTGAGAATTTAAATCCGAGTGCTTTTGAAGTGTTCGGATTCATTTTAAAATCCATTCATTCCAATTCATTATCTCCAAATTGGTTAGTTATAGTCTGTATTAATATTTAAAGACTGAAGTTCACCTTCCTATCTCAAATAATTTTGACAACTGCGAGCATGTGGACAGCTAAAATTCATCCTTTTTCAAACTGAGGATACATATTATTTAAGCTGTTGCTTTTATGTACAATAATAGAGGTCTGTCAGGTCTCTTCTCTTCACTCTGTGGATACCAGTGTACTTTTCTTTTCCCCATCGATAGCATTTCAAACAGAAAAACTGAAATGATATCTAGATATTTGCAATCCAACAACAGAGTTTGACATTAGAAAATGCTGCAGTTATCTACATTACCAGGAAACAGAAAGAACAAGGGCTCTTTTCTGCAGCATGGTGTCCAACACCATACAAGGGTAAATCCATCGTAGATGAGGCAGAGAAACCAATTTCTACTCCCACAAGAGGAAAACAAATGGCCAGAGTGCTATGCAGCCAGTAAAGGGTGGGGGTGAGGAGTAAAGGAGAAACAAAGAACTCATTAACTAAAATAGATGTTCTGACTGCTGTTACAAAAGCTTGAAATGAAAGTGATACAATTTCAAGATGAATGAATACTGACACAAAATACCCAGGAGACATTTCTCCTTTCTTGTCTTAAAAGAGTGAAAACCTACAGCCTCGTAATGACAGCTGAGACATTCAAAGTTATCCACAGTGGCTATATACTTCATAACATTTGTTTACTTGTGTATTGAGGGCCAATAAATGCTAAAGCCCACTGGGCTAGACTGATTTGGATAGATTTAGAAAATGGTAAAATTAGTTTTAAATATTGATTTTGATTTTAACTGTCAATAATATTGTAAATTATTAATTGTGATGAAAACTAACAGCATGTAAGTCTGATTTATTTAAAGCAGTATTAATTGTTTTTTGGTTGCTTGGGGGCAGTGGAACAAGCTGTTAGTTCAAGCTTAGTGGTCTCCAACCCCTGAGGGAAATATCTGTCTCTGTAGCTGCTTAATGCTCCACTATGTTCACCAGCTAGTTGCTAATTTTTTCTGTCTGCTGTGCAGGTCACGTTCAGTGGGTTTATTGGAGCTTTTTGCTGAAAACAGCTGCCTGCTGTTGCTGGAAATGAGGTTGATGAGAGCTGTGAGAGTGAATCATAACAGTGAAGTTGCGGACTGTTGAACCAAAATAATGAGCTGAAATATGGTAAAATGCTCCATAAAGCTTATGGGAAATACAGAATCAAATGACAACTCCATGGGTTGGTCACTACAAGCAATCTCTTTCACATTACAGTGATGTTATAAAAATATTGACATGGATATAACTTGATTCTGGGTGGAGGAGAAGTTTTATGCCTACCATAGAAAGGAATTCAATTCTTTGTGGTTTGTGGAATGTCTGAATAAGAGATTATATTGCACAATCAAAATGACCAATGAAAAGGAATTTTATTTGTTGTTAAGAAGCTGCTGCATGCTTTCATCAAAAAAATTACACAAATAACTTCCCTTAGACACAGTCTTCTTCAACTGCTGATCAGTGGTGAGCTTCATAACAAAAGCAGCAGTGATTGAGTGTGAAAGGGTGCAAGATGGAAAATCAATGACTTCCTACAGACAGGAAAATGGGTTAGAAATAAGCAATTCTACATTTCCAATAACTGCTTTTTGCCTGCTTTTCTCTCTGCAGGGGTTTCTGTCAAATGGTACAGAATATCAAATATTTGTTGGTGTTAAGCCATCAGTTGCTTCAAATTAAAACTGTGGCCCATAGCAGTCAAACCCTATATTGATTTTTCATGTCCTTTACTGCCACACAGACACAAAGATTTAAATTTATATTAGGGCAAATATCCCTGTTTGTTTTTGCCTGCTGGTGAGATGACACAGATGAGGGAAATGAAGGGGCAAAAAAGAGCAGAGAGAGGCACAGATATCCTGAGTCAACACTCCACTTCTCTCTCTACTGGCTGTCAGCGCACAGGTGGGAAGCAGCCAATAAATCTGTTGGTGTGACAGCAACAGCCAGCCAGTCAGCAGGCGGCAGACATGCCGAAAGGTTGGCACACAGACGGGTACAGAGACAGACAGGCAGACAGGTCGGGGGGGTGGGGGGGTCTTAGGCAGTGACCTCATTTAGGATGCTAGTGGCCTAAGAGTAGAAGCTCTTCCTGATCCTCTCAGTGCTGGCCTGCTATTGTGGAGCACAATAGTTTTATCAGTGTTTGAATGTTTGAACTTAAACTCAGTTGTAGTAAACTAGAATTAACCTTTAAGATAAATAGAATTACAATATGAAATAGCTGGATTTGTAATGCAGCCATCGATTGTGATTATCTAATGATGATACTGGGGGTAATATGTTGGTGTGAGCTTGAGACCTGTTGAGTTTTTCTTGTTTCCATCTGCTTCTCTGTTTCCTGGCACAACCCCACCCACCCCCACACAACCATGAATTCAATCAAACACAGCTGACAGGCAAATCAATCAAATTCTTTCTTAAAGAGAAATGTCTTGTCCCAATGTTGCTAAAAAGTAACCCTGCCCTCAGAATATATGCTGTCACATTGTTTACCTCACATTTTTTTCTGCAGGGTCCCAGACCTCGGTTGTAAAGCAGAGAGGAGTCCAGGTCTGCTGGCTGCTCCACATATTCAGCTCTGCAGCTGCCTCATTTCAAACCACTGAGCAGACTTGTTGAGTACATTGAAAGGAGCTGTTGTTAAGCAGCCAGACAATGAACAGTAATCCTTGTTAATCTTTCTTTTTTTCTCTCCGCAACTCACAACCACAGTTACTCTTGTTTTACAGACAATAACAAAGTGCCAGCCAATTGATTTACATTTTATACACGCTTTCCTAAACAGCAACAATGTCCATTTTCATTGCTACAGTGTCATTTTTCTGATTGGGATCGCTGAGATCTCAGATAAAAAGTTACAGATCAGATCCAGAGCTGCCAGGCCCAGCTGGACCTGATCACACCCCCTTCTCGGTCCAATACACTCTTAGCAGGAAATGTGATGTAAGACCTGAACCTGGGGATCTGAAAGCAAACTTATCCAAAGGAGACAAATTATAGTGCAGTTTGTTTTCCAGAAGAGAGATTTTTCTATGAAGGATCACCAACTTTCTTGACTCTTTCTGCTTTTGCAACTATTTAACTACTCACAAAAAAATCAAAGCCTTTCATAAAGGGCCAGTGTAAGATAAATAAGAAGTTTCCTGGACTACGAATCATGCAAAGTTACTCTAGTGGAGTCCCAGAATAAAAATATAGAGCAGGAAATGAGCATAACAGGCCCCCTTTAACTAAAAATTTGCAGGTGAATACAAACATAAAAACTGAATAATATCACATGATTGGCCTGATGGAGGTTCTATTGAGCCAAACAGAATATGCTCTGTTTGTCCTCTTTTTTCGATGGTATGTCATAAAACCTTTTTGAAAGGTTAAAAGGCACCTTGTGTTGCTGTATTCACTGTGTTAGAATTTTACTCAGGTTAAATACAAACCACACAGTAAAGGCTCAAAAAAAGCATATTTCAGTTGCTACAGTCAATGATTGTGATGACTTTAAAACCTGAGATCTGTACAGTGCACAGTCTACAGCATTATTTGTTGCACACACACACTGAAACAGAGACAGGTGTTTTTCATTAAATCACAATTTATCCTTGTAACTAATGGTACAGGAGGTTACTGTATGATGTGTGTTAGGAGGTTAAAGATGACAAAAGACCAATTTACCCTCAGATTATGAAATACACACTTACAGTTATAGATAGACCCTCAGGACATTTGTCATAGTGAGATGCCAATATCTGTTTCAGCTCCTGCAGACTTAATTAAAAATCTGTCTTCCAATCTGTTGCCCATTTTATATCTCAACATTATGACTAATATGTAGACAATAGACAATTATTCATTGTGCAGTTTGGTATGCTCACTAACACTGTTTACACTAGTACAATTTATTTATCATCTTGTACTTTTTCACTTGCTTGTTCTTAGGAGGTTATACTAGCTTCAAATGACATTTGAAGTATTTTCAACATGTAGAGTGTATTTCAGCCACCCATTATAGCAGTAAATACAAAGCATCAGTGTTTTTTGATACTACCAATAGAAGTCACCAAAATTAGAAATGCTCAAATCCTTCATATAGGGCCTTTATAATGTCACATAAAATACATAAAACTTTTTCAATAATGCAGAAAACATGACAAACAGCTGTCTGTTCCTTCTAATTCATTGCTGCTATCTCAAAGAAAATCAGTATTAACTTCTTGATTCAGCTGGCTGGTGATATTCAAAGCTTTTCAGCTGCATAGTGGTTAAAGCTCTAAGAAGTGGCTTTTTGGAATATGAAAAGACTATTTTAAGACTGTTTAGTTGGCTCGCCATCTGCTAACATGACATTCTGAGAGGGTGCATTGTAAAAATAACCTGGGTTCAAAACTCCCTCCTATGTCTAGTTTTTTCAGGATGATTACTGTGAAAAATCACATTTAATTGTCTAATCCTCAAATGTAAGAAGAGTCCATGTTTCCCAATGTTTCCAGGAAAATATTTTGTATTATATTCAGGTCCATATATTGAGTGTTAAATCTGTTGAACATTGGACTCACAATACTCTCTTTAGTCACATACTAAGTCTATGTTGTTGAACAGATTTGGGAAGAAATCAATTTTGATGCAACTTTGACTGTTAGTGATAAATGTTTGGAGTAAATAATGCAATCTAGTGGAAATACTGACTATACTTGGCTAGATCCAAGGAATCCACATGATAAGAATACTGAAGTCAATTTGTCCGGTATGGACCAAAATATAAACATGCTTGTTATAGTCAACCATCTAGCTCAGTGGTTCCCAACCTTCTTTGTCTGATGTACCATCACATCTGTCAGATGAGCTCATCCCTTCATTGACATCACCTGTAATGTGCCAAATATGCTCATTTCAGCTGGTTTTACAGTGGATGTCAAGTAACACTACATGAGTGGATATTGTTACAATAATTTTTTCATAGAATTGCATTGTCACTGTTGAGGTTTGGTCAAGTTTGCATTCCTACAACAACAACTTGAACCTGCAAAAGGACCCTTTAACCATTTATCCACCACTAGCTAACTATTTTAACTGTTTATCCATCAGTCTTAGCTAGCTATTTCAACTTACTCTTAGCAAGCTATTTCACCTGTATATTAATTAATCTTAGGTAACTAATTCAAATGTTTACTAATTATGTTTAGCTAACTATTTCACCATCTACTAATTTTGAATACTCATTTAAAGTGTTTAACCATTGCATTTTAAGGACTCTTTAAAGTTTATCCATTACTTTTAGCTAACCATTTCCACTTTGCTGCTCACTTTTCACGATTAGTTTTCATACAGGCTCTTTGAAAACATGGCTTTGTGGTGTTACAGCTGACCCAGGTTGGTGGGAAGTATGTACTGCACAATTAACTTACTAAAAATCAGCATCACACCAATTTGTAATCCCAATTGTATGTGTATTTTCCTCCTAAACACAGATATGTCTTTTCAATCAAAACTATTTTTAAATGCCTCTATCAGTGCTGCCAACTTAGTGACTTTGTCGCTAGCTTTAGCGACTTTTTCTCAAAAAAGTGGCCAGCGACATATCTAACAACTTTTTGGACACACCTTGTCTCCTCTTCTTGAAGGAAGTCGCCAGTATTTCTCAGTGAATGAGAGCTGATTTGGCTCTCTAGATTGACTGTGGGACAGAGCAGCAGCAAGTTCAGTGGACTAATCATCAGCCAGACAGAGTCATGAATAAGCTATGAATGTGTGTACCTAATGACCAATCACTAATCCACATTGTTTTTATTCTTAATGATTTAACTTTACTATCTAAGTTTGATTTTGTTTTGTCAAAATAGACAGAGTTAACGATAGTGAATTTATTCCAATGCATGATTGCCTCTCTATTCAGATACGTCAGTTAGAGTTGATACAACCTGCATAAATATTATTTGGTAGATTTAGATGCACATTGAGGAGCTGCTTGAAAAAAATAACTAATGACATAGCTAGTTTCAGTCAGTTTAGTCTAATTTAACTTAATTTTCTTTAGATTTTTTAAAATCTTGTATATAATCTATGTATATAATTATGTAATGATGTCACAGATATGTAAATTAGCATGCAACATCATCTAGTGACTTTTCCTTCAGGCTTTAGCTACTTCCCACTGAAAATAGTTGGCAACACTGGCCTCTATATTCTTTCCATGTACCCCCTAGCAACGGCAGAATTACCCCCTGGGGTAAATGTACCCTTGTTTTGGGAATCACTGAAAATCAGTGTAATTTTTGTAGTCTTAGTAGTTGGGTAACACAAGAAGCCACAAAACAATCCAAAACTGTAATGGACAACTGAGCGGATCGTCAGTGTTTGGTGCCTTTGCAGTTTATCAAATGTTTGTCACCTTTCTTCATTGACTCCAGGAGGGGCTGACATAATTTTTCATGGAGATATGTGTGTGTGTGTGTGTGTGTGTGTGAGGGCGTTAATGGTGTGTGTTTCATGCAAAAGGATGATTCAATCTCATCTCTTGCCCTGCGATGCAGAGTAAATGAGCCCTGTCTCTTCTCTAGCTAATCACTCTGACTGGAGTTCATGACAGCCTGAAGTGCCGACTGCAACACTGCTTTGATTAAATCCCCTTCACCAGTACAGAATTACTTAAGATAATTATCAAACTCATTCTCGTCTGCAGCTATCATTTATTTCCATTATAGGTAAAGACATTGCATCTAAAGCTGAGCGCTGAGCAAAGTATTCTATAAGACAAAACCAATCTATCAGTTTTGTTTACTGTGAAGTCATTGACACCTGGGATCCAATGTACACATACTGAAGAATTATTTTCCCGATACAAACCCCCTCTACATTATTTGTCTGCAAATGGTCTGTTTTGTTGAGGGTGTGACACCTGGTGTTCATGCTGACACCTGAGGAGGAGAGACTTTCATTTCTTACTGTTGCTCCTTTCACACAGCAGTGGGAATCCTCTCTCGAAATGTATCCTGCTACAATGTCGTTTTGATACCTTCTGCTCCCACCAGGATGCATTTTATAGCAGGTCTAAATGTTTCCATGTTAGATTTAGGTTGCAGTGAATGGAAGAGAAATAAAGCCTTTAAATCCTTTTTATAATAAAATTTGATATGTTTCTATGTGTTAGAATGTTTTATTACTTTTTTATTGATATGGTTGATATATTTCAGTTACCTTACTTCTTCATTTAAAACCACCACAAAATATGAATATTATGCTGTAAAGGACATCAGGTGAAATCTGATGGCTATGTCTACAAATGAAGAAAAATATTTACTCAGATATACATGTACTCCTAATTGTTATGTCTGTTCTTTCCTTCTCTGAAATGTCAGATAGATGAGAGTCCTAAAACTGAAAAATAACTTAATCCAAATGTCTCATTCACCAAAATCTAAGTGTTCTGAGGCACGTCATTTACTCTTCTCTCCAACATTTTTCTCTGCCAGCAAATTTCACTTAGACTGTCAATTGACACAGTAAGAGTTGAAAATTAAGATGCCTGCAATATCAAAATGTGTCTCACTTTAATTTCTAAATTTCTAACTTTAAAAGTGTAAAGAGATTCAAAACCTCTCATTTCCTTTCATTCATTGCACATATTGCTTTCCACTTCTTTCTTGGTCGTGGAAAGTTATAATTAATGTAATCTACTTTTTAATTTGTTTGCTAATATTGCACGTGATAATTCATGACAATTAAAAAATAACAAATAAAAATTGTGCACCAGATGCACCAGAGAGCAGAGGAATGAAATTCTAGCAAAGACCAATAAAACCATCAAGTAAAACAGCTTTTTCTTTTTTCTCCTGAGTGATAGCCAGTGGATTTACATTTATGGATACTCTATCTGTGTTATGCCTTAACCCAAGAAATAAATTCAATTAAGCCGTCAGATGCTTTCAAAGTGCTCTTTTGCCAGTGGAATACGGTGCTCTGCGTACATGAAAAGATGCCCTTTTGACATAGAGCTTAGTTTAATCATTATTTGCTTGCTATGCTTTACAGACCTGGTGAAACACGGCTTGGTCGCTTATAGTTGCTTTTGATGGCTGATTTGCATATTGTGTAACACTGCTGCATATATCAAATCCATCCAAATTTCCATTTTCATTTGGCTGCAGACCTTCAAAATGAGGTTTCTACATAATGTAGCTGCAAAGAGGAAAAATCACAGAGAAAGGTGGCAGTCTAACACAGGTTCAGATTTTTGATAAGTTTTGAATGTCACACTGAAATACAAATTAAATAATACAAACAGATACAATTAAGGTAACAATGCAGATTTAAAAAGATGGATGACAAACAAGGAGAGGGATACTAAAAGGCTAACAGAGAGAGAGAAGGATAGACAGAAGGAACTGGTTTCATTTCCAACTGTGAGAGTGAGAAAATAAAGAGGGACATCAGTGGAAGTCTCCATGGCATCCAAAGGGGCAGCAGATGATGACACACTGGTGACACACTGAGATGTTAACAAACACAGCGACATACTATACCATTGCCACACACACATAGAGGCTCACCAGGCCTGAGGTTTCCTCTTGAGCAGGCCTTGTCTCCTCCACTGAGAGTGGGGGCTGAGATGGTAGGTCAGCTGACGACAAACCTTCTCCATCGCCCCGAGAGAGTCGCCCTCCTATTGGACACACAGAGACAAAGAGACACACAGACTATCAACTCAATTACAGAGCAGCTGATGAGGAAAACCTTCAGGTGGCCATATTGCAAGTCTTCAGCACTACAGGAGCTGTGATGAGAACAGCTGGTTGTAAACTTGCAACTTTTTAACTGAGCAAAAGTATACATGATTAATTTCTGTGTTGGACTTTCTACTGTTAGCCTTCATCTGACTGATGTAATATTGAGCTTGTTAGCTAGGTAACCAAGGTATCTTTTTATAAACACAGACTTGTTGGCACATTTGCCAACAAGTCTAGAGGTCTTCTATATACAAATCTGACAATAGGTTGAGTATGTAGTACATTCATGCTGAAAAATTATCATATTATATAAGTACATCTAAAAATACCAGACCACCTGACATTCAACAGGAGGCCAGAGAATGTAAATGAATGCTAATGTTGCTGCTTGTCAGTGGCTGGATGTAAAATCAGGCGACTGCTTGGCAGCGAATCAGAGCGTAATGAATTCAAAACGCTTTGTCGTAAACAACGTAAACAATAGACATAGATGCTGAATTCACTCAAAAGTGACCCAGAAATAAACTGATTCACTCTGTAGATTGTAAAATCAGTTTTTTCAACACTGTAATCTTTAGCTTCTGCTGCTGTTAGCCATGCATGACTGAATTTTAAGCTCTGTGATTGGCTGATTCTTCCTGAAATACACCTTAGGAGTTGTAGTTAACTTCTACCCCAAATTTGGATTTTAGCACCTTTCAGCTCTTTGTTTTGGTTTTCACGGCCTGCAGCTTTACTACTTAGATTTACTCTCTTAGATCGCTCTCATCAACCTTGTTTCCAGTCACAGCAGGCAGCTGTACACTCCCTGCCCTGCACCAAACCACTGACAGACAAAGCTTGCAAACAGCCAACAAGCAACACAGGAGATAAAGGACTTTCTAGGGAACTGTATGTGAGACAACAAACCCCAACAAAGCCAAATTTAATTGATTAATCATGTAAATGTAAAATCTTGATAGATTATTGTCTATATCATGCATCACTCATCCCTTATTTAGATATTGTATGGTAAGATCATCACCCCAGGCTACTCTGGAAAAGAGCAACAAGTCATAGGTAATCAATTGATTTAATAAGTGCAATTTAGAGGATTTATTGTACACTTGGCCTTTCTCAAGGTATGAACAAAAGGAGGTGGAAATGCACGTGGCACAACAAAATCATTCCATGGAGCTTCATGTTCAGTCATCCATCGATCATTCAGCACATAGGCCAACAAAAAAAGAAAAATCCAATGTAAGCAAGTAGTGACAGGTACATATTTTGTATACAGGTATGTAATGTGTATTTGGCTTTGACGCTGTCAGCCAGAGTTGCAGAGTTGTACACACAGGGGAGTGGGAAAGGTGGACGCAACATTATCACAGAATAAGACGGAGCAGTGAAGTGTTGCAGCAGTAACAGACAGCAATAAGATACATGGATATAATTAAAGGATTTGAGGACCACTGGAGCAAAGAATTAGCAAACACGCCTTCTGCCGACGTCAACTTTCTGATATGACAGGACACACACACAAACACACACACACACACACACACACACACATTTGCTTAGGTCACTTTTGGGGACATTACCTAGACATACATAACCACTACTTACCTAAACCTAACCTTTACCTTAATCTTAACCACTAACCCAAAAATCAGCTTTTTCTCAACTGGGGACATGGCTTTTGTCCTCAATTGGACAAGCTGTACCCAATTAACTTTAGTCTGAAATTTGTCCCTGAAAGTGGCCTACGACAGACCATCACACATACACACACACACACACACACACACACACACACACACACACACACACACACACACACACACACACACACGATGAGGCCGGGGAATTGAATGCTACGCACTGTGTTGATTGGCTAAGTCTGTAATCGCTCTCTATTTGCTGCCTAGTGTGCTACATTACATTCACTTTGTGCCATTACGTTTGAAGAGTACATTCACACACTCAAACATTCATACAATGGGATGAGAAATGTTAGCATGTACACTTCTTTTCTACTATGAAAGAAGGTACCCTGGCACCTCAAGTGACAGATGTGTAAATTACAGTTATGTGACATTACATCTCTTGGTTGTGACGCAAAATGATGATGAAACATAAATGTTCAACATCTCAATTTACTGCTTTGTGTAGAGTCCCTACTGAGCTTCCATCACAGTGAACGAAGGAAGCAATTTCAGACACAGCTTCACAGTTACTGATGCACCGCCTCAGCTGTACCCATCTGCCTCAATGTCACCACAACCCTCTGCTGTACCGTCACTGCATGTGTGTGTGTGTGTCTGTTTATGAGGCTTCGACCAATTACAATACATTTATTCAGGTGGTGAGTCAGGGTTGCAGGTCCCCTGTATCCAGTCTAAAACAGATGGTGAGTGGGAGAAGTGATATAAACAAAGACATTCAGTGTTCCCTAAACTGTGAGGTACAACACTGTGTTATTCAGGCCAGTGTGTGTATTTCGGGCCAGCTTGGTAAAATACTGAAGGGTAAAAGTTGAATAGTAAAGCAGAAAATCAATTTTCTAGCAGAAAGCATTTGTGAAAGTCGATGAATGGATAGCAGAGAAAAAGTTCTTCCACTTCTTTTGCTGCCAAATGAATTTCAAACTAAATGAAGTGATAATGATTCCCACTGAGTCAGAAGTTGCAAAAAAGTTGAGGAAAAGTATTTTTGATGTAAACTCACATTTTTAGATTCATAGCAAAGAGCTATTTTTCATATTTCTGGTCTCTGTACTCTACCCTGCTGCCCATTTCCACACTCAGTGAAGACAATGAAACTTATTTATCTTTCTTTTATTTATATGCTTTCACTAATCCATATTTCATATAAACAATGAAGGTGAATCTGAAAGGGGGTGCTAGTTGTGACAAACCCAAAGATAATTATCACCCAACTCTGCAGTTCCTCTTAGCTCTATGAAAAAAGAATAAAAGCTTTTTAATGTACTGAGTCTACATAGTCCAATAAATCTAAGATAAGTCTGATATTATTGCTAATATGACGACCTTTAATAAAACCTGACTGTGCTTCAGCAACAATACGATTAAGTCTTGTCTTTAGTCTGCTCCACATAAGCCATCGCCAAGATTTTATAATCAATAGTTAGAAGAGTAATAGTCTGCCAATTATCTATTCATAAAATGACCATCAGTATCTGGCAATTTTCCCTTTTTCATTGAGAAAAGAGCTGTTTTAATTTCATTTATTGTCAGATCGGAATCACAGAGTATTTCAAGGTCCTCATCAATAACACAAATATGTTTTCCTACTGATAGAACTTTCACAGGAACAATCACTGAATTCAGATGTACACAAATTACCATAAAAGGAAATTGGAAATTAATTTGAACTTTTTCACATGGACATACACTGATGTGAAGCACCTTTATGGCATCTTTACTTGTCAAAGCAGGAACAGCACTGATGTAATTAATAATATTAACAATGACTTCCTTCCACAGTTTTGTGCTGCGCCAAAGTAGCCAATTAAAAAATCAGTGAATACAGGTTCAACAAATTTTGGTTTTGTTCTGGCATTAGTGGTGTAACTGAACGTAGTTGATCCGTGTTTTGGAGAGCAACGACCAAACCAGCATCAAATGTGTTCGAAGTGACATCTGCAGGTATGTTTACATGCTGTTTAATGTGCTGTAGCTGAGCAGATTGTTAGCTAGCTAGCTGCTAACTGACATTAACAGTGCACTTTTCCCGGTGAATGTTTGTTTGGTGGCTCCTTCCTACACAGGCTGTTGTTTCATTCACTACCATGTTTAAAAAGTTTAAAAAGTTCCTTACTTAAAGTGTTTTACAGAATAAATGGAAAGCTAAGTAATATTTGTCTCCCTTTTTTTTTTTTCTGAAAAATGATCTGATCCATGACTCAAAACCATGATACAATCCGAACCATGATTTTTGTGATCTTTTGCACCCCTATCTGGCATGGATCTAGGGATGGCAATGTCAATCCACCACTTTGGTCCGGCCTGAAATATCTCAACAACTATTAGATGGATTGTCATTAAATTTTGTACAGATACTCATAGACCCCAGAGGATGATTCCTGATGATTCTGGTGATTTCTGCTTGTGCCATCATAAGATTCACATTTGTGGCTTTAAGTGAAATGTCTCAACTTCTGTTGGATAAATTGTCATGAAATTTTGAACACACATTCATGTTATCTTCACGGTGAATTGTAATGACTTTGTTGATACCTTCAGTTTTGGCACCATCATCAGGTCAAAATTTGTCCAATAGGCTACTTTGGTTTATCACCAAATACCAATAACTCCCATCAACTGTATTTGCAGTTAGTGCAAATTAGCCATTGTTACCATGCTAGCATGCTAAACTACGATGGTGAACACGGTAAACATACATGCTTAACATCAGCGTGTTAGTATTATCATTGTGAGAATGTTAGCACGCTGACATTAGTATTTAGTTCAAAGCACTGCTGTGTGTAAGTGCAGAGCTACTAGCATAGCTTGTTAAGCTCTGGATGCATTTATTAATTTGCTCTATTCTAATTTATATGCATTTTTTTCTTTGCAAGATCCAATAATTATCCAATAATTATTTGTTACAGCAGGTCATAACCCTTCCACACTGTTCACTTCCTACAACAGATCAACAATGTGTCCATTACACTATAATGTATTTGTTTTTGGATACATTCAGACATATTTATCTTTATAATTCCTATAAGCTTAATTTATCTTTTTCTGTTTTCTTTCTTTTTAAATTTGTATTGACACTGTACTAAAACAAGTTCCTTGAAGCCATTAACTTGTCAACACATTTTCTTATTCTGATGCAATGAATAAGAATGAATCCTGTAAAGTCTTTCTGCTGTTTCACATTTCACATGACATGGTTCCTTTAAGGGTTGAGAAAGTCCTGTCACTCCTGCTCTGATGAAAACCTTTTAGAGGCCATTGTATAAACTCAAATATGCACAGATGTCGTGCTAGAAACACAATGCCCTAGTTTCTGACAAGCTAACATTTTGTAGATGCCAGGTTTTCATTAGACAAAGATATTATATTTCTCTATATGCTCACATAATTGGAATTTCTAGTTTGCATTAACATCCGATCGAGACACATTTGAAAGGCTGATATTCAACCAACAAAAGATATTTTATTTTTTCAACATTCTGCAGTTGTTGTTTATTTGTGTAGTCTTCGTTGAGATGTATTGATGTTTTGTACCAACACTCTTGGTAATGTACAGTAAGAGTGGTCTCATCATGTCAATAAAGCTGTGTGAATTGAATTGTGCTGAAATGAATGAGACAGAGAGCTCAGGTTGATGAAAACAGCAGCAGCATCTGGCTGGAGCCTCGTCGCTTCACTGTGGCCTTCTCTACATTATACTGCATCCAGCTCTCTTTTCTCTCATCCTTTTCCTTTTTTCTCTTTGGCCTTAACTCCCTCTGTTTCTTTGCTTTTCTGTCTCCTTCATTCTCTGATGTCCTTCCCTGTCATATTCCTCCCCCTTCTCTCCCTCTCGTTACATTATTGATACACAACACATCTATGAATCTTTACAGTCTCGGGAGAACGTATGACCTCTCCTCTTTCTCCCTCTCCTATTTCCCTATGCCTCCATCTCTCTCTCGCTCTCTCTTATTTATCTGTCTTTTTCATCTCTATTCCTTCCCCTCAGGGAAGCCTGCTGATAAAGTTAGCTTATAAAGTACAAATGGAACCATTACTTTAGTCCTATTTTTCACTGCATGCCCTGCATGCTCTGGTAAATTACTGCTAAACTGTCCCTCCATTCTGCAGATAAATTGTTTGGATAATTCAATCTCTTTTCAGCGGTCAGGTGGTGCAGGTGAAAGACACACAGACTGTTGGCTGCTTTTACAGCATCTGAGGAAGGAATCACTTCACTCTACATGTTTGAACCTGTAAACCATAGGTGGGTTTTTAATAAGAGTCTAATTCAGTATTTTTACACTCAAACCCTACAGAACAGAAAAATTAAATAAAAATAAATGACTGTATTTGCTTTCCAGAATTGTATTTCTGGTAATATACATAATGTCCTGGAGCAGTGTTTAGACCTTAATGTATGGAAATAATATCTCAACAAAAGGAAAAACAAAGTAAAAGCTAACCCTAAACAAAAACTATAATTAAATGTATTCAAAAAATTAAAAACTTAAACGCACAATATGTAATTTCTGCTGCTAGGGGTCTCTGAATCAAAATAATAAAAAAGACAGAGTTTCATGCTGTTGTGAAGTAGTGTGGGATCATGGGAGATGTTATCCTCATTGTTAAACAATCAGCTTCTCCTGTTTAGGATTCTTTCAGTGTTCATCGTTCAGGAGGTTTTTACTGAGAGCAAAATTATGACTAAACAATGACTAAAATCCTTCATCTGGTTAAAAGATGTACTTAAAAACAACCAAGATCTAACAAGTTTATCATAAAAATATGGCTTAAAACTGAATAAAAGTCAATTTATGACAGTTTCTGGCGAACAACCACAACGCCGACATATTATTTTGTATGCGTATATTCTTCGATAGACGCCATTGTGGTGAAAAAACCACAACACTGACGCATGCGCACAAGATGATCATAATCTTGTGTGTGTATACTCTTTGGTAGAGCGGGTATGACCCCATTGACAGGCGACCAAATGAAATGGGCCATTACCTTGATTAAAATTACAGATTTCAATGGGTTTGAAAATTGTTGGAAACATTTGAGATGATGTAAGTATACATCAAAATATATAACATGTAGTCATTTTTAGACATTTTAATGTGGAATAGTTACATATTATAGCTTTAATGATAAAGATATATAAAGTTGTATGAAATGTTCAACTTAACTAGAACTGTTAGCTAGGCTTATGGTAAATGAGAAGAATAAGTTTAAGAATAATAATCACCAAATATACCAAAGTACTCACCAAATATGACAACTGCAGTAGTTTAAAGAGTGTTTTACTTTTAATTTATGCAACCAAAGACGTACATTATCAGTCACACTCACAACTGCAGTGAGCTGCTCAGGTTTACTAATGTAAGCTAACAGCTAGCAACAAACTGAAGCAGCAAATTTGGCAGTATACTTTGGCATATTAACGTACAAATACAAGTGTTTGGAACATAATAAGGATACGAACAGACTGCAAAGGAATGAATTATGCTGCAGGAGAGATTTGAGAAGTTTCTATGGACAATTTCATACAAAGTTTTCTGTCCCTTAGCACAAAGCTACAACACTTTCAGAGCCACATTTTCAAGTCTTGTAGTGAATGTTTGCTAATCAAAATAGAAAACATAGGTTTTCAGTTACATATTCCTTGAAGGATGTGTTTCAGTAGGATGTGCCCACATGAGTGACTAACTCCTAGATATTACTGTACATCTTCAAATTTTGGCTACTGTTGAATTTCCTCATGAAAATAACTAAAGACAGCTAAAATTATGTTGGTGTTTGATCAAAGGTCACTGTAGAAATTTTATGAGTACAGCATAAAAATAAAAAACATGACTAAAATTGGAAAAAAATCTTATAAGACGTATAAATCTCTCCAACTAGACCAGATTGCCTTTAGTTTTTTGTCAATTAAAACAAAAATCACCTAAAATGCAACTGAATCTAATACAATTTTGTCAAAAGATTGAATAAAATTAACACAGCTGTCAGCACTCATGAATCTTCAAGCCTGATCATGGTGACTCAAAAGTCAAACAAGATTTCAACAGAAGCAACAATAGCAACTTTGTCAGCATGAAGACGTTTTCTCTTAAAGGTACACCCCCTGTCAGTAAGTCATACTGCAGCTGGATGCACTGAGCAAAACTTGGGAGAGACTCAGCAGCCACACATTTCTCCATTCTCTGTCGTCAGGTTAGGCTAACCCATTGTTGCTAACTTTGGAGCTAACCTCTTTCACTTTTTCAGCAGTTGGGGAAATGACAGACGTGACTTTTCTTGGTCTTGAGAAGCTGCAGCATTTATTAACTGACACACTGTAGCCTGTACTGTACATTTACAGCCAGATTGACAACTTACTGCTCACTTTTCTGCTGCTCACTCTTTTGCTTAACCACTTACTCGCTACGCACACACATTACGCACTGCCCTATTCCTTGAAGGAGCTACACTACCAAGAGTTTCCCAGGCACAACACAGAGGTTGACTCACATTATGGAACAGCACTGCACAGAGGCTCCCAAATGCTATTGATTTCTGAATGAATGGGTGTATTGCGTTATTTTTGGCATTAAAAAAATATTTTTTTGGCTTGGCGGGCGTTCATGTTGGCCTAGTGACCTGCCAGGTCTGTACAATTATAGGGGAAACACTGTACTGCATTAACCTCCTTAGTTCAGTCAGTAGAATATACAAAAAAAAGAAAAATAAATGTAGTTTTGGCAGCCAGTTAATGTCATAAATACTCTTTCTGTTCTGCCATAAAACCGTAAAATATGGGGAAACACTGAATCCTGAATGCATGGAAATGGTCAAATTTCAAGCTTCAAAACAAAAGTGAAACTTTTTATACCAAGATTTCAAAAACACACATCTGTTGAACCCTTCTGTCCACTCTCCTGTCTTTCATGCTGCAGGTGCCATGCATTATCCTTTGGCCAATATTTCACTTCATTTAGCACTTTGAGAATGACAGTACAGTCTCTGATAGTTGAGCGTGAAAGATAAAGGAGCTCCAGCACAGACACAATGATGGAGAGGCTGAAGCACTATATGAGTGTGTGCATGTGTGTGTGTGTGTGAGAGAGAGAGAGACACCCCTGTCTGGGTGTTTGTCGCCAAAGCAGTGACTTATGAGTAATCGATAACTTTCCTGCCAGTATTCCTCATTACAAAAACACACGCACACTCACCTGCTAAGATGTCTTTTCATACTGAATAAGCATGTCCTGTGGTTCAGTTTAAATTGCATTGTGGCATCTATTCATCCAAAGCCTTTAAATCTTCCCCAGTAAATGGCATGTCTCCACTGGAATAGATATCTCACTGGGTCCGTCTCAGCTATTGACCTGGAATGTCACTATGAGCTTTGAGTGTGGCAAAGAACGAGGGAGAAAGGGGAAAAACTGTCCTCTATCACTAAGGTTAAAATGAAATCTGATAGATTTTCAAATTTAAGAATGTTTAGTGGAGTGCAATTGACATGATCTACTATAATGCCACTTCATCTTCTGTTTGAAGAGGTTACCTATGGCCCCATATACACTGCAGCTGATGTGTGTCTACTCAAAAATGTACCTACATGTCACAGCTATGGCAGCTACAGAGATACCACATGGGGAATGCAAGAACTGTGATTGGTCAGCTCAGGCTGCTTGTGTTTTCTCCACAGACTGGATGTAGCGAATTGTGATGTCACCCGCTGGTTTGCATGGGAGCCAGTTTGTGTTGCAGCTTATAGTCTGCCACATCTTTTCCGTTTGGAGCCAAGACCTCCAAATAAGGAGTGCGGGGTGTTGCCTTTTATGCTCTGGAAATATGCCCTGCCACCCTGTACTTCACACTTCAGCTAAAGTTAGCTACTTTAGCTAGATTGTGCTAACAGGGCAGGTATTGTAATCAAGTAACATTAAACTCACCGAAATATCGCGATAATAGTCCGACTCAGTGCGAGTCCCGGTGGCTGGAGAGAGTAGCAAGTGAGTGAATTGTCAATCACAGTTATCAATCAACGCCCACACAGCAGACATCAAAACTTCTATAAGTCTTCAAATCTTATTAACAGAGCAATGGGTCCCAGGGACGAAGAGGTGCCAGGGTGAAATCAGGCTTCTAAGAAAGTATTTGAAAGCAGGATAAATTAATTGTTAGTTGTTATCAACAAAATATTATTTAAAAAGCCAGCTTTATGCTTTAATTCTAACTGAATAGTCACACTGGTGAATTAAATCCTGTGAGCAACATATATTTCAGCTACATTACCTTCACAGTGATGAGAGCACTCTGATAAAGGCCGTGGGACTAAAATGCATTGATCATGGGTTAACTTAGAATTATGTGAAGCCAAATAAATGAATCACTTCTCTTTCATAAACTTCTTTTTGCTGCATTTCAAATCTGTTTTCCTTTTCACTACATTTTTTCAAAAAAGTACCAAACCCCACAATTTTTAATACTGAAAAATGGAAAAAGAACCTTCAGACTCTTATCCGTTTGCTTTCTATTTGATTGAATTAAGGCGGCTGTAACTGATGTTTTATGCTTGACAAAAGAAATGGATAAAATAAATAATAAAATTGATGATGCTTATAATTTAAATCAGACATCATATCAGGTGGTGGAACATGCTGACTGGCTCGTATCTGACATTAAATTAACAGCCAGTATCAACAGGGTCAAACACATACACACACAGACACAAACACTGTTTTTTGAGCCACATGAAGCCAATTGTTGGATTCATAGCAAAAGAAAAGTGGAGACACGGGTGGGTGGAATGACGCAGAAGATAAGTGAGAAATGGAGATTACTTAAAGGTGCAGGGAGGAGACAGAAGAGGTGTGAAACAGGGATGAAAAGCTAAGGATAATGGAGAGAAGAAGAGAAAATAAAAAGAGAGAAGACAGAGAGAAGTTCACTGCAGCTGCAGTGATAAAGCAGCGAAGCTTTCAGCTGCCACGAGTATAAATTCACAAGCCACCCTGCTTAGCTGGAGTCACACAGTAATGAATAGACCTTTCACACTTTGTATGCAGGCAGTTGTGCTGCTGTGTAACTGTGTGAGTGTAAGAGTGTGAGATCAAGAATAAAAGTGAAGAATATGAGAAAAAAAGTTAGTCTGTATTTGTGTGTGTGTTTGTGTGTGTTTGTGTACAGGTGTTTGCTTGAGTGTGATTTGTGTACATGCATGACCAAGTGTGTGTCTGTATATGAGTGTGCAGGGATGTTTATTAATAGTGAATTTGAATAAGGCAACTGCACTTATGGTATTGTGTTTGTCTTTGGCAGCGTGTGTGTGTGTGTGTTTAGTATAGACAAATCTGGGTTGTAGGCGGAAGTAGACAAACCACCATTACCCCAGTGGCACATCCACTGAAATGCATATAAATTAGGGCTGCAACTAACAACATTTTTTCCCAATATCATCATCAAATATCTTGTTTTGTCTGAGCAACAGTCCCAAAGAGACTATTATTATAATGTAAGACAAGAAAAAGCAGCCAATTCACCCATCTGAGAAGCTAGAACTGTCAAACGTCTGGCTTTTTTAAAAAACTTTTTTATGCAAAATAATACCGAACACTTGAGCTCAGGGAAAACATCCATAAATAAAATCAGAAATATATATGAAATGATAATAATAAAAACAAAAATAACAATACTAACAATAATAACAATAAAAAATAACTCATTGCCGTACATCCTGTTTCCCAGAATTTGGTTATTTCAGGGCATTTCCAGAATACATGACAAGTGTTTACTCTTTACCTTAAAGAATCTAATTAAATTCTTACTGGTAAATTCCCTCCAGGTCTGCAAATTAGTGGTTTGGTGAATCTTTGAATGGCTGGCATTTCTGCCTAAACAATGACTTAAATGATTGATTAATTATCAAAGTAGTTGCTGATGAATTTTATGTCAATCAACTAATCGATTAACTGACTAATCGTTGCAGCTCTAGTGTAAAGGATTTCATTTCTGGCACTTTTGCCAAGAAATCTGTCCAACAGATCATGTAGAACCGGTTACATGTTGAAAATATATTCATCAAATGCCAATAAAATAAAGGTATTAAAGGCAATATAAAAAAACATACAACTTTACAACTAAATTTAAAGTTGTAACTTAAACTTAAACAACACAAGCCTTTGCTCCATGAAATCAATTTAATTCCATAAAGCTCCATTAAATCCTCATGTTTTGATCACACTCTGAGCGGCATGCCAACAAAGGACCAACCAGGAGCTGCTAAAGACCAAGCAGTCTGACTACACAGGGCCAATGGTGAGCCACAAAAACTGTATCGTTTTCCTTTACCTACTTTCACAGTATCAAAGATGTGTCTTTGCACTAAACTGAATGGCTCAACAGGTGTGGTCAAGCTGGTGACAAGAGAGAAACCCATTAGAAGGTATGCGTTTAGTATTTCCTCTGTAATTTAGGGGTTTCAAGAATTTGAGTTAAACATGAACAGGAAGTCCCAACTTCCTGTTCTCACTTTCAATTGATAGAAGCTTCACTGTTTACTGACTGCTCTCCTACACCTGCACCGAGGCTGTATTAACTGTTAAGATACTGTTAACTCAGATTTACTTCTGCTGCTGCTTCATATTACTTTTCAGTCACAGGAAGGCTTTTATTGTGAAGCAACTATGGGTGATGCACCAGTATTTTTCATCAAAATTAGCTGCCATTGTAGCATATTGAAATATATTTACCCCAGAAAAAACAGGTGGAAAATTAGAATGATGGAAAACAATAGTTATAGCACATTTGTTTCATGTCATATCCTGTTATCTCCCTGCATTTCCAGCCTGCATCTCTACTGCTACTATCTAAATAAAGGCAAAATGCTAAAAACAATAAGTCAAAATAGTGAGATAGGAATTTAAAACATTCACTTTGTATCTCATTTTTTTTATTATTCTTTATCTTTTTGTGCTTTTTTGTTTTGTTTCCTGGCAAAAATGGGTTTTCATGACTATTGTTTATTAAAAAATTGGGTCTACACAACAACATTTGAAATGTTTTAAATATTGCAGGGAGGAATGGTAAAAGAAGAAACAGCCAGAGTAAGCTGGTTGAATAAAGAGCTGCAGGCGACAGCAGTCTCATTCTCCAGCAAACCTCCAACACATCATCAAGGTAAACAACACATTTTCCAGTGTTGTCCTGAACACTTGCATCATGAGATAGCTGCTCACAGCTTGACCCAGTGCAGGTACCCCGACTGTTTGGCAAGGTGGCATTTGAGGAAAGGTGTAAACCCAAATCAATTGTTCATGTGGGTTCACTGAAGTCAGACTTTTCATGTAACTCCAGCTTGTCTCGGCCCTTTTTATAGAAATACCTCTTTGGTCTTTATTGTGTTTGTGTGATCCTGTACTAGTGCACTAGATTTAATACCAATATATTGATTCTTAATTAAACGTCTGTTTGGTCCTTATCTGATATGATGGATATGATGCAGTTTGATTGATTTCACATTTGCTGTAAAATCGATCGATACCAGCCGGGCTGTGTATGTGAAGACTCATCCTGGATTGACTGTAATCTAATTACACACAAGTGTGCAGGAGAGTGTTTTATAATTGATAGTAGCAGCAATATCTAGGGGTTTATGTATGGTGCATGTATAATGCTGTAACCTAAATAAAATCACTGCATATTTGGGATTGTTAGGCGTCTTTATGGAAAATAATAATAACTAATAATAAATAATAATGAACTATTCAGTATATAGCAACTTTAACCCAAAGTGTTGAGGGAGATAATTAAATATTGAAAGATTTGCTGCCCCTTATGGAATATATTGACTGATTTTAGAGTGATTAATTATTTTTTGATTTATGTTTCAGGGTCTATCTCTGAGGGATTCATAAACTCATCAGGCAGAGCAGGATTAACACTGATGTAATCAATGTAACAAATAATTGCTTTTCTATTTATGCATATCACAACTACCTTAATCTATTAATCCTGTCACTTAACTAAAAAGTTTTAAGTCCCTTTGTTTATTTATGGAAATGTGTTATTAGAGACTGCAGTCCTGCACCAAGGCTGTATTAACTGTTAAGATACTGACTGAAATAGAAGAGGTAAAGAAGAAAGGAGAGAGAGGAAGAGGGATGCCCATATAAAGTCACAGTATGCGTTCTGTTTTGGTGTATTTGCATTGCCAGTTTTTGTTGCTCTTATCTCTTCACGCAGCCATTAACAACAAAAACAGACTGTAACAGCATGACTGGCAGCACAATATCCCAAACCACAGCTGTATAAAACAACACAGTGTCAGGTGGAAGTGCAGCAAACAGTGCAGAAAATGTACTAGGGAAAACAACATCCTTAAAACATGTTCCCTCTGCAAAAATGCAGTGTTATCAGCTGCCTGAAGGCAGAGCAGGTCACGTGTGTTGGGTGTGAAAGGTCCCTAAGAATACTCTTTGTGCTTTTATGGCACTGCTTGATGGACATTTCCTCTGTGGAGGGAACCAGTGAGTCTGGGACATCCTCACAACTGTCTGTATGGCCCTGCAGTCCTGGGGGCTTAAGCAAATAAATAGGATGTAGAAATGCAAAGTCTAAAGAGTAACATAAGTTAAAGCTGCTATGTTTAATGTGAAAGGGGTCACTTGAAGTGACCCGTAGCACTTAACTCTGCTGTTCCCCTCTTTCCTACGGAGCATTCTAGCATTTTTCAGTTAATTGTTTTGGTTTTACAACCCACAACGTTTTGGTTCACTCTCAGTGCTCTCATCAGTGTTGTTTCCAGATGATGCAAGCAGCTGTTTTCAGCAAAAAAAGCTCAAATAAACTAGGGCTATAGTCTCCTGACCCCCCAAAAGTTTAGCGAGAAGATAACACTGTGTTTGTTTGGGGAGGTAGATAACTCTGGTTCACACTCCAACATGGTGGGTGGCAGTAATGCACCTTAACACTGGTTGCCACCTCCCATAAAACAGAAAAAAGAAGAAGAGGAAAACGCTGCACATCCAGTGGCAGGCCAAGAAAACTGCCGCCGAACAGAGTGAGTCTGAGATGGAAGTAGGAAGAGGAGAGCTGCTTGCCTGGGCTTGTCAGGCTCCAAGATAACGTTATCTTCTGCCTTCTGCTGCTAAGAAAAGGTGAATTTACAGCTCACGGCAACTTAGATATAACGATATAACTTCTCACTTTTGCTTGATATCTAGTGTCAGCAAAAAATGTTGCCAACACTAGATATCACCCACTAATGACACAGCGTGCTAACTACGCTATTTTGTTAGCGTAGTTAGCGTAGATAGCATGCATTAGCTAAGAGGGCTAACTTGGCTTGTTAACTATATTATGTGAATGTTGCTTTTTTTCCCCATCAACCAATCAATTGGTTAAAGAGTAGATACAATTTCAGTTGACCAAGTTTTTCTTTGGTTGACTACAGCCCTAAAATAAACCCACTGTATACCCGCCCAGCACCAAACAACAGAGTTAAAAGAAGAGTGAATACTGGACATAAGCCCCTTTCACACATTCACTGCAACTCTGAGTTTATCTGGACCTTGGAGCTGTATGTGAGAACGCATTAAACGGACTTCACCCTGCCAGCTCCCTACCACAAGCTCCCGATTAAGCCCATGTGTGAATACAGCAGGTCATTTCCCAGAAAATTTACAGCAAGTGAGTGGACATGTTGATGACGTTTCTATCATGTGACTGGTGTGAAACCGTAAATATACAAACATCCAAGGGTGAAGAAGGAGGATCATTTACATGAAGACGCCAACGAAAATGTCTAACTGCAGAGATGACAAGATCTGAGAACTTCTGTCAGTAAGGGCGGCTGGCTTCCCTTGGCATAGTCCTGACTAATCACAGTTTGGCAGTGGCATGACGGTAGCCTCATCTGATTGGCTAATCCTTCAATTTTTTTTCACCAAGGGATGACAGTTTCGGTCTGGCCTCCTCACGGACATAACATTAGCGTACAGTAGGAGTACAATATAGTGTTTCAACACACTTTCACCACATAACATTTAGAGGGGCGCTATTTCACTCATTGTAAAATACTCAATGAGAAATGGGGAAGAGATGACAGCAACAGCACAGAAGAATTACCAAAACTGTTAAACAAAGTGTTTTTGTTGAAATGACAACTACAGTCTGAAACAACAGGGGAAGCCTGGCTTCCTTTGACCTCTGGGAGAAAACGCCACTGGACACGACTCCAAATAGGTGCTAATGTTGCTCTGTGTCTGCTACATATGAGAACATGTTTACCTGTCAACTTTATAGGGTGATCATATGTCAGTGTTGTTTTGACAGCTTGTTGTGCTGCCCCCAAAGGGCAAAAAAAAAATCAATAAATGCAGGTTTAAGTAAATACAAGTGAGTGATTTCAATCATAATTTTAAAAAGTTAAGTAGTACCATTGCTCAAAATTACTGCTGCCACTCAACTTGCCATTATTTAACAAATGGCCAAATAAATATGTAGAGATTTGAAATAATAATTCTGCACACCTTCCGTAAAACGTAAAGTTTAACCAATTCTTGTGTGAAAAAGCTTAATCATCAATAAAGATTGATCTCTTCACAACAGGCTGAAGTTTGACTGGTTTTACAATTTGACAATATCTAGAAGAGACTGAAATTAGATTTATCCACAATGTGATAACGACTTATTCAAAAGTGGCTGTAATATTGTTGTTTAAATGAAAATAAATTAGTTGTCACACCACAGTATTTGTTACATGGAGATGATTTTTGCTAAGCTTCATTTTAATCTAACCAGTGTCTGCAGGGCAAATATTCACTGATTATACCTTCTGAAGGACAGGACGGACAAAGCAGAATGTCGGAAATAACACCTCTCTCTTCCTCCTTCTCTACTTCCTCTCTCTTGTTGCTCTTCTCTCCTCACATAACAACACCCCCTCTGGTGTGTCTTTCATTTGCACTTCTGCACTTCTCAGCCTTCCTCTGTTCACCTATCATGAACTGCACACAAAGCCCTCCACTTTCCTCATCAGCTTTGGCATGTGTGAAGAGAGTCTCACAGAATGTGGCTTGTACATTGATAACAAGTATTTTTTAGCCTCCACTATGCATACTGTGACTTATGTATCCCTCATATATCCTTGTACATATTTTCCTCTTTCATATAGTGGGAGTCGTACCATATGCAGATATGTAATAATTACACTGATGAGCCCTACATCTCCAGCATCCTGTTTTCACAGGAAATATATGAAATTATTGAGCTAAAATTGTATTTATGAGGTCTTGGTGAGGTCAGGGGAAACATCTAGTACACACATATTACTCACATGGATTGTGTTAGAACAAACGACCATGGGGTGTCCTGTGGCTCAGGGGTTATGAAACTGACCGTGAACTGCAACGTCTCTGGTTGAAATGCAGCTGAGGACCCTTGAATGTCATTCGCCATCTCTCTCACATTCCTTGAACTTGAACAAGACTATTATCAAAGATGTACACAAAGACATAAATATACATACTGTATATACAGACAATGTGTTTATCTGCTCCATAACCTGTAGCCTAAAGGTTAGCATGTCCAGCTAACTAGCTTACTACCTACAGTAGAAAGACTAATGTAGTGTTATTTCCAAGGCCAAGGAGCACATTGTCAACAAATGTTGTATTATATTGTGTTGTCACAGGTTACGTTAGAAAAAGACACATTCAGGACTGGACCAGACACTGTGTTTATTGGTTTTGGGTAAGTCTAGCCAAACATGTTGCCCGAAATAGTATTACGTTTTCAAAAATTAGTTTGTCCTCATAAAAGCCTATTCTTTTTTAAAAGTGAAAATATGAACAATAAAGCATAAATCTAACCTCTATGTTGATTGTCTAAGCATGTTTCTCTACAGTAAGTTAGCAGAAATAACAGTCTGATCTTACTTTTTCCTTTACTGCTTACTATAACACTAGGGCTAACTAGGTCTACCCTGTCATACACGAATGTGTTGAGTTTTGAAATTGATTATCTGAATTATCAGCTGGTGAAGATGCTGACTTTCTGTCTGTGACATGCTAACTTTAGCATCTTTAGCGTCTTTTAGCATGATATCATGTATCATGATATCATGATAGGGATCAGTTAGCTTATCATCTCAAGGGCTGAAGGGGAGACTGTAATCAAGAGGTTGAGAAATGATATGACAACTGTTTCTCAGATCTAGATGACTTTTTACAGTAAATACATGGGCTTAATATTGGCTAAAGGTAAGCCTCCTAAACACAGCCTGCACTGGGGCAATAGTGTTTCAGCAGAATACACCACTGGAATTACACATCAGGACTTCCTATCTTCATCTCCATCACTCCTCCTTCCTCCCTGCATTGTTCATCCTGTATGGCTGCTGTCATGCTTTTTCTCCCTCTCTCTCAATTTCTCTCCCTTTCTCTCCCTCAATGACACACTGGACTACATGAATGAACAAACACAAGGCACCGCAGTTCCCTCAAGGACACACACAGCCACACAACCACTTAGAGCACTTCCATAACCTAATAGTGTCAGACAAAATGAGTCAGGAGATCATCTGATAGCAGCAACGCAATGAATCACATCAGCCTGTGTGTGTGTGTGTGTGTGTGTGTGTGCATACATGGGTATGTTTACTGTAATAGGCAATATTTAGTAAGTATTCTTCACTTTAGGTGATTTTTACTGTATGTGTGTGTGTGTGTGTCATACCGTCTTGGGGCAGTGGACGTATCGTGCCAGGCTGATAATCAGGTCGTGTGTGATGGGGTCAACCAGGTTTCTGAAGCTGGCGTAGCGGTACAACACGTCATCCAGAGATGTTGACTCCATGCCCAGGTCCTACACACACACACACACACACACACACACACACACACACACACACACACACACACAGATTAAATAAGACCATCATAACCTTACTTACACAATTGTACATAGCGCTCTTATATAGGCAGTGCTCATGTAGAAAAGGCAAGGCAATCTATTCATATACCACATTTCATACACATGAGTAAACTCAATGTGCTTCACATAAAAATGAAAATGAAAGAAATAAAGACCCATTCACAACCGTGCAGTGACAAAAAACACAGATGAAATAACATACATTAACTATTCAGTGGCTACAGTACAGTACTCATTTTTGATCACACACATTACATACTATGTTTATGCATTCATACAAACATAAAAGGCACAAATTCATTCATGCACACACAGCCATACATACACACAAATATCTATAGTGCAAGCCAAATTTCAAAAGGAATTTACATTTGCCATGCTGCTTTATAAACTCACTGACCCCCTGAAGCATTAAATTAAAGCCTGTTGCATTGCTTTCCGCTTTCTGACTGTCTGCTTACTAGTCAGGGAAATGAAAATTTGTCACATCTCAAGCTCCATCAAAGCCGACGAAGCATAAACCTGTTGACAGAGCTTCATGCATGAACAGCGGCCTTGTTAAATCTTAAAAAGTCAGCTTGAATGACAACCATGAAAAAAAATACACAAAGAGGATTAGACCGGAACAGTTAAAGGTATTGTGAAGTGTGTACCAAAGCTGCTGTCATCGCCTCTAATACTAATGCAAAGGACAGTGCTGGCTGTGCATATACAGCCTTGCATGATGTGTTTGGGCTCAAATAACTAAGGATATTTATAATTTAGATTATCCATCATTATCCATTATAGACATCCAAAAAATGTACTTTGTTTGGGAGCAAGATTCCACATCTAAAGCATTACTAGTAGTGGGGCACAGAATGTAGACTTTGTCCAGAGTGTGGGAGTAAAGGAAAGGTCATGGGCTCCCTTGGTAGCATGAATATGCTCATTTCATGGCAATATGCCAATTAGATTATGGGGAATTCTGACATTTCGTCCTAGCCCATGCAGTGTCCAAAATGGAAATGGCTCATCCTCTGGGAGCATGAATGTGATCAGTAAAAGTCTGGGCATTCTACCCATTAGACGGTGACATTTCTGAAATATAAGTGCACATTTGGGCCTGATGATGGTTGTCCATCAGTCCACCACTTTGGTCCAAATTTATCTTGACAGCTAATGGACTGCTACAAACTTTGCTACAGATATTCATGGTTTCCAGAAGATTAATTCTTTTATCCTCGGTAATATCTGTTAACTTTTCCTCTAGTGCCATTGCCAGGTCAAAATTTTATTTGTCCAATATTTTTGGTTTATGACCAAATACCTGCAAAGCTAAAGACATTCCTATTAGCCTCAGCTGTACTTTGTGTTTAGTGCTAATTAGCAATGTTAGCATCTTAGCTACAGTAACAAAAACTAAAATATTGACCATGGAAAACATTACAGCCACTGATACAGAATCAATCACAATGTTTGTTGACAATTATTTCTGGGTAGAAAACCCCTGTGTCATGTGCATACAATTTAATGGCACGGAGCAAACAGGGGCAAGGAATAACTGAGAGATACTCTCATCTGAGGATTAAATGGTTAAGTCTTGTTGTATATGGGGGCTCTGAGCAACAAGAAAGAGTGGAGAAGGGTTTGGGTTTTTCAGATTTCCATCTGGGAAGAGCAAACATGCTCAAAGAAAGCTCTGGATGAAAAGACAGGGGCCTTAAAGTGTCAGGCGTTTGGGAAATCTGGCAACCTGGTCTTCATGACTGAATTTGTAGGAAGCATTTTGTGACAAGTAAGCTTTATGTCTCATTTAATTTTCAATAAGTTTTCAAAGAAACAACTTATTTGAGGTTGTTGGTGTTGCGTTAAAGTAACATTACGTCACATAGGTCAGACCAACGTGTTTAACTGAAAATGACAACAGAAAATAAACAAGTTGGCTGATATCACATATCTCCACAATTCAAATCAACCACCAGTTGTCTACCCGGAAGTGACTGTTGTTAGTTGTTAGTTAGTGCAATGTCATGGTGATTCAGTCCATACCTGCTAAACATCAGCATGTTAGCATTGTCATCGTGAGCATGTTAACATGCTAAGGTTAGCGTTTAGCACAAAGCACTGCTGTGCCAGAGTATAGCCTCATAGAACTGATAGCATGACTGAAGACTCTTGTTACTTCAATACATTTGGATTACAAGTATTGTAAATTGCTAGGGATAACACTGTGTTTCAATGGTGCTACATTTAATGTGCTTAAATTTAATGTGGTGCAAACAAGGTAGACAAAAAGTACAAAAAGACATCATAAGGTGCCAAGACAAGACAAAATAGGGTAAGGCATGACAAAAACAAGTATAGACAACATACTACATGAACTACAAAAAGCATTGTGTTTTGGTCCCAGAGTGGCCACTGCATACTAGCTTGCCACAATATTTAACAAGCCTATAAAGAACTATAGATCACTGTCATTTTCACCACTGGCTAAAACTAAAGCACTTTGCAATTGTGTTCTAGTATCATCACAAATCTCTACTGAGAATTTAATATATCTTAGAGCCAAATCACTGAAATCACTGTCTAGTTGCCTTATAATGTAAATCATAATGCGTACATGTTACTTTGTTCACACCCTGTATTTGTTTCTCATCAGGGGGACTGAGTTTATGACCAACCCTTGGGTTAACACACACACACGTAGCCAGCTGTATACATCCTATATAACAGGATGTTGTTTCAGACGATACATACTGTCTGCTCCGGCACAACACTCTGTATACACAATATGTAATGGCTCTTCTTTTCTATCATCACCGCTATTTCAGCTGCTAATGCCAGTGGGCTTGAAACACTTTTTAGGAGAAAATGTATTTTAGTCTGAATGTAAGTGCATGCTCATATATTTTTGTGTGTTTGGGTTTGTTTGTGCAGACAGTTCATAGCCTGTTAACTGGCAACAGGACCAACCATGTTCTGAAAACTGAGAGAGAGAGAGAGAGAGAGAGAGAGAGAGAGAGAGAGAGAGAGAGAGAGAGAGAGAGAGAGAGAGATGGTCTCCTCCAGAAAAGGTATGACTCACTGAGGTTTCCATGCTGCCTATTGTTCTGCGTAGGAGGGGCAGTAAATGATGACAGGAGCCTTGACTGAATGACAGACACACAAACAGTCATTAATCAGCTGCGGCACAGATGAGAGCGACATTAATAGAAACATAACAGATGAGAGAAACCTATGATTAGTGCATCAACAGGTATGTGTTGTGATATGTCCTGGTGGCGAACAGGATACACAGTTTCCAGTTGAGATCACACAGTCACAAGTGGTGTTCTGTGGGTGTATCGTGTCTGAAATTATTCCTGCATGTGTATGTGTGAGGACCTAGTGGACCCAGCACTGCACACCCCTTTCTGGCGGCCATTTGTCCAACAGAGCATGTTGAATCTACAACAGAGACAGTAGCATGAAAATAATTGGCTAGTTTGCCTTTTTAGCCTTTCCACTATGTTTGTATTGTGAATTATGAATACAGACTAATTACTAGTTATTTCTTTCAGCTGCAGTCTCTGCAGTGTGTCTAATTACTCCATCTCTCCCTTACTAGACCTTACTTCTGTATAACTAGCTGAATTTATACTCTTCTTGGCTTCTTTCAATGTCAGAAATAAACTTGGCTTTTAATAGCTTGGGTAAAGAGTTAAAGAATTTTGGGAAACTCCACCCATTTATTTCTGGCCAAGAGTTATATGAGAAATTCAATACCACTCTCTTGTCTGTACGGTTAATATGAAGCTACAACCAGGAGAAAGTTAGCTTAAAGGCAGGGAGAAACAGCTAGCCTGGCTCCAAAGGTTAAAAAAAATCAGCCAACCAGCACTTTTACTTGATTACTTTACTTTTACTAATTTACGTGATGGGACTATTTGTTGTTGGCCAGTTAAAAGTTAGAGGTGTTGGTAGGCAGATGTTTTTTGAACTTTGTTGTAACGGGACAGAGTGCACAGTGAACTCCGCAGTCACACATTTCTCTGTTCTCTGTTTCTCTGTTTTGTGTCTTCAGGTTAGGCTAACCCATTGTTGCTAACTTTGGAGCTAACCCCCTTCACTTTTTCAGCACTTGGGGAAACAACAGACGTGACTTTTTAGCATTTATTAACTGACACACTGTAGTCTGTACTGTACATTTACTGCCAGACTGAAAATTTACTAACTTACTAACCTTTTCTTCTGCTCCACTCGCATCCACTGTCACCTCTTTGCCACTCACTCTTTCCCACCCCCTACGCAAACATATTACGCAATGCCATATTCCTTAACAGAATTACGCTACCAATAGTTTCCCAGGCAACGACACAGAGATTGACTCACGTACCGGAACAGCGCTGCACAGAGATGCCCAAACATTATTGATTTCCGAATGAATGGATATTTAGTGTTAATTTTGGCATTAAAAAATATTTTTTTGGGCTGGTGGGGGTTCTCGTTGTTATTATTATAGTGCAACAGTGCAACATTTGGATGCTTTTCGGTACATTTATTTGCCTTAAAAATGACGACACTGGTGGCAAAAATCTGAAGAAATACAGATCACTTCTGTGTGAGTGTGTGTGTGTGTGAGATGATGAGTCAGAGGAGCACAGATTGTCTTCCTTCATAGTGTGATAAGGATTTGAGGTGTTATGCAAATAGATCAACCCCTGAATAGAAATTAATCTTCAGCTCACTCTAATCTGAACCCAAACACTAAAAGGTTTACGAATCAACAGTTAGCATATTCACAACATCTCACAACAGTGCTGAGGGTGTGTTTGTGTGTGTGTGTTTAGTGATGAGGTCTGCAGTGGTAAAAAGTAAAAACAATAGACAAAAGTACATAAATGCTATCCACCCTCGAGAAGTGTCATACATTATTAACAGTGGTCCATCATGAAATATACATGACAAGGGCAAAATAGAAATAAAAATGCAGAGTCCACTTCCTTGAACTCGAGGGGGTAGTGTGTTGAGTGCGTACACACACACAAACCATTTGTGTTATAAGGAAAACAGTGTGGGCTTTTCTTTCATTAGAAAGCACCACCTACACTAATTAGAGACGGTCAACATCAAAGCGGCGGTCTGAGCCTAGCTGAACATGAACAAAGATGGAGCTGGAGACAGACAGGGCAAAAACGACGGCTCAAGTGCAGGCTCTTTGGTAAATAAGAGGAAATGGCAACCGGGGGCTTAAGGACCCATATATGAAGCAGACATTGACCTTTTATTGAAGGTCACATACAGACCAGACAGTGTCATCCATCTCTGACATGATGGAAGGTATTCTTAGATTACCAATGAACAATTATTATTATTATTCATATCTTTATATTAAAAGGTCTGAGTAGAGAAATTGCTTGTTTGTCCAGCTTACTAGGCCTCTCCTCAGGTTCAAGTAGAGTGGAGCTGTGCTGGGTCACCAAACTACATGTGCTAATCATGAATAAATTAGGGCAGCTGAATATCATATGACAATCTATCAATTAATTTGAACGTTCCTTGCTCACCTACCACGTGTTTGGTTTCTATGACACATGTGCAATAGTGTCTCATTCCCTGGCTCTGCCTTGTGCACTCTGTTCCTACACTGACATGACATCCAGCCCAAAAAATTGCTCTTCTAGGCTAAGTTTTATACATATTCTTCCTTCATGGTTTTCAGATTCACTATACCAAGCACAATAATTCACCTTGTGTGCCATTCAATGTGTCCTGTCAAAATTTTACATGTCCACTAATAAGAATTAAGTTAATTAAGCACATGTCTGTACACACCCACACAATACTGGGAAATGCAATTAAGTGAAAACACCTGTGCAGGTTTATCATTAGCATGTAAGGGCTTTAAAGGTCTAATGTATCCAAGTGTTTTTTATCACTTGTAAAAAGGGATGGGTGACCCCCCATGTTTAAGGAATCTGTTTTGTCTGTACATATTCTGAAGCAAGAAAACCTCATTCAAGATCACACTGACATTAATGCAGATTACTAAAAATCTAGCACTGGAACATGACCTTATACAACAACATGTCATGTGGTGCACTCCATACATCCAAATAAGGAAAAAGAGTACATGGGTGAGTGGATGTGTGTAATAACAGCAAACCAGGGAGGGCTGAACTGTGTAGATGTTTTAGACAGCAGATATTACAGTTAAAAAGGTGGGAATGTGACAGGAGAGAGTATTGTTAGATGAAAAACATGCCGCCACGCTGGTACAACAGTAGATGTTTGTTTATCATACAATATGGATTGTAAATCCCAGGAAAAAAAAAAAAAAATTACAAGCTAGTGCAACAGTGGCTAATCCAGATGTAATGAGTTTGGGTCTCTATTCCGACATGGTTCACGCATTATTCCAAGATAGTTAACCCTGTTAGATACAGATAAATAGATGTAGAGTACAGCTCCTTTTTAATAAGCTGAATTGACTTTATAAGTGTTATTGGATGCCATTTAGATGTAACTGCTATAATGATGGTGGCTTTTGCTGCATTCATATAATATGGGAAAGATGGGAAAGATTCCCATGATCATAACTTGCGAGCCTTTACGTCATCAGACAACAAATGATGGTTGTATGATTACAAAGTTGGCTGGGTGAGGGTTAAAAACACATTGTCAACACACGCATTGACAACATAACACTACATCCATTAAATCTGGATTTAATCCCCATGGACGACGGACTTTGGCTGATGTGAGGCGTCCTTATTTTATTAGATTTTTAGGCACTTCCATATTATGAAGCGCCAAGTCGGATATGTCGTAACTTTCAGTTTTCCAGTAGTAATTATGATTTGAAAGTTGGTGTGAATGCTATTTACAAGTCGGAATCTCGTAATTACGATAACTGATATGACATGAACGTGGCAATTGTTGCCATTTTACCACAGGTTTAATGACACATTTGTAGTCTTGTCACCAAGTGGGAGATATCATAACCCTGCTCCTTGTCACCAAGTGGGAGATATCATAACCCTGCTCCTTGTAAGTTTCATTCTCTATGACATAATACATATGTGTTTTGTAGTTTAGCTGGTGAAGTAAGTTGTTCTAACCACAAACCAATAGTAAAGCCTGCCATTTTGTGTGGGGGACAGCGAAAAAAGAAAATTGAGTATAACGTGAGCACTGAGCTTGTAAAAATTGCACTTGAAAGAGCCTGATTTAGTTGGTGATGGAACAGACTGTACAGACTGCAGGCAGCTCTCACACCACTGTGATTTAAAGTGCAGCCAAAACAAAGCTGAATCAATCAATCAAACAGCACCATGTCGAGACGCTGCCCTTCAGCTGCTGATAAGAGAGATAAGGGAGTATGTGCAATTAACTGTACAATGTATGTAAAACCTTGTAGTCTTTTATGCTGTATAACTTTCAACTAAAAAGATTTTGATGACACAGCGTGCAGCACCACAGAGAACACCTGCAGCACAAAGCTGAAGATTAAATTAAGGAGAGTCCTTGTTACTGTATATGTTTGAGGTTTTGAGCTTGAAAAGAAAGGTAATCACTTTTCAGCACCAACTAATGACCATTTGCAGTTAAAATATTAATGGAAACCACAACTTAGCAGCCTTTCAATCTAACAAAACACTGGCCACATACCATAAGGGCAAGGATATACTTGCTTTTAACTATGCATGATGGCTGCCTCACATATCCTGCTTCCGTTTGGAGTGCCGGTTGTGCACATCCTCAGAAATTAACGATACAATACCACAAGATGCAATATGCACATGAAGGGTAGGGGCAGTGTAGGGGCATTATGAGGATGTGACAGTGTCAGGGGTCAGTATGCACGTCAGCAGCGACAACAATGGCAGAAGGTATTGAAAACAAGTTAATAGACCAATTACCCGCATCTGTACGATGTGTGACAAATATGCTTGTCAGAATACCTGGCATGAGATCAGTACCATTTTAGAAGTTGACGTGGAAACCCGCAAAAATAAATGGAAACAAGTCAGAGACTGTTATGCCTGTGTACGGTGGAAAAACAAAATAGTAACCTCCTCAAGTGTCGACATGTAAATGCAAATCCAGAAGTTCTAATTATACCCTTAGTTCTCTGTTGTGCCCTCTAGTGGAATCCTCCAGTAACACGCAATGTGCATAAGCAAGTATGTGAACAATTCCACTCACAACACAACCGGTTGTCTACATCAACGCGTGGTTAAAAAGAAAGTATATCTCCATCCTAAAAACGCGAGTTAAAAATCAGATGCAGCGTTTTACAGCAAACTAGGGGCTACTGAGGGAAGCACAGAGGCTAAATTTAAGGGTGGAGGTTTCCATAGAGGCTGATGGTTATGGTTTAGCGATCAGCTTCGAGGCAGCCCAGGGGGAAGTGGTTAAGAGATGCTAGCTTTGATTTCAAGTTAATTGAAGGGTGGTGATTAAGAAGGTGGTCTCCCCATTAGCTCTTAACAGAGCTCCTGCGTGATTAATCAATGTCTGTTTAGTCCAAGCTCTATGGCAATTGGCATGGTTTCCGGGCAACATGGAGGGAAACCTGGTAACCAGTGAAAAGCTCATATCTTCCACACACAAGCCATCTCTGTCATTTCTCCTCTCTTCTTCTTTTCCCTCTATGAGTCATTTCCTCTTTCATTTTTATAGTGCTCTCTTCTAATGTTTCTATAACCACTCGCCTCCCCTTCCTCTCTTTTTCCTCGTCAGTGTCTGTTTCATTTTAACGCTCCTGGTGTTTTCTTCTACCTTCAGTAATTGTCTTTATTCAATTCATCGTGTGATCAGTCCGTCATGTACCGTTCTGCAAGATCACCCACCCTTCTGAATATGAAGCCACGTGTGACTGATGGTTATGTCACTGGAGCTCTTCATATTTCACCTTCACAACCCACCATGAAACCCTGCTCTCATCTATATAAAGTCAATACCTTTGGCAGAATGAGTCAAAATGAAGTAAAACATGTTGTTTTTAGCCTCCTCAATTCTGAGGACAGGCATCCATCCATCCATCCATCCATCCGACACCATATTATTAACTTTCACCCAGTTGGAGTGCATCATGTTTGTAGACATTTCCTTTTCTCTAATCCCCAGCTCTAGCAACAGCAGCAAAGAAAAATCCTTCAAAGGTCATAAGCGCTTGACCTCGATCCATCACCCACTGGATCAAAGCTAAGCCATGTGGACTGCTGTTTACACAATCCTACCTCTCTTTTCTCGTGATAGAAAGACACTAACAACACTGCTTGGTCATGAAATGACACTGAGTAAATACACCGTGCTAAAAGCCCAGACGAGAAAAGGAAATAGCTTAAGTTTATTAATTGTGCACAGGTCTCTTAATGACTGAAAAGTACTCCTTTATGTGCTGATAAAGGCTTTACAGTTCACCACAAATCTCCCAGCAGCTGTATCTGATGCCATAATGGAGGTCGACTGCAGAGTGGCTGTTTGCTAATAATGCCTAAAACTGTAACAATGAGACTGGATAAAAAAGAGATCCATGAAACAGCTTGGGCAAGCGTTCTGACAATACAAGCCACTCTCTTCAGATGCACTGCCAATAAAAAAATAAAAGTGCTTTCAAGTGAGGTAGTTCATTCTGTCAGGTGGGAGCTATCTATAAAAAATGGGCTACCACATGTGTTTAAAAATAAAGAAGCTCATTCTGTCAATGGAAAACAAGAGTAAGAGCCTTCAGCCATGCTAGCGGCTCTGTGAGGCTGAGTCAAATGCTTACATTAGCATGCTAACAGTAACAGCATGTTTATGTTTAGCAGGTATAAAGTTAACCATGTTCACCGTGTGGGTGCAGCATGTTAGCATGCAAAAATTTGCTAATTGGCACTAAACACAAAGTACAGCTGATGGTAATGTCATCAGTTGTGCAGGTATTTGGTCATAAATCAAAGTATTGGATATAAATCAATTTTGACCAAATGATGGTGCTAGATGAAAAGTCAGGAGATCAAAGTTATTACAATTCATCCTCTGGGTACAACAAATGTGTGTGTATCAAATTCCATACTAAGTGTCCAATTGTGTCAAGATATTTCAACAGAGAACTAAAAAGTCAACCTCATGGTGGTGCTAGATGAAAAGCCAGAGGATCAACACAGTCATTAGAATACATTGCCTGGGAACCATGAATGTCTGTACAAAATTTTGTGCCAATCCATCAAGTAGAAGTTCATTTATACAGTATAGTACAGCATAAGTGAAAATTTTGACCTGCTGGTGGAACTAGAGACATAGTCAGAGAATCACAAAAGTCAGCAGAATGTATCCTCTGAGGATCAATTTGATGGCAACCCATCTGATAGTTGTCGAGATATTTCAGTCTGAACTAGCATGATGGACCAATCTACCGACAGACTGACTGACAGACATCTCTAGAGCCATGCTGCTAGCATGGCTATGAACTCAGTCAAATCAGTATTTGACCTCTGTACTTTGTTGGTACAGAGTGAAATGTGACTGTTCAAGTTTTAAAAATGGACTTGTTTACTTATTGTTTGATCAGACAGTTTCTGGATTAAATAAGAATTTCCAAGTTTTAGACTGTGTTTTGTTTTGGCAAACTTCTTGTACGACAGCTTGCGCTCAGACAAGATTTATTTGAAAACTTTATGCTAAGCTAGGCTAACCACTTCCTGACTTCAGCTCTGTACTTGGTGTGCAGCCATGAATGTGTTACCAATCTTCTTGTCTCAGTCTTGAAAAGACAGAGATAGCTGTAGCTGCCCCAAAACTTTGGAACAGCTTACCTTTTGGAATTAAGTGTTCCCCTTCCCTAGACACTTTTAAGGCCAAACTAAAGACTATTTATTCTTGATATCTTATTGTACAGCACTTTGGTCAACTGTGGTTGTTTTTAAATGTGCTTTTTAAATAAATTTGATTTGATTCGATTTGATGAAAGTGTTTTTCCTAAAATGTTGAACTCTTATGTTAAAAAAGACAGTGATTTAGTGTGTAGTTGTTATTTTACAGAGTGGAACAAACTTACAGAGGATATGACTCAGTGAATGTGATTTAAGTCATTTGCAGGTCCTCTAGGTTAAAATTGGGCTAAATTTGGTAGAATATATATGTTTTTTCAGATAGTTTACATCAGAGGAGGCTGGTCCATAAAGGTAGAGGAGGTTGCTCCTCCTCTATTTTTGAGAGGCAAGAGGGAGATCAAAATATAAAAAAAGAGTAACTAGAAAAAAATCAATTATTGAAATTCTGATTAAAATGCTTCAACAGCGACACCTGCAGAGGAGGAAGGGCTCCTGCTGTCCTCCTCAGGGCGGGATCGCTTATATCAATTAAATGTACTTAATTTTTTTTCATGCTAATCTGTTATTGGCCAAAAGATGTAAAGTGACGCTCCAACGGAGGACGTCCTCCCTAACCAATCAACAAACAGAATACAATATTGACATCCCGTTTGTCCAATGACAGTTTCCAAATTTCATCCTCACCACTGTATGCAGTAGAGCAATAAATAGATTCATAGAGTAGCATATTACAAAAGAAATTATAACATGCAAATTGCGAACTACTTTTAAACACATCATTAAAAAATTATATTTTATTTAAGCCTTTTCAACAGAGTCCAAATTTCCTGTTTTCAGCCCGACATGCTGCTGTACTGTGACGGTCTGCTGCACGGGCTGCAAGGCATGGAGGATATTCAGGTGAGTCAAAGGTCACAAGAGTATACGGCATGAAATATTATTTTCTATTTCCATTGTTTGTGATTTTATATTACTTTAAGGATTTTGGGATCACTTTACTGGATAACAGTAAAACTGCACCGCTTCTAAGTCAAGTGTTTTCAAGTTGGGTTCAGGGACTAACATTTCCAGTGTCTGTTGGGCAAAACATCAACTATGCAATTCATCGAATGTTATTCCAATAACAGACAAGGAATTTATGAACTGTAATCATGAATTTAATCTTTCATATTTGCGACAGACAATTTTACAATCAACCAAAAAAAAATATATAATATAGGTATAGCCTACAAATGTTTGCACGCCAAAATATAACAACTCATTGGCAACTTTTTCTTAGTTTGGAGGGTAGTTAGCAAATAAACCAGCCTGAAATAAATCCTAAATAAAATGCCAAAAGTTAAAATGAAAGAAAATAAATTGGTAATTATTGACAGTCCTCTTCATTGTCTGGTGACAACAGCCCCTCTGACTTGTGACCTTACAAGATCCAAAGAAAAGGTTTGTTGCTCAATTTAGTTTTTTTCCCCCAGTGTTTTCCAATCACTATTAAACTGCCAAAGCTTGATTTTTGTTCAAATTTTACTGACTAGACTTCTTCTGACCTTATAACATCCACAGAAAACGGCCAGCCTTTACAGCTCTCTTGCTCTTGTAAGACAGGATGCAACAAAAGGCCTCACAGCAGTTATGAAGATAATCTCCCAACATGTGAAGTGAGTGGAAACCTCCCACAGGCAGAGGAACTCATAGCACACTTCATTTTTGCTTTGTTTTTCATAATTCCAGTTTTTCATGCTTTTTGTTTTTCCTTTTTAAATCAGAGGATATTGTGTAAAATTCCCACTGTAACATACTGGGTGCAGCGTCACCCCTCAAAATCTTGTGAGCTATTGTTTTACTGCTTAATTTTTTGTTGAACATAAGAAAGCACAGATAAGTAGCCAACCAATGTAAAATAACATGATGGCGTGGGTTGGTTTTCCTCCTGTCCTCCCCAGTTTTTTGAGTCAGCAACCGCCACTGATTTACATATAACTAATGATTCGACAGAATTTAAGTGACCATATTTAAATGTGCAGTTAGTTCCTGCTTCACATTCAAGAGTATCACAGATTCACTGCTCACTTGTAAGACTCTAACCACGCTGCTGTGTTATTGTGCCTTCACTTTCAGACTGGAAGCGTAATTCTCCTCCTCTAGAGTATCATGGCTTAATCAAGCAGCGACAGAGATGGTAATCCTCTGGTCTTAATGATGATGGATGGAGAGGTGTCCTTCGTCTTTAAGCCTGTTTGCTTCGCTCCGCTGTTTGCCATTGATTCAAGGATTAACAATCTAAATGGGTTTGATCAAAAAACTGTAAATAGTAACTGAAAGGAGCTGATGGAAATCACCAAAGCCAAACAATAAACTGTGAAAACAATGAGTGTGTGTGTGTGTGTAAGCCGGAGGCACAGCTCCCTGTGGTTGAGTCATAGGGGGATAAACACGGGCAGCATATGGATTTTGTGCAGTGCCGTCTACAGGGATGAGAGCTTATAAACCTGTTTCTTTTTCCACTATCTTCTCTGACTTATCTTTGTTTCCTTCTTATCCCAACACTAAACATATATTCAGATGAACTTTTCATGATTTCACTCCTTCCCTTTCTTTGCAGCTCTACAAATTCTCCAATTCAACTGGTGGCATTTCTGCCGTTTCATTTTCCTGCTTCCCTTTTGTTTCTCGCCGCACCAGATTCTTCCAGACTGCTGCTGGGCTTTTCCTTCTGCTCTGTAGCAACAACAGCAGCAGCAGCAGCAGCAGGCAGCCAAGCGCTGCAAATGTCTTGAAAGACGGAGAGAAGCTATAAATCCTAGTCCACACTATACCAGTGCTGCAGATCCAGGCTGAGCACAACATGTCCTGCCCGCCTGCCTGCCTGCCAGCCAACCAACCAACCAACCAGGGGGGCTCCTGTACAGTCCAACAGGCAGGGAGGCGGTCAATTCATCAATTCACTGAATCAGTTTAGTCAGTGTGTCAACAGTCGGTCAAGCCTGGCTTCTATTTCAGCATCAGTGCTGACATCAGCTGAGGAAGAGCCAACATGTTCACACAGAGGCAAGTGAGAAAGAACAGAGAAAAGTAAATCAGGAATGTTGTGGTGTTGTTCTACGGACAAACCTGTGATCCTTGAGGTTTCACTCACACACTCCGTCACACACAAACACACAGAGCAGCTACCTGTCGGAGGGTCTTCAGCATCTCTGTGGCCTCATCTTGTTTGCCCTGCTTGGCCATCAGCATCATCTCCTGGATCATGCCGATGCGGCGCTGGTAGGGTGGCGGCGTCCCCCCACGGCTCAGTCGGTCCCCTGACTTCAGCATGAGGGACGCCAAGATGTCTCCCCGCTCCTTGGTGGGTGTCCGCTTCCAGCTGTGCTGGGGACTGGCTCCTCCCGGCTCCTGGCCTTTGGTCTGCTTGGCACCCATGGTGCTGCGTTAATGTGAACTATGATAATAACAAGCCTGATCCCACTGTGCTGTCATGCAGAAGCAGGTTTAATTAATATGTGAGATACTTTGTTCATTAAAATGTGTGCAGCTGATCACATCTTACAGCCTGCTCAGTCTGGGGCTCAGATGTGAAGCACCGTGAGAAATAATATCCCAAACTGTTCCAATGTTCATGAAAAATGTCATTATCACACAGTTACACAAAAGAGTGAATGTTCCCAGAGTATAAAATAATACGCCAAAACATGAAGAAGTAGTAGTTTTCTGCTTGTGGGAACTTGTTAATCCCAGAGAGTGCAGCTCAAGTCGGGAACAGGTCGGAGGATGCTGCCTGCAGCATGGCCGCAAAGCACGGACACAGCAAAGTCAGGATGCAGGATACCGACAGTGCAGACCGTGGCCCGCCGCAGCCTCCTATCCCGAACACAACTTCACCACGTCTCCATAATATTTACCTTCGACAGCAGCGTTATCTTCTCACTCTCCTCTGTTGTTATCCTCTAAAACAGAACCCTCTGTCCCGGAGCAGAGGAGGAGGTGCGTGAAGCAGGGCATGGCAATGTTTACGTCTGCTCCTTCCTCAGCCGCTGGAAGTCATGCATTACCTGCATCAAACACAGCATTCGCCCTTCTCCAAGGTTGATTCTCCATCCGCAGAGGGGCAGCAAACAGCCGCGTCGGCGTCTCGGTCCACAGGCTGTGTGGAAGCTGCAGCTCCGCGGCTTGACAGGAGGGGAGAGACTGAGGTGTCCCCTTGCTGGGACTGAATTATGTATTGCACCCTCTGTTCAACTGAATAGGGGCGCGCAGCGTGTGCACGTGAGCACAAGTCCTCCCTCCCTCACGCGCTGATGGAGACAGGAGGGGCTGGGAGAGCACGAGCAACGCCAAGTTTGCAGTTTCTTAACCCGTTGGTCTGTGCCTCGCGGTGGGAGACAAACCAACCTCCATTAAAAATGAATCAGTTTAATGTTGGGATGCTTATTGGTAGAGGTGCATATATCTGGACCTGATGACTCATACCTTTTAAAATGATATACAGTCTTCCTGTAAAATCGGCATTCAGCTGATTATTAAAGTATCGATTCATTTTTAAAAGCCTACAATTGAAAGTAATTTGTTGATGTTGTGGCTTGCGTATTGTGATGGAAGTAGGTCAGATAATAACCCGACCTGAAAAGTTAAAATTTTAAAATAGGTGTTGTTTTGTGTACTGGCTTCTGCCGCATAGAAGAGTAGGAGCAACATACTAATTTATAAATGGCCCTGAGTGTTTTTCCATCTCTGTTGATAAGGCAGTCGTTATTTTCTTTAAATTAGCTGATTTTCTAATCAAGTTTCGTCTTTCTCATAGTCGAGAAAATGGCATATTTTCAATCTCAGTTCAGTAAAAAGGCTATCATCAATTAGGAAAAATGTATGGATGTATTTAACCCGACGATCAAGTCATTTAGTCCACTTTCATTTCCACTTACATGGAAATATGCACGAGTACGAGTTCAGATTGTGAGCAAGATAACAGGGAAATAATCAGTTTATCAGTATTCAGTGCAGTAAATGTGATCACATGGTTCATACACTATTGATCTTTATGTAGCCAGAGTGTGCAGGGAAATGATTGTAGTGACATCTGGTGGTGATTATTCATACCACAGCCAATAAAACTCATCTAACAGATAAACATAATTTTCTCCATCCCTCCATATGCAGCATATGTGTGTTCCTCTGCAGGAGCAGGTTTAGACTGACAGCTACATGCATAAAATACAAAACACAACAAGACGTCATGATGTATTTTTCAAAAGGTATATTTATTTGTTTTGCCTTTAATTACATCTCTATTTACAGTAGTATTTCAACCATCAGTTGCTTCAAATCACATATCAAAACAAACATGTTAGTTTCTTTCCTCACGTTACAGAGAGAAATTTTAGGCTCATAAGTTCTTGTCACAGAGCTTGCAAAGTCAAACAGTCAGCCTCAACGAAAGACATCCACCTCATGTCTACAGGATGAAGACTTCATTCTGGTTTTTACAGGGAGGGGAGAGGAAGGTAGACATTTCACACAGGCCTCTCCTGGTTTAATTACTTTATGGTGCACATCATTTGTTACTCAAAGACAGAACTTAGACCTGACCATTGCCTCCTTTCCACCAAAAGAGGGATTCATTTTTAGCCATCAACACATAGTTTGTTGCTTATTAAAAGCCCTTTTCTAGTTTTGTTGTTTCAACTGAATCACTGTGATTGGAATAAGGACTTTTTAAAAACACACTTCACAAGAAAATAGGACTTGAATGTCAAAGGGACCCAAGATCTCTATATAATTGATATAAATTAAGTGGAAATGTCAAACACAAATTAATTGATGTGTAAGTATTCACTCCCTGTACTGCGACACAACTAAATCATCACTGGAGCAGTCATCTGAGTCACTATCATTTGTATAGAGATCACCAGGGTGTAATGAACGTGTGACAAGTGGTTTAAAGGTTAAATAAATACACCTGTGTCTGGAAGTTTCAACAGCTGGTTAATTATTCTCTTTCCTGGCAATAACGGCATCATGAAGACATAGAAAACTCTGAACAAATCTGTGTCAGGCTACAAAAATTAAAAAGAAATATATCAAAATTTTCCAAAATTACCAGTCAATGGAAGGATACAAGGGAATGTGAATAAATCACTGAATATCCCATAAAGTACAATTTGGTCAATCACCAAAAATAGAAATAGAATATGGCACAGCTGTAAATCTGCCTAGGCCATCTTTAAAAAGTGTCCATGTGAGAGTGACACCAAAAGGACTGTGGGGGATGAGGGGTGACACAATATTTGTGTCCTGAGGTGGCCAAGTCGGTCCAGACATAAAAAATGATGCCACTATGTGTGACAGCACTTGAAAACTGCTGTTCACTAACAGGCCCCTAGAAGCCTGACAGAACGTAAGCATTTTTTGACAGAGGAACAGTATCTCTTTGTGACTGCTGCCACAATGAGATACTGACTTGAAGGGGGTGAATATTTGCACAAAAATGTGTGTTTTTACATTTGTACGACAGGGAAATTAAGCTCAAGTTTTGACATTAAAGAGTCATTTTCTATTCAAGTGTCAACCAAATCCTAAGTCCAACCTCTGTTTCATAATGTTGTAAACCAGTAAAACAGGAATACTTGTGTACTGTAACCAGCCCAGAATTCTGTTTTGCCTCTCATAAACGGCCCACAGAGGTTTGACATGACTGAACTGATAGAGTGCTGCTATGCTTTCAAAACTGAACTGATGGGGAAAACAGGGTCCAGGATAAAAATCATGCGTCATGTATTCTTACATGTTGATTTGAAGTATCCCACTGAGGCCGCAATAATGAGCTGCTGCTCTTTTAGTGAACCCACAGCTCAGCAGGAAATACTCTCACCATAAAAACAACCTGGTCAATATTTCAGCTATTTGATGCAGAACATGTCCAGCTCTGCCTGGCAACATTAATTCACCTCCCTACCTCCCAAATTCTCTTCCACTAGACTGTGCATGTTCAAACACAACATGGAGTGAAGACGCACGGGACTTTCTACCCTATATGATTTAATCAATGACATATTGCTGTTGGGTGCACTCTGAGGAAAAGGTATAGTTGGGCCTGCATTTGGATTATCTATGTATTGCCTTTCCTTAACCTGACTCACGCTATTCTGCTGAAGGCTGAGGCAAAGATACAAGGGAAGGACAATTCTAGACAACCCAGGCACGGCTAGGACAGACAGCGTGCCCGGGGCCTTGCAAGTGGGGGTGTGACTACTCGCAGTTAGAATGTGTAGCCTGCAGGGGGAGCTTTGTCATCTTTGTTGCTCTCCAGGGAGAAAGGAGGAATGCGAACATCAAAGTGGGAGCCATCAGTCCTTTCAATACGAAACGTCCCCCTAGAAACAAATGACAGGGCTGGGTGATTGATCGTAATATTGCAAATGGTAAATGAGTAATGGAACAGAGCACAAAAGATGAGTACATATTGTACTCATGGGAGGTTCTTAAAAATGACAAGACCAGCAATTCCAACAAGTGAAGATGTACCAAATACTGCAATACAGCAGCAGTGGGGGATGTGAATTGAAGTATGACTGATCAAACTCACCACATGTGACCACTGGGGGCTTGAAGAGACACATGGCTGCTATACTGAAATGCCGGCTGTTCTTTAGACAATACTGGCTCCTGTGACATCACACAGAATAACAAGGTTATACGAATGTAGTATTTCAAGTGCAACACACTAAATAGCTACAGTCTTTCTTATTGTCACTGTCATGTTCTTCGCGTCTGTGCCTGATGAATCTGTGCAGCAGTAAATCATCTATAAAGAGCTACACCATGGACTGTATGTCGACAACACAAATATAGGAAATAGCTTTTTAAGAGTTTTGGTTGCACTGACCCTGCCAACGACGCCTCGTCCTCGGACCGTCTCCAGGGTTCCTGACAGGCTGAAGATCCTCCAGTGCCTCTCTCTCAGCTGAACCACCTCGTTGCCCATGTTCTCCAAACGGATACAATACCGCCACTGCAGGAAGACAACATACACAAATGCAGCTGAAATGATTAGTCTACTAATCGATTAGTTGATCGACAGAAAAATAATCAGAAACTATTTTGATAATCATTTTTCAAGCAACAACAGTGAAATAGTACCAAACCTTTCAGTTCCAGCTTCTCAAATGAGAGGATATGCTGGATTTCTTTATCATATATCATTGTAAACCGAATATCTTTGAGGTTGGACTACTGAAGATGTCATCTTGGGCTCTGGGACGTTGCGATGAGCATTTTTTCCCTTTTTTGTGACATTCCATATAACATATTAATACACAGTCTGCTAGTGAATTAAGCCAGTGTCTGGCTAGTAACTGGTGTTATTTTCTCACTGACACCCCATGAATTCCCCATGAATTTCAGTGCATATTAAAGGAGCAGTGTGTAAGATTTAGTAGCATCTAGTGGTGAGGTTGAAGATTGCAACCAACTGAATACTCCCTCCCCCTCCTGTTCCAAGCGCATAGGAGAACATACGGTGGCCGTGAAACTCACAAAAAACGTGAAAGGCCCTCGCTAGAGCCAATGTTTGGTTTGTCCATTCTGGGACATTCTGGGACATTCTACTGTAGAAACATGGCGGTGCAACATGGTGAGACCCACTCCCTATGTAGCTATAAAGGGCTCATTCTAACAAAAACACAGCGATTCTTATTTTCATGGGATTATACACTAAATAAAACGTACTTATGAATATTGTATTCCATTTCTGCCAAGTCCGTTCTGCTAGATGCCACTAAATTCTACACACTGGTCCTTTAAAATAAATCTTTTACTCACCCAGTAAACATGGGAGTTCTGGGCCTCCTGAGAAAAAGAAAGAACTTGCTATTAGTATTTGAATGAACTAACCCTTACCTTGAAATCTACAAACTAAACAGATAAAGGCTACACCTACAGGCTAGGATCTTTACTGGAAGAACAAAACACCACCAGTGCAGTGGGGACAAGATATAAGCTGGTGTGGCTACAGTCTATGCTTTAAGAGAGTCCAGAAGCAGCTTCAGATTTCTTTAAGCATCTGAAAGTTGGTCATTTACCCTCATGCCCATGTAGAAGGGGATGACGGTGACTCGGATGTTCTCGGTGGTCTCCCTGTGGACGTCTGACAGCTCCAGCCAGGGGTGGTTCTTCTCCTGCCACGCCTTCAGGGTGTCTCTGGCTGTGAACGGAGGAGCTGCAACATCCAGGGAAGGACAAAACACACACATATATTTACTGAGGACACAGAATGCTAAAGATACAGAAAGTAACAAAATTTAATCTGACATGAACAGAGCTACAGGATTTCTATCCAAAATAGAAAAGTGTTATTAATATTTATCGACCAATCATTTATTTATGACCACATGACCAAAGTCAGTGGAATTTGCTTTTGGTACAGTATGGTGGGTAAGCTCAATATAACTGTCAGTAACATCAAACATAGGCAGATATCAGCATCTCATTAGACACATGACATGTAAACAGTAAAGCGAATATTTAACTTGGCAGTAAATATTGTTGTCAATATGTGAAATAATGACTTCAGTGTGGGATGAAATATGTTCATAATGACCACTACAGTGGAAAGTGAACCACTGGGCATTATAAAGGCTTGTGTGAAGAAGACTGTTGGAAGCTAATGTGGAGACTGGAGGCGAGTGTTTACATTTGGCAGGGTTGTACATGAGGAAGCGCTCAAACAGCTCGTGCTGGATGGGGACCTGCTCTGTAGAGTTATAGGGCAGGATGTCTTCATGGCTCACATAGTCCAGACCTGATGGAAAGAGAGAGAGATTTAGTGTCACATGGGGCAGGAGGCAGAAAACAATTACAACCATCTTAAAATGGGAGGTTTCTATACTACTGGAGGCTTGGTCTCATGGAACAGCTGCTACACTGCTGGCTGGGATCAGACTCTACTCTGCTGCACTGAAATTATAATGTTCAAAATAGACCAAACTGAAAGCCAAGCTGGACAGTATTCTTAGTGTTTATGATAAACCCGCCATCAAAAACTGTTAGAAAAGGGATGTGCTGGGACCACCGATGATATTACGTAGACATAGTGCCAGTGACAGCAGTGCTGCATACCTGGTATGGCATACAGGGCTCTGCTGTCATCATGGTTGGCCAGGAACGTCACTGCCTCTGTCTGGGACCTCTGAGACTGTCAAACACAACATGAACCAACAGTCATACAGCTGGTGACTCAAACACTAATGAACTACATACATCCACAGCTGTGGCTGTGTCATCCTACACTGCACTGGGTATCAGGACAATCAAAAATTCTTATTAGGTGCCCACAAGTGTCAAAAGTGTCATTTTTACAACCCATCTAATGGCAGAGGGCATTAACCCTAAGACCACTTACATGTTTGATGTTAAGCATGTGAAACAAGGCAATGACTGACTGAGAATGTAACAATCTAAGACTCTGGTTTTGATTTTAGATCTATGTGGTGACTCAGACACTTTTCCATCCTGTTAAGAACAAAATTTGGCATTTAAAAATATGCAGAATGACTAAGGTTCAATCTATTGTTATCAAGCTTCAACACAATATCAGCTGAAGGTGTTTGCCTGCTCGGACTTTTTCTTAAACATCTTCCACAGCATTTTATATTTAAGTGAAACAAAAGGCAGTGCTTTATGGTCCTGTATGACAATCTGACCTTGTTAAAAATATATAGTGACTCACTATGTGAGGGCAGTCCCTGGTGTCAATCAGGACTTGGTAGTAGGTGTGGGTCTTCCCCTTCACCTCCTTGGACCCGTGGGCTCCTGGGGGCTCAGGCTTGCTGGGAGTGAAAAGAGATCACAGGATCTCAGTTATACAAGAACCACCACACAGGAACCCCAAAACTCAAGCTTTGGGAGACTTTTTTGGCGCAGTCTGCTAGACCTGGAGCTTTACCTGTCAGACATGGGAGGGGTGATGTCTCTGTCATAGAGTCGAGCATGCCAAGGAAACAAGACGATGCCTCTGTAGCCAAACACACTGTGGAGAAACAGCTGAGGAGAGAACAACAAAGAGAAAGGGGATAAATGGCTGTGAGATTATATATATACAGAAGGTTTAATAAAGCATAAGTTAGATGGGATTACATTCCCTTAACACAGGATCACGCAAAGTCCTTCAGTGTTTGAAATGTGTTATAATAACAATACAAAGATATTGGCTGACAGATCAAAACTTAAAAACAGACCTAACGATGTAAACACTGGACTGTAATTTAAGATTCAAAAATCAGTCTAACATTGACCTAAATGATGGAGAGCCATGAAGAGCTACATCAGTCCATCTGTGCTTTAGAGAGTGTGTTTGTGTGTCTTACCTGTCCTGTTTCATATTTGCCGTGCTGCTTTAGAGCCTCAAACACTCCCACCGTCTCCAAAATCTTCCCTTCAGGCCTGTTCCTGCCAAATACAGGCAACACCATTACACACTGGACCCTGTGTGTGTGCTTGTGTTTGTGTAAAACCAACTTTAGCCATCAAAAGGAAAGCATTTGATGGTAATATACGGGTCTGTATGCAGTACAAACGTGGGGATTGAGATCAAAACAACATCATATAAAAAGGACAAACACAGACAGCCAGTAAGTCCTTAAGGAGCCTCAAGAGAAAATCCCACAGTTGTGAAGAGAATTTTCCCTCCTCTAGAGACGATTTACATCATCCCTGCAGGAGGGAAAATCCTGCTGCCTCCCTTCAGCCTCTCTCCTTCCCTTCACTCGTAATCTCAATCACAACTTGGACGAGATTGAATAAAACACCTCGACTTGTCGGATGTCAACAGAAATACCACTCGACCTAATCTCTATGTCCTTGCTTTCAGCCTCGCAACAATACACACACACACACACACACACACACACACACACACACACACACACAAACGCGTGGACTTACAACAACAGCTGGTCACTTCAAATAAATAACTCGCATACTTCGCCGCTCCCTGCAAAGCTAATCTGCACAACAGAGATGAAGAGTGGGGATTAATGAGGTGGATATATGGACAGTGGGATTTACTGTTGCACAGTCGGTTGGTTTCAGGTTATTTTCATATCACGGGTGTATTACACAAGAATAATCAGTAGATAACCTGGATTCATTGTTTTAAACCACATTTTTTCACAAAGTCCTGACATTTGGGCGCTGTGAGTGTCAGAAAGGTCCTGGTACAATTATCTCTCATTAAGATCAGTAATGCTTTAGTCTGTGCTGGGCTCAAATTTGGAAGTCTCATTTTACCAGCTGAAGGGAGATGATTTTAACTTCCTGCTTGTGGAAAAAAACAGGAATACATTATAATATGCAGCTACAGCTAAAGCTACAGTGATGAATCTTAGCCATGTTGACAAACTAGTTAGCCTACGATTTTGAAGAGCGCAACTTATTTATTTCTTGCTGAGAAGTAGATCAGAAGATTGTTACTGCTCTACTGTCTGTGCGGTAAATGAAACTAAAGCATGCAACAGATTATCTTAGCATAAAGACTGCAAACACTTCCAAACAGCTAGCCCGACTCTGTCCAAAAGGTAAAAAATCTGCCTACCAGCACCTCGAAAGCTCTCGAATCAACATTATATGTTTCTGTTTAATCTGCACAAAAATTGAAGTGTAAAAACAACACGTTGTAGTTTTATAGGGGATTATGTACCAGATTATTTCTTGGCTGGGCACATCTAACTCTCAGCGAGAAAGCTGAGAGTTAGATGTGCAGTTCCCAAATTGTCTGACTATTCCTTCAAAGTGTTCATGTTAAAGCCGAGAAGAAACCTTCAGCAGTCAGTAAGGTCAATGCAAGTGCAAGACCAGATCAGGCCATATAAATTACATTACCATTTATTTAACATGCTGACCACCAAACTAGGATAGTCAGTATGTTGTAAATAAGATTCCAGATTCTCTTGTGTTGATAATTGAGAAATCATGAAACGAGTTTCCAACATCTCTCTCTATAGAAGTGGACAGATTTTTTTCCTTTTCTTTTTGATCCTGATTCCCCTACATCCAAAACTCTGTTCTTGTTTTCTGAATTTCAATCCTAAACCTAAAATCTACTGAGACTGAGATTTTTACTCAGTTTTTGTTGTCCAAATTGGCACCATTACAACAATTTTTGAAAGGTAGGTAATGTTGTATTATGTAATTTACACAAGAGAGATTATTTCTTGCCGACTGTCAGATGGCATGAAGTACTTTAACACACACTCATTTTTACGTAACATCATTTTATTATTTCTCAGTGGTCTAATAAACACTAGCCAGATCTCAATAAAAATGTGCAAAAAGTGCAGGAATGCACTGATGTTTTCTTCCAAATCTGGCTGTAGCAGGTTTCACTTGGACCCCTCATGTCTTTTCTACCTCTGCAACAATCTGAGAAATGTCAATACACTGTGTGGCCAGAGATAATCAGATCTAAATATAGACAAGCCATTGCAAAAGCTGGAACTAGCCTCAGCCAGCCGCTACCCCCGGCCAACAGCTCGCCCTGCCGATAAACACAGGGACCAGTCATTTATCGTTGCCCTTTTCTTTCTGCCATCAAGGAGTGAAGCGGATCATTGTGTCACAGAGCTGTCATCGTGTCAGAGAAAGGTGGGTGAAAATAGAGCAACAGGACAGGAGATGACATTATGAAAGGGCTACATAAACTAAAGTTAGACATACAAGCTGCTGCTGAATCACTGCTGCTAATCCAACCAGTGTGGGGACACTCACCCACCTGTACACCCACCTTCACTCCCTCTCACAGAGACTTTTTTATAACTGCACCTCCTTCTCTTCTTGATCAGATGAAGGCAGCTACAGAAACAACAACAACTGGTTTCTCTCTGTAATGGCCCATAGCCAAGTTCTTTAACCACTGCTGGTGTGAAAGCTGGGCAGAAAAGAGTGTAAGAGTGCACACATAACAAACAAATCTCTGCTGACTCGGTCAAAAAAACTAGACTCAAGTGCATTTTTAGAGAACTGTCTGGACTGAATTACTAAACTATCAACAGTAGAATACAGAGACAGGATGAGTATCTCCGTGTTACTAATGATAGTACTAAGTCTGTAAGCTCTGATCACATGTCCAGGCTGAGAGAAGCAAAAACAAAGTTACATAGGTAAACATGGGACTTTGTGTTCATAATGGAAAATGTTGGCTACCAACTACAACCCACAATAACCTAAAACAACAGCTCTGAGGACATTCTCATTTTCCAAACACCCAGAAAAAGTACTACTCATATAAACTGAACTACTCAAATATGAGCTTGTTTAAATTGGCTCATGTTTAAACTAATGTTGTTGAAGAGAAGCATCCAGGAAGATCTCTGTGATCTCTGATTTTGTCCTAATTTTGATGAGATCTGTTCTCATAAAAGTTATTCTAATCAATGTGGTGAAAGTTAACGAGTCTGAGTGATAAATCAGACAGATCATTCAGACAGACATGTCACAGATATGTTGTTTTGAAACAGTGTCACCATTCACACCAGAGAGTAGTGGCAAGTTTATTTTTAAACTGTAAGATGTCCTGGCCAGTACATTTCTGGATCGCAGTTGTAAAAAACAACAACAACAAAATGTTATCAGTTGTGTGAAAAAGAGTTCATATTGGCCATTAAATCATTAACAATTTTTTAAACTCTCAATTGATATTATTTGCCTCAAAAATTCTGTACTGCTTGGCTGCACTGTATGATTAAAACAAGCATTTCTGTGCATCCTGTACTCAGCTTTTTTAATTAAAATGTAAATGTCCTTAAATTATCTTCAGTTTTCTTGGTGCTCTTAAGGACCACGACCTTGGACAGACAGTCTGAATTCATACCAACAGCTTGATGTACTTTTGCAAAATGGTAACAACATTGTTTTTTATCTTTTCACTCATTATCAAAATTAAAAAACCATCAGTTCCATGCAGCACTCCTACTATCCAGCACGCCACAGATAAGAATGGGCACCAGACCTTTCTCAAAGTAACCCATCATGCAATATACCAGCTCATGAATTTGGAAAAGCTACTTGGGATTATTTGGCCATCGTTAATGTTAATAAATGAACCTGTGCTTTTCCTGCTTTGACATGTCAAGGTGTATTGTGCATGCTGCTTTACTGGCATGACTTACTGGGACACATGATGACACGTTGCTATGTCAAAAGAATACTACCCACAAATGTATCATGCACTGTGACTTAAAGAAATAAACATTAATTGTAGTGGGGAAAAACTTAATGTAGACCAACACTGTTGCTCATTAACAATACTCTCATCCAGGGAACAAGACACCCAAGGTTTCTGGACACCAACAGGTGTGTTTAATCGATGTTAACGAGATGACGCTGAATAGCTTAAGCCAATCTGTCCACATACGCAGCACCGAAACTCATCTGAGGACAGGGACATTTAGTGGAACTGTGGCGGCCAATGCATCTGCTGCTCCAGATGTGATTTCACTTTAATTAAACAGAAATGATGAAGGCTCTTTTTTTAAAGCATTCTCTACACCGTTTTCAATGAATTTATGAGTAAAGACTTATTGTGAAATGCAACACTGTGTCTTCTGACCCTCAGTCATCAACTAGAGCATCTCATTTGAATATAAAGGGAAAGTTCCAGGCTGTGTTGATGGAAGTGCTGCATCCATGGACATGGCGGCACAAACTGCATTCACTGGTGCCACTGAAAGATATCGGACATGTCATATCTGCAGCAAATAAAGTCTTACATTGGTACATTTTGACATCATTACTTTCACAACTCTCAATGTCATCTGAAAGAGCCGTGATACTGAAGCGCTGATGACAGTGTTGTTTCACACTGGTTTCACTTCATTTGAATACAACCACAGTGGTTTTATGTTTTTTTAGTGAATATTTCATCAGTCTGTTAAACACAGATCTGATATTGAAAACTGAGAATGATATTATCTTAATTACGCTGTCTTTTTTTTCTAACAACAACAACAACAATAATAATAATAATAATAATAATAATAATAATAATAATAATAATAATAATAATAATAATAATAGGTATTGAATAGAACACTACATGACAGAAAGCACCTTTATCCAAAGTGAACTACAGCAGACGTAACAGTGGAAAATAGGACATCATGTACCAATGAGACATAATGGTGCTATGTAAACACAAAGTGCTCCAACATTAACCTATGAAATCACGCAATGTTAATCGAGTAAAGAAACGCAGTAAATTTGACAATATGATCCCTGATTTAAATATTATTAGGGAGGAATTTGGTGGAACTTTTATGGAAGATAAAATACTGTTTGCTTTATCAGTGCTACCAAACTTTAACAAATCATTACAGAAAGACATTTCTATCACTGTGTTCTAACATGTATTGATCTAACATGTATTGCTCTAACATGTAGCCTATTGATTAATGGTTGCGGATCTGGGGCCTCGTTTATAAAACAGTGAATAGGATCCAAATCAAAAGTGTACATGCGCATAAAAGCCAAATATGGTGTGCGCCAAAAAACAATCAGATTTATAAAACTGTGCGCATACATGAATGCATGTATTTTTCCCTCTATAAATCAAAATCAACCTGAAAATGCGCGCACATGGACAAACCTCATATCCCACCCCTACACTCCCACAATCAACCACAAACGGTTAACACAAAAGTCCTTGTGAATACTGATGTACATGTTGTTCCTGCGGAGAATGGCAGCAGTGACAGAAGAACGTTTGAGAGGCTGATGGCTGCAGCAGCTGGTGATTCGGTCGGTGCAATAAACAAAACAATTAAACAAAGTGGTCAGACATGGAGATAGATGCCAAGAAGCACATCGCTGCACGCTGTCAGTGTATGGACTAGTGGAGGCACGGGGACACCGAAGCTCATTGCTTGATGTTTGTTAAGCATCTATAGACGCATACATGACTGATGACGAGACCACACGCTCAATATCTACAATACAATAAACACTGTATTCATTTATATTTACTCCAAAATCCAGCATACAGGTGTTTCTCTAATGTACACAGTCTGTATGTGAGAGCAGGTGTTGAGGATGTGCTAGTGAGGTGACTGGAGAAGAAAGAGTGTGTGTGGCGGCCACTGCGGTGTCTCCAGTGACAGCACAGTCGTGTTCACTGCTGCGATTTTACACAGAAAAACGGTGAAAACTAAAATTGTACTTGATGATATGCACAGTAATAGAAGATATTAAAAATCTATTAGTGCTCTGTTCTGCGAGTCTTTCAAGTCATTTGATGTCATCTTAGATTTCTACATTTGATGATGATAATTTCATCAGTTAGTTATGGTGGCTGAGGTGAAAAGGAATCACTATATTCAGGCTTCATATTGAAGAAAGGCAAGCTTTCCTGAATCCTGCCACATCCTGACATTTCATCAGCATTTCATGCTCCACAACTGACCACAAGTGTGAGCACCATGCAGCCCGGCCCTCTCCTCTGTGCCCTGGAGTGTGAAATGTGATGGTAAGACAGCGTATTGAGCCCAATGTTTCATTAATAGTTCAATAATAATTCACTGATGTAATTGGTTACGGCTTATATCTTTTAAAACTGAAAGGTGCTTATGGAATAGTTATGATTCACTGCAAGCAATAACACTGCTGGTTTGAATGTTTATGGTAACGTGAATCTATAATTAACGTTTGATATACAATGAAATTAAATGTCTGAGAAGAATCATTATACAACCTGGCTTCAATTCACCACCTCACCATCTGCGTCGCCCGTGTCCCCTGTCTCCAAAATGTTCATAGGCATAGGTCAGAGGTTACGTACAGGTGCGCACATTCTGTCGTCAACTCTGTTTTTATAAATTCCGACTTTTTCGTGTAAAGTAATGTAACTTTCAAGTCCCGTTTTGTTCGTACGCAGCAGTTATAAATGAGACCTCAGATCAGGTCAGATCAGATCAGATCAGGTTGTTGCTCAATCCACGCTGGCTAATTGCCTTGTAAGCTAATGAGCAGCAGAGGACAACTGTACTTTTCTCCTTTGCTGTTGCTATATGTCATCTCATATTTGTACACAAAGCTCATGATTGCACCACATAAAACACCTGCCCCCTCCACAGAAACGTGGTCAGTGTTGCTGCGGTGCCATCTTGAAGAGCTCGTACTTGGCTAAAGTCTTTAGCTGTTAGCTCTGACTCTGGCTGCGTCTCTTACCGTGACGACATGAACCTCCTCTGCTGCACCCCGCCGGGCAGCCCGCAGGCTCGGCACTGCAGCCGCGGTCTGTACACCTCCAGCCCGCCACTGCTGTCAGCCACACTCAGTATCCTGTGAGCGTGTTTTCTGTTGTATTTACTGACTGTGCTTAGCAAGCCTCGGCGTAACGCACAGGCCGCCATCTTTCCTGCCCTGGCACGGTCACTCACGCAAGTGCAGCAGGGCCACTGATGCTGCTTTCAGGAGGCCGGCTGTAAGGTAGTAATAACGACAACTGAGTGCTTAACAAACGATAAAGTCAATTTCCCCACTTCGTTTTTCTTGTCTTTTATTACCTGTATATTACGACGGAGCAGGTCACAGTGAGAGAAAAAAATCCTAGATTTCGAGTATAAAGTCATAATATTTCGAGAGAAAAGTCGTAATATTACGAGTATAAAGTCGTAATGTTACAAGAATATATTAATGTAACGGCAAAAAGTCGCAAATTTATGAGAAAAAACGCGAAAAATTTAAGTTCTTTTCTCAGTGTGGCCCTAATACTCCGTCGTAGTAAATGATTGTAACAGTAAGTGGCGGTGATTCATAAATATTTGTAGTTGGCTTGTTCAGTGTGCAGTGGAGTTTTCATTGGTCCATTGGTAATTGTGATTAAAAAAAAGAGCGACAATTAAAATTATTCCATTCCATTCCATTATTCCATTAAACTTACAAGTCACAGATTAAGTGAAACATTTGTCTCCAAAAAGTATGTTTGTTTAAATTTGTAGTTTACTTTATTGCAGGTCAGTTAAAATCCTTCAATCTTGGCCTTAGGAGCTTACGGGAGACCATGAAGGCACCAAAAGAGCTCACGTGGACTGACGCGAGCAACATTTGAGTTGAATATGGATAAAAAATATGATATTGTTTTCCACTTATCAGATAAAATTTAAAATTTCACAACGATTATTAATGATACTTGATCATTTTCAAAACGCGCAGTTTAAATATATTTTCACACAGATGGTCATGTGACCGACTACGTCACCTTGTCACAAGGCAAACAACATGGTCGCTTACTTGGTTGTTAGTATTTACAGCTAGCTGTTGTTTGCTGTTAAACGCTAAATGTGAACGCGTGCTAACAGAAAGCAGATTTTAAAACTTATTTTTGGCTATTTTTTGATAACACTTTGAAGCTGGCTGCTCTTGCTTCACTTAGAAAAGCCAAAGGGGGTTTTTATCTAGATAAGTGCATCGCATAGAGTCACAGCAGAGATAGTCAGTTGGATTTAAAGCATGGCTTCTGCATTTGTGGTGGGAGATAAATTCAGAAACAGGGTGGCGGAACTGTTGGAAAAGACTGACTCATCTCTGCCACAAGGACTGAGAGAAGAACTGGAGATTATTCTTGAAAAACCAGAGCCGACAACTCTGCCCTTCAGTACAGCGAGAAAACTCAAGAAACACCTGCAGGATGAAGGTGATGAGTCTTTTATATGTTTATCATGTTCTCTGACTAATGATGCTGAATCATGTGGAGTTATTATAGTTATCAACATGATAAACTTACTTAATAGAGTAGAGCCATACAGTATGTGGTCTTTTCTGGGCAGTTATCTCAACAACTATAATGTGTCGATATTTTTGTAATATTTTACCATGTACCATTTGACGTATTTGGATATTGGTAATTTATGACTGATTCAAAACCAAAAAAAGGAAACGCATATGATATGACGCATGTAGAGGTATATGCTGCTCATTTTTATGTTCAACAAGAACAGATGAGTAACAAATATCGTGTCACTCTTTAAAGGAAAGGGTCACAATTTTTCAAGTCTATCTTAAAACAACAGTCAGGTGCCCACATGAACAATAAAAGAGGTTTTTCTTGCTGTAATTATTCCTCCTGTTCATACTGACCATTAGAAGATCCCTTCATAATGCACTTACAATGTAAGTGATGGGGGGCAAAATCCAGCCGTCCAAATGAATCAAATCAAGTAGATATCGTCCAACGTTACAGTCTTTTTAGTGCCAAAGTTCCTCTTTTTGTTACTATACTTCCACCGCAGCTCAACAGGGAAACACCATCAGAGGAAACACAAAGAGGGGATTTGATGCTAAAAAGATTGTAAATGTGGCAGATATCCACTTGATATGACTAACTCAGACTGCTAAAGTCTCATATAAGCTTCACATCAACTTTTAAATGCATTTTTGCACAAAATGACTGTGTGGACACACTGTGGATTTTGGCCTCCATCAGTTACATTGAAAGCACATTTGAAGGAGATCTTTTAATAACCAGTATGAACAGGAGGAATGATTACAGAGAGGGAAACCTCTTTCACTGTTCATATGGACACCTGACTGTTGTTTTAAGACAGACTGGAAAAACTGTGAACTTATCCTTAAAGTGTTACTTGACCTTGAAGACCAGGAAAAGTAACCATTTAAGCTACTGTATATCACTATATTTCAATAATCAACATCCCAGGTTATAGTCTCATGTAATAATATCAATATTATAGACTTGTAGCTTTAGCAAACCCTTGCTGAAGAGTGGCACCAAAAGAGATTTGACGTGAGGCAATAAGATCATTTGTACTTGAAGCTATGTCAGTAATATGTAATGTTAATATATTGAGTAACATTTCCTTATGAATGTTTTCCTCTAGGGCATCCTTTCTACCTGCATGAGTTGCTGGAGGATAGTTCACTGCATCTACCTGAGGTTGTGAAGCCTCCCAGAGTAAGTCAAACCATTGTCAACCTTTATTTCGTCATATTGTATTTCTGGTCTAACACATTACTCTTATACTGTACTCACAACATATGAGGAGGACGGTAGGGACAAGCTTCCTAATTCTCATAAATACTATTTCAAATTTGGCAATTGACTCAATTTCTTCTTCAACTTCTTCTGTAAAATAAGAATGTCACCAACACAAAAATGCCTGAAGTCAGGTATAAAGAATGATCATTTATGCCACTAAAATGAAAAAATGAAAAATTGACAGTTTGTGATTTGTGCTAACACTCTAACACATGTGAGTAAAAGTTAATCAGGAGCAACCATAGTCTACAGACTGTTTTAATAATGTTGTCTTAGTGGCTTTTAACAATTCTGAGTGGGAGAACATTTACAGTTTGTAATATAACTGTCAATGACAAGTTTCAGCAGTCACTCCCATATAATATGAGTGCAAGTCAGTGAGAGGGAAACTGATAAAACTGTATGAAATATCAAACCAGTATAATCAGGAACTGAGCTGGAAATAAACTGTGACATTTCTCTCTTACCTCAGAACCCCGAGCTGGTCGCACGTTTGGAGAAAATCAAAGCCAAACTAGCCAATGAGGAATACAACCGGATCACACGTAACGTAAACACTCAGGTAAATGTTCTTATATGTTAACCTTACAAGCATCTTAGTTTATCAGTGTCAAGAACTTTCAGGCCTCGTCAGAGATTGTATAGTAGAAATATAATATGTGATGTAAAGATGTTATGACTTACCTGCCTGTACTGCAAATGAGTGTCATTTCCTGCAGCATTAAAAGCAGGAGCAATTTTACACTATTTGTTAATAATTTGGACATCTACTTCCATTGTTTCAGATTACATTAGTCTTTACCAATTCATTATTCTAGCTAACATACACTGACTGCATTACAGAGGAATACAGTGTTGATCAGAGTTTTATTTTCACGCACAGTAAATACTTGCACATATTGCATAATGTAATGAATATCTTTTTCTTTCTTGTCTTCAGGAAATCAACCGTAATGGAACACTGGCAGATTTTGGACATCAAGGTTAGTGTGGTGCATATGTACAAAATTTGTATTGTGTTATTATTACAAGTCCAGCAAACAGAAAGTGAATTTTGTTGCACCATATTGACAATGAACTTGTTTCCTTCTCTGTTCCTGCAGTGCGATCAGTCAAAGCCGTGGTGGTGACCGTATTCAACTTCCTGGTGACAGTAGTCGCTGCTTTTGCCTGTTCCTACATGGGCAGTCAGTACCTGTTCACTGAGATCACAGCGGTAAGAGAACATTTAATTTATATGTATACTATATATGCAGTTGCCACTATATTAGGTACACCTAACTAAACTATGTTGAGTCCAGTACAACAGCCCTGCAACAAATTCTATCTTTATAAAACTTACCATGTTTAGTCTTTGTTTGTTTTTTAAACTATTCAACTTTGGTCATTTCGGAGGGAGTGGAAGAGGTGGTGTTCGTGTATTAAGTTGCATTATACAAAATCTTTCAAATGTTTTATTCATCCGCATTTTTATGTTAGTTGGAAACACAAATTCTCACCCTAAATCAGTTGAAATCACCCTATAACACCCTATATATTGTCGTGTGCATCCCCAAATTAAAAAAGAGTTTTTATTCTTCTAAATGTTCTGTAACCTGGCCTTACACTTGTTTTTCAGAGAGTAATATCAGCTGTGATCGCTGCATCTGTAGTCGGGCTTGCTGAGCTGTACGTCCTGGTCCGGACCATGGAGGGAGAACTTGGGGAACCATAGCAACCGGCCACACACAGCAAACGAGGGAAGCACAATAATGTTGGGAAGCAAAACCAGCAAACAATAGCAGCCCTCTAATGAGAACTTTGGTCACTCTGGCATCCATGAAAGACTACATATCTTCTCACTTTGCTTGAAAATCCTGTGGACTTTTTGCTTTTATTTGAAAGGAAAACCAGTGGAATTTCTGAGTAAGATTAGAGTTACTGAGAATTTACAAATTGTATCCCTGTATCCCTCTCCTAAATGGAAGCTGAAACATTACAAGAAAGCAAATTGGTTCAAAATTCCTCTTATCTGTAAATATCTCTTCTTTGTCAAATACTAGTGCTTTATCTTTAATGACATTCCACCTGCACAGACTGTTTTTAAATCAAATCAAAATATGAATGATATTTCTTATTTATTTACAGATATTTTGTGTTCCATGTTTTTCCTCTGCCTCTTCTTTCTCATTGGCTCTTCTCTGTGAAAATGAATGTTGGTCATTTTCTTATGATTCCTTCTTTTCTGCTCTCAGAAGTAATTATATTTATGTGTTCAATAAAATCATTAAAAGTCAACAAAATCAAAAGTGTAGAGCTATAAAAGTATTTAAGGTACCAGACAAAATTGAATAATTTGACACATTGTTTCTTTTTAGCTGAAGTGTTTATATTCTGTTTATTCCAACAAGGCTAAGAAACTACATCCACGTTAGCGGCTCTGTGCTGTTGTACTTTAGCTAAATGCTAGTGTCAGCATACTAATAGGCTAACAATGACAATGCTAACATGCTGATGTTTAGCAGGTATAATGTTACCTTTCATCATCTTAGTTTTGTGTGTTCGCATGCCAACATTCGTTATAAGCATAAAGTAAAGCTAAGGTTAATGAGAAGTTAATGGGTCACCAAAGTTATTACAATTCATTGTGAGGTGGACGTGAATGTACCAAATTTCATGCCAAACCATGCAATAGTTGTCAAGATATTTCACTCAAAACCACAAAAGTGAAACTGGTGGCGCAACAGTAAAACTCAGGGAATTATTTAAATCCGTTGGATTGTACAAAACGTCATGTCAATGGAACATTAGTTGTTGAGATATTTCAGTCTGGACCAAAGTGGTGGACAAACTGAGCAACATTATCATCAGTATTATAGTTTTTGGCCGCTGGCATTTCTAAAAAAACAAACTAGTATCAGCTGAATAGTATTAGCGATGGCCAGTAACTGTCATTCCCTCCAAACACTGCAGTTTAGTTTTGGAAATAGTCATTTGAAAAAATATGAAGTTAATTTTTTCCAGCCTTTTCCTGAGCTTTCACTATTGAGAAAACTCCATTCACTGATGATGACCATGAGATGCAGGTGAAAGCTCAGGAAAAAAGCTAGTAAGTGGACCTTGAATTAAGTTATTTTGTCAAGTTGTTTTGTTAAATTTTGCTCTGTAGTTTCCTTTGTTTTGACTCTTCCAAATAGCCCGCCAGCTGTGGCATCAGTTAATAATACTGTTTACTGACTTGCTCTTGAATTATTTTATCATCCTTCTCCACCTGACAGATGTGGGAATAATTGTCTGATCTGTGATTACTGTATCTGCTTTGAAATGAATTATAGGGACAACCAACACATCAAAAACAAACAGGGGTACAGTAGCCATGATAAAAGATTTACTGCATTCAGCATCTTATTTCAAAACAATTCCAATACAAGAGGATCTGTTTTCTCTGATCCTGTCTTGAGATATGAATTCATATTTTCTGTAAACTATCCCATCCTCCTCTTGTCAAGTCCTGTCATATCAGTGGGGGGATTAAAAGATGTAACTACATCTGGAATACAAAAAAAAAAGTATCTTCCTAAGATCTGAGATTTGACACCCGGATTAAAGGTTTATTGAAAGATTATTTGGTATTAAAGATGATTATGATATGCAGAGATCACTGTCCAGAGCTGGACGAACAGTGTGCACTACTGTCTGTCATATTTGCCTCTGTATTATACCTCTCATGTAATATTTCAAAACTTAAATCCAGGCAGAATTACAGAGCCTGTAAGCTGATAGACCCTGAGCTCTGGCTTTAATTTAGTTCTTATTTTTCATTTTTTTCTTCCCTCTGTCCATCTAACCCTCTTGATGCTTACAGTACAGAGAGATATAAAAAACAATATATTTTGACTTAGAAAATAATTATTCCTGTCATGGTATCTTACCACAAGGAATCATTTTAATCAGAATGTTTTGAAAGATAATACTTGTGGGGTCGCAGCATTAAACATGGCACGGTAAACAGGAGCTGGCAGCTGTGAGAAGAATCCAAGTACAAGTGATTCCACTGTAGAGACAAGTTGGTGGGTTACTGAGTTTATGAGCTGTTCTCTGAATCTTTGGATTAGTCCTTTATTTAGTTAGAAAGTATCAAAATGAGACTAGAAACATACCGGAACAAGTTCTGAGTTTATATGTGCATGACTATTCACCTTTCTGCATTACTGAATTTGCTTTTCAGTTGCTTTGGTTCAATTTTATTAGCAAAACTCACATTTCACAAAAATGATGTATTCTTAATTTGGGCCTCAATATCTCACATAGCACACAAAGTGAAAATATCAATTAGGTAAAAGATCATACAGTGAGTTTATCAGAACATCATGCTCATGTCCATCACTGAATTTATGATGAGTACATCGTTGCATTTTAAATAAAATGGTCAAGATCAAATAATTCTGTTAAACAGCTGACAGAGTCTGCAGCAGTCATTTCTTCGAGATTGCAGTGAGAAAAAAAAATAATTTATGCAGATGTCAGTATTTGAAATGATGTAGAGTGAGAATCACATTTGAAAACTTTCATTTTATTTATTGAATATATTCTATTGTTGTAAATATGCAGTAGATGATGAAATTTAGAGTCACACTGCAGTCACCACAAATAGTTTGTTTTCAAGACACCAGACCTTACATATCTAAAACACAGTGAGCTGGAGTAATGCTGGAAAGCATAACTTAAACACAGTTACTGTTACTTCTGTAACAGACACTCAGTACATTCAACATTTTGACTGTGATAGAAACAAAAGGGAAATACGGTAATACTTATTTTTCCTTTTATTTTCCACTGCTGCCTTGCATTTGAAATATGTGTTGGCAAAGTAATTAGAAATTCTGCTGCAAAGCTGTTCATCTGGTAATGTTTAAGTCCCCCTCCACTCAAAAATGTGTTTTGCTTCTACAGTTGGATGTTTGAGCTTCAGTGAGCAGACTGATGTATGTGCGGAGTTGTTTTTTATATTCATCTGCTGAGGGAGGAAAGTTTCTCTGTGCTCATTTTAAAACTTACTTCAAGGTGTGTATCTACTGTACAAGAATGATTTGTGACATCACAACTAGTTTGGAGCCAATCATAGTCCACTATGTAACTTTCTCAAATGTGGTGTGGAAACTTGAAGACTTCAGCGCACAAACACTGAGAATGAACTGTACAGTGTCTGTATTTTGAGGACTGAACATGATTTCTTGTTTTGCACTTTGTACAACAACATTTTGTGTTTAAAATGAAGGATTTGGCTGCTCAGTTTGGCTTTTTGCATTGAGAGTTTTGCTCATTATAAACCTGATGTGATAACTGAGCCAAAGCAATTGTAAACTCAGCTGAGGGCTGGGATGACATAAATCACATGAATCGCTAACATATTTAAAACATGACTGGAACATACTAAAAACAATTATAAGGACAAACCAACAACAACTTGAAAACAACTGTATAGTATATGAGAGGTGTGCTTGATGAACATTAAACTCTGAACATTGAACTGAACAGACACATTTAGACACACAAGGTGATATAAAGGGAAATACAAAGGAGTCCAAGACAGGAGCCTTGATCGCAACAATATCCACATATCATGTCCATCATCCACATGTTTTCCACATATCATGCTCCACATCTGGACTCATCAGAATTCCAGAAAGTTGGTGACAATAGCAGCGTTGTAGATCAGGTCTGAGATGTAGCCCATGGAGGTCTGTGGTCCCATTTGTGGGTGATGATGGTGGTGGTGGTGTCCCTGGCCTTGAGTTACCTCCCAGTACATTGGCTGAGGGTGGGAAGGGACCACCTGGTCTACAGAAGCGTGACCTCCACCTCCAGCGCTCCCTCCGTACACACTCTGATGAGCCCCAGATGGAGCCAGACTCTGGGGCTTGAAGTTCCTGAAGGCCTGGTAGGAGCGGTTGGAGGCCGAGTGATGAGGCTGCCTGGTGAGGGGCTGGGCAAATGAGCCGGGGAGGAAACCGGGGAGAGCTGATCCCAGGTGCTGCCGCTGGTGGTGCTCCTCTTCCCAGAGACGAGACTCAGGGAGTTTTGGGGAGCCGAGTGTGGGCTGCTGGTGGAGAGCTGAGGAAGATGGAGGTTGGTTGCTGTAGATTTGGATCCAGTCGGAGTAGATTTGAGGGACATCCTCACAGGGGTGGTTGTGCTCTGGCCTGAATATGTCTGCCAGGGTGGTTGGGGCGGGGAAAGCTGAGGCCACAGGCCCTGGGGTGGGCTCCGCAAGCACTCTGCCTCCTAGGACATGCTTGGTGGACTTGGGGAGTCTCCCAGTCTTGATACTTCTGGCTCTTCGGTTTTGGAACCACACCTGTGAGAAATGTCATGACTTTTCTGAATTAGAGTTCACTTTTGGTTGGTTGTGCTACAGAAAAATATGGATGAACCACTCTGCTGGGTATTCCTATCTTTCTGGATTCTAATTCAATTTTGTAGTTTTCATCAGCAAAACAGCCAGAAATATATTTTTGAAACGTGCAATAACTGATTTTTGGCCACTTGGGGGCAGCAGAAACAACAGAAAACAAAAATGGAAAACAGCTACCCGCTGCTGCCAAAATAATTCTTTGAGAGTAAAACATTACAGATGCGGTTAGAAAACCAAAAACATTGAGCTGAAAGAGGCTAAAATGCTCAGTAAAGCTGAAGAAACTGAAGAACTGGGTGATAAATCTTTGTGGGTTCATCACTACCAACGACTCCCTTTAGGGCTTACATAAACTAAAACTCACACCTAAAACACTGAGCTTTAATAAGCTTTTAGTCACTATATATTCTCTAAATGACCTAAATCACCTGTATCTTGCTCTCGGGCAGGTGTGTGTGAGCGGCCAGCCTCTCCCTAAGGGTGATGTCTGGGTAGGGAGTCACAGCGAAGGCCTGCTCCAGCTCAGACAGCTGGGCCCGGCTGAAGATGGTCCTCTTCCTCTTCCGCTGACCCTCCATCAGACTCGCGGCCCGGTCCGGCTCCGGGGAAGACACGGCGCTTTCACTGCGCACCTCTTCAGTCATGACATCACAGAGGAAAGAGAGACAGTCCAAATCACACAGGAAATGTTAAAACCAAACGAAATTCAATTATGTGAAATACAATAAGAAGAATGGAGGAAATTCAATATGTTGGAATTTTTTAAGTATAGAGACCTTTACATATTTTTTTCCAGTTTGTAAAAAAAAAGATTATGCAATTTATTTTCTTTTGGTCACAGTGAAAACATTTAATGTGTGTTTTCACTTTTTTTATCTACATTTTCCAACCGTATTAATGGAATATTTTATGATGATTAAGCAACAAGAGGTTCACTATTTATTCACTAACAAACAGGCTACTGTGAAATGTTGTCTCTCAATTTAACAGACAGGTATCTGGATTTATGACGGATAGTTTCATGTCCTTTTTTCCACGTTTACAAAGTTTTTCTCCACGTTTATATGGTTTATATAAGCCCACATCAACACCTTTTTTATTTTAGTCATTTTTATGTTGGATTCATTTCTGTTGTTTTTTTTAAATTATGTTCTGAAAAAATAATTATCTCTATAAAAGATAGTAGCATATTTAACTGAATAATTCATTTATATTTGGTGTGTTTTTTTAAAAACTGAAATTTATTGAGGACATAAGAAACATAATTTTCTTCTAATTGATGTTTGACTGACTCACCTTTGCAGGGATCCTGTTCTCCGAATAACGCCTTAAAATCCATCATGTCTTTCTGCTGGGTCTGCTTGAGTAGAGAGAAATCTGCGTCCATGAACAGAGCCATAACTCCTCACACACACACATACACACACACACATCCACTGACGATCTGACAGCTGATGCTCAGCGACTGACGAGTAGTGACCACCTCTTATATCCAGAGGGACACCCCCACACCCCCCCCACCCAGCACCCAGCACCCAGCAAATCCAGGTGTTATTCACCTCTGCTTTTAATCCCCAGTTAGTGACAGCCGGGCAGAGATGTTTACTGTCTGTCTGTGTGCAACAACTGTCCAAAAGCTGTCTGTATCTGAAGAGTTTTGGGATATAATAACCAAGTGTTTGGTAATAGATCCAACAAAGATATTTAGGCTATAATTTTAATATTAGATCAGGGGAATAAAAGCACAAATGATCGATTTTTAAAATTGGACACAGACTTAACTTATAACTCTATTTAGTCGATCAGTGCGTCATTTTGTCCACAGAAAAATTCGTTCATGCTATAAATACATTTTGCGTCTTGCCTCTAACTTTACAAAAAATATGCATTATTAGAATTTTTTAAATTAAACATTGACCAATTCCTCATTCATTCACTAAGTCATGTTTGCGTCCAGTCGACAAAACATGAATCTTCTAACTTTATCTGTCAGACATTAAATTATTTTACTGAATTATCCAAGTAGGTCATACAGGATTTAATCTAGTCTAACCTTTTTATTTCATGTCACATGATTCCAATGCAAATACAATACAAATAATACAAACTAATCCAATACAAACTTATTTACAAATAATTTTCATATGCAGGGATCTGTATTATTCTACTTTCAAGAAACATTTAAGTAAGATTCGTAAAAAGTGGCCTGTGGTAGATTAGTTTGGCTAACAATGAAACATTGAGAACAAATACGATGTAATTGATTGCAGCAAGTGTGATTTAATAATTTGATTGTGATTATATCTAAATACATACATTTTAATTCAAAGGCTCCTTATACAAATAATTTCTGTCTCCTGCAGCATGCTGCTTGTGGGCAGTTTGGTCATATTATACTGTTCATGTCACACTGACCCCTTTGTTTAACAGCATGTTGTTCACACTCTGATCAGCAGAGATGTGATGATTGTGTGTGTGTGTGTGTGTGTGTGTGTGTGTGTGTTAGTATTTCATTTGTGCTGCTTGTCTTTCTGTCAGCCCACCTCACATTAAAGTATACAGTAATGCTCATATGAGTCTTCATTTGTCTTTTATCAGCACATTGTTTGGAGATTTTTGAGATGACCCACAGTGATTTATAGTCTCTTACCAGCATACTGCTCAGTAATGTGACCTCCCGCCTCCTGCTTTAGCTTTAGCTGGACTGTTTGCAGCCACATACAACAGTGCAGTAGCAATTTTCTACCCTTGGGGGTTCAGTGTTGATTTACACTTTAACCAACAGGAGTTTATAAATGTTCAACAAATGATCACCCAACACTGAATGGAAATTAGCCGTAATTAGCTTCCACATGTATCAGACATTGTTATGTAGACATTATGAAGCTATGAGTGTATGGAAGTATATTTTCTGATATTTTAAGACACATGAGCTCTTGATGCCAATAATAAACATTGTGTAAAACTGATCAGGATGAGGGAACAGTGGGGTGGTTGTTGCATTCATTTGATTTTACTAGCCTGTGTGTTTGTTATTAGCCTTTTTTTTCATGCAGCATTTTAATATGCTGCCAAGAAATATTGGGAACAATGAAGGTAATAAGAAGCTTTGAGGGCAACAAAAAGGCTGAAATTCTGTTAAATATTTGGAAGGAAATGTGGGGTCAATCCAAAAGTAGCAGATAAACAGGTAAAGGAAATAAACTTTATCTCCAAATCAATATACTTTTAACTAAATAGATTTTTAAAATTGAGAATGAAAAGTTATTTTGCCATTTTTCTGACATTACATAAACATTTTTCTTTCTATGTTTTATCTTTTCTTTCATCGTAGATAGTGTTTCGTGATGTTACAATTTGTTTCACCTTTTTCCCTTTTTTGCTGTGCAGAATTTTACCCTCTGATACCCAGTCAGTAACACTATATACACAGTTAGGTGTCAAACAGTACAATTTATTGATTTAGTTTTCCATATCTCAGCATCATCTAAATAACATGATATCACAGCATATGTGGACGTACAGTGAAAATCACTCAGCAACAATTTCCATTGTACAAACACATACATTCATTTTCTATATAGCTTTAATCAAAGACCTCAAGTTAACTAAGTCTCCATCACAAACAGGCGCCTACAGTTTAGTTCTTCAGTGACATTTGTGAAATATACCTCCTCTCCATTGGTGCAATGTTAAAGGTTAATATAGACACTCATATTCAAGTGTCACAGTAATAAAGATTTATACAACACAGCAACAGTTCAACACTGTATACCTCAAGACAAACACACACACACAGAAGAAAAACTGTTGACAAACCAACCCTGACATTTGTGACTAAATGAATGGTCTTCATTGCTGTACTCTTACATACACAATAATCTCCCCAGGAGTTAATGTCCACTGTGTATCTGTGAACTGAGGTGTGAGCCCATGAGCGAGGCATCGAGGAGGCTTTTCCTGCAGCATGTGGATGAATGTTCACTGATCCATCACCAGAGGGCGGTCTAGTCTTTTCAAAGTGCACCCATGCCAGCTCTGGATCTCCTCTCAGCTCAAGTAAAGTACAGAGTACAGAGAATAAGAAGAACATCCCATCCCTCAACACTTGACAAAGAACAGGGTTGAAAAAGGTTGAGACTCAAATGAGAACGGTGCAGATGATGAGATCCTCGATGTTTGAGCTTCACTCAAACTTGCGCAGGTGGTTGTAGAGGGACTGGACGTAGGTGAAGACACACATGGGATCTGGTTTACGCCCCATGATCATCATGTCATCCACCTCGATCAGCCGGTCGCAGCCTGCCTTCACTCTGGAGACACAGACAGAGAAACAAGTCAGCTCAGCTGCAGGGGAAGGGAAACTTTATACAGCATGAATATCTTTTATCTAGAATTTAATCAAAAAGAGATTTGAAAAGTCAGAATTTCATTGCTGCCAGGCTGGAAAAGCCTCTGAAACACACAAAAACCAGACCAGTATAATCCTGATGTATCAATCTAACCTGTCTAAAGTCATACTATGTATCTAATATTGTGTCTTGGAGGGTTCTGATGAAAACACAGACTTTTCCTTCACACGCTAACAAACATGTTTTCAGGGTTGAAGAAGGAAAGAGAAGAAGGAATTATTGCATGTAATAACTCATATATATTTATTGTCCTATAAGTCTGTCATCTGTGATCTCTTTAAGAGGTCAAATCTAAAGCTGACACTGTATATGGAGGATTGATTCTGTGGACCAAGAGAATATTGTTTTCGAGTCAAATCAGCTTAATTCTGCAGCAGCGCTATCGGTCAAAGAATAACACATTCTTACATGGAGTGATGTTATTTAAGCCCTGCTATGTGTTGTTAGGCCTGTATAATGTCTGATCTACAGTATGCAGCCTGTATGTTCTCTGTCTGTCTTAGGGAGCAATAATATGTGAATAATAATATGTGAAGACATGGAGTCAGGCAAAAGGAATGCACACCTTTCATCAAACATGTCAAAGAGCAGCATGTGGTACAAAGTATATGCGGGAATGTTACGTTCTCTCATATAAAATAATAGAGGGCTATAAAATGAAAGGAATAAAAAAACAAATCAGACACAATGATACTTGCATTGTTAATGTAGCCCATAAATCCTTTAAGGCTGATTCAGCAGAAAATTCAGAAACCTAAGCTGACTCTTAATTAACAAAAGAGCATTTCTGCTGTTGTGTGATGACAGCAGTGAGAAGTTAAGCTACATAAAAGTTCATTTAATATCATGGATTCAAACAAATAGTTTGACTTTTTGGGAGATATGTTTATTTGCTGTCTCTGCAAGAGTGAAATGAGAAGATTGATGCTGCTCATGTCTGACATTGGTATCGATGTTCTCATCTAACTCTCAGGATAAGCAAGTAAGTATATTTCCCAAAATGTTTAACAATTCCTTAAAAAAAAGATTGTAATGGGAAATTTGTGCCATTAATCACAGGGAAAAAATTGCACTAAAAAATTCTGATAAGCAGTAAGACTGTGAAGTTAGCCAATATTTTGTCCTAAACTTATCACAATTAATATGTCTGATTTATGTTCACACAAACTGAACTATCAGTATGCAGACTGTTTTTAGTTTTTATACACTGTCTCTATGCTGGAAAACCTCTGAAACAGCACTGTATCATATACAATAGAGATGCCTCTGTGTCTCACTGTTAGCTCTTTGTGTTAACATAATCAATCCTACAATTAATATGTAATTAATGAAATTGCACCATATCAGAAAAATAAACCACTTTTAAAATCTTTGATTGCATTCATAGTCTGACATGGCTGCCCACTCACTCTGCAGTTCCAAAAGCCAGTTCAAAGTTGTGTTTGCGGTTGGTGGGCGACAGAGAATTGTAGTCAAACTCAGTGGGGAAGAAGGAGTGAACCAGAGCGCAGAAAGCCATCCCATCACTCCAACTGGACGAAAAGTTCTGGATGTCTATGTTCTGCAGAGAAACAGAGATAAAGAAGGTTTGGTGATGATGTGGCAAGTGTCTATGTGTGTGTGAATGGAGGAAACCGGTAAGAGCTGAAAGCCTGAAGGAGGCAAAAGAACATGACTTGTAAAACTGACTGGCAGCTTATTGTAGCTTCATAAAACCATCTCCCCATTCACTGTCTAGCCTATAATTATGATAGATAAAACAGATTTTCCTCTACTTTCCTTTCCTCTTTTTCTTTACTGCTTTCAGTCTGTTACATGCTTTTCAAATAATGTCATTTCAAGGCTGCCCTTTATAAGTCTGGAGTATGCTGTGAATCAAATGCAACATGTCAAGTCATCAGATGAACATCTCTTCTCTTGTGTGTGTGTATGTGTGTGTGTGTTTGCTCCCATTTAATAAGAATCTTGGCTTTGTCTGGCTTGACTATAACAAAAGCCACATGGAGCAGCTGGCACAGGCTGCTGTGAGGAAAAAGGGTACCAGAGTGCAGCAATGTGTCGGTGTACTGAGCCATGACCTAAAGTACCTCAACCCCCCAAAACACACACATACAATTACACACAGCCGTACTCACAAGCACACTCACTTCGATACACCTCTGTGATTCAGAGGTAAATAATTTACACATTAGCACTGTGCTATGTGCTGAAAAGTTAAATCTATATGGAAGACTGGCTGGAGTTAAGCTTATTTAAAACAGATTACTTGTATCATTCATCTCATACTAAAGCACTATACTTAAGATTTTGCATGTTGAAGCCCATTTTTGACAAATTGTGTAAACATTTCACTACAGCTGCCCATTTTAAATCTTTCAGACTGTTTTTCCTACCTTGGCTAACCCTGCACACTTAGAGTAACTTATTGTGCTTATTCGCTTTCTTTCCGAGAAGTAGACAAGAAGATTAATACCAGCCTCATGTCACTCCAATAAATATGGAGTTGGAGCTGGGAGGAGTTTAGCCTAGCTTAGCAAAAAGACTGGAACCAGCTAGCCTGGCTCTGTCCAGAGCTCAGAAATACACCTATCAACCCCTCTAAAGCACACATCAACATTTTGTATCTTTATTATTTATCCTCCACAGACAGATAAAGTAGTTTTAGGGGTTACATGGTGTAACTCCTTCTTGGTGAACAACAACTGAGCATCGCAGTGAGGTTTCCAGGCAACTGACCGAGCAATTTTACATTTCTCTTTGTTTACGGACATTAATTCATTAAATAATGAGTTTTAGAGGTGTTGGCAGACATATTTTGTCTTCGCAGAGAGCCAGGCTAGCTGTTTCCCCTCTGCTTCCAATGTTTATGCTAAACTAGGCTAAACACCTCCCAGCTCCAGCTTTTTAAAGCACATACACAAGATTGATAACAGTATTCTCATCTCTCAGAAAGAAAGAAAATATGTGAAATTCCCCAAATTTCTTTCAATCAATAAATACTTTAAGAATTAGAATACTTTTACATTGTGTACACTATAAAAATCAGCTTGCAAAGATTTGGTTGGTTAAGTAATCCATCCACTATGATCATATACTTGTCTTTAAGTCTCTGCCTTATTTATTATTGTATGCTATTGGAGTTAAAAGCCTGGATTGATATCCAAAGTTGGATGGCAGGAAGCTGTGACATTTTAAGTTAGACAAATAGCATTGTATTCTCAAGATATGTTGTGAGAAAGTCAAACCCAGAAGAGCTAGCAAACATGTTGAAAAAGATAATGTGAAATTAGTAGCTTCTTACATTAACATGGCTGCTGCTGTTCTGCTGCTAAATAATACTAAAAAAAAAAAGTTGAAGCTTTCAAATATGAACACAGCATCAGTTTCCACAATAATGTAGGCGAGATTACCATGCAACAATAAAGTAACATTGACAAAAATACAACCAGACACAATGGATTACCTATCTTAAGCAAATATTTGCTGGTTTATTTTCATGCTATGGTGATGCCAGTGACTGTCTGGAAAGTTGGAAAACCCCTTAAAAACATAATCAAATATGACCTGATTTGGAAAATGGTCGTCAGTAATTTAATATTTGTGCAATTTGTAGTACATGGACTAACTCAGGCAGATTACTTTAAAAATCTGAACTTGTAAGGAGCCAAGGAGTAACGGATAATATGACATAGGAGCCAAATGATAGAAAGTATGACTCGAAATGGTTGAAAATATTACACAATCTAAAATGTATGCAATGTAAAGCAAATGACAAGATAACTTGGTGATTTACCTGGTAGCCTATTGTCTTAGAGCGGCACCACTCAAGAAGGATTTGTTTTATGCTGCTGGCGCTGGAAACTCCAAAACTCTGAGAGCGCTTCAGTTTGGGTTTAGAGTCCACTGGTTTGGGGCGACTATACAGGACAAAAAAGGTGCAGGTGTGAGTTTCAATTTTAAAGGGAACCATTTATCTACCATCATTCCCACGTGACCCCAGTGCAGCATTACCTGTTACTGGCTTCAGAGTCCAGTCTCTCAAAGATAGATCGACGAGCCTGAGCACCAATGTTTCGTGGCAGAGTCTGTGACCTCACCAGCTCCCGCCTCCTCTCTCCTCCCGACCCAAAGGGTCTGTCATTGTTTATGTCACCATCTCTGCAGGATGGGTGCATAGAAGAGTCAGATTGCCAAATCATACATGAAAAACTATATCTGTTCTTCAGTCACCTTCCACTCACCTGTCATGCTGCAGCAGCCCTGAGTAGGTCACAGACTTAGCAGGGGCTGAATTTGCCTTCTCTGCAAAAGACAGTCACAGTAATTCATATAAAATTCCCTCTCTCACCCCCTCCCATATATATATATATGGGAGGGGGTGATATATATATATATATATATATATATATATATATATATAGATAGATAGATCTGTCTGCTAGCAAGGCTCACCTTGAAGGCGAGGAGATCCCAGAGCTCTGATAGGTGTAGGGGTCCATGTCTTCACAGAAGACACTAACAACAAGAAAACCAAAGGAAACTGTAAGTTAGGTGATTTTCCAAAACCAACTGTGAAAGAAAGTTGATGATTATAATCAACGACTTGGAGGTTTTCACATATTGAAACTCAAATTTGATATTTAAGAAGAAAAGTTGAGATAAAGTTGAAAACATCATCCACCTGGTTGAGTCGGGGACTCTGGTATTGGTTCGGGCTGGGTGGTGCTGGCAGTTGATTGGCTCGGAGGTGGGGCCTCTGAGACTGGTGAGGACCAGGAACCAGTGGGGCTGCTGGTAGAGTCAGGAGAGCCCTTGATTTCTGCTGTCTTGGTGGTAGCGGTGATGGGGAGGTGGGGCATCCGCATGGCAACAGGGGCTGTGTGCTCGAGTGGCAAGTTATTGGGTGGAGAAATCTTTCCATGTACCAACACTGAATGTTCTGTATGGATCAAAACATGTAGAATGATCACATTAATGAACATTTTTAAAGCTGCACTCATTAATATTTTCATATTAACATGCGATTCACTGTGTAATGTGAAAAGTGTTGCTTGTAGTGACAAACCCACAGGTAATTGGGTTCTGCAGCTCCCCTCAGCTCTACGGAGTGTTTTAGTGTCTTTTAGCTCTTTGTTTTGATTTTCCAACCTGGAAATGTGTTTTGTTTGAGTCTCAGCTCTCATTTGCATCGCTAGTGAACACAGTAGAGCATTGAGCAACTAAAAAGCTGGATATTTTACTCAGGAGTTGGTGGAGACCAAAACAGAGTGAATATTGGAATTACATTCATCATTCAGGTGAACAGAAACACAGCTCCAAATGAAAGCTAATGTTACTCCATGTCTAATGGATGTGTACAGAGAATAGGCGCCTGTTAAGAAGCACCTCAGCTTGTTCTGCTGCCCCCAAGTGGTGAAAAGTGAATAATGGCAGCTTTAACTAACTCAACTCAGCTTATTATCCTGAAGTTCCAGAAGTTTATAACATTACCACAGCCTGCTTCACATTCAAAGAGTCACACATACTGGGAGCTGCCCAGTACAACCACAGTCTCTGAACTGCTTAATAACAAGTGGATATAGAGAACGGCTGCCGCTATGGTCACCATGAGGAAAAAGCATCAGAAAAGCATGTACTTCTTTATTAAAGGCCAACTTCTCTAACCTCATACATTTATAAGATTTAAATCAGCCTTAAAATATTTAGTTTACTTTATTTCACCGGGATAATCCACTCAGCATCAATACTACTTTCCAGGGAGTCCTGGGTACATATATTAAATACAAATAACTCTCTGTACAGCTACTTTAATTCTCTCCACTATACTGTCCTAACCATCCATTTGCAGTCAGTCTTTATGAAGTCTTTCAGAGTGTGGTCTGTCATGAGACGTGCAGCTCTGTTGATCACTAGTTGAATCTGGTGTCACCCTGTTCTGTTACACTGCAGTAGTGTTGAGAGTCGTGAATAAGAAGAGGGGCATAGTGATGAGGACTTCCCTTCCACAAATACCATTGCTGTGCTTATTGCAACCAAACCAGCAACTAATTATGATGACCTTAGTCGTATACAGCTTCTACTGTAGGCAATGATCTTGTGTCACACCAAGTATGTAAAGTAAGACCTGCTCATAGATATTACCCCATCTCTAAATGTCAAGGAGTTTCTGGTGCGTCTAAGTTTTTGAGAAAGTGCAAAGAGCATAGATTTACTTTTCTTGTAATTTTGTGTGTGTGATTTAGTATTGAATTTCCATAAACTTGTGGGACTCACAATAGACAGATAAAAAAAGAGTGGTCGACATTGATGAATCACAGGCTGAAATATCTTGACCTTTAGTCCCTGGTATGAGTCAAGCTCCAAAAACAGTGGATCCTACACTTCCCATCATGCAACTCGATAGTATGTTTTTGTTAGACCCTCTCTGCCTGGTAAATTCCCATGTCTGTAACATGTCTCCATGCTAAAGCCATGATAACCCTGATGACATCACTATGACATCATCAAGGATTATTTTCCTACTCAAAGCTCCTCCAGAGACACGGAAGATATTATGCAACTGTTTTTACAGGCTGAGTAGTAATCACCATGACTAGTAAACTGATCTTCAAGTGTAAAATCAGTGGATTACCCCTTTAAAAGGTTGAAATCACTTCTGTATATAAATTCTAAATGTGAGGACAACTTGCACTACCATGATGTGAAACATGTTTAATGTGCTGGTTACCTGTTGTAGCAGCGTGTCCATTCTCCAGTCCAGCATTTGTTGGGGCTGGGTCCACTTCTATTGGTTCCTCTCGCTCAATACTCTGAAACACATATACAATTTACAGTTAACATCAACACACTAGCAGCCTTCATTGCTTTTAAAAGAAGCATGAAGTCATCTGTGACCTACACTGGAGACCAGCAGGAGGGCTGTTAGGGAAAGTTTTTCCATAAAATAGTGCATGCTGGAAAAAGCCAGCACTTTAAACACCTGTTGAATGAATCATTGTGGTATTGATCAGTTGTACTGATTTTTTTGACACATGGGAATAAAAAATGCACTTGTTGGCCCTTTAATATTGTCTGAGTTTTGTGTGGCGCCATTTAGAAACCAATATGTTGTGTTTGGATCAGACAAAGAGTCAGGGCATCATGTTCCCCTGGTTTGAAAAAAAAAAAAAAAAAAAAAAATCCAGATGTCTGTTGCTTGTTGAGTCATTGTTGGCCCGTTCACTCTTTTCAGGTTTTTGGACATTTTTCCAACATATGGGCTTTTTTGACACGACTTCAGACAAAACAAAGCAACAAATCAGCACAGCACGACTTACTTCAAAGTGGGCCATTTGATGGCTTTGGATAAATGAGCTGGTTGTTGTAGGTATGAGAGGCAGCGAATGGTCTGTTCTGTTCTGTGTGTCTGTCTCCTCTCCTGTGATAAGACTGGAGAAGTCTTTGTTTTAAATCAGGCAGCGCTGTCACTGACACGCTCAGTGATGGGCCAGCTGCCAAAATATATCCACTGATCTGGCAGCCGGACCACTAAAGTGATTGAGATCAAGTTTTAATGTCAAACATCATCAGTCTTCAGTTCACATTTCAGTGTGTGCAATATGTGACCCCGTCTTTTTCCTGTCTCTGTGATCAGTGCAGACGTGCAGCAGAGGCTCTCCTTCCTCTCTCCAAACACAATCAGCCACATGGAACAGCTAATCTCCATCCTGAGCAGATACCTCTATCTCAAACTCTTAACCGCATGGTGCTACTGACCCACATAGGTTGTGGGTCAAGCTGTCACTTTCCATGTGGCCCTGTCAGACAGATAGATGGAGCTTAGCGCTGGTGTGTTTATAGTCAGCCCCTTTGGCACAGAACAACACAACTCAGGTCAATAGTGCAGCACTGATAGCTGTGCACGTTTTCTCAAGGTCAGCAGCAAACCACGTCAAACTTGTCAGTGTAACAGACCCTGAGAAAAGGCCTTCAGGAGATGTAATGCACCCGCAGGCACCCATGTTGGAGATCCTCTGCTCTTTGGCAACAAATAACTCTGAACAGCTGGTTGTGTTTCAAACTTGGCTGTCACAGTGGAATTAAATAGAAAGGGTTGATTTCTGCACTGTTTGACTGAGAACATTATTTCACCACTGATGCATCAATTCTGTGTTTAGATAACGTCAGCATGTTTGGAAGCAGAACCACAGCATCTGCTCAGCTTGTCTTTGCTGTCTGAAACCACTAAACAGACAGATAGAGGATGTGACTGTACATAAGAACAACTGAAATCATTCACAATATGTTTGCAATGGCCAGAAACTGGTGGAGCAAATGGTAATTTAGGGTGTCTTAAATTAAATGCTGTGTTACTACAAGTACTTTAACCTTTTACTATTTATTTTTCTTTCTGTGGTATGTTAGCACTATGTGGTACTTTCAGTTGTTTATTTTACACATCCAGTGGATACAGAGCAACATTAGCATTGCTTTGGAATTACGAGTATAAAATATTATTAAAAAAATATTGTTTGGAGCAGATTCTTGGGCCATTTTGCTGTTGCCGCTAGCATCAACTAATCACTAATATTTTTTTGTTGCTTCTGTCTGTTCCTAGCTGGATCTAGCTGCTAGCATAGCCTATCATACTAGGCCACTGAGATGCCCCATTTTTAAGCTCATGATGACATTAAAAAATATCATCATATCACGGAAACAACATCTCATTCCACAAACAATATACTTGTTACTCTGGAAAATCCACAGATCTCACCGAACATATTTTCATTGGAGCAACAGAGACACTGTTTCTGGAAAGAGAAGTTAAATGTTATTTCTCAATGCTGTGAGCACCAAAAGTAAATTCCATGTACCTTTATTGGGGTGGAGGCAGAAATCTCAAAGATAGATATCTTAAAACCTCATCAAATAAAACCAAAACTCTCTGCAGGGCTAGATAGCCTACAAATAGAAGTAAGTACTTTTTTTTTCATAAATTCATCCCTTAAGACTTCAAGAAAAGATCTCAATTTTCCTCCAGCAAAAAGTCTGTGGCAAGGCAGACCCCTGAACCACGACTCTATCCCCTCCTGTCTCTCACAATGCAGTTCTTACAGAGATATAGCATGCTGTGCTCACTTGAGAAATGGCTGGGAGTATATAAATGTGAGTGTATTTGGCTGAGCTCACCATATAGGAATGCTGGTGGGGTGTGTGTGTGTGTGTGTGTGTGTTAAAACAAGAAGGGTGTGTGTGTGTGTGTGTGTGTGTGCGGGGGGGGGGGGTCATTTCATAAAAGGCTGATGACACACCTGGAAGGGAATAAGGGAAAAAGTGAGGACTTCTGGAGAAAATATTATGTATGAAAAGGTGAGGGAGGCAGTTGTATATTGCACGATGGGGAATGGGGCAGGGGTACGGGGTAGTGAGGTGGAAACAGCTGGCTATCCAATAGGAGGGGGGAGACAAATTGCAGAATGTCTGGCTTTGGGGAGGGGAGCTTCCCCAGCTTAAGTACTCAGATCAGCAGACGTCCACTGTGGGTCAGAGTGGGAAACATGATAGTGGAGCTGCTGAGGTTCCTGTCAACTCTCTGGTATCTCGAGGTCTTATTTGCTGGCAGAACACACTGTTGATCGCTGTGGGCTCAACACTTAACATGGCACAGAACTGACAAGGGACCTGAGGACATGCTGCACCCATCACATGTGTGCACACTCACTTAAAGAAGACTCAGTGTATACACAAATATTCTGGCCTCATGAAACAGATCTGTTTCATCTTCCCTGGAAGTGAGGTTGAACTTTGGGAGAACCGAGGGCTCCTTCCTGTCCATGGCCAGTGTCCAAATATTATATTTCTTCTTCTGTGTGTTATCATTTCATCCATTTGGTTCCTGCTTGTTTATATGCTTAATGTTGGATTTCAACTTCAGGTGGACAGGACCAACTGATAAAGACCACTGGCAATATTTGGATTTGTATCGTAGCCAGGAAGCCATCAAGTGCAATGTTCTAATGTAGGTCAACATTGCTGCAAGCAGCTGCTACCCTGCAAATATTTAACAATATATATTGAATAGGTGTGGATATATAAGCCCACACCAGCACTGAAAACCCATGTAAGTACACAGTAGCTCCCAAGTGAGTCAGTGTGCATAGTAACTGATATCTGCATCAGTTTGGGAGAACTTGACCTGTATATGATTGCTATTCCAAAAGTAACTCCATTAGAAAAGCATGCCACCTTGGCTGGTATTATTTTGAATATTGGGTATAATTTACCAGTAATTATGTAGCTGTAGTTTGATTATTAACACAAACAGTTGCAAAGTACTTGAATGTCTCTTTCTGATTAGGCTATGTTTTTAGCACAGCTCTATAAAAACTTCTAGACTTTGAAAATGTAATGTGCCTCTCTGGACTGGACTTATATTAGAGGAGGACCAGTTTGCCACAAAACAAAAAGGTAACTGGGGCTGTAATTATTATCTGACCAGCACAGGTAATACTGAAATCACCCCACTTCCCCCTGTAAATCCAGTCTGAATGGGGCTTTAGTCACATGAAATCTCTGGGCAGCATTAAACTTGAGATAAAAACGTCTTTGCTGACGAGTGACCATGAAGAATTGTGGGTGAGACACACAGACTGAAATATCTCAAGAAATATTAAATGGATTGCCATGAAACTTTATACAGATATTCATGTTCCCCTAAGGATGAATTGTAATAACGTTGGTGATCCCCTGCCTTACATAAGGTCAAAACTTTTATTTTATGGACAAATACCTGCAAAACTAATGACATTCCCATCTGCCTCAGGTGTACTTTGTGTATAGTGCTGAATTGGCAAATGTTACCATAAGAACACACTAAACTGAGATGGTGAACATGAAAAACATTAAACCAGTTTAACATCTACTTGTAAACATTGTTTTTGTGAGTGTGTTAGCATGCTGATGTTAGCAATTAAATCAAAGCACAAGCCGCTAGCGTGGTTGTAGACCATATGTCTCAATCGTTACAATATTGAAGACCGTGCTTGTTTGGATTGATAGTGGATTTGGCCATGAAGAGCATTTACTGTAAGTGCAAATTAAAAGCTTGCTGTGTCGGCTAAGAACTATTTTTGTCTCATGAAGCACCTGTGCCAGGAACCAATTCTGGATGAAACCCTGTATCCTTTTAAATTAGGAATCAAATTTAACGATATCATCACCTCAGCTGGTGGCAGCTTTACAAACCCAAATTTTATACTACGCTACAAGTCACGTTACTCTTTCCTGCAACACACGTGTCTTATTAGAGTGTTTGCTCCCTACTGATAAGAGGCTAAAAGTAGGAACCATCATGTCAAGATGACACTAAAATAGACCGAGCTAAGCTGTGTAAGAAACCCTGGATGGACATACAGGAGGTGCGTGTACATTTAGCTTCAGTCTAATTTGTCCCTGACTTCTAAAAAGTAAATCAAACAACATTGAAGCTTAGAGGGGATTGACCAGTTGTTTAGTCTGGTCTGCTGTTAGCAGCTGTCACCATGTTACAGCACTATATAGAGGAGGAACAACCCGTAAATGTGCAGATACATGAACACACACACACACACACTCACACACACAGAGAACATGCAAAGTCTTTCCCCTATAACAGTCTCATAATGGAGTGACAGAAGTGTAAGCAGACAAAAGCTCCCCTTTCTTTCTTCAGGGAACAACAAATCCCTTACCAGTGCGTCATTGTATCATGAGTGGGGAACCATAAAATGTTTGGATGAAACGAGTGAAACGGAGCAGATAATGTGGAAAAGCCTTGAGCACACGTGAGAGCAGAGACAGAGGAAGAGAAAGAATAATAAGATGAAGGGCAAGAAGAACAAGAAGGAGTTTGTTATTCCTGTGCTGTCACACTGAGGCCAGCAGTGGACAAATTTCCCCACTATCAGTGGCAAGAAATACCCTTCATCAACAGGAAAAGATAAATCAAACTTCAGTGATGTAAAGGTGCCTCCTAAACATATGTTAGCAAACTTTCCATCTGGAAAAAACGGACTCACTGAACTCAACTTTTAGCTCCAGAGGGTGTGCAATGTACAGAAATCATACCACAGGTTGTGAAATTGGCTCATGCAGCTTCACAATGACAAAGGCTCTCACCTCTTAACCTCAAGTATTCACTGGTAAGAGAGTGTTTCTTTATCATGGTTCAGCAGGTATTTACCGACAACTTTCAGCGTGGACCCAGTGGACGTTTGGACAACAGAATTTTTGCAAATGCCACAATATTGGCTGTTGCTTTGGGACAACTTGCGCTGGGAAACCTGTCTGTTCAAACAGGAGGAGGTATGAGGGTGCTGGGTGAGCGCCACGTCCTGTGTTTAGTCAGAGGATATTGTTCAGCTGTCAGAGGCATCTTCATCACTGACACTTCAATAAAGGCTGTGTCTGCGTGGGGGTGAGGTGCGGATGGGACGACTTGACCGCAGGAGGGGGAGTATTTGGTGGTCTGCTGGGAAACATACAGTGCACTCAGAAAGTATCAGAACATGTAGCACATTGTTTTGTTGGCTCTGTAATCCAGCAGCAGCATGTTAGCATCCACATAAGATGAATAGTGTAGGAATTGTAGCCCCTTTATACTCAAATTTAGGTGACAGAAAATAACTGGACAAATTTAAAGAATAGTTCGGCATTTTGGGACATACACTTATTTGCTTTTTTGAGATAGATGACAAGATGAATACTACTGTCTTCCTCTAAATGTGAAGCTAGAGCAAGGAGACAATTAGCTTCGCTTAGCAAAAACACTGGAAGCAACGGTAAATTAAGCTAGCTAGAAATAGTTGCAGCTTGTAACTTCCCATAAAACCACAACTTGTCACATGTTCGCTACATTTCTGTTTGTTTACAGATTAAACAACTAAGATATAATGTGTTACTTGATCAAAAGAAGTGCTGGTTGACAGATTTTCAGTCAGGCTAGCAGTTTCCTTCTGTTTTCAATCTTTGTGGTAGGTGACAGGACAGGCTTATAGTATACTACACGTTATGAATTATTACAGAGCTTGTAAACAGCCGTTCACCACTGTCAACTACAATGAGGACAGTGACAGCTTGTGACCTTGTATTTTACTATGGCATCAATAAAAAAAACCCAGAATGCAGTAAGTCCTATAGTGTATAGTATGTACAAATGTACCAATATGAGGCAAGAAACATGCTCTTGTGTGCACACACACATACATATTGTTAAGTTATCAGAGGAAACAGTTAGTGACAGGGGATCCCTGCTCTGTAATTTCCTCCCAGGAGTGTATAGAAGAATCTTCTTGGAGGAAGACAGACACACTAAAACCACCTGTTCTTCAAATACATTCACATAGCCTGCAATTTCTCTGCTAGAAAAATCGCACTTTGCATTGTGAGTGGAAAATATGCACAGCTTTTGAACTGTGAAGATATAAAAACCTAATTGCAGGTAAGAGCCTACAGTACTGGATCACATGGGGTATGTTGGTAAAGGAAAAGTTTTCTTTGTAACACAGTAACACTGAATGCAAGTTACCGTACAGCGTTATCTTGTGAGAGGACATGATTTCACATGTGGTTTTGTACAAACTGCATACAGACAGTTTTTGTAAGTTGCTGTGGAAATGTAGATGCTCAAATTTACATTTTTTCAAGGTCAAGAATGAACTTTCAGTCTCAACTTTTAGGCCCATGTGTACAAAAGTCCTTAAAATGCTCAGAAAAAATGGAAATTTGAACATCTCTAATTTCATAATAACTGGCTGCTGAAGAAGACTGTGTGACACGTTCACCTACTGAAAGGACTGTGTGGTGAGATTGTTCTACCATTTTCAGGGTCAAGACTAAAATTTTAGTGTCAACATCAACTGATCTAATGGGCTGACTGCCATGAAATTTGTGGAGCGTATTCACCCACCTCTGAATATGAAAGACTGCATGGCATGGCCTTCCCTCCATCACCATCCTCATGACAAAATTTATATTTTTAGCCTTGCTGCTGGTCATCATGAGTATGTTGTTTGTTCTGTCCAACACTTTCTAGTTGAGGGAGTAATGTGCTTTTATCTTGTGTTGCTCCTGCATAAGCCCAATTTCTGTTTGAATCAGTCCTTAGGGCTTTTCTATGGAAGACATTTTGACATGTCCCAGTAGGAAAAGCACAGGTGTAAATAGTAAAATTAATGATGGCCTGTCATGTTAATGTTATTAAGAACACCTGTGCTTTACCTACTATGGCAAGTCATAGTAGTAGACAAGTCAGCTCTAAAAAAAAAGCCTAAAGTTTTTTAATCAAATCCTGGGAGTGAAAAGATTAAAATCCAGATAAAGTCACTCCTTGCCAATGGTTCACCCACACAGGTGTTTTCACTTTGCCTGATTAGAGCTCCTATCAGGACTGTGCAGACTGACTGTACTTGGTTGACATCTCCTTCACCCTGCTGTTTGTTTTGTTTCACCTGTCAGCACGAGTATCTTTATTATTCTTAATAGTAGTAGTAGATGCAGTTTTATATATTTTGGGGGTTATTTTGTGCCTTTATTAGACAGACAATAAATGATACAAAGATGGCATGATATGAAGGAAGAGATAGATGAGATAGATGGGGAATGAAATGCAACAAAAGTCCCCAGCCAGGCACAAACAAAGGATTTTGTGGGTTCTGGTTGGCACCTTAACCTGTAAGCCACTCGGGTCAGCCCTATGTTTCCTCAAGAATGTTTTTCCCCATCCAAGTTAGGCCCCATGTTCCCTCATCATCAGAACCGGCCCTTCCATAACATGCATAAAGTGCTGTTGGGGTCCCTTGAAGGGCGGGGGTTAGGGTTAGAGGGTTAGGGTCAGACAGACAGACAAATGAACAAACAAACAAATGGACAGGGATGAAAATATTACCTCATTGGTGGAGGTACTGATCTGAGGGAACATAGACAAACTACCAAGCCACCAGGGCACCCTAGTCGATGCCGTTTGATGACACATCATAATTCCCAGCATAGCTGATATTTGGTCGAACAGTCTTGGCTCCCATGTCTGCAAGTATCAAACCTGCAGCCAGAAACTATGGTGTAATTTTCAACAGTGGCCTCTCCCTTGACAAACAAGTCACAGTCATGCTTCATCAGACTGAGGAGCATCTCAGCCAACAAACATGATTCAGTTTTTCCATTTCTAATATGGCTTATCTGTTTTATTTGTTTCTTATTTTATTGTTAAGGATTTAATTTTCTGTACTTTTATTTGCCCATTCATTGTTGATTTTCTCTTGTAAACCACTGTGTAACTTTGGTTTGAAAAATGCTGTATATAAATAAATATTTTTATTATTGTCGCTCAGCCGAATCTCAACCTGAGCAGAGATCTAATCAGCTAAGGGAGAGCGGGACCTTTAATTTGCCACTTAAAATGCATGTGATAGTGACTAGATTTTGTCTTTTTAGGTATCTTTCTTAAATTTCCAACGCAACAGAGTCTGCTGCACATGCTTTTCCTTAGAGATGTCAGAATGCAGTTTCCAATGCCTTGCTCAGAGGTCCTACAGTAGTATTGATGGACACCATAGTCATACTAACCACCCTCAAGGTACCAAAGCCTCAGAGCTCAGGATTAAACCTACAACCTGCTGGCAGCACCTCGACCTTTATGCTAACCCACAACACAGCAGCAGCTTACTGCTGCTGTGCTCAGCTGCTCCCACTCTCCCATCAGCCTTTTCTTGTCTGCTGTTGGTTAATTCATGATGAAAGATGGGTAAGAAGTGTGGAAGAGGAACAGTCTGTCCTCGGTCTCTTTCAGGCCAAGTATCTGAGAAATAGGTCCTGCTAGCTGTTGGGAGAGGATCATTTTTCACTCTTCTCCTCCCTCCTCTGTAAACTCTAGCTCCAACATATGGCAACAATAGAGAGTGACTCCCCTGTCTTCCCTGTCCACTTCCCTCCCTCCATCTTCCTTCCTCCTCTCCTCTTCTCCTCCATTCCTGGCAGTGAGGCAGAGGAGGGCAGGATGATGTGGGGGAGTCTGACATTCTGACCTCAGCTAGGTGAGAGGTCAGCGGCCACAGGCGGCCACTATCACTGCTGCCTTCATTCCCGTTTCTAACAAACAGCTGACTACAGTGAACAGGCACACAGGTGTGTGTGTGGAAAGAAACAGGTGAAAGAGAGTGCTGCTCCAGTAGTCATCTATATCAGTTTATATGCAGATGAAGTCATTTGAGTAGCATTTTCCGGTAATACAGTAATTATGTATAGGAGAATACTGACCTGAACTGAAAGCATCTGTAGATAGAATATCATAGTAATCGCCCCCCATCCTGCATGTGATAAGTTGGTATAGAAAATAAACGGATGGATGAACTGAGTAGCATATCCTCAGTTTCATTCACCTTAATTATGAATAACACACTAATCTCTTTTTAGAATGTTTTTTCTAATTTGTAGCTAGTGGTGTGGCACGAGGGATAGAAATTTCGATCTGTTGGTCCACCACATATCTAAGAAAGTATTGGATTGATTGTCATACAATTTGGTACAAATATCCATGGTTTACAAATTATGAATCATTATGACTTTAGTGATCCTCTGACTTTTTCGTCCAGCTCCACCATAAAGTTGATATTTGTAATTTTGAGTGAAATGTGTAGACATTTATGTCCCCCTCAGGGTGATGTATAATCACTGTGGTGATCCTGGTGAACATGTTAAACATTAAAGAGAACTGAAGTCGTGACCTCACGTCTGGGCTAGCGTCTGTTCCACACGCTTCTGTAACTCAATGCAATCTCTCATTCAGATTTTCTTTCATCTGTCTGATAAATGAAGCATGGTACTGAGGTTTACTTTCCAAAAGACAACTTTGCTCCACTACAGCACTTGCTATCAGAAGTTGAAACCTTCGTGACTTTAACAAAGTTAAAGTCACAAACAGTCACTTTGTGAGTAAAAAAGAAATCTGACAGATCAACCACACACCCCTGAAAATGTACTAGCCTGGTAGCGCAGGTACTTGTGTCATCATAACTTGGTTTCATCCAAATCTGTGATGTTTAACCCCTGTCTAGGGGTCTAGTCAAGGGCTTATGGGAAATGCTGTTTGTTAAAAAACAGGATTTCAGAAATATTTAATAAACAACATTATTAGATAGTTTTTTTTTTTTTTAAAAAATAGAGTGAATAACACACTATTGTGAAAGGTTATGTTCCAATAGATTTCTAGTTATTTTGGTTACTACAAATGTCAATGTGATTTTGAATTAGGTTTTCTCATTTCTGGAACAGAACCAGGAAGTTAAAAGACAAAAGAAGAAGAAGAAGAAAAACAACAAAATCAAACAAACAAACAAAAAACTAGTCAGGTTCATTAGTAGTAGGAATAGAATTTATGGTTCCTCAGTAGAGGCACCCAGTATTATCATCCTATAATCTCACTGGCTTCCAGTCACATGTCTGCAAAATCTTCACTCCAGCCAAACTGCAGCAGGTGAGCTCACTGATCAACTTCAATCAAGGAAGAAGACCTAATCCTTCCTGAAAACCTCCTGGCACTGAGGCCTGATGTGATGCCACATGATCAAGAATCACCACAAAATTACCAGACAGCTGGAGAAGATATCATTATTACTCCCAGCTCCATCACACAAACTACCCAGTCTGCCTGCGTCACAGCCTGTATCATGTTTTTATTTGGTCCTGAGGCCAGCCTGGCCTGCAACATAACACATAAATAAACACATAAAAGTTGGAGAAGCTGCATAACCGGAAGATCTCATCACCATGAGAGTTTAGACTCATACACCCACACAGGGAAATTTTAGTCTGGTTACACACAGCATCCAACATTAACTTTGTTGTTGAGTTTTATGTTTTTCCCATCATGTGTTTTTTGAGAATATTATTGAGATTTGTACTTATTTAAGTTAACATTTTCGCAATTTGTTCACTAGATCTGAATATTTTATTCCTGCATACCTGCACACTTTCCATTAAGTCATACAGCAAATGTTGTCTTAACACCCCCTCCCCCCCAGTATATTCATTCAAACATTCCACCTGATATGTCCCAGTATTGAATGTTGGTAGCTCTTTTTCATTTACTGTAAATGTCAGCTATGTGCTATATTGTTATTTTCCCCTTTTTCTGTCTGTATGCTGTTACAGTAAATGCCCCCATTTCCCTGCAGGGATCCTAATAGTTTCATGTCCTCACAGTGATTGACAGACAGATAGATTAACTCTGGGTCATGTTCCTACTTCTGCTCAACCCCCCAAAGTGCCTGAAGTAGCACTTATATCTGGGTCAGCCTCCTGTAGTGGGAGACTTGATGTCTGACAAAAGCTGAAAACCTCAGGAGTTCCCTACTCTCTCACCAGTGACTTCCCACGGTGTCACCCTACTTATAAAACCAATTTTCTTTTAAAGTGCCTTTGAGATATTATTCCAAAACACTAGATCCATACGCCAGTAAATGAAATAGTGCAGTATTCCCATGGCGGATTGAGCTGACGTAGATGGGGAGGTGACCTAAGAATCTGAAGTTTATTTCCAGTAAGGCTTACTGGTTCCAGAGGGCAGTGAGGGTGAGCTGTCCCACCGGCCAGTTGGTTATTAACCTGTTTCCACAGAGATGATGACGGGAACACGGCCTATTGTCTGGAAGTCATTAAGAGAGCCAGGGGTAGCCAGGGAGTGGCCGCATACCTCTGTTAAACCCCCAGCATGTGTATGCACACACTTTTCAACTGTGCCCTGTTTTCATTTTTATTCTTTCCTTCAATATCAATCCACGTCTATTTTAAGTTCTTACTACTGGTGTGTCTTTTTCAGAATAAGTATTGCCAAACCAGCATTCAAAAAATCTTGATGAGTCATTTCCATCGCCAAATCATTCACGCAAATTAATAAAAGAGATATAAATAGGCATAAACCCAAGTAGAGATGTTAAAATTAGCTAGGATTCCAAAGTAACACATAATTAGCAGTAAACATCTTATATGCTTGTGTGAGTGTGTGTTTTGTTTGATGACAAAAGCATACTTCTTTTTCTGTTTTCTGCTCATGGCTGTATTAATAGCCACAAAGGAGGGGGGTTGCTGCCAGGAATCCAGCCGTAAAATGCAGCCGAACTCAGAGGGGGATATGGGGGAGGGGTAGAGGGGTGAGGAAGGGGCCACAGAGACGGGGAAGAGTAGATGGATGGATGGATGGGTTCTGGCAGAGTACACACATATCAGGAGTTTTACATCACAGTATCAGAGACAGTTCCTTGCTGGCTCAGCCCAGGGAGTCTCCACAGACAGCGTGTAAATGTCAAATGTCTTTGTCATGGAGATAAACATACACTCACTCTCTACTCTGCAGGGTAACCCTTCGTTCAGCTGAGCTCACAAACAGAATCAATGGTGGCGGTCAATCATGGTGGATCTATGAAGAAGTTAAATGACTTCTCTTCATACTAGTGAAGAAAGTGGAGTAAGTATCAAATAAAATTCCCACAGAAGTTTGTGAAGACCACAGAGCTAAAAGGAGAGTGAATATTAGACATACATTCATCAGGTGGCCAAAAACATTGCTCCATATAAAAGTTGATGTTGCTCAGTGTCTGCTGGATGTGTAAATGAGCAACCATTTGCTAAGTCGTAACAACAAAAGGTGTTTACAGCTTTTTCCGCTGGCCTCTTGTAGGAAGCTTTAATTATAATTGGTTGTGCGTATATGCGAATGTCTGTATTGCAAGTTCTGCTTTTAAGTACATCGTTGCAAAAACCACTAGTATAATGTTTGACGATCACAAGTCCTGGAAGAGTGAATGGTAAATTTGTGTTTTTCCTTAATGTCTTATATGGGACCTATGGAGCCTATGCCAGACTCAGGAAAAGTCTTGAAGATCAAAACCTAAAGGCCCAAACAAAACTCCTGGTCTACAGAGCCATTGTCCATGTCATCTGCATGTCCATCACACATCTCCCCAAACAGATCCTGTACTCCCGGCTGAAGGGAGGTCATTGAGCCCCTAGCAAGCAAAGGAACAGTTCAAGAGTCTGAAGAAATTCCACATCTCATCAAGCAACTGCTCGAGCACTGCAAGGACAGGGAGAAAAAGGCTCAACCACTACCAACCACCACCACTCTCCCAAGCCCACACTGCACCAAACTATATGGAACGTGGAATGGCCTCTACAGCCATCTGAAGATCCACAGGCAGATGACCCAACAGTGAGGACAGTCACACTCACCTCAAGTGACCACCAATGACTTATATGGGAGAGTAGGAAGATCTTTACTTTGCATACTTAATAGGGACAACTAAATACTGTATGCTTAGCAAACAATAACATAATATTCTATCAAAAATCTGCTCAGTCCAAAAACCAGAACAGCATCTCCAAATATGGAGAAAAACGACACCAGCTAACTGCTGCATCACATTTCAAAATGTGGGAAAATTATTCCCTGTTGGCCAAACGTTCCCACCCAGTATGTGTTTCCACCTTTTCCATAACTTAAAGGAGTGTCTGTGCATGCATACACGTGCACCGGCAGCCAGTAATCACAGTAATCACAGCGTAATTCACTTTGGATTGGGATCAGTACATTTAAGTGCCCCGAAAGCACAATCTATCCATCAACCTATCTTCAGACTGTGACTAAACTAAAACACTGCAGGGCAGACACAGGGATCTGCTGCCCGTGTGTGTAGATAAGAAACAGATAGGATCGAGGTTGAGTTGTGTAACGTTAGTAGGAGATGGAGCTAATGGGTGCAGAGGGGAGGGATGGATGGAGACTGAGTGTCAGTGGGAGTGTAGCCTGATGGGATTTGTAGCAACACACACACACGTTTCACTATTCTCATTATTAGCTGGTAACTCAATCTACTGTAGGTGGAATAAGATCAGAGCAAATAGCAGCTTAAATGCTCAGTTCCAATTATGAACGTCAGTATATCATTACTGTGTAACTCATTTTATCAGCTTGGTGTAATTGCTTTGAAATGAGACAAGGGTGGAGACCATGGGGAGCTTCTGTCTCACAGCAGTTGTATTGTGATTACAGATGTTTCTAAAAATTAAAACTGCATATCCCATAAATCCTGTTGCATCCTGCAAAAATCAATTGGAAGTGAGTTTCCCTTTCATTCCTTCCGTTGTCTGCCACCACCAGCAACAACTTTTGGCTGACTTTGTACCACACTGTTGACAGCAGCTACACCTCAAAATGATGTGTGGTAATTGTGTGTGGTTTATTCATGTTAAGTTGCTGCATGTAGCAAATTTAAGTAACAATTAATGCAACATCTGTACAGACTGTCAGTCAGGCAGCCCATTGATGAAACATAACCGCAACTGCCCCAATCTAAACTTTTCAATCTAAAGCAAGCAGCAACAACCATGGCTTGAAAATGAAGCCAATGCAGAACTCCCTGTGCAATAACTGACGGTCGCTAGATGCTGGCTCCAAAAAAATCCCTGGCTCTATTAGACTCCCATTCAAAAAGCCTCAACTTCTCTCATGAAATACTAAGCTAATAAATACTTTTAACGAGTCATTCTGGTCTCAATCTCTAAATTAAAAAGATAATAAAGTCTGTGCCGCTCAGTGTTCCCGGTAAATTAGCATTAGCTTCGGTCCGAGGTAGCGTTGCCTGTTTCTGGAGTGTGAGAGAAAACACCCCACACTCCTTATTTGGAAGGTCCTGGCTCCAAACAGAAAAGATGGCACCGACTGTAAGCAGCAACTATACAGTATTAAGAAATCTGCTCTTACATAACATATAATGTAAGTGCTGTATTGAGCCATAAATCAAATGCACCCAGGCTATGCGTTGACGGAGAACAGTAGATAATAGTGTTGATGGTGTCAATCTGATATGTTCATCTCCTAATGAAGCTCTGCTCATATACGTGTCTATCTATCCCAGCAACACACATACACACACACACCTTCACACACACACAGTGCTAAGAGTCTTGAGTAATACAGGTGTGGTTTGGAAAGGTATTTATGAGTAAAAATGAAAATGAAAGTGTGTGTGTGTGTGTCCTTATTATGAATTCAGCTTTAAATTTTGTAAAGATTACATGAGTTAAAGCTAAATAGGCTATCTTTAAAAGAGATGGATTCAAATGCTTTATTCCCTACAAATATTAATGATCACTAACATCTGTGGATATATAATGGCTCAGCAGGGCTTCATCTCCTCTGCAGCTGTATACACACTGTCCGCAACAATTATTGTGTACATACTCATGTGAGTCGTGCTCTCATCTGTGCGGGACTGACTGTTATTTGTTGAAACTCACAGAGGCTTTACAGTATGTTGCACATGTGATGTTTCCTGCTTACTACCTCATTCTTCTCATCTTTAGAAATGTGTTTATCTGATTGCCGGTGTGTTTTGGAAGGAGGAGGATGAGGACTGGATTGGGTCAGGGGGACCACAGACCAATCAGCATCATCAACCAGGAGCCGCAAACCACAATGTCTCACATTTCCAGGTACGTACACTAGGTCCACACACAAGCTGCAACTCTGTAAATGTAGAAGTTTGCGATTGCGAATATGTCAGAAGAAGTATGCAGTGGACTTTAGTGTCCTGCTATATTCGAAATGTCACTTCAGTTAGTTCCAACCTGACGAATAAAAACAATCAACCAGTGAAAAATCTTAACTCAAGGTCCACTTTCTTTTTCCAGAGTTTTCACCTGCTGATCATGACCAATTTCCCCCAGATATACAACCTCCTGTTATCACATGACCGAAGTTCCATAGTTACATCATTTGGTGAAAACTGAGCCATCATCATGACAACTGAACAAACTCTCTACTGATGAAGACTGAGAGATGTGGTTGAAAGCTCAGGAAAAAAGCTACTAAGTGGACCATGAGTTATTTTTTTGTAACACTACTAATTCTAAGGTCAAGAATAAACTTTCACCCTCAGTGATAAAACTCAAGAATGTATCATACATATCAAAATGCACTGTATATTTAAAAAAAGCATCAACATCTAGTAAAAACTTGCCAAGGTGAGATAAGGATGACAGGTGAGAGACATGGAAGAGAAGAGAAAGAGGTGAAAGAACGAGTGAGAGATGAGGGTCGATTCTGTAATCCTTCCACACTCAATGTACATCCAATGAAGCACAAGAACCCACACAATGGCCCATTGAGACTGCAGCTTTGGCACTGTAATTGGCAACAGCGGTGTTGTCTGCAGACGTGTGTGTGTGTGTGTGTGTGTGTGTGTGTGTGTGTGTGTGTGTGTGTGTGTGTGTGTGTGTGTATGTGTGTGTGATGGGAAACAGAGGAGGAAGAGGAGACATCGTTGAGCAGGCTTAGGTCTTTGTCCTAATCCTAATCTTGACTAATTCCTGTTGCCCAGGACCATTAGAGGATAGAAAAGAGCTACACAGCTGCCTCTTTACAAACCTCAAAAACCTTCCAGATGGAAACATACACACACACATACACACAGCTGGGTATCCATTCAAATATTTTTATGTGAATTCCAATGTACTGAATCAGGAAAGTGGAGTAGAGGCGGCAAATTATGACAAAAGTTCCCAAATATTGCAAAACATTCATCACCATCATCATTTGGACATTTTTTTTTTGTCAATAAATTCAGACTGAAAGCAATAAACCTCTTAAAAAATACAAACGTATGCCTATACCTACAGTATATTTAAACTGAAAAATGTGATTGGAAAACGCCACATTTCTCATTTGAGTCAATTTGTTTGATGAAAAAAATGCTTCACTTTCTTGGACAGAGAGAGAACACAGTGGGAAAAAAAATTCATAATTCTTACAGATACGTACAGCAGGTGTGTTTTTGATATGCACGGGATCGTGTCGACATGCTGCAGGTGTGTTTTCAAGGTGAGTGAGTATGCGTTTGTGAGTGTGCAGGTGTGTGTCCTCTTGTGACGGCTTGGCAGGTCATGGTGAAGGTGCATAGTAACAGCTGGAGAGCAGGCTAGAAGCAGGCCTATACACATCTCTTTGGCACAGAGAGCTTCAGCTTGGATTCGAGCTGTTAAGAATGCCTGCAGTGTGTGTGTGTGTATACATGCATAACTGTCAGTGTATCATGTCCATCAGACCTGTTTGAACAGCCAACTGAACTTCATGTACTGTATCTTCTACCTCTCTCTCTGACAGACAGGTGAGGATGTGGCAGGAAGAGCGAGCTACAATCAGGATTCTACAGTAATGTTTTGAGATTTGACTACGTGGACAAGAAGAAAAAATCCAATGAAGCTGATTACTATCATGAGAGCAGAGGAGCAGCATACACACAGTGAACCTTTTGCGCACTCTGTGAACCACGTTTCATCTCATCTGTGTGCTCATGTAGTTGTGTGATTGGCTGACAGGGGGGATCTCCCACAGCAGAGACACAACGAAACAAAGGTGCCCTTGTGTTGTTTAGCTCTGACCACATGATTTCACAGCAGATAACATTCCTCTGTTGTATCCATCACATACTTTGGTAATTACAGATACATCAGGAACAGATATTTGCATAATGTGTACATGTGTATATGTGTGTACAATGTTTTTTGCAATTTCATTTTCTGATTTATATATATATATATTTGTATGACGGTGTATGCTTATACCCAGCAAATATTTTTGAAGTAAATTCTGACACGTTGAAAAGCTGAGCATATCTAGTGCCAAATTTGTAGTAGAGATAAAATACATTGTCATCTGTAGCTGCAGTCTGTATCATTTTGGAAAATGTTTCCAAAACTGGGCCATGTTACATGCCATGTTTTACAGATGTTGACTTGGCCACCTCCTGCGTGGTGTAGACCATCAAATACACACGCGGTATGCATAAAGGATGTGTGCCTGCTGTGAGTTTACAGCAAACACAAAATGCAGCTTCACCGAGGACCAACTCTGCTCCAAATAAAAAGAGAATCTCAATACTGGCCTCATACATGATAAATATCATATTTTCCACTTCAAGAGGGGGCATCCTGGAAGAAAATAACATTCTCTGACTATATGTGGACCTCCTTTTGTCACAGAAGATTTAGTCACTACACCTAGACATGTGACTCATCCTGCGTTTCATTGCTTTCTTTAGGCAATAAATATAACCCTAAATATATGCTGTTATTATGTACTGTTGACAGACATACAATGGTGGTACAAGATATAAACTGCGATACAAGGAGTTCCCCCACACTAAATCAAAGTATTTACCTGAGGAGGACCTGCAGTTGGTCGAAATGTTGCGAATAACATTAAATTGAGATTCTTTTGTAGAGAATGGATGTGCGGGAACTCCCTGTATCGCAATTTAATTGATTTATCCATCCAGCACCTATCCCACTGAGGTGTTATGGATGTGCACACAACTACTCTGATTTATGGTACAAGATGTACATACAGCCAGTTTATGAAAGCTAACATGTTGATTGAAGCATTCGCAGTCTGGTAGCAAGTTTTCCTTCTGCTGCAGAGGAAGCGATGTTTCAGAAGGGAGGAAGAAGAGTGAGTTCTGACCAGTAGAGGAGGCAGAGATGGGCACTTTACCCTGTGCATACCTACATGTGCCTTTCTGTGAGCTTGACAGGTTTGTGCATGATGATAGGGTTAGGGTTAGACGGCAGCTGTATATTTTGCCATATTTGGTTAATATATGACTGTTAGGAACATAATGAGCACATAGGTAGACAGTGGAGAGGTAGATTGTGCTGCAGGAATAATTTGACAAAATCTGGGGGAAAAAATAATTTTGATAATTCTCTGCAGAAATATTGTGGGGATTAGGCCAAACTGCAAGTTCTCACAAACAATGATCGAATCACCTGGGAACGGGAAGGCAAAAGAGAGAAGAAAATCTTGATTTTTTCCAGCTGGTGTCTACTCTTTAATGTATCTAAATATTTAGGCAGATAGGACAGAATTTCCTCCCTGAACTGAAACAAACATGAATTTATGGTCAGGGGAAGGCCAGGAAAACTGCACACTCATCATCAACTGGTTGAATGATGCAGCAACAATTGGATGGATTGCAGCCAGGAGATTCGGTTTTTGGCTTCAGCAGAAGGTAGAGAAGCCAACAGAGGAAACAAATTCAACTACGCAATGATGTGGAAAGGGACAACTCGGAGACTTCAGATGTGCTTCCATGAGCAGCATCCCAAGGTGACAGTTAAACATTATTCCTATAAATAATTCAGAAACCGCTGAGCAGTAAACTCTCGACACAGGCAGTCTAGTCATGACTCATGCAGTTATAATTAATGATGCATCATAACCTATACATAAACAGAAACCAGTTGTGTTGCTCATACAGTCAAATGACTGATACACACCTTGAGTGTAGACAAATCAGCCTTCCAACTGGAACTGGAGGAAAACAAGACTAGGTGAAAACCCAGTATATGGCTGGACTGTGTATGGTCAATGTGTGAAATTGTGGCCAATTTGTCAGTGGTAGTGTCTATAATGTGAATTCCTGGATATTAAATGTTCGTCTGAAATTTTCTGTAGTTGTCCCAGTAATATTTGTTGTTGAAGTGTACTGAAGTAGCATATCACATGACATGGTTAAGAAACATTTGAGTAAAAAAAAAAGGGTAAAAATGCAGTTGCAAGAACAATACTTTCCACTCATGCTTGATTTGAAAGAGAACTTTTAATTATAATTATTCTAATTATCTGTTAACTCCTGCTCTTTCATCTGTTTCTATCTGCAGATGCCTGTACACATATGGTCTCATCCATGTGTCTACGCCTGATTAGCATGCTAGGCTAAGAGTCCGTCAGCTGTGTGACTTTATATCCACATCATGATGTCTTTCAGAGCACACAAACACTGTAAAGACACCTTATTTTTATACAGTCTATGGGCTACAAACAGCACAGCACGGCTAGGCTAATAATGCTAGCCATGCTAACTGGCTAGCCACCATGCAGGCTGGTAAAATGGATCTGTTGTGTCTCTTTGTATCTGCAGGTTGGTGCTCCTGTCAGTGTCGGAGCCTCTGTGTGAAACGCTCTTCAGCCAGTAAATGTGTGTTTTTAAAACTTATTTCGGGATTGTACTCAGGGGCTCTGCTGTAAACGCCCACTGGGGACGTAATTGAAACTGTTCGTTCCGATTCATTTTGAAAGAGCAACGGCCAATGGGGATACTCCAAAACCAGGCAGTCAGTCAGTGACAGACATTCAGGGTTAAAGGGCTGGTCGGTGGCCAGTCCAGGAAAAATATATTGTCCTCAATTTATTCCGTGGGTTTACAGGACAACACTGAGTGACTAACCAAAGCCTACATTTCACAATGCTGATTTCACATATTTGAGTCAGGTCTGAAAAACCACACGACCACACTAACCTCACCTCCCAGGAGCCTGCTAGACTCATGTTACTGTACTTCATAAATCCTTAAGCATCCTGGTGGAGGCCTCTTGTGCAACCGCAGTGACACATCCACACAACCACAACGCAACACAGCTTCAGTCAAACTCACATTCTGCCTTGTTACCACAGCAGCCCTTTCCCTACCTGGAAAACTGCATTGCATCCATGTTACAAAGTATCTGGGATGACAGTGTTATGTGTTAGGTCAGTACAAATATGGCAAGCTATACATTTTCTTGGATGAGATACCTTAAAGAGTTGAGATCTATTTAGGAAGTTCTTGAAATGTAAAGCAGTGATTCCCAACCAGGGGTACTTCTACCCCAGGGGGATACTTCTGAAGTTGCCAGGGAATACATGGAAAAACTCTACTATTAAGTAACTCTACTATTTGAGAAAACAGAAATTACAATTTGATTTTAAAAATGTATTGGGTCAGCAGAACCTGAACACTGCATGTTGCTATTGAGAGTGCATGAAAATAGTCTTGCCAGCAAGCAAGTTGAGACATCTAAACAGTTGATAAAAGTAATGGATTAATTGTTGAAATAGATAGTCTAGCTAAATGTAATGAATAAACTGTTCAAATAGTTAGGCGCATATGAGAGATAAATGGTTGAAATAGCTAAAGCAATAAATAAATAGATATCTAACAGTATTTGCTAAATGGCTGAAATAAATAGCTAAAAGTAATGGTTAAACAGTTATAATAGTTAACTAAAAGTATTGGATAGATGGTGAAAAAGCTAAACAAAATGGATAGAAATTGTTAGCTGAAAGCATCATAGTATAAATGGTTGAAATAGCTAAAAGTAATAATGGATAAATGCTTAAAATAGTTGTCTAAATGTAATGGAAAAATGGTTGAAATAAATAGCTAAAAGTAATGGCTAAAATAGTTTGCAAAATGGATGAATGGTTGAAATGTCCATCTGTGCCACTCCAAGAAGATCAAATGCAAAATTGACCAACCTGACTAAAGGGTTTTGAAAAAAAATATTGCAACAATATCCACTTTTACATAATCAATATAGATATAAAACATGTTCACAGGAACATAGTTCGGGGCTGATGTGGTAGACCAGATAAAAACAGTTTGGGAGCTACTGTTGTAAAGGATTCTGTATGTGTTCTACAAACATGCCGTACTCACATTGGTCTTGCTGGACACAGCGAAGGTGGCTCGGCTGGAGAAGCGAGCGGTGGATGGGCTGCTGCTGGCCACAGGGCCCGTCACCATGGAGGAAACTTTTGAGCTGACAGGAGGACTGTTGGAGCTGGGAGAAGATGAGAAAGTGGCAGGGGGTGACGCAGGACTGGACTGACTGCTGAGGCCACTGTGGGTCTGGGCTTGGCTCCCCAGGGTGCAGGTCTGGAGGTGGAGATGAGACTGGCTCTGAGTGTGAGCCTGACCCTTCCCGTAGATCACCTCCTTTATCTCCTGATGGTTCTCCTGAATGTCATTAAGGTGATTCTTGTTGTTTTGACTGTGATTGTGGCTGTTGTTCAACAAGGTGCTGCGGTCACACATCATCCCAGTCAGGATCTCCACCTGTTGGGTAAGAACCTCCAGCTGACTCCTGAGCTGCCGGTTCTCCTGCTGGAGCTGAGCCACAGCTCGTCCGAGAGGCCCGCTCAGGTTGGCCTCCTCCTCCAGACGACGCTCCATGCCCTGCTTAAAAGTGCTGACATCTACGTGGATCTCTCTGATGGCATCCCGGAGAGTGTTCTCGTAACGGGCTAGGGCTGCACACACTGTCTCCCCCTCTGGAGAAGAAGACCGGAGGTGACACAGGTCTCCCATCTCAGCCAGGGTTGGGGCTTCTATTGGTGCAGCTGTTGCCACTGCTGACAGCCTTTCGGTCTGTAAGTTAATGTCTGCAAGTGAGATACTCTGGCCACTGGAGGATGTGTAGCTTCAGTCAGTGTGCTCAGGGTTTGGCTGGAGGGAGGGGACTGACAGACAGGGGTTGGGAGGTGAAAGTTTGTAGGGGGGCCAAAGGTCTGGTCTGTTTTATCCCCACCGCTCCTTCAACTCTGTCCTGGGACGTCCTTGGCTCCTTCTCCCTCAGTAAGTGTAGATGTCTCACTGTGTCTTTTGTCTGAAATCACCAAAGACAAAAGGAAAAGGACTTGACCTTTGACTTATTAACGGCTGTCAAACTCTGTAGACACCCGTTGAACTTGAGAGTCGTGGGTGATGTTCTGCACAAACAGACACTGGAAAATATCGAAGATGTTGACAATGAAACTAAAGTTTGTACTATCTGCATTCATTCAGAATCTACAGCAAACATTTAAAACATCACAAACTTGATACAAACACAACAGCTCAGGTACAACAGACTGAAGTTACTGCATTGAACAGAACAAGAGAATCTGTTTTTTAAGGAGTCAGAGTGAGAGAAAGAAAGCATACATATCTTTGAGCCAGCTATGTTTCAAAACTCCCATAAAACACAGCAGTTTCAATCTTCATTCACAGCTGCAACAAACCTACCTCAGCTTCGCTCTCCGCTACACTCCAGTAGAGCTTCCTCAGCACTGAACAGCTGTATGAGTGTGTGTGTGTGTGAGTGTGTGAGCTCTGCTCTGCCCTGCCGGCTCTCTGGTTTGTTTAAACTCTCAGGTTGATCACTCCTCTCTTTTGGCCCAGAGGAGGGAGGGGAAGGGGAGGGATAAAGGAGGAGGGTGGTTGTGGTGGTAGAGTGAAGAAACAACATGGAAAGAGTAGTAAATGTGAGGGGAGGGGAGTGAGGGAGGCGGGTTGGGTAGCTTTTATATCCTTGCACTGTGTAAACTATTGGAAGGAGTTCTCTCCCCTTCTCTTCTCTCTCCTACTCTTACTGCACTTCTTCCTCCTACTCAGTATCACTTTTTCTTTTCCTCCCTCCTCCATTTTTTTCCTCTTCTTTTATTTGGGTAAGAAATATACTCTCAGGGGCTTATTTACAGTGTTGCATTACGTGCATGTCACCAAACCGCTTATGTGTACTAAATATGAAATAATGCTGATGCTGATAATGATAAGGTGTCCTGATATAACAAAATAATGGATACAGCAATGGATAAGGTGCATTATAACATAACATATATACCATGACCACTACAGTAGAAAACAAAAAATATCACTGAAAGCCATTATTTATTTTTTTCCAATATATGAAGTATTTTTTTTAATGGTGATTGTGTTTACATTTCAACCATCCATACAGCATCAGCACTATTGTTATGGTTACTTTCCACATAATCTTGTGATAAATTTGAAGATCTTGATTATGAAATTCCTGTCTGTCACGGTGAGATTAATTTATTCCATTTATTTGATTTACTTATAACTGAGCATATACCATATTAATTATGAATGTTAACATTTGATGTATTGTATCAGAGTTACCTTAGACACTGTTTTTTAGTAGTCCATGTGATGTCTAGCACTAAACAGCACAGGACACATAATCATAATCTCATTCAATTTGCAGTGTGAATAAAGGGAATTAAAGGTGACATATTATGCACATTTCTACATTTTTCTTCTTGGGCTCTACTGGAATATCTTTGCATGATTCACAGTTTAAAAAACTCCTTATTTATCTTCTACTGACCCTTTACACAGCCCATCAGTTCAGCCTCTGCCTGAAACAGGCTGTTTTAGCACCTGTCTCTTTAAGGCCCCCCTCCTGAGGAGCCCACTCTGTTCTGATTGGTTAGCTTCCAGAAGCTGCGTCTTGGCCAACTTCCCATGGATTTATAAAGAGAACTGGATACAGGAACAGCACCAGGCTTTGAAGCTAATTTGACATAGTGGCCAAATTGTGTAATTAGATCATGTGATGCACACTGGCCCAAAAAGACTTTTTCCCATAGACTTGCATTGTGACAGAGATATCTGTAATTCAGCGGATACGTTTTTTTGAGCATCACAGCCTCTGGGAAATGATTCATTTCACTATCAGAATTGGATCCATTTGGTCTGATCACATTTTGAAAGTCTAGAAGAGCTGCACGATTGAATTGTTTATCCCCATTCAAGTTAACCGGGGGGCTAATCTCAGCCTGCGGAAGTCTCTAGTGAGCATGCTCCATAAGTGCATGCGGCCCATAGAGCGTGCACAGTATGTTTACAATGAGAAGTATCTTTTTTTGGTGCCACTGAGCAACTTTCATAGGCATGAATGGGGCCCTGCTTCCATAGCTGTATCCAGTTCTTATTATACATCCATGCAACTTCGAGATGCTCCACAGGCTACGTCAACAAACCATGGAATGAACTATGATAGTAGGATTTTACTACTTTTTTTCATTCTTTACTCGAAATGTTAACTTCTCAAATATATCCACACATGTTGAAGCCAGAATGCAATCTGAAATATGAAAGTGAACAATGCAAACAACACTTGAAAAAACATTAGCAAAAAAATTAGCAATCAAGGCTATGGAACGGACTGCTGTTTATGGGCATGTGCAATGACGCAATGTCAGCTCATCGGCAAGGTAGAAAAAACGTTGTAAACGAAGCATTGAGAGCAGTTTGAAGCCCTGGCCTTTGACTTGCAGGGAGCATTCCTACATACGTTAATTTCAAGTTTTGGAATTTTGACATATTTAGCATAGATATCCGACATCAAACACTATATAAATAACAGAAAATCACAAAAAGCCGAATAGGTATCCTTTAATTGTTTCAGTTACATAGACAATGCAAACACACACTTTATCTATTTCTCTTCTCTCCCCAATCCATGTCTGTTCTTCTTTCTCTCTCTCATAATCTTTCCATCCCTTCACCCTAATGGTGTTTTGTTAGGCCGTATTCAGACCAAATCAGGCGTTGCAGCAAAAATGCCAGTCCTCCCATTCATTTGAATGGGGGTAGTGTGTTTAAACTGCAGAGATGCGGCCCACAGGGGTTCTGCAGCAGCCTGTGGTGAGAAAGTTGAACCAGAATCAACTTTTGGAGAAACGCAACTCGACATCACGCTGCGATGATCAATCACAGCTGGCGATCAGACTGATCAGAGTTGTACAACCCTGCTATGAGGGAGGACAAAGATGTAGACATTTCTCTTTGTTTGATAATGTTAAAAATAAAGTTAGGCTTTGCTGACGGCTTCCCGACTTATTTTAAAAAAAGACAAGAGACAAAGAGAGTGAGAGAGAGAACAGTGGTGGTCGAGTGAGCTAGAGAGTGAATGAAGAGAGAAAGTAGCGTTTGCAAGAAAGCAGGAAAAATTTTTTCTGATTGTTTCACAGCAGTTACAAACAAACACACCGCCACCCCGCACCTCCCCATAACCCTGCGGAGGTGTGCTGCAACACCTGATTTTGTGTGAATTCAGCCTTAAAAGATAAAGACTGCAACCTTCAAGAGTGAAAGACTTGAATGATGAAGGTGTACAATATCACATTAGTTTGATACTACTTATTATACCTCTATCCTATAGATGTACTGTCAACTAGAGTGTAAATACCCCCAGAGGGGGTTGAGGTGGGTTTACATCCCACTGTGTCCCCACATGTACTTTTACATTTTTCTATTATGTTCTATTGTAGTGATTTGTTTGATGGCAGGTTGAGACAGACAGACAGCCAAGCTGGCTGCTGAAGACCACTACCCTCCCCCGTGTAACTGGACCCCAACAGAACAAACATTCCACACCAGATAGCAATTGTGTGTGCGTGTGTATGTGTGCGTCCACGCATTAGGCAGACACACGCAAATACTTCGACATTCCACCCTCCTGCTTACTGTCAACAGTGAATGTGTGTGTTAAGGAGTGTGTGTGTGAGACAGTGAGCAGGGGGGGTTGTGAGACAAGGAGGGGGCTTGGTGAGGTGATTTACTGGAAGATTGTTCCCCCACCTTTCTGTTCCCCCACCCCCACCCAAGCACCCCCTCGGGGTTTTATGTGAGTCTGCTGGGGGCAGTACAAGACACAGACGACAACAAACCCCTGTAGAGGTCAGAGGTCACGCGTATCAGCTTCATCATTCATCTGAGGATTTTAAAAAAGGGGAGCGCTGTAATGTCATAATCAAGTTAATGCAGATAAATCTGTAAATGTATCCTTTGTATCACACCTCTGTCAACTGTAAGGTTTCCATCCTTGAAAATAGAAGTCTTTGAAAATATTCTCCAGATTGGATTGAATTTATTGAAAATGCAGCTTATGAAAACAATGACACATGATTGTCAACATATAGAGTAAAGGCATAATTCAGTGTGGCAGCATTAAAGTTTGATTTATAGCTCTGCAATAAGGGGTTATGGTGTAGCTACAGAGCTTACGCACATTGCTGCTGTAGATAGCTGACATGATGCAGGGACTGAAAGAGCTGTGAATGGTCAGCTTGGGCTGTTTGTTGAATCTCCTACAAGTTTCTGATGCTGGTAAAGATTTCTCATTGTGAAGACAATATGAAGCCTGCATGTAATATTTTGTTTCTGTTGTTTTGGCATTTCAGTGTTAAGAACTCAGACACAAGTATGAATGGAACCCAGTTTGACGCATTAATTGATTTTCCAAATTTATTTCTTCTTTTTTTGGCAACATGGGACCAGTGGAACAAGCTATAAATGCAACATTGACTTTACCACCCTATTAAGTTGTTCTGGCGAACGTGTTAGCTCACACATCCAGCAGGCACAGACCAACATTAACATTCATTTGGAGTCATGTTTCTGGCCATTTGAGAAATGTAAGACTAATATTTGCTCTCCTTTTAGCTCTGGTTTGGTCTCCACCAATTCTTAAGGCTCTTTAGTGGCTAACTGCAAAAGCAATGAGCTCAAGGAAGCTAAAACGTTACGTAGATTTGAGGGGAACTGCAGAGTAAATTATATATAATTCTTTTTGCTTCATCACTATAAGTGGCCACTCTACTCAATTGATGCATTGTTATAGGAAAATGTATTATAATATTATAATATATTAGTGCAGCTTTAAACTGTGTTTTTAATTTTATCATAATGAGTGTGAATATAGCCTGGTATCTTCAGAACAGCTTCTGATTCTTATTTGTTATTCAAGAAATCAATTTCTCTGTAGTACTCATGTTTCCTGAACAAAATTTTCATTCACTCATGATGTGACTCATTAAATGCTAAAATTGAATTAAGATTAATTCAAGTGGAATGGAACTATTCCCCATTTTGCTTGGGGCACCCTGAAAGTCCCTGAAGGACCTCTGTAGGTCCCTGAACTCCAAACTGCTTTCCAGTAATAGTGAGTCAGCAGGTAATGTGGTATGACCCACATAAATCAGAATGGTATGAAATGAAAAGCTTCAGCTGTCATCACAACAATAGATCCCTCTTTCTCTCCCCCTGTCTCAATACAAAGCCTCCCACAGTCCATGTTGAGCTATTTCATTGTTTTGATAATGACCAAATATGTTTTACTTCTCTGACTCTGACTCCCTCTGTGCAGAACTGAGGTTGTAAATGTCCAGCATGATTACTGAGACAACTAAGAGGAGAGGTCACACACTGTTAGATTTTCTTCTCATCTGGTCTTCAACCTGTAAGACTTTTTGTTGATATCGCAGAGACATTTGCAAACACACTTCTACCTCTGTGCAGGGTGTCTGTCTCAACTGATTAAGTGTGGATTAGGTCACATAGTAGGCTGGGAGACATCTGGGGATTTGCATTATGTAGCACACTTATGGACAAAAATATATCATGGTTGACAAGGGCCAAACGTCTGCAAAAAGTAAGGAGCAAGAGGAGAAAGCAATTATTTTCTCACTGATGCTTTTGAGATGTGAGGAAATCAGAAAATCACCAGTTCAATCCTACAACCAGATGGGACATGTGAACAAGAAGGTGAATAAAGTACATGCTCCCATCCGTCAGAAAGTACTGTCAAAGTGCTCATGAGCAATACACTGAAGTTGTAAAAGTGTGTCTCTGTAAAGATGTGAGGCTTTTCAGGCTGAGTATTACTCTCCTAAGAAAAATAACCAAACTAAACCAACCAACTAACTAAAACCAGTGAAGCAGACCTTACAACCAGGGGTAATTCTGACTTACCCCTGTTACATTCATGGAGTGTGTGGAATAAATAGCAACTACTTTGTGTATACTACTTCATTAATCTTGTTAGTTCCTTCTGTGCTTTTTCTGCTATGACGAGATAAACATGTCTTCTGTGAAAATTATTGAAATGAATTAATTTGGCAAAGATAAAGAAAAAATACCCCTCTGATGCCAGCAAAGCTACCTAGTATGTAGACATGTCAAGTATAATATGAACTGACTTCTGACAGGGAAGAAAATATGAAATGCTGATGCTTGTCAAGCAGCCATGTATGTTAAATCCAACAAACCTGTGTGTAAAAACTGTTAACTTGTATTTGTACACCAGAGATGAATAAGAAACATTTGTGAAAACAAACATGCAGTCTATGTTCTTGATCATTTCAATAAAATTAAATTTGCCTCCTTTAGTTGATGTGTAAACAATCACGGGGCATGAAAATTGTTTGGCTTTCAAAGTGGAGCATGACAGAAAAACATATGGAACCCTTGTGATGTCATATTGGTTCATAGTTTACAGGGATAAAGTTGTTTAATTACTTTAATTAAAAAAATAAAATAAAAAACCTTCTATTCACCACTCTGTCTCATTGCACCCGTGTGTGTGTGTGTGTGTGTGTGTGTGTGTGTGTGTGTGTGTGTGTGTGTGTGATTGTGTGAATGGAGACAGGTGTGCTGGAGTCAGAGCAGAGCCACACCAGCTGCACCTCATCTCACCTCAGTAATCAATCCCTCTACAAATACTCAGCTCTGCCAGATCATAGTCTCTGCTCCAGTCAGAGTTACTACGCTTCACGCCACTTCACCTGCATTTATCCATTTTTTTTGTTGTCTCCTGTGTTCCTGTGTTTAACCCTGTTTCCTGTCTCTTGCAGTTCCATCTGCTCTGTCCCCAATCCCTTGTCTTGTCTCATCAGCCCTGCTTTCCTGCCCTGAATCCCCACTCTTCCCAGCTCCCAGCCCAAGCCTTAGCCCCAGATTTCCAGATTCCAGCCCAAGCCCCAGCCCCATGTTTCCCATTTCCCTGCCCAAACCCCAGCCCCACTTCCCAGTTCTCAGCCCAAGCTTCTCCAGGCCTGCATTCCCTTTTCCCAGCCTTTACAATAAACACCTTGTTTCTATCATGTCCCTGTCTCCTTGCTGTTGTGTCTGCACTTGGGTTCATCTGCTCCATCCCACGTAACAAATCCACAACTTTATGAACTTGATTTATCTCTTGAGTCAAATGAGTGGCTGTTCAAACTACCTCTCAACACATCCAACATGCTCCGGTTAATTTTCTTATCTAGCTCTGTCTGTTATACTCTTCATGATAGATGTTTCGTTGGCCTGTACCTGTAACTGTGGTTGAACATTACACTGATGCAAAAGTGAAAGAACAACAGTCAAATCAGTCCAAACACAGATGTCTGACAGTGATAACTGCCTTAAGATGCACGAAATGTTGCCCTATGAGTCAAAACAAGAAAGGACAGACACCAGTCGGATGGATGACACATTCTGATGTGATGAAGATTCTCACACTGTGTCTTATATGGGTAAACATGATGACTCCATGATACAGTCTATAAAATGATGTCAACAAAGTCATGCAACTGTTTATGTTCCTGGGAAGATGGAAAAAGTCATTGAATGTACCTTACATCTATTTGTGATTCAACATTCATCACTAAATATCCTCTGATGAAGTTATGCTGGATAGAATGTTTACAACTACTGTCTTTTATTTAAAAAATCTCATTATAGCGCTAGTGTTGTGTATTTTTAGTTGTCACTGAAGTGACTTAAGCCTTGCTGTTTTAAGTTTCATATTAGAGTTTTGAATGTATATCTTGGAAACATGAAAATGCCTCATGTAAATCTTATTCAAATCAGAACGGAACAACTGATCTTTAAAACACTGACATGACTCCAGTCTTTTTCTTCTTTTTCAGTCTCACCAACTGCTTTATTTCAACACATTTTTTTGGCATCAGTTTACAGCTGGCAACATGAAAGGAACATTCAGTGCTGTATTTAAGTGAATAATTTTTGATAGACAGTCATTAGGCAATATGTTGTTTATAATTAAGTTGTTAATTATAGGTATGTATGTATGAACATAGTGAAACTATACAGCCGAAGATGCCAAACTCAACCGCGTTCCGCCTTGGTCCTCTCTAATTTCCTCTCCATCATCATCCACATTCCCCTATATCTTTTTAGAGGGGTTAGGGTACACACACACACACACACACACAGGCTATCTGTGACTGCTGGTTACAGACTGTAAACATTAACAAGAGGGCTCTGAGTTTGTGCCACAGAGAAGAATGTACGTCACCACCGCCTTAAACAGAACACAAATATGTCCACACTCCCTCAAACTCCCATAAACACACACACACACACACACATACACACACTTGAGATGCAGAAAGCAGAGCTATATGAGAGCAAACTGCCAAAGTGAACTTTGTCTAAACACGAAAATGAGTCATGCTGCATCTGGGTCAACTTAAATGATACTGCTACTGATAATCAACACACACACGTTATATTATGGTAGTTTGATTCTTCTATTCCAGTATATTTCAAAGGGAATGGGAAATATGGGATTTAATATTGTTGTCGTTTTACTTCAGTAAAAGATTGAAATATTTCTTCCATAACTGCTTACAGTACATAAGCATAAGCTACCACTTCAGCCTATGTGAGGTATGACTCAGCAAGACTCATGGTAACAAGCAAGCTGAAAACAACCATGTATTGACAAGTTTACACTGAGTTTTTATGAGCATTTTGAAATAGTTTTTGTGTTGGGGCTACTGCTTTAGGCAGTTTTCGATTCTTGAACATTGTCCAGCATTCCAGTGTAAGTAGCAAGTTGATACAAACATAATACATTTTGGGAGGTAAAATATTCCAACAAATTCTTGCTGCATAGTATGAAATCAACAATTCCTTCATGGTTTTGCATGAGATACACTTGCAATCAACCCACAAGTAAACACAGACAAACTTAATTGGGACATTTTGCATTTAGGCTGGTTTACCTACCTCACTGACTGACTCACGTACACATAAACATTCCAAAAAAAGACTAGCATACACATTAAACTACATCAGCTAAGCTAATGTATAAATTTTACAACATCCTCAACAAAAAATTGCTGACACTTAATACAAAAATCTGACATTTCACACAAACAGCTAATTAGCTATTAGCTAAACCTAATGGTAATACAATCATTAGTTTGTCATTTTGGGAAATGTGCATATTTGCTTTTGCTCTGAGAGTTAAATGAAAAGATTGAAAAGACTCATTTACACTAAATACCAAGCTACAGTCAACAGTGGGTTAGCTAAAATGGATACAGAAGGGCTAGCCTGACTCTATCAAAAGGTTAAAAAATCCACCTACCTCTAAAGCTCACTAATAAATACATTATACCTCCAGCACACAACCCCCTTTAAAATTACAATTTGTTTTTACACTTCAAAAAACAACATGCTAATTATTGAGCCAGGCTGGCTGTTTCCCCCTACTTCCAGTCTTTATACTATCAATCTTCTCATCTAACTCTCAGCAAGAAAGCAAACAAGTGTATTTCCTAAAATGTCAAAAAACATTTCTTTAATAAAAAAGAGTGCAGGAACATACATTTTTGCTAGTTTGAAAATAGAAACCACACACCATGTTTTAAATAAAATTCTTGACAGCAGTATTTGAAAGCATTTGCACTTTGTAAATGGATAGGTTTTGGTCTCTTTCACTTTCCCAAGGCATACAGCCAGCTTGTTCCTCTACATCAGTCTTTAACTCGCACTGTAAATTCAGGACAGCTTGGCTCTGATCTGCCTGTAGACTGACATTGAGACACAATAACACACAGCAGATCATGCCAGCCAGTTCGTTGCATGAGTCACCAGGTTGACGGACAGGCTACCTGCTGGCTTGACTTCAGTCTGCTGACACAGCGCTGTTCCTGTCTGTCCATGTGAACTGGTTATACCTCATAAATTTCCCATCTTCACACACAATATCATTTATAAACCAAACACCTTGATCAAATGCATTCTTTCAAAATATTGGTCCACCGTCATTTACTATGTCAGAGTTGAACCATATTATTTGCTGTAGGATTTCATCCCAACTTTATGGAGGATGAAACCGAAAACACAGCCAGCACTGAATTGCTTCCTTTAAAAACATGGATATGTCTGTCCATTGTTAACGAACATCAGATCTCACCCGAAAGCAGGCCTAAAAACGTCATCCATTCCTACTCGCCTCGCCCTGAAGCCCCCATGACATCAGAGTTTCCATGGGAACCTGTCCTGCCTAAATAGGGCCACGGGAAGTCAGCCAAGTCATGATGTCATTGACACTTCAAAGCACAAATTTGATTAACTGCATATGGAGGGAGGTAGAAAGAAATGTATTGTTTTTGTGTGCAACTACTAAAAATATTCAATTATTATGTCATGTTTATACTGAGTCTTATTAAGGTCCACAAGTGTTTTGGCAAAGTAGACTCAGTGCTGCTAGTAAGGCCACCCTGGAAGCAGATAGAGGAAAATAATATCAATATACAGTCAATTTTTTTGTACCTCAAATGCAGTGGACACTGCTTTAAAAGCAACCATAACTAGGCATGCTGGCCTATGAAAGCTTTGGATTTCTCCACATGCTGAAACAATGTGCATGAGATTGTAGTGAGAGTGATGCATGATATCTAAAGAATGTGGCAGAAACTAAAAAAACATCAGCAATTTGTTTTTGATATATGTGCCCAGGCAAGAGGAGGCAGTACTGATACTGAATTATACTGGATTATCCTAGTGAAATTAAGTAAACTAAACTAAAAGTGTAACTAAATTGTATGTTTGCGTTTTAACGTAAACTGCAAATGTTAGCATACCTGACAAACTAGCTTACTACCTTCAGTAGGAACCTAACGTTATAAATGCAAAGGGCAAGTCATTAACTTACTTACTTACTTATTATGTGGGGTTACAGTTACATTAGAAAGGTAACAAAGGTAGTATATCAGTTTAGAGTAATGATAGGATCTCTGTCCTGCTTTTCATATGCCAAACTTGCCTTAGTGTTAAGGTTTGCCAAACTCACTGGTTTGTCGTCATCCTCAAATCCTTTTCTCTTTGAATTCATTACATGAACAAAGCTGCTCCTTTAGTTACATGTCTTGGATCACCAGCTGGTGAGGATGCAGGGACATTAAGGCTCAGTCTTTTAGCACATCATGTATGTAGCATCATTTTCATTTCAGAACAAATCAGTTGGAAAAAAGTCAACTGGAGACGGAGTTATCAACCGACTCATGGGGTTTTAGCGTTAGCATTAGCTTATGCTAGGTAGCAATTGCTGATGAAATCTGCTAGTGACAGTTGTTATTTAAGTGAACAAAATTCATGGTCATCAGCCAGAAATGAGAAGCCTGCTTTTGTCTACCTCCATGTGACTCATAGCAAACGGTCACTTGACTTTACACTGGGATGAATAAAGGTTCCATTATTGAATGCCAGGGGAATAGGTAGATGCAGGTATGACGGGATGAAAAGGTGAGCGATGTGGCGTGAGAGTCTGTGGGAAGGAAAGAGGATTGTTGATAGAGCACAGATGAAGGGAGGTGGAAGAGTGATGATAGAGATTTGAGATTTGAACTGTGGAGAGGGTGGTGTGTCTGATATACACTTTTGGGAGGGTTAAGAAGAGCAACAGGATGGGATGAGGGGGAGTGTGTACATCCGGAATATCAAACAACCATACAGGGTCACTTATGGAAACTCTTTCGGTGTCAGCTTTTGGTTTATTTTCACAACATCATCCATATTTGCCTTCAAAAGGACGAAGAAGCCACTGCACTTCACTAGCGTCTGTTTCACATTAATCAGCCCACTGTCTCAACTCAGGAGCTTTATTACTTTATTATTTTAACAAGAAATGTGGATGAAATTACCGAACATGAACTATGAAGCCTTTCCATCACCACTGCGTGTGGATCACACAGCATATGTAACCGAAGCCAGCAATAAAATGTTTTATGCTGCAAATGTGTCCAAGAACCTCTGAGAGGTGGCAACATGTTCAATTACTAAAGATGTTTAATAGTTTAAAAGGTCTGTTTGTGGTGCTCACAGCACTTTAAATGGCATTTAAAAAATTCAGGAGCAACTTGTCTTTGCAGACAATGATAATCTCCAGATAATCTCCAGACCTCGCTGTGAAGTTTGCATTGGAACTACTCTCTACTGAAATAATCTCTTTAAACACTGTTGATGTGTGTTCTGTGGTTTATCCAGAATTAAATTGGGAATTTTTAAATGTCATTTAGTCCTTTACCCTCCATTGTGTCGGGATTGAAGCAGAAACCTCGGAGATGGATATGTCAAAACCTGGGCAAAAAAACCACAACTATCTCCTTCTATCTTCATGCAAATACACTCAGACGTTAACTGTAGTTTGTTTATTTCCTCAGAAAAAGATGGAGATACCAAGAATGTGGTTAACTGTTTAGTGTAGGAGCGTAGGAATGTGCAAAGCAGTGTTCATTGTGGCACTTGGTTTGGATTTAGTTTTAGTCTTAGTCTTTTGACCAAGATGTACATTATTTTTAGTCAAATTTTAGTGAATTGATTTTTGTTAGTTTTAGTCAACAAAGTTAAAGACATTTTAATTCAGCTCTTGTCAGTGACATTTTAATTTTTAATCCTGTAACTTACTCATTCCTGAAAATGAATGTTGTCCACATCCACAACATTTGATAATGCTACATAAGCAGATATGTTTGGGTGGTGTTTTACTAATCAGGTGACTGATAAGACTTTGCATTAAAACAATAATTTGTTTGTACATTTGTCTGTTTTTTCACATTGTTGATTACTTTTTATTCATTGATGAAAAATGTTATTTCATTATAGTTATTTTTTATGTAATTTTAAGCTTGTTTTCAACGTTAAAAAAAAGGTTGTCAATGAATATTTTTTGTCATAGTTTTTGTTGGCGAAAATAAGACTGGCTGCAGCTGTAACTCATACACTAACACACCTCAGGCAATAGTTTAATTGAAGCCTTATCTCTGTTTCAGTGATATTTAACAGCTATTGTGAAAAACTGGATGTCACGTCTTCCAGCATGTTACTCACACTGGTGCTTCCAAGTGTGAGTAAGCAGTGATATCAGAGACAGTGAGCAGACTGAGGGAGACACAGTGAATGAGTCTGGGCCGGGTGTCCTCTGTGGGACGGCGTCAGGATTAGATAGGTGTGGAAGTGGACAGGCCCCTAATGTCAACAGTGGAGAGGATACTGGGAGGGATATGACCCCAAGAAATGGATGGGACTTTAGGAAGTTACGTGCATGTGCACACACACAACTTGGCTTTGATGAAGGTTTTTATGACATCAATGTTTCTTTGAATTGATGCTGCTAACATTTTTTCGGCCACTCAAGACGAAAAATATTTAATTCTCAATGTAATTACTGACCAAAGCAAGAACACCCATACAGACACACACACACACACACACACACACACACACACACACACACACACACACACACAAACATACAGTGTGAGAAAGTCATGCATTTTTCCCAGGAGAACAATCAGTGAACAACTTTGAACTCACAGCGATAACTGTTGACTGACTCTTAAGCAACAGCATGTTGTATATGTGTGTGTAGTGCAAGATGATGTCATCCACTCAGACCCAGCCAAAATACATCTCAGTCATATCCATCAATTGTTCTTTCTCTGCAATCTGTACACACACACACACACACACACACACACACACACACACACACACACACACACACATTCTCTCTCTACTCTGCTGTATCAAAACCTCACAGCGTTACCAGATCAGCCCTTCAGCTGGCAGCGAGGCCCTGATTCAGCATTACATCACCCTTTCCTCATCCAGGCCCTGGAGCTGAACACACACACACACAAAATCAACCACACACATTCATGCATGCACGAACAGAGCCAATTAGCAGGGTTTTTAGAGAACATCCATCAAGCTGAGCCATTTTTCCTCAAAGCTCCAGGTTTGGAAAGACAACATCATTAGCTGTGGCCGGCAGAGCTGCATGTAATCTATGAGCATGTCTGAAAACACACAAGAAGATTCATCAAAGCTTCTGACTTCAAACAGACGTCACACCGTACAGCAACAACAACACTGCTGTAAGATTGAAGACCGATATTTTGTGTTTTTCAAAAAAAGTCATACATTTATTTACTTGGAGTTTTTGGACAATTTTAATGCCAAGGTTTCACATTTCCTCCAAAATGGAACAGCTTCATAACAGTCAATAGAATCTAAAAACTCTGAAATGAAGCTTAGCAAAAGATTTCCTTTCCTGCTTCCAACTCAGTCAGCTGCCTGTTTGTATTTCCTCTGTTCACTTCAACCAGTCTGATTCAGCCACATGAAATAATTTTGTTGCTGGATTTAAAAGCAGTTCCTTCCAGGGCTGCTGTCAGCTGTCAGTTTTAGATCCAGATTTAGGTCAATCCAGTGAGCCCTGTAGAGTCTCGCTCCAAGTCACACCCATCCATCCCAGCAGAAGATCCTATCCGTCTTAGGCACATCATGAAAATGCATTCTTTTAATCAAAAATTCAGGTCAGAAATGGAAACTTTATGCAAATGAGGGTAAAATATGCCTGAAAGATTTGTAGTGTTCATTTGCTGAAAAACTGAAAAGAAAAGAAACTTAAACTTTTCCAGCCGTGGATACATGTCTGTGAAAGAGATTATTATTAAAGTTACTGGAATCCCTCTTTTGTAAGTCCCCAGCCTCGAAGATAAAAACAAAAATGTGCTTAGCATAAAGTCTTCTAAATTTTTTGGAGAAAGTCATAAGTTGCCTATCTTAAAGCGAGGGTGAGATCATGGCTTTGGTTAAATATCAACACAGTAAACAAGTTCTGTCTATTATACAACACATCCTCATAATTAAACAACCACATAGGTCGATTGTACCTGCACTCCAGTACGACTCATAGTAGCATTTTCAGAATGAAGAAGGAGTGTAAAATGCCGCTTTCCAAAACTGTTACAAATCACTTTTATACTTTTAGGTGTGTTTAGTTGCGCGGCTGGTCTGTTGAGTAAGATCCTCATAAACACCATTGCCTTCATTTCTTTGGCAAGACATGACTGAAACGAATGAATGAATGAAACGAATGCATGTATTTATGTGACCACAAGTCAAAATTTTATATGAGAATCCATTCAGGTTACGAGCTTCCCATGGAGTAGCATTGATCATTTCTACAATAGATTTAATCAGTCATCATATCAAAGGTGGAGGACACTGATACTTTTTCCATCATCATTTTAATATATCACTACACCAATGTATAAGCACTGTGTAATACAAAGAAAAACACCATAAAACCACTAAAGAATTTTATGAACTAATACCTTTAGCTGCTGTTTATCTCATTCTCTCTCTGTACATTTTATTCCCAATTCTCACATAAACTCCTCAGTCCTGACTCAAGCAGTAAAACACAGTGTCTCTAAGTAACGCCCCGTCACTGTCCACTACCTGCTTATTACCCAGACAGCCAAAATGTAAAAATGATGAACTGACACTTCCTTCAACCAGCATAAATCTAGTCCAGGTGAGGGGATGAACATGAGAGGTAGAGACACCTATGTTACTGTGTTACTCTGTGTAACACTCGTTTCCTGCCGTATGTCTACTGAATACATTTCATAACACTTACACTGCTGTATGCATACACATGTAGAATGACCCCACACATACATTTACAGCTCTTACAGTTCATCTAAATGTTGCGTCAGGGCTGAACATAAAACTCTGCGGGTGTTTTTCATGGGCCCGTAAATCCTGCCGAATCCCACACTCGCCCAGACAAGACAATAAGTTAACGTTGCGTCACATCACTTTGTAATGTGTGAGGAGTAATGTGATCCAAGTGAGTCATGGTGGGATCCGTAAACACTGGAGGTTGGAATACCTCTGGATCAACCCCTCACTGACCTGCTGTCTTCTGCAGGATTTATACCTCAGCCTAATGGGGAAGCACAGTTACATAAGTGATAACACGCACAAATGTAAAAAAGTTCACTAGTGTTATCTTTGACTTTTCATATCATTTAAATGTACAAAAAAATGCCATCATTGATTTAAGCAATTGAAACCCTTTTATGAATCTTTTTATTCTGGAAATCCAAAATGGGATCATATCCAATATTGTGCACATTAATGGTTCAATTTGTAGCATCAGAATAGTTTTAAATAGGCCCCTAATTTATATATTACAGCAATAAATGGAAGTCCCCTTTATATATTTTCCAGACCAAAAAATGTGACACAGTTATTTGAGTGAGATCACCTAAAGAAGGCGGATAGTCCAAAAACTGATGCAAACAGCGGACTCCAGATGTGCACACAGTTCTCTTTATACTACAATGGGTGTTTGCAACAATTTTGGCTGCACATGAACAGTCTGATGGTCATACAGTAGCAGTCAAAAGCTTGGACATACCTTCCCATTCCCTTGAATGAGAAAGTGTGTCCAAACTTCTGACTGGTACTGTAGACAGATGTTGAAAGTTATGTAATGCAGACCCTCACAGCCACACAGATGTCTCAAATATAAATTGGCCTTAAGAACACTGGAGTTACTGTATATGTGTAATTTCCCAAAGTTTCATACAGTCTGTTCCAAATCACTGGCCTGTGTGGTTTCATATGTGATGATTGGATGATCGAAATTGATAAATTAAGAAGTAGTTTCTGTTGGGCTGGTGCTTTCATTATGAAAGTGGTTGAACTTGTTTGTGAGAGGTATCATTTTCACCAACTGTCTTTTAATTTGGACACCGCAAGTACTTTTCCATCCACCTGTTATCATATTTTCCATTTGCGCAATAACAAAAAAACAAAATCTGACTTGAAATGCCAGAAATTAGAAAAAATGTTGACATCACAAAGACGTTTTTATGATTGGCTGAGGTGGAAAGGTTGATGCGTAGAGAAAAAGAAAATGCAACAAAGTGCAATGGAAACTAACTGAGCAAATAAATCATGACAAGCATTAATTATGTGATGAAAAATACCGGCAGATGAAAACATCAGATCTGTGTGGATTCCTCAAATTAATACATGAAACAAACATAACCATTGATATATTGTCATCATATTTTTCCTTGTTTGAGTTTGATTGACACTCTTTTTAATTACATCTTGTTGTGCCCTCTGGAGAATTAGTGCCATGACTATTTATCTAGATGAGCCCAACGCCCTTTATTTACATAACAGTATGAGGTAGAAACGTGCATTGATTTGCATTTTCTTTGCCAATGTTCTGGAAATTCAGTCAAAGTTTGCACTACACATTTGACATCCAACAACATGGTTTTATCCAGCCAAGTTCTCTGCTACTCCTCACCTTTTAACAAGGGTCTTAGCTTGACTTTTCATCAAAAAACTGTAATAATACTAGTTTTCACCATATTTCCAAGTACAGTACAGTACTGTCCAGTACTAACAGAATATCACTTTAGAATATACAAGGTCATATATAATTGTGTACTTTATAGATCTACAAGTGCATCCTGAGTCTTGTGTGTGAAATGGTTGACCAAGGATGTACGCAGTATCAGTATCAGGTATCAGATCCGGTATGCTAGTACTAGTTGAACATGAGTTTTCTTGCCCAGAGTCATACAGGAAGTTGTAGTTTGGATTCAAAAAGTTTCAGTAAAACTCAACAATTACTGTCTGAGAATATCCTCAAACAAATAAACCTCAACGAAAATAACTAAACCTCACACATAGACAGACACACACACACATACACACACATGCAGAGCCAGTCAGTGTCTGCCTATCCCATCTTCTAGCAGTACAAATGAGATCATTCAGGATGAGTTTTATCAGGACCCAGGAGAGCCAATAAATCAGGAGTGTGTTGTCTTAACACTTTGTGTATGTGTGCGCCTGTGCGTGTCAGTGTGAAACAGAGACACACCAAGAGAGACAGCCATACAGAGAGAGAAAGAACATAACGATTGTATTTTCCTGAACGTCCCTTCTTGCTGTTTAACAGTCTGGGAATCTGTCCTGCTGACCTTTCCCGTGTTCCGCTGTTGCCCTGCCATCTAACCATGCACACACACACACACACACACACAAACACACACACAAACACACACACAACCACATCTGGCCTCTTCATTACAAATTAAAACCGAGCCTAATCTCAGTGTCAGCAGGGCTTACAGTGCGGTTGGCAAATGCTACATCACGTATTTTTTCTGCACTGAGCCTCCTTCCCTTCAGTTATTTAAATCATGTCTCTGTATGGATCTATCCTGACTACCACGTCCTCATAAAATAAGGGATGGATTCCACTAAAGTAGTAGTTGGACGTCTGCTTTTAAATTATAGTGTACAACAGGCAGAGAGGTGCTGTGCGGAAAACAGGAGACTCTTTCAAACTTGTCTTTTTTAGAACATCAGTCATCCTGCTGACGAGACTTAATTTAATCTGAGAAACGTTGGGTTTAGGGAGTTGGAACTAGAGATGTTTCCATTTAAGTCTCGGAAAATGTATAGATGTCTTTGTGTCAGAGCTCAACTATTCACACAGATAGATGGCGTCGCCTCGGAGAAGAGCCCTGAGATATACAGTAGTTGATGTATTTCAGCTGGACAGGAGACAGACCTTATTTGATATTAAGAGGCTGGAAGAGCTGGTAGTTATGGAAACCTTTGAGTAACTGAGAGGAACATGAAAAAGTACAGGATTCGTCATTCCCTAATACAGAAACATAGGTTATATAGTTTGCTATATTAAGTGTATAGCATCAAAGTGAGGATGCAGTGCTACAGCTGGTATTTTTAAATACCACTACACATGGACTGATTATGAGACGATGAGCATTTGAAGACACTTTAGAGCCACTTTAGATTTGAAGGGCCCCTATCACATGGTGTCAATGCTGAACTTGTCCTAGATAATACTTGAGATGATAAACATTCCCTTTGAACTTCAGACTTTTCCTTCAGTTTTTCAGAAGGGCATATTGCTTGGGGCCCCTCGACCTGTGTCCAATAGGCCCTTTTGGTAATCCATCCATCTCAGTAAACCTGTTTACCTGGAATATTTTTCTTACCAGAAACAAATAAGAAGATAAAAAACTGTAATAGAGGACAGATTCACTTTGTTTACCAGAACGACTTTTTACAATCCAATCCTGGCAATCTGGACTTGTTGCAAGAATGTAGTTAAAGAATCTTAAAGGGGACATGTCATGCACATTTCCAGATATATATTTCTATTCTGAGGCTCTACTATATTTTTGCATGATTTACAGCTCAAAAAACCCATTATTTATCTTATACTGGCCCTTTATGCAGCCCCTCAGTTCAGCCTCTGTTCTGAAACAGGCCGTTATATCTCCTGTCTCTTTAAGCCCGTCCTCCCAATTAGCCCACTCTGTTCTGATTGGCCAGTTCTTGGAGGCTGCCCCTCAGAAGACTGCAAGAGGCTCCGGAGGCTACATCAACAAACTATAGTAGTAGGATTTCACTTCTTTTTCTTGTTCTTTACTCAAAATACAAACTTCTCAAATACATCCGTACATGTTTGAGTTGAAATCCGATCTGGAGTGGAAAACGCAAACAACCTCAGAAACACAGAATGGACTGAAAAGACAGCCATTTATGGACATGCATAACAAGCTGACCTCATCTCACCAGGAAAGTTAAAAAAAAAAATTGCAAACAAATGTTCATGGCAGAGCGAAACCTGGACTTTTGTATTGTAGGGAGAATTTTACATACGTTCACCTCAAGTTTTGGAACTTTGACCATATTTAACATCATACATCATAACAGTATGTAAATGACAGACAATCACAGGAGCATATGTCCACTTTAAGGTGTGTGCAGACTGAATGCGAAGCAAATCTTGAAGCCTGATTGCATAAAGTCAATGTGAAGATGTGAGTAGACACAACTAAACACAGATTGAGTTTAACCTTCCTGCGAGATGAAAATGTTTCACAAAATCAGGTTGTATGTTTCCAATACATCAATGTACAAAGACAGTTCACGGTGCAGCTCTGAGATCATTCAGAGCTGACACACAGACACCCCCACCATACACACACACACACACACACACACACACACACACACACACACACACACACATTCTTGGTGCATACGTTTCCAGCTAGCAAACTGATAATATCTCTACAGTTGGCACATTGGCTGTTTTGGGCCAAGAAAAACAGATTGCAAAGACACTCAAGCGTTCAAATTTGTGAGTAATGAAGGACAGGGATTCACTTTGCATTTAATTTTAATAATGATAACAGTAGTTAAGAAAACAATCTCTGACACCAAAACTTGACATGAACTGTTGATATATTTTATAAATGTGTTTTCTACTTTTAAAATCCATTCTAGCTGCACTAGCCATGTCTAAACATGATGTCACCTATTTTGGAGCTATTCTTCCATTTTAATAAGAGAAATACTGCACCAAACAACAAAATGAAACCATACATGTGGGTAGATTATTTTCTTTTTGACACACACACACATACACACATATTCATGCAAATGTCATGCATTTCCACTCGCCATCAGACAGATCTAATGTCTCCTCAGAGTGTGAGAGCTGCATTGAGAGCCAGTTGGCACAGTGGGGACCTTGGAGTTGAGTTTTCAAATACTGATGACCAACACAACCGGTTACTGTGTTGACACAACAAACACAACAATTAACAAAGCAGAGAGTGGTAGCCATGGATCCTCTTGACTTATTGCTTTTCCCCTTGGTGGACGCCAGTTCCTTAGAACTATACATGACACTTTAAAACCCTAAGAGTGTGTTCACTTATGTGCCCTGCGAGTGTATGTGTGGTGGAAGCCGGAAGGATCTACAACGGAGGTATGGCGCACAACGAAGACATTTAAAGCTCCACTTAGAGACATATACAAAGGGCAGTCGGGCGGCATAAACAGGCACTGACACTCAGTCTCTGAGGGCCACTATCACTTACAGTTTCCATGTAAACACAAACAGACTGACAAATAAAAGTTAAAAATACACACTATCATTAATCTGAATATGAGACAAAACAGTTCCTGCACAATAATGTCCCACTTTGTTACCCAATAAGTCTCCAGTTCCTCCATCTCTGTGTCGTCACCACATACTGTAAACCAGATCACTTTGTACTTGTGATAGCACTACACAAACATATTTCATAATCTTTTTGGGCATAGTTTCCCAAAACACAATCAATAAAGTCCCTTGTGATCTGAGGCGGCTATTTGCTTCAAACAATTTCATGACGCTTGCTGCATAGCTATGCAATGACACGACCCTGTTTTACGATCTGACTTAAATGTTGGTTTGCGGCATGCCATATATCATATTTCACACTCACTCTCTTATGCAACTCTGATGTTTCAACATGAAACCTGGCGCATCTATAGCTGCTGGCTGGTGAGAGCTCGTCATCAGCCAGACCAGAAACTACATGCATGTGTTTCTAACATGAGCTCATCGCCTCTGAGCTGCTGCATGTATTTTTTTCTTTTTTTTATTACTGGGTGAGACTTGCAACCTAATCTCGCTGGAGAAACTGGCGGGGCAGAGAATTGATTTTGAACATAAACCGCAAGTGTCAAGGTCTGTCAGTGAGAACAGTGATGGCAATTAGCTGCTTTGCTTTTCTAAACACCCTTTGTGTAGGAAATCAGTCTGGTGTTATTTGAGATCTGTCACAACAGCTCAGGAGAGGAGAGCCAGACGGGTGAACCAGCTTCATTAGAGCTGTTTGTTATTCAAAGATCATAGGAGCGCTGCGCTGTTAGTTCTAAGCTGAACTCAGGAGACAGAAACAGAAGAATGGACGGCGAGGAGGAAATAAAACTGAAGTATTTGTGGCGAGGAGGAAGAAGGGAAAAGGAGACGAGGGAGAGAAGAGAAGAGTTGAAGCCACAGAGGGACCAACACACACACGCACTCTCAAAACACACTCAGTGAATTTTCCACTAGCTCTACATGGATCTTTATTATGCGTGCAGTAGTTAAGTGTGTGGCCAGCGGTTTGGTCACAGGGTCTAGTGAACTACTTACACAGACACACAAACACACAGAAATTCTCTACTCTTGACATGAAATTTCCACTGAGTATAAGTTTTATATGTGGGGACACAGCAGGATCGCAGTCTGCAAACCTGAGAGGCCACACACGCTCACATACACACGTGCACGCGTGCTCCCTACTTCAACTGACTGACACACTGACATGTATCAATAAACAGGCAGTAATGCATACGTATATAACACATTACAGTAATGTGGTAACTTTTTTCAGAGAGGAGATGTGTAAGGGATTACAATGTGAAATTCAATTAGGTTACATTACAGTTACTAATACCAGTAATGCTCCATTATTTCAGCAGTTTGGGGGTCGACTTGGTTGGCACTTAACCAATAGTTTGATGGAGGACTGATATGAGTTTGGTCTCAGTGGACAGACTTGTTCAGTATTAGCTTGGCGCAAAAGAAGAGAAATGTAACTCCAGATAACTCCAAAGTTATCTTATTTGCATGTTGTGTCTTCTTAGCTGGCTTGCCAACGTTAGCCACTGTTAAGGCTTCATTGAGAGGTCAAGACTTCATGTAGGCTAACGTTAAGCTAGCTGTTGATGGTTAGTAAATACCTCCAAACTGTAGGCTGGCTGCTGGTTAGACCACAGCGGGCCCCGTGCAAGAACAACTCATACGAACTGATTTGTTCTTAAGTTGCACAAATGAGTGACTTAAGAACACTTGTAGCATTCATCGATTTTCTCCAACACATCCTCATAATTAAACAACCACATAGATTCATTGTACCTGCACCCCATAATGACCCATAACCTCCTAAGACCTGGCAATTCATTTTTGTCCTCTGTGGGGGACATGAGTTTGAGACCTCTAAATCAAGCACCATTTATGCGATCTAATTGAGTCCTACTGTACTGTCAAGAGGACATCCTGGGCTTTCTAGTGATGCCACAGTTGTGGGGGGTGTGGCTAAGAGAGCAACAAGGGAGGTAAGTATCAATTTTTTGCAGATATTATGTTTCAGTTGTTAATAATGAAATTGTTTCTTCAATATGAGAGTCTTAGCTTAAATTTAGTAAGATCTCAGAGATGTACAGTAACTTAAACCCTCAACTTTTATTCAATGTCCTTTGTAGTGGACAGCAGGACTTACTAACTCACATTTTTAACCAATGTCCATACTTTCAGGTCACTTTCCCCTGTAACCTTAACCCTAACCGTACTCCAGGACCCTCCAGGACCCCAGTGGAGGTCCTGAATTTTTGACCTATACTGACATTTTTTTTTGTGAGGACAGGTGGATTTTCTCATACTTAGAATTTTCTCTTAGGTATGAACGAAATTTATGAGTGGAGCCTTGGATTGAGTGGATTATGCTAATGATCACATCTCACGAATATGCACCTATTCATGAGCAGGTGGCATTCATCAGGCTGAAACAAGCGATTTACGACAGGTTCAGGCAGTTAGGAGAGTTTGTTGAATCCGACTTGGAACACTCGCAAGAGCAAACCTCACAGAGAAAAGTAAAAGAGTTCTAGGATAAGAATACGAAAATG